>NC_136068.1:252544754-253139754 GCF_964261635.1 Lissotriton helveticus | reverse complement strand
TGTCCATTACCAAAAATACAAAGTTAGAATGCCAACATACATTTGTAACCTTATTGAGGAAATCCGTGGTGTCTTTAAGATACGAGGGCAAAGAAATCATAAAAGGTTGTAAAAAGAAATCAACATATTTGGAAATTTTCTCATTGATACTACCAATTGCCGAGATGATCGGACGCCCAGGTACTGGGGATACTAACTTATGAATCTTAGGAAGGAAATACAAGAACGGAGTGATTGGATTTTCAACATTTAAAAAATTGAACTCCTTCTTAGAGAGTAGACCTGACTTATACCAATTTGATAGTCTTTTACGGGTGGCCACTTCAGTGTTAACCATAGCATGTTGGCTAGATATTGTGTAGCAGGAGGAATCTGAAAGATGGCGAGTGGCCTCAGCAAGGTAGTCAGTTCGTGCCCAAAGTACAATGTTCCCTCCTTTGTCAGAGTTCTTTACTATTACCTCCCGATTGTTTTGCAATTTTTTCATCAACCGGTGATATTGTGCGTTAAAGTAATCAGTTTGTCTGGTTTTATTAAAAACTCTACGGTTTAAGATCTTTAGTTCAGTAATCACCCTGTCACTGTAAACGTCTAAAGCATCCCTAGGCATAACAGGAAGGAAAGTGGACTTGGGTTTGAACGGGCTGGGGGCAGATGAATTTACTTTGAGAACTTTGCTCACCGTGGGGCCTGGCTGTGAGTCACATTCATGTGCCAAGTCATAAAGATTTTGTAAGCCTCCAGAGTCCCCGACTTGTATTGATGGCACGTTATCACCACTTATAGGAACGCTTAACTCTTCTTTACGTTCGGGATTCAACTTAAAATATTTCATCAATTTGATCTTTCTAATGAATTTAAAAACATCAATACGAGTTTGATTATATGAAAATCTGTTCTTCGGACAAAAACTCAAACCCAACGATAGTAACTGTTCCTCAGCTTTAGTAAGAATAGTATCAGTAAGATTTACCACTGTGTTTTCCGTGATGTGAGTCACTTTCTCCAATTCCTCTTGGTTCTTGGTTGCGAAGTATTTTTGTTTGTATTTTCGTTTCCTTGCGCGCCGGTTTTTGCTGTTTGATTTACTGGCTTTGATGGAGGATTGCGGGAGCGCAGGGAATATCGCCAGTCCTCGTTGACAAAATTAAGTTAATCAATTAGAGAAAAACCTGCAAGACTCGACAAACCAGGTTGCATAGGGGTTGAATTTTCATCAGTCAATGGAGGTTAGTGAGGTGGCAGAGGTTAATGAGATCGTGTCAGAATGATCTTGTAGTATTTTTCAAGTTCAAGTCAGCTTTATTTCAATTAATAAAAAATCATAAAAGCACACAGACACAGTAACATAATCAGGGGAATACAATTGCAGTAAATTAATAATACTGTTTAAAATTGGGCAATTTAAAATATTTACATAATTTAAAAAGAAAAGCAGTTTTTAAGTAGATTCATAAATTGTCACTAGTGGTATTATGTTGTCTGTTCGTAGTACATTTTTTAAAACGATAAGCAGCCACCAGAAAATTTGCAACACCAAACATAATTAGTGGGGAATCTAATTGCTTAAGGTAAAGAAGAGCTGGTTTCGCTTGGACAAACCCCTTGTTTTTAAGTAGTGGGATAATATATTTTTTCCTAGGCAAATCATGAAATTTACAAAAAAACATGAAATGTAGAATGTCCTGCAAAGAATAACCATCGCAGTTACATACAGGCAAATCCTTGGGCTTAGCCCACACCTTAGAGTCGTTTAACAGGAGGTGAATCTGGTTAAATCTTAGTTTGGTAAGTAACCAGCGGTGAAGCGGAATTGACACAACTTTTAAGTAAGGTTCAATACAAATAGTAGTCTTAGAGATGTAGTGCTCCCTCACTGTTAGTTTCACAAGTTCACTGCTCTCCCGCTCTAATTCTCTGTGTTTAATAAAAGTCGTTTTTAGCCATACCAGGTCGGCTTTAACAATACATTCAGGTTTCAAAAATAAATCAGGACGGCCCAGGGAGCTTAGGGTATTATTGATGTATGCTAACCACGGAATATTTTTCATCTTGTCCATACGTAGGCAGTCCCTTAAGATTGTATGGTTCAGGGTTAGGTTAGGATTTAACCAAGTTTTTAGCCACATCATGATTGGAGATTGTTTGATGATGTCACTTATATACCCCTGACCTAGCTCCGTGTGGACAGAAAAAGTGGCCGTGGATTGTGGTAGACCAAGAAGCATACGTAAGATTTTATTTTCCTCTACCTGAAACGCTACTACATTGTTGGTGTAGCCCCATATAGAAGCCCCATACCTCGCTATAGCAATTGTTTTGGCTCTGTAAATAGCTAGCATGGCTTCTGTGGGTTTGCCGCCCAGTCGTTTGGCAAAACCTGCGATTGCAGCCGCAGATCTTTTCATGGCATTAACTTTAACCGATGTTTGGGGTCCCCATGTGCCATTTTCGTCGTAAACCACCCCTAGATAGGTAAAAGTTTTAACGCTGGAGATGGGTGTGTTTGCGCAGAAAAAGGACTTCAGCTTTTTGTTCTTCCTCCCACCCACTGACATGACATGTGATTTGTCTGTGTTTATTTTCAGGTCGAGGGAGGTCATGAAGGCATCAAAAGCCATCAATAGTCTTTGTAGTCCAAGAGGTGTTCGTGCCACAAGCATGGCGTCGTCCGCGTAAAGGAGGACCGGGGTGGACAGCCCTCCAAAACGCGGGACGTCTAATGTCGCCAGATCCAGAGTGGATTCGAGATGGTTTATGTACAATGTAAACAGCAGTGGGGCAAGGATGCAACCCTGTCTCACCCCTCTGGTTGACTTAAAGCCAGCGGTACAAGCTCTCCCCTGAGTCATCCTGATTGAGGCTTCCAGATCCCGGTGCGCCCCAGCCAGAAAGTGTACCAGAGAGTAGTCCATCCCTAGGTCCAAGAGAATTGTCCACAGCCTGGACCTGTTGACCAGGTCGAAGGCGGTGGACAAGTCCATAAACCCTAAGTAAATCGAGCCTCTTGATGCCATGGTGTACTTGCCCAAGATCAGGTGTAGGTTAAGGCACTGGTCCTCAGTCCCCCTTCCGAACCCATATTGGGCATTAGATAGGATATTATTGCTGGCAGCCCACTCATCGATTCGAGCCAGTATCACTTTCCCCAGGATTTTAAAGGAAGAATCGATGAGTGAGATGGGGCGATAACACCTTGGGTCTCCCCGTTGGCCTTTCTTGAAGATAGGAATAATGGTTGCCTGTGACCAGGAAGCAGACAGATTATAAGTGGTGGCATTATTGAAAACATTTGTCAAGATTTTGGCCCAAAAAGGGATATTAGCTTTGTACATATCGGCTGGGACGCCATCTGGGCCTGGAGCTTTTTTCCCTTCGGTGTTGGTTATGGCCTTTTCAACTTCTTCCACGGAGAAGGAAAGTGCCGTCGGGGGTGAATTAGTTGCGAAAAGAGTGGGAAATTCACAAACATAATCACTCCTATAGATGATTTTAAAATGAGCTAACCAATCTTCCTCGCTAATGTTGGCCTCCAAATTATTATTTACTTCACCGGTAAAGAGGGGATTATTTATTATGGCCCAAAAACTGGCACTATCTCTTAGTGTAGCCTTTTCCATAAGTGCAGACCATGCCTCCTTTTTAATGGCATCCTTACGTGCATGGGTAATGGTTTTGTATTCTTTTCTTAATCTGGACACTTCCCCCTTATCCCTTGGTGATTTTTTAAGTTCTGCCAGGAGTCTAGTGTGTGCTTTTGAACAGGCTCTATCGAACCAACCCTTGTGAGGCTGAACGTTCTTTCCGGCTTTGGCTGTGAGTTCATTAGAAACTAATGCACACAGAGTTGTATAAGCAGGGATCACTTCCTCCCCCTGTTTTGAACTGTCTAGGCAAATGTCTATTTCTTTGTGGGCTATACATGTAATATTATTAAAAAAGTCTTCGGGAACTACTTTGGTCCACTTCACCCTTCTGCCTTGGTCCGTGGACCGCACAGCCGAGACTAACGGTTTAATGTTTCCTTCCTTGATCAAACCAACAGAGTTAGCGAGTTCAAGGATAACTAGGTTGTGATCACTAAAGGCAGCCACAGCTGCATTATAAAAAAGAACCAGATTTAATAAACCAGGGGAAACAAAAATGTAGTCTATAATTGATTCAGAGTTTCTTGCGCTATATGTCATGACACGGTCACTAGTGTCATTAAACCCAGGTTCATAAAGATCAACAGTAGATAAGAGATTTTCTAAAGCATGACCTTTAGAGCTGTGTTCAAAATGTTGGTAGTGTGCAGAGGTGGGACAATCTATATCTTCTATATGGCAAGAGAGCTCGCAGAGGTGAGTATTAAAATCCCCCATGACTATGGTGTGCACAAAGCTTGTTTGCCTTTCTTTATAATTAATCAAAAAATGCTCTAAAAAGCTGAGATGCTCAATCGGGTCTCCGTCTAATACGGAGTTGTAAAAGTTAATAAAAATAAATTTGAGATCATTAACTAGACTGATCTCTAGGCATAGAAGGTTAGGGGAACAAGTAGCAATTTGTTTAACAGTTCCCGCCAGGTGTACAGTGATCAGGATCATGAGGCCCCCTTTGTCCCTACCAATGGGAGATGTGGTAGCTGGGACATAATAGGATGTGTGCCCAGGGACCCAAAAATTGCTATTGCAGTCCCATGTTTCTTGCAAGGCTATGATGTCATATTGATTTAAAAGGTTTAGCCATGCACTATCCTCCCTCTTTGAGCGGAGGCCGGCTATGTTCCAACTTACTATTTTAAGCCTTCTGCTAGGATTTCCTGGCGGGGAATTATTCAGTAAGGGTAGAGTAGGCGGTGGGGCATTAAGGGTTTGGCGTCAGTTCTGCTCGGCAGCCCAAGTCAGAGGCATGAATCTGTTGTGCAGAGGTATAGGTCTGTTTAGGGCCGATGATGTATATGTGCCAGATTTAAAGTAATTCGACCTATTACTCTTGGTCCAGCTATAGTCAGGTTCCTGAGGAGAGTGCACTGATTGAATAGGCCAGGGGGTTATCTGGTCGTGTTCCTTTCCTTGGGCACAGCCCTTATTCAGGGTTAAATAAGGTTTGTTGATGGGGTAAAAGAAGCCCAAAGGTACCGCTCTAGGCCCAGCATCCAGTCCTTCCAAAGGTGAAGCGTCCCATAATAATCTACTCGCTTCTCCAGGATTATTAAAATTAATTATCACACAATCACCCTCCACTGATTTAGTTGTGCACCCTATCCAACCCACCCGCCGGGCTGAAAGAATCGCGCTAGAAATATCATTGTCACCTGAACAAATTGAATTAGACCACGTCTTTACCCTTGCTAACAGTTGGTGGGGCTGTTCATACTCTCTTGGCTTGAGTGGGGGGACATTTACCAGAATGGCTACAAAAGGCACAGCCTCAGGCGGCAAATTAATAATGAGTTGACGTGCCGAGCCAGGTAAGTTGGGTGACTTCTGAGGTACCGGGGTCTTATTTTTAGGTGCCAAAGGGTTCCCTCCTGCTATGTTCGATGTGTCTACCCGGGTAGTGGCTGGGCCACTAGAAGAAATGGTAGTGGTTGTCAAGACAGATGAATTAAATGGCTTCTGTGGTACCGGGGTCTTATTTTTAGAGGGCAGAGGGTTCCCTCCTGCTATACTAGGTGCGTGTGCCCGGGCGGTGGCTAGGCCACAGGTAGATGTAGTTGCCGCACTCTTTGCTACTGGGGATTCCTCTCTAGGTCTTTTAGAACCACCAGTTAGCTGAGAGCAAGAGGGTCCTGGTGTCACAGGCGTATTCCCTTTAAAAACAAACATAGGTGGTTCCATGGTTTTTAAGCATACATTCAAGCGCTCACATTTCCTTAGAATACCATCAACACACTGATGTAGGACGTCAATAATGTCTGAGGCAATTTTTGTTAGCGTGGGTTCAAACTTGTCTATAATAGCTTTTTCCACCATGCCTCTGATAGCTCTTTCCAGTGAGCCCCCAGTGCCCCTTCCTCCCTTTGGTTTATATATGTACTTTTTCTTGTACTGCCTCTTAGATGGTTTAGGGCATACAACAGTGCTTGCTCCAACAGTACCAGGAGGGGTTGGGGTCACCCCAGTAGTCTCAACGGTGGCAGGGATAGGGATAAGAGGAGTGACAGCCTCATTTGGTGGCCCAATGACAATCCTTGGTTCAAGAGGGATAGAAGTAATGCCCCCCTTGATGTTTGTCGATGAATCTAATCCCAATTTCCGTTCAGTCCTAGCGATTTCTGTGGTCAGCTTCCCCACCTCCGTAGTCAGGAAGGATAGGATACTATTAGAGTTCCTGGGTGCTTTTACCTTTGGGGTCCCGCCGGCGATAGGGGAGGGTAACTTTCTCTTACCCATCATGCGCTTGTGTCCTGGGTGTAAGGGAGTGAGCCCGTCCCGTCCCTCGTTGGCCCCGGACGGCCACAGACGGCTCGCCCTCTGCCCGGGCTCCGTCCGCGCGCGTCCGCGACGCGGAGGCAGCTGTTTCCTTTTGTGCGCCTCCTGGCGTTGTGTGCAGGAAGTGGGCGGTGTTGGAGCAGGGCAAGCTGGGAGTTGTGGTCCACCCCGCTCTCTGGCCGAGTGTTGGTACTACTCGGCGGCAGGGACGGCCACAACGTCAGGAACCCAGCGGCGCTTTACAGGTAGGTGGAGGTCAGTGTAGCAGTACAGCGTACTGTGCGGCGCAGTGCCCCCTCCTAGGGCCGGTTTCTGTTTGCAAATGTCCCCCTTGCAGTATTGTAGTTGCGTCGTTACTGCTTCCTGCGCCAGATGCATTGGAATTTTGTTTGCTACTGCCCGCCATAGCCTTTCGTTTATAGTTGTCATACTTTTTAGAAAAAGTAAATATACGGCCGGCTGCATAGTCATCTCTGTCACGGGCGAATTTGAATACCTTTCGCTTTATAATCGTTTCCTCAAGTTTTTTAATTCTCACATCAATCTACGCTTTGGTCTTTTGTATCAAGTCGGTTTCACCAGTTTCACCAGTTGCCTCTAATAGTGTATTTACTTTGTCAATCTCCACCAAAATTGCATCGCGGTCAATCTCCGCATATTTAATTAGAATGTGGATCATATTCATAGAGCTTTTTAAGTTGTTAATTGCCCATTCCTGCAACATTTGGGGGTTTGGATTTTCGTAAGTTGGCACAATGAGAACTCGTAAACCACGTGGGACTCTATTAACATCACGGTATTTTTCTAATGACTTCTTTTCCCACCACTTTGAAAGTTCAATTCGCAAAAGCTTCTCAAGTGATTTTAAAAGTGATTTGACATCTTTGTTAGTCTCAATTGCAATGTTCCTTGTCTGTTCATTGGCCGCTGTTGGTAAAACGTGCCTCTGCCGCGCTTTCGCGGTTCCGGAGCGCGTCACTGGATATCATCTTGTGAAAGCAATTTAGCTTGTTGGTATATTTTATAACTTCGGATAATATCTTTACACATAAATGGAAAGTTGCTGCCTTGATAAATTGCGGGCTCATAGTTCGATAGAGCCTTACGAGCTCGCAAAATATCACAATCCCACAACCCGCCTTTTGGAAAAGAGAATGGAGAAGGTGTGTAACGCCCACTCGCAGGAGCGTCTTACCAGAATCGGTGCCGGGCTCAGTGTCAGTCAGCCGACCGACCGGTCAACCAGCTACCACGCCGTTCGACAACTCCTGCTCCGGCCGTAAACCTTCCAAAATCCAAACGAATTCCAGGCAGGGGGCACAGCAAAGCACGACTCGAACCAGTCCAATAGTTGGTACGTAGAAACGTGGTGTGCTGCAACAACGCTGTGCCTTAAAAAGCGGGAGGGTCCAAAAGCCGGAAGCAGCTTCTCCGGTGTTTAGATATAACAGATGTGCCAATCCGAGGTGAAGGAGCGATCAGGTAAGGACCTCTCAGCGTGACTATTTTTCAGAATCAAAGCAGATGAAAAGAGGCAGCAACGATATTATCCAGTGAAGTATATATTTATTTCACAAAGACGAAATAAACAGACATGGTGTCGTCCATGACGCGTTTCACTCCCAGAAGGAGCTTGTTCACATAACGCGCCCCGTAGATTAACCACATTTTATAATCAGTGCACAGGTGATGTCGATTCAAACACAAAAAAAGTGCAATGGTGAAAATAGAAAAAAGACTGTAGAAAGCGCCATATTGCAAGTACATCTATATAGAATACCATATTGATTTCAACATATTTACAGAGGTCTCAAATTAATGAAAAACAATTTGCTCATTTCATCAAGAACAATGTTCATAATTCATCACCAATAATGCAAGAATATGTAAAAGATAAGGGATAATAACCGACCAGTGTCATTTATCTTAATACATTTGGGTAATCATCATTGATAAATGATTCAAATTCACAACTTTTGTAAATATCAAAAGATGAAAAACTGAAAATAGTCGAAAGGGATAAAGTCTTTTACCATTTCTGCAGCAAAGTCTTTAAGCATAGGATTAACACAGTGCTATCCATGCCAAGCTGTAAAATGGCCAAAGCCTTGTACCACTCCATGCACAGTTCTAATCCTTTGCTTAAAGAGTAGTGTGTGTGTGTATATGTGTATATATGTGTGTGTGCGTGTGTATATATATATATATATAATATGTATATGTGTGTGTGTATGTATATATATATATATATATATATATATATATGTGTGTGTGTGTGTGTGTGTATATATATATATATATATATATATATATATATATATATATATATATATATATATATATATATATTCTTATAATCTATCTCTATCACTGATATATCTGCCCCAAAGGTTGTCCACCTGTAAGTAGCACTCGACCAGCAGCTTGATTTATGTGTAGGTATGTATGGACGGGGATCCGCCTGTGGTTGCCGCTCCATAGTGGATTTGCCTGACTCGTTTCGAGGCTCCATATGCTTCTCTTCAGAGGCTTTAACGGAAACGGTGTGCGCAACCGCTGACCCCCTTCAGCATTTTCTATGACACACCCACGGCTCAAATGAGACAGTGCCTTCTGGGAAGTGTAGTGCGGAAAGTACACAGTCGAGTCCTGTATGGATCCTACAGGATTGAGGACGAGCCCACTTGCATGGTCTATACAGGACATGATCTGTGTGCTATCCGGACCACATTTCCCACAATGCACAGTCTCATTCGAGCTTCCCATTGGTGGGTGTGCAATATGCAAATGGCGCAGTGGGTTCAGCGTTCACACACACACCATCTCCATTCAAGCCTCCGAAGAGAAGCATATGGAGCTTCGAAATGCGTCAGGCAATTCCATTACGGAGCGGCTCCTACAAGTGGATTCTCATCCCTGCCTATCATAAACAACGCTGCTGATCGAGTGCTATTCACCAGGTGGACATCCTTTGGAGCTGAATATATATATATATATATATATATATATATATATATATATATATATATATATCCAGCAAATACCAACTTCTCAGCTGAAAAGAGGCACACCAACACCTGCTGAAAGAGTTTTCAAGCGCTTTATTCCACACAAAGAGAGAGCGCACAGGTACTGCAAATCCCAACTTGTTTCAACTCCATTGAGCCTTGATCACGGGAAGGTTAGTTTTTTTAAATGACCACGTAATTTAAAGACGCAGGTCACATTCTCTCACTCAAAGCGCACTTTAAAACAGAAATGTTCAATGATTAACGGAAAGCAGCATAAATCATGCCAGTGTCACATTGCTGCAGTCCCAGTGTTAAATCGTACTGTTTTAGCGCTTTTAAGTTTGCAAACCTGCATATCCAAGCAATGTTCTTCAGGTAACGCTTTCTGCTCTCCCAGCTGGCAAAAGGAAATGTTTCCTCTCGTCTCCCTTTCCGACATAACTGCAGGTTTCATTAGGAATTTTCCTGTCTTGCCTCAGTAAAGGTCGGCGGGTCAGGCTCACGTACATTAAATCCAGCCACAACTTGCTCCTTCAAACACGAGCCATGAGACCCGGGCGGGTCGGTGTAAATGGGGATGGAGCCACCCATTAATAAATCCAGCAAATACCAACTTCTCAGCTGAAAAGAGGCACACCGACACCTGCTGAAAGAGTTTTCAAGCGCTTTATTCCACACATATATATATACACGCACACACTTCTCTGGACGAATTAAAGCGCACACTCCGGGGGGGGGGGAGAAAAGTGCATGGTAGGTGAAAATGAACTTCCTAGATATTAAGAATTACATGGAAGAAGAGAGAATCTGTACTAAGATGTACAGGAAACCCACAAGCACAAACCGTATCGTCCATGCCAACCGTGGGCCTCCCCTATCACTCAAATGGAGTGTCCCTTATGGGGAGTTCCTGAGGGTAAGACTATGTTGCTCCAAGGAATCCGATTTTAATGAACAAGCTAATGATGCTTGAAAGATTCCAAATGAGGGGATACCAGACATGATACTGCAAGATGCATTAAAAGAGCAGGCCTGAAAAAACGGGAAACATTACTTAGGACCAAAGAGAAAAATGTAGACCCAAAGAATGAAAACCAGATCATTCAGCATTTTGCGGATAATACATCAAGTAGGAAAGTAAAGAATCTACTTAAGGACAATTGGAAAATTCTGCAAATGAATGAAGATCTGAAGAATATACTCCCCGAAACGCATAACATCACTTATAGAAAAGCCTCATTCCTAGGAGACATGTTAACTTGTAGTTTTATAAAACCAATGAGTGTGCCAACCAATGTAACTACTTGGCTTCCGATTCAAACTAAAGGCTTTTTCAAATGTGTTAAATGTAAAGCCTTTAGGGATGGCCAAAACAGAATATGAGACTATATATGGAAGGAATAATAAAATGCACGAGAGAATTACTTGTGACATCGAATCAGTAGTGTTTGTTTTGGAATGCGTCTGTCGAATGAAATACGTGGCAGTGCAATTAATAAATGAAAGGTCCGTATATTACAACATCTGAGAGCTATAAAAAATTTGAGATTTCCAATATGCTATGACCAAACATATATGGTAAACCCATGATGGAGGCTTAGAGAATATGAGATATTATGGCATCAAACATGTCCTGAAACGACCTCGAGGAGGAAGCCAGAAACTGAGCTACATCGAAGCATCTGAAAAGATTTTGATGGGTACGGAAACTCTGAATGGTCTTAATATGGATGCTGAATTCTACATTTATCTTTAGAGAATGCCTGTTCTTATCCCCTTTTTGCACATTATAGTAACCAGCTGGGTACCATGTGCCAGTAGAATACATTGGTCACATCACTTCTTCTCTCTCCCTCTTTGAACAAAATCGCTATTTTTAATCTGTATTTGGGAACTAGCACTGTATGCAATGATAATGAATTAATGAGTTACATTTATATATAAAACAAATTAATATTTTTACAGTTAACGTATAATTAGCATACTGTATGCAATCTTTGAAGAGACTAGGAGAGATTGCAGTTTACATTCGAGATGAAATTTAATATTGAGATATGTGCAATACTCTATGCAATTTTCTATTTCTTTTCTCTGAATTGGGAAATCAGCATTGTATGGAATAATCATGAATTCTTCTCTATATAATGAGCGTTAGAACTTTATACAATTAATTGATATCTTAGTTAACTTATGAGTGTACTATGTGCAACTTTTGCACAGATTAGGAGAAATTTTAGTTTACATTGAAGATGCACTTTAACAATGAGAGGTGTGCAATATTATATGCAACATTTGTCACAATTGGGAGAACGTTTACATCCCCAATTTAATGCATTTTAACATCTATGTACTATATGCATTTTTATACACAAACCAGAAATATTTACTGTTTGCAATGAGGTTGCACTTTAATATGGAACAAGGTATTTTAATATCTATGTACTGTGCGCATTTTTTTTGCTCAAACCAGAAAGGCTTATACCATATTGTTTATAATAGATATGTAAGTATTGGAATACCTTATGCAATTTTTTGCACATTGAAGGAAATGAGTACCTTTGGAGAAATATGCACTTTAGCACCCAGATTTTTTTAGAATTGTGTACTGTATTAATCTCTCTCATACAGGAGATAAAATAGGAACACATACAGTCAGTCTCCTTGAATCTCCTCCCCTTTCTCTTCTTCATTCTATCTCACCCTCTTTTCTGGAGATGGTGTGTGTGTGAACGCTGAACCCACTGTTCTAAGTGCCACTCCAAATACCCTCACACCAACCACCATCCCGTTTCCAACTTGTGTCTCTCACCCAAAAATCGAGAGGAATCCTGTGAGGCCTATAAGTGTTTCGATCTAAAAAGACTCTTCGAGATCAAAAGGATAGATGACGAGATGCTGTGCAAGCGAATAGACTATGTCCCCGACATAGCCGGTCGACAACAGAAGGAGAAAGAGGCTTCAGCGGCACAAGAAGAATCCCTTTCCATACATGACTTCAATTCTGAGTTGCAATCAGAGGACAACTCTTACACTCTTCAGCCAGCACAAAAACAACATACTGGGAGTGCTTCTACCTCTACTGCGAGATTCAAATCCTCAGCCTCCACTGAGAACACTGCTCACGGGCTGCCACTGCAAACAAGCCATGGCGTGCACCCAAAACATGACTCTGAACCCTCGCCCTCCGGCTCGGCTCAGAAAGTTCAGCCTACAGCAGGGTATCCCTTCCATCCGAGACCAAAACATCACGCTCTTCAGTCTCCGCACCAAAATAAACAACTTATTCTTTCAGAATCTAACCTTTCCTCCATCAAAGACTAAGCTCCCTCTACTCAAATTCTTTGTTTTCAGTCCGAAATTCTCCCCGGAGCCAATCCTTAGCCAATTTCACCAAAATCTCGATCCGAAACAAAAAACACTTCAAATGCAGCCTGGAACAAAGAAAATTATGGTACAGCCACCAAAACAACAAACTCCTAAGTTGAGTTTTGAAGAGGATTTGAACATTTCTGTTCAACCCCTAAAGAAGAAAAGAAGGGATGCTGCAACTATTCCATTGCACATTATCATTCCTTCTTCACCTGTACCACAATCAACACCTCGATCACCCACCCCAACACCTCACTCATCACATTATCTGAGGCTGGTAATGTGTCTCCTCAGTCAGCATTAGATGATGATCATGACATCCTAGATGACACACAACCAGGGGATTCTTGGGAGGATTATAATGTTGATCCTCATGTTGACACTGATCCTGATTTACATTCTAGCTGATAATCACCACCTAATTATGCATCTGCTTATCAGAATCGCATAGCCAGAGCAGCCACTTTTCCTCAGGTACCTTTATATAAAGACTCAATAGAGGATGATTTCCTCTTTGAAACTTTATCTAATACACAAAGAGGAGCACAATACCTACCACGTATAAAAGGTATCACACTTCATGGAGATGACATTTTCAAACAACCAGTTAAAGCAAGAATGACTCCTCCCATTGATAAAAAAAAAATACAGACCGCCACCACCTTAAGACCCCTTTTTATTAGAGGTCAGTTATCTCCTGAGTCTTTAGTAGTATCCAATGCTAGGAAAAGGGCTAACTCCCAAACAAATGGAGAAGTACCACCACCAAAAAAGGAATTGACACTTATGGATGCCTCTGGTAAGAGTTGCGGCATAAGCACCTAATAATTGGCTTATAGCTAGTAGCCAAGCATTACTAGCAAGGTATGACCGGGAGTACTGGCTGAAAATGGAGGGCCTTCTCCAACATCTCCCAGAGGATCCCAGAACAAAACGTCAAGAAATTGGTAATGAAGGCAAACGTATAACCAAACGTATAACCAACAATTCTATTAAGTGTGCATTGGATGGAGCAGATACTGCTAGGAGTATAAATACTAGGGTCCTAATAAAACATGCATGGTTAAGAGTGTCTGGTTTAAAAAACAGACCAAATTGAATCTCCCATTTGACGAGGATCATCTCTTTGGCCCCCAGGTGGACACAATCCTGGAATAAAATGAAAGGACACAGAGGTAACAAAATCAATGGGTTTTCTACAAACACCTATAGAGGTTCCTTTCGTGGATCCTATTTTAAACAAGGGGCAGGATAACTTCCACAGATATATCTGGTTCACAATATTAAACTCCAGGACAAACCTCAACAACTAAAGCCTTCTACAGAGGTTCTTACAAAGGTAACCATTTTAAAGGAAGGAGGCAGAGGGAACAATACACGTTCCTCACCAACAATAAACAATGACAACCTTTACCCCCCCCCCCCCCCCCCCCCACCCCCACCCCAGCAACACCAAACCCCAGTTGGGGTAGTCTTCAACAATTTCTCCAAAACTGGAAGTCCATTACATCAGACAAATGGATCTTAGATATTATCCAGCATGGTTATTGTCTGGAACTCATACCAACTCCTCTAAATATTCCACCTTGCAAACACAAACTATCCATGCAACCCCAAATCCTTCTGCAACAAGAAATAACTGCTCTGAGGCAAAAAAAGGAGCTTTAGAACCAATTTTACCACAATTTCATGAGACAGGAGTGTATTCACTATACTTCCTTATTCCCAAAAAGGATGGATCTCTCAGACAGATTCTAGATCTCAGACCACTAAATCATTACATAATATCTGAACATTTCCATATGGTCACTCTTCAAGAGACCATCCCTTTATTACAAAAATGAGACTTCATGTCAACCTTAGCTCTAAAGAACGTTTATTTTCCTATACCAGTTCATCATGCACACAGAAAATACCTCAGATTTTAATTTCATGGAAATCATCATCAGTTCAAAGTTCTTCCCTTTGGAATCACTACAGCACCAAGAGTATTCACAAAGTGCTTAGCAGTTGTGGCAGCACATCTGTGCAGTGAAAACATTCATGTCTTCCCTTTTCTAGACAACTGGCTAATCAAAGCAAATGCATTCATACTTTGCAAACAAAACACTCAAAGACCTTAGATTTACTACATCAACTAGGGTTCACTGTCAACCTTGTCATCTCCAGGGTTGACTTCGCCAACATCTTATACGTGGGGATTCCTGCTTACCAGCTCCAGAGGCTCCAACTGATACAAAATCAGGCTGCCCGCTTGGTTTTCCACCAGCCCAAGCACCAGCACGTCTCACCACTACTGCGGAGCCTTCACTGGCTTCCAGTGGCCAAACGGTGCACCTTCAAACTCGGATGCACTATTTTTAAAGCTCTCTACAATCTTGCACCTGCTTTTATCTCCTCCAACTTAAAGTGGTACTTACCAGCACGAAATCTACGCTCTTCCGCCGACAATCTCTTGTGCATCCCTCAAGTCCATTGCAAGAAACATGGTGGTCTCTGTTTTTCTTTCCTGGCCCCTTCTTTTTGGAATTCCCTCCCCTCTCCCTTCCGTCACTGCCCTTCCTATGAATGCTTTCGCAAGACATTAAAGACGTTCCTTTTCAAAGCTGCCTTCGAGTAATCATTGGCCCTTGCCCGTTGTATCTGTTATGAGTGCCAAGAAACCGTTCCGGTGAACGTGCGTGGTATAAGAATTTTTAACATAACATAACCTACAAGAATCTCATCTACAGCCAGCTACTATTCAAGTGTTTCTAAGGGCCACATTAAACACAAATATAGTGTTTGCATCCACAAACACAGACCGCATACACAATATACTAATGTTAATTCAATAATTTTAAACTGGAACTTACTTTCCAGCCAAAATATTTCCCAGACTTTTGGTCATGATGGCATCTTGTATGTACATAGTCCCACATGCCAGACTCAACATGAGACCTCTACAAACGTGTTTTTCCCAGCAATGGACTCGGTCACTGGGTCAACTCCACGATCTAGTATTGGTAAACAGCTACACATCTCACTCTCTGCAAAGTTGGAATCCACAAAATCTATCCAAAGGCCAGCAGTTTCAAGATCCTTTTCTACAAGTAACTCAAACTTGTGCTCCCCAACCTGATAGAGATGCATATCTCCACAACCTTGCTTTTCAGGGACTATGACATTCCACACACAATCTCCATATCCGTCCCCTAGAGCTGCAAGCTGTACATCTAGCGATCAAAGCCTTTCTAATTTACTTGCAACACAAATTTGTCCTTAATTGAACAAACAATACGACAATGCATTGTATACAAATCAGGGGGGTTGACCACACACTCCAATTATCTCACTTAGCTTAGAAAATATGCTAGTTAGCAATACTCCATAACATTAATCTATTAGCAGAACATGTCCCAGGAACAAGTAATCAGATTGCAGACTTTCTGAGCAGATCACAAGTAAATGAATGGGAAATTTACCCCAATGTTCTTCAACCATACTTTCTCAAATGGGGATTCCCAGAGATGGACCTGTTTCCAACAAAAATAAACACAAACATGCCCACCCTTCGCAAGCAAATATCACCACCATCAGTCCAAAGGCAATGCTCCATGGATGACCTGGCCAGGGATATTTGCATACGCTTTTCCACCTCACTCACTACTTCCATTAGTGGTCAGAAAACTCAGGCAAACATCGCTCACCATGATACTAATACCTCTCACATGGGCTCAACAACCGTAGTTCACAACACTCATGGAACTATCTCTAGTCCTACGCGATAAGGTTCACCTCAACTGGACCTTCTCACGCAGAACCATGGAACATGAACCTATCCCAATCCCAAATAAATGTTATTTGCAATTTGGCTTCGAAAGTCTTAGAGTTTGGATACTCAAATTTGCTTAAAGACTATGAACATTCTTAAAGAAGCTCTTAAATCAACTACAAGGCAAAGTTATGCAGCAAAATGGAAACGTTTTGTATTCTGCCACAAACAACGTTAATCCTCTTCAAGTAAAGGTACAAACACTTAGGATACCTATTGCATTAGAAAACTGCTGAATTAGCATATACTTCTATAAGATTACATTTTGTAGCTATTGCTGCATGTTGCCAGAATAGACAACATATCAGTGTATAAAATTACGGTTATAAAAGCTTTTGTGGAGTGGTTTATAAGAATAATTCCCCCTAGACTTCCATCTGCCCCAGCACAGAATATAAACATTGTCCTAACAAGATTAAAGGTTCCTCCCTTTGAACCATTGTATTCTTGTCAGTTTCAAGATCTTTCATGGAAACTTGCTTTTTTAATTGCTATTACTTCATTTAGAAGAGTTAGTGAAATTCAGGCATTAACCCTAGAAGAGCCTTTCTTTCAACTACACAAGGATAGGGTAGTGCTTAAGACTCACCCTAAATTTGTACCGAAAGTAGTTTCCAGTTTTCGTATTAATCAATCCATTGATTCACCTCTGTTTTTCCTACACACTGACACAGTTGCAGAAAGGGCATTACATACTGCAGATGAAAAAAAGGCATTAATGTTTTAAATTGATAGGACTAAATCATTTAGGAAAACTAAAGAATTGTTTGTTGCCTTTGCACCTTCTTGTTTGGGTAACACAATTGCTACATCAGGCATGTCAAGATGGATAGTTAAATGCAAACAATCATGCTATCCAATGGCTAAACAACTTTTACCTGTTGCACCAAAAACACACGCCACCAGGAAAATTGGAGCTTCTATGGCTTTTTTTTAGGAAACCTTTCTATTGCTGATATTTTCAAAGCAGCAACCTGGTCTTCTCCACACATTTTCACAAAACATTGTGTGGATGTATTTGCACGCCACCAAACCATGTTGGTCAGGCAGTACTTCAGACTATTTTTCAGACAACTGCAACCCCCACAAGTTAACCACTACCTAGGCAGAGAGACTGTTATACAGTCTATGCAAAGCATGTACATCTACAGAACACACACCTCGAATGGATTGTTACATATCCTGTAAGCATCTGTTCTTGGCATGTAGTGCTGTAGATTGATATGGAAAACAAACAAAATGATGGACGGAATGTTGCAAAATGGCAAAACATTCACCCCAGTCACAGATCTGGGTTTAATCCATCGTTATTTTGCTCACCAAGCCACCCCAGTTCAGACATGGCCATATGCAAATCAGTCTTGACCCTGTGCCTCATGGGAACAGTCCAGCCCGAACTGCCAAGCCATGTCTTTCCTGGACCGGAATCAAACTTCCTAGGCCCGGTTTCTGGCTGTCAGCCGTCTTCAGGCAGGATAGCTTGACTTCAGTGGCGTAGTGAGCAAGGGACCCATGCTTGGGCATACCCTTCCCACATAGGGTTAACAGCAAAACAAACGAGATGATGGACGGAATGTTGCACAATGGCAAAACATTCACCCCCAGTCACAGATCTGGGTTTAATACATCGTTATTTTGCTCACCAAGCCACCCCAGTTCAGACATGGCCATATGCAAATCAGTCTTGGCCATGTGCCTCATGGGAACAGTCCAGCCCGAACTGCCAAGCCATGTCTTTACTGGACCGGAATCAAGCATCCTAGGACCGGTTTCTGGCTATCAGCCATCTTCAGCGAAGATAGCATGACTCCAGTGGCGTAGTGAGCAAGGGACCCACGTCTGGGCATACCCTCCCCACATAGGGTGAACAGCAAAACAAACAAGATGATGGACGGAATGTTGCACAATGGCAAAACATGGGGTGGCAGAGTGGGCTAAAGAACGGTGATGGATTAAACCCAGATCTGTTGACTGGGTGTGAGTGTTTGATTGGTTCAGATGCTCCGTCCATCACCACCTCCCTTTTGGACCGTTTTGTTTGCCATAAGTTGGCATAGTATGCTCAGACGTTGAGTCACTTGCTCACTTTGCCACTGTATTCAAGCAAGCCTGGCTGAAGACGGCTGTAATGCCTGAAACCGGTCCTAGAAAGCTTGATTCCGGTCCAGGGAAGGCATGGCTTGGCAGTTCGGGCTGGACTGTTCCCATGAGGCACAGGGTCAGACTGATTTGCATATGGCCATGTCTGAACTGGGGTGGCAGAGTGCGCTAAAGAACGGTGATGGATTATACCCCTATCTGTTGACTGGGTGTGAGTGTTTGATTGATTCAGATGCTCCATCCATCACCAACCCCCTTTTGTACCGCGTAGATTAATATGCGCCATCACTCCTCAAATTCTTGTGTAGGTTGCAGTTCATATAATTTCTCATACTAATGCATGGCCATCTCAATGCTTGCATACACAGCATTCTTTACTTTCTCACCTACCCACCGCAAAACAAGTTGAAGATAGCGTTGATAACCATGCGCAGTATTCCCAAGAGGTGGAGTCACGAAACCCTTGTGACTCGAAGAAAACTTCTTGGAACAAAAACAACTTTTAACAATCCGATGCCCAACACTAGATGGCAGACTTATGCAAAGTATGTGAATCTACAGCACTTTATTCCAAAAACAGATGCTTACAGGGTAAGTAACATAATCCATACGCGCACACACATGCATAGACAAATATACATGAGACACACTCATATAAATATATATAATAAGCCTTAACTAATGTGTTGTAGGAACAAGATATAAAACAATGCATTGTCGATCGGTGCATGCGCTCTGTGCACTGCAGGAATCGAGCTGCTGCTCGTTTTTAATAATAACCTTGTTTTTCATCTTGTTTCAGATTAGTTAATTTTTCCCCTGGTTTTAATAGCGCCGACTGCGCTTGGCCCTTACTTGCACTGTAACTCAGGGAAACTCACCGCTGTTTGGCGGGTCCGCTTCCCGGCGCAGGTCCGTTTGGTAGCGCCATCTTGGATGTGGATGCTACCGAGTCTTAGCGCTGATTGGCAGGCATAGCGCTCTAGTCGCCAGGAGGACGCTAGGCGTGTATTTAGGTGAGTCATGCTGACGCGCAGCAGATACGCGCAGCGGGGACGCCAGATTGACGCCGGAGTTACGCCAGAGTTCAGCCCGTCTGCGCCCGTCCGCGCTGAGGACGTGCTGGACTCTGGGACTCCTGATTCATCCTTTTGTTCCACCTTGGATGCTTTGTCTTGCAATCTGTTGTTACTGAGACCCCCTGCGCATGTCTGTCATCATCGGCTCAGACCGGAGGTATTCCTTCAGGCGCATTCGTGTCCTTCCTGTAAAATCTTTTAATTTTTCCAATCTGGCCTGTAGGCCTTCTGCTCCCCCGACGTTTGTTAGTCACACCCCCCAATCCAAACAGGGTTTTTTGATCAACGCACGTTCGTTGATCAGACATGGGATCGAATTTCATGACTTTGTTAGCACGAGGCATCCCGACTGGGTCTTTGTCACCGAGACCTGGGCCTCTGACTCCTCTGGTCATGACCTTCTGTTAGCCATACCTGAAGGATATACCCTTTTGAGGTTAGATAGAGAACGCGGTAGAGGTGGTGGAATAGCTATTCTTTTTAAATCCACATTCTTTTGCACCATAAAACCCCTATCAGTTCCTACTGACCCCTTCGAGGCCCTGTATTTCTGTATTGTGTATGCTCCTTCGAGCTCTTTTTCTGGTATTCTACTTTATAGGCCTCTCGGTCCTAGAGCTAATTTCTGCCCAGAACTCTTCAGAATTTTGGAACCCTATTTTGGCAGATCACATCTTACCATTTTGGGGGATATTAATTTCCATTTAGAGGATATGGCCTCTAAGGATACTTCCTCCATGCTTAACTCACTTGAGGCGTGCAACTTTGTTCAAAGAGTTCTCCACCCGACTCATAAGGCGGGGCACACCCTTGATGGGATTTTCTCTAACGATTCCAGACTAACTGTTGGTACGCCGGTACCGATCACTTGGTCCGACCACCTAGCAGTCCCACTGTCCCTAGACACCCCCTGCTCTGATGTTGACTTGGGCGCTGGCATTAAATATTCTAAAAGGAGCTTCAGAAATCTCACAAATGAGGCTCTCGCCCCTTTTATTCTTAACACCAATATTACATCTCAGCGGAAGGTGGATGAGTCGGCTCAAGAACTCACCGATGCGATCATCAGAGCCGCAGATGAACTAGCCCCTCCCTCTCTGAAATCTGTAGCCCGACAGAAGCCAACTGCCCCTTGGTTTTCTTCGGATCTGAAGCTTCTTAGGCAGAAATGTAGACAGAAGGAACGAGGATGGCGTAAATCCTGGGATCCCAGAGATCGAGAAGTATATAAGAACCTGTTACGAGAGTACAAAAATAGAGTGATCAAGGAAAAACAGGACTATTTTATTAACCTAACCTGTTCTTTAACATCTTCTAAAGAGCTCTTTAAAATCGTGGATTCACTGTGCTCTCTCCAGGTACCAGACCCTGTGGTTGCTTCACAGGAGCTATGTAATAACATATCAGATTTCTTCTATAAAAAAATAGATGATATCTACATAGCTCTACAATCGCAGAGGAACTCTCTGAGTTCTGAGGACTTCTCCCGAATTAATCTGCTGGAATCCTGGAGTAGAGACACCTCCCAGTCCCTCGTACAGTTCCCTGCTCTCTCTCTAGAGGGACTGAATAGCCTGTTGGACAAAACGAAATCGTCCTCCCCATTGGACCCAGTCCCTTTGAAACAACTAAAGAACTGTAGGGACATCATTCTTCCTCCGATGCTGGAAGTAATGAATGGAGCCTTGGAACAAGGCATCTTCCCATTACTTTGGAAGAAAGCCATTGTAAAACCGCTGTTGAAAAAGACCACCCTAGACCCCGGAGTACTGAAGAACTTCAGACCCATCTCCCTCCTGCCGGCCCCTGCTAAGATGTTGGAGACCCACCTGAACTTTCATCTTTCTAACTTCCTGGATGCTTCAGGTTTCCTGGATGGGTCCCAACATGGCTTTAGAAAGCTGCATAGCACGGAGTCTGCCTTGACTATGGTCATGGATAACATCCGCAGGAAAGTTGATTTGGGTCAGACCACCGTGCTGGTGCTGCTGGACCTTACAGCAGCTTTTGACACCCTGTCTCCCTTTACCTTAACATCCAGGTTAAGGGAGGCAGGTATAGAAGGACCGACCCTCAGTCTCCTGAGCTCCTTTTTACAGCAACGAGAGCAGCGTGTCATGCTAGGTGAGTACCTCTCCCCTGCTAAGTCTTTGCAATGTGGGGTGCCACAGGGGTCGGCATTGAGTCCGACCCTGTTCAACATCTACGTGGCCCCCCTTGCAAGACTAGTAAGATCTCAGGGGATGGAGGTAGTATCGTATGCCGACGATACGCAGATTATGGTATCCCTGACCCACTCTGTGACTGAAGCCGCGTCAAACTTTAGAGCCTGCATGCAACTTGTTGCAGAGTGGATGATTTCCAACTCCCTAAAGTTGAACGGGGACAAGACATAGGTCCTGGTCTTTGGTAAAGACCAGGGCATGTGGTCAGGTGAGTGGTGGCCTCCTTCGTTAGGCATCTGCCCCACACCTACACAATCTGCCAGGAACCTTGGTGTCATTTTTGACACCCAGCTCTCTATGGAGCTTCAGGTCAATCGAACGGTGGCTACCTGTTGGGGTGTCATTAGGACCCTGAAAAGGATTGTTCATTATCTTTCCTCACAGGCACGGAAACAGGTGGTGATTGCCCTTGTTGGCTCAAGGCTGGATTATTGCAATTCACTCTATGCCGGGGCCAACAAGGGCCTTTTGCAGCGCCTGCAGGTCATACAAAATGCGGCAGCACGCTTTGCCCTGGCCCTGCCTTGGCTGTCATCTATGACCTTGGCGAGGAAGATTCTCCACTGGCTCCCTATTCCCTCAAGGATTACGTTCAAACTTCTCTGTCTAACATATAAG
Source organism: Lissotriton helveticus (assembly GCF_964261635.1). Classification (NCBI taxonomy): domain Eukaryota; kingdom Metazoa; phylum Chordata; class Amphibia; order Caudata; family Salamandridae; genus Lissotriton; species Lissotriton helveticus. Next base: position 253,117,119 of record NC_136068.1, on the reverse strand, counting down.
GCGTTAAGTGCAGGTCCGGCTGATGCCCTTGGATCCCTACTTACCAGATATGTCCCGAAGAGATGCCTTCGCTCTAGTGAGCTCAATCAACTGGTAATCCCTCGAGCCAAGAAGGCTAGATGGGGGAGCAAAGCTTTCTCCATTCTGGCACCCCAGATGTGGAATTCACTCCCCCTTGAGATCAAGTCATTGCCTTCTCTTGACCTTTTTAGGAAGTCATTGAAAACTTGGCTTTTTATTGGAGCATACCAGTAAGCTCTGTTTCTGACTACTGACAGCTAGTTATTTGATTTAGGCGCCTTGACGCCCATTGGGCATAGCTGCGCATGATAAATGCCATTTCATTCATTCATTCATTGTAAAGGCCAATGCGTTGTATTACATGCATTTTCAAGTCTGATGTTCCTTGATGTGGAAGGTTTGCTCGCCCAAGTTAGTCCCTAACCACCTGCACAAATAGGATTTCTTGTAGGAGGCTTCTCTTGGACCTTCATAGAGGCTGCCCTTTATCAAGGCCATCTTGGTCACTGTTTCTTTGAAAACTTTTTTCCATTTCTTCTGCCAAACCAAGACATTCAGCCTATCATCTCGGTGCTTTGGTCGACAGCTTCTGTTCGGGCCTTGATGGTTGAAGCTCCTAGACCTGTTGGTATCTTGCTGGTACCCCACGCGCAGTGGCGCATGCCGGCCCTTCAGTGCTAAGTGTACTTAGTGTGCCCAACATTGGAAAACCTCTTTAACAGGATCTTACTGATCGTAACTGAAATCTGGCAATGGGTTGATGCTATAATGTGTGCATGTTGGAGCTTCCTCCTTGTTAGACTTTTTTACGGCTTCCGAAAACGCCCAGTGTCAAGCGTTTACAAGATGCATTTAACCATTAGTGAGACTTTGGCTTCTAACACAAGCGCTTCCGTCACGTCTTTATATTTTTGCTAAATTAGTTACCTGATGTGCAGCAAAGCATTGAACTTTTTCACCCTGCAGACACAACTGATTATCTATTTCTTTTGCCTCTATGTGACAATGCTTGATGACGCAGCTACTTGCCTGCCCTTTTGGCTTTTCCTGGTTTGCCAGCTCAACCCACATTGTTCAGATCACAAATGCGAACAATAAAACAAATGGCGAAGAAAGAATTCCGTATACTGTTGCTGCTTCATGCTTCTCATCTTGCATGGGAAACAGCCTTTACTCTGAAGTTTTTACTTTGTGTAACATTTACCATGCATTATTCACATCGTAAAACCTGTTGGCAAGCAAGTCTTTAACACCTTCCATGCTCATGACGAGCTCAGCTCGTCATGAAGTACACTGGTCGTGTGCTTATGACGAGCTGACCTTGTCATGAACAATGGGAAATACACATCTTCAGCACATGATGAAAATCTCCATAGCATTGAAGGTGTTAAAACGTTAGACATTACCACGCATTTGAACAGTAGGTGGCAGTGTTTGTGACATTCTGCACCTTATGTATTTGTAATACTTTCAGGGAAGAATGACTAGACAGCCTGCAGTAAACTTAAAATAAGCTTGATCCTGTGCTGCCTACCACTCACTGCTGTTATACAGTACTGACAGATTACGAAACTTTAATAGCCGTGTTCATGCTGAATATGTAGGCATTTCACATGCACAGTCTTCTGCAACAGCCGCACTGTGATTGCTGAAGGAAGCTTTGTTTATTGAACGAACGGCTGAGCGAAATTGTTGAAATCTTAAAGGCTAGCACACTAACAGTTCAACCTTCCTGCCGTGAGAAAGATTAGCAAGCTGTGTGAAGCGTGCTCCGTTACCCTACTGTTATTGTTTTTCTGACTACACAACTATCTATTACCTGGCTGAGTAGAAATTCAGTTTAAAGTGTGACACTCTACAGCATGCCATCCCACAGAACCTCTTTCAATCAATCAGGGGTTTGTGAAGCGCACTACTCGCCCATGAGGCTCTCAAGGCGCTGGAGGGGGCGTGGGGGAGCATCTCTGGTCATTTTGAAGAGACATCGGGCTCGTTCCAGGTCTTAACTGCTATGTAGGAGAAGGCTCTTATACCCGTTATTGCTCTGCGAATTTGCAGGGCTTCGGCGAGGGCGAGGTCGGCGGATCAGAGGTTCTTCTGGGGTTTGTGGAAGGAGAATCTTTCTTTGAGGTATTGGGGCCCGGTGTTGTGGAGGCATTTGTAGGTGTGGGTGAGTAACTTGAAGGTTACTCTCTTCTCGACGCGGTGCCAGTGGAGGTGATGTGTTATTTTCAAGGGATGCCGAGGACTATTCTGGCTGCGGTCTTCTGGAGTGTGCGGAGTAGAGATTTGTTGATCCCGGCGTAGAGGGCGTTTCCGTAATCCAGTCTGCTGTTTATAAGTGCGTGGGTGATGGTCTTTCTTGAGTTGGGGGGGGGGGGGCGGGGTCCATTTTGAAGGTCTTGCGGAGGTTGTTGAAACAGGTGGAGGCGACGGCATTGATCCCACGGGTCATGGAGAGGGAGGATTCTAGTATGATGCTGAGGTCCAGGGCATGGTCCGTGGGGTTGGTAGGGCTGCCGATGGCGGTGGGCCGCCAGGTGTTGTTCCATGCGGAGGGGTGGGTCCGAGGACGAAAACTTCTGTCTTCTCAGAGTTGAGCTTCAGGGAGCTGCTGCTCATCCAGGATGCGACATCCTTCATCCCTTTCTGGAAGCTGAATCTGGTGGTGATGTGGTCCATGGTGAGGACGAGGATGAGCTGGGTGTCCTTGGCATAGGATACTATGCTGAGTCTGTGCTGTCTGAGGTTGGCGGCGAGGGGGGCCATGTAGATGTTAAAGAGCGTAGGGCTGAGTGATGATCCTTGGGGTACTCCGCAGTTGATCTCTGTGGGTTCGGAGAGGAAGGGTGGGAGTCTGATTTGTTGGGTTCTGCCGGTGAGGAAGGAGCGGAGCCATTTGAGGGCGGATTACTGTATGCCGGCGTTGTGGAGTCTGTCAGGGAGTGTGGTGGGAGACGGTGTCGAAAGCTGCAGAGGTAGAGTAGGATCAGGGCTGCTGTGTGGCCTTGGTCGAGGAGAGTGCAGATGTCGTCTGTAGCGGCGCGTAGAGCGGTCTCAGTGCTGTGGTTGCTGTGGGGTCCAGATTTGGAGGGGTCGAGGATGGATTTCTCTTAGATGAATTCGGTTAGTTGGACGTTGGCAGTCTTCTCAGTGACTTTGACCATGAAGGGGAGGATAGAGATGGGTTGGTGGTTCTTGAGGTCTGTTGGATCTGCTTAGGGCTTCTTGTGTAGGGGCTTGACTTCTGCACGTTTTCAGTCGTCTGGGAATGTCGGTTTCGAAGGTGGCGTTGATGATGTGTCATAGATGTGGTGCGATGGCGACTGCTCTGTGGATGATGTGCGGAGGGCAGGGGTCCGTGGGGGCTCCTGAATGAATGCCTTCCATAGTCGATGCAGAGTCTTCGGTGGTGTCTGTGGTCCAGGAGGAGATGGTGGGCTGGCTGGCTTTGCTGGGTGAGGGAGTGGTATCTAAGGTCGGGTGTCTTTTATGTTGAAGTTGTCGTAAAGGGACTTGATTTTTAATAGGAGCTGAGTTTGTTGCATAGGTCCTGGGAAGGAGTGATGTCTGTGGTTTCGCTGGGGTTTTTTGTGAATTTCTAGATGATACTGAAGATTTCCTTTGAGTTGCTGGAGTTGGCGAGGATCTTGTTCTGGATGAAGGTCCTCTTGGTGCAGCTGATGAGTGGGTGGTATTCTGCCATGGCGTTTTTGTGGGTGGTGCGGTCTTCCAAGACTTTGCTGTTTCTGCAGTTCTTCTCGAGACATCTGCAGGTGCGTATCGATTCTTGGAGATTGGCAGTGAAACAGGTGGCCTTCCTGGGGTGTTGTCTGTCAGTTGTGGAGGGGTGCGAGCTAGTCTGCGCAGTTGGTGATCCATCTGTGAAGTTCTTTGGCTGAATATACATTCTGCAACGAGCAATACGCTTTATCCCTTGTCCCGTAGTAAGGTACCTGCTGTGAGAAAGGGTGTACATGGCGCTGTAAAGCTTTACAGCTCCACATGATAATAAGGTGGGGAATGGGAGCATTTCCAACTGCCCTTTGTGATATAATAAGTTACACTGTCGGGGCGCTCTGTATGAGGAAGGTTACACAGCGCAGGAGACTTTTCGAATCGGTGTACTGACGTTTTTTCAAATGCAACTTGTGCTTGTAAAATACTGCTTGTAATGATATGCATTGTGGAGAACTTTTTCATGTGACTAAATAATAAAGCATACTAATGGTATGCATTGTAATATTTGAGGAGCAAAAACATGTGTGGTAAAACAACGCGTTGCAATGGCATACAACCACGTTGCATGAGGGGGAATTCTATTTGCTTGATGGACCTACAGGACTCCTACTTCTACATCCCGGTTGTAAGAATCATTGAAACATTGCAGGATTTGAAAACTACAGTCCTAAATGAAGCTCTGTTTTTGGTAAGAAATCAACCTAGCACGCTTTAAAATTGCATGATGGAGGTAGCTACACATCTCGGAAAGAAAAAGATTTGTCAAGGCAATTTGTAGTGTGGTTCCTATATTCCCAATAGGCTCTGTGCATTGGAATAATATATCCTATAGATTTGACGTAGGACTTATGTCTACTAGGTCTCTATCGAATATATTAGACTTAATTGTGAGTGCCAGCTAGCTCTGAGGTCACTAGAAACTTTCTCGAATAAACAAGAAGGGATTGGTTTCTGACAACCGCTTAAACATGACAACTTTGTTTCCCCAAGAATAAAACTGATCTTCAGAGTGGTGGAAACAATAGATAGATATTTTACTCAGTCAATCGTGAATGCTTCGTTTCATCAGAGGTGCAGAGAAATAGAGACGGGTGTTTCCAATAAAAGGGTTTATTGAACAGTCTTCTTTCTCAAGCAAGTAAAGTGAACTACTACAATCGTAATACTGGTTGCAAAGTATAATGCGTACAGTAAGAAGAGTATTATAAAATAATACAGTAAAAACATTGTATGGTTCCTAGACCATAGATCAATACATACATAAATAACTAAAGTTAATAAGTACTCCACTGGTGCTTCTAAAATACGCCTACCCAATGTACCTAACCTAAGTCTAGTACGAGGGAAGAAGTGAGGTGTAGCATAGGTTTCGTTTTCTTTGCCAAGAATCTAACCAAGATTTCTCTTGGGGTCTATTCAGCTCAGTACCTTGGGTTTAGAATGAAGGAGGTCTGGTATCTCTGTCTCGGGACTTGATTTCACAACACCCCTCGGGGGGAGCTTGGAAAACTCTGGAGCTGGATTTTCAGCGAGAGAAAGGACAGCTTCTCGATCAGTGCGTCACCTGGAGGGTCGGCTTCCTTCGGCACTTGCTGTAGTGAGCTACGCCGGGCAAGTAGATAGTTGAGCTGCTCCGAACCACTGTGTCTGTGCTAGGGCAAGAGTAGACATATTTATACCTTGAAGGGGCCTAGTTTGACAAAGTCAGACATATTAATGTCATCAAAGAACCCCAAGGGAATTGTAGTTCTTTGAAAACTCCATGAGTTCTAGGACAAATCAATATTCAAGCAAGGGGATGTCCCTGACTGCTGAAGCCGAGTTTTCCAAGAAATCATTGTGGCTTTTTGGAACTAGTGGAAGTAGCCGTGCCTGTATTTAGACAGGATGGGTTATGTCTAAATATGGGTATGATTTCTATGTCTATATAAGGCAATGTGAATTATACCTATCTAAGGGCATGAATCAGTAAATTACGCTTGAATTCTAAAATGCTACACAACACCCACTCCGCTTTATTATGTTCGATATTACTAAATTCTAAGCATTTTAAACATATCTAAAGCATGATGTGTAAAAAATCCCTCCCAAAATACATTAAATGCATTTGAAATGGCTGTGCACGCAAGATGAGCATTTGTGCTGTACGCATTTAAAAAAGCAATATTTTCATTCAAAGAATGTAGTGTGACATTGGAAAATGCTTATCAGAATGAGGCATGAAATAACATTTATGAAATGGCTCTTAAATACAGAAGATAGGTCGAGACCATTCCATGACAGAATATGTACTGTTTAGGTTGTGGACAAGGTCAAATATTGTCATTTGGAAGTGTTTCAGAGAATTCTTGTTCTCTAAGAATAGTTCTACTTTAAGCAGATTACTTTGTGCCAAAAAATAATAATTTAAATTTGGAAAAGTCATCTCGCAAAAAGATAGTTCTAAAGTTGGAAGTTTTGTTATGAAAAGTGAAGGTTGAATACTGAGTCCCGTAAAACGCTGTATGCTAACTTCAGAAATGATTCTCGTTGTTAGGATAAAACATCAAATCTTCTAAGCTGGCAAAGAAATAGTCTACCATAGTAGGTGAAAGTTGGACCACTTCATTAAGTAAACCGATAGCACAAAAATGTGAAGCATCGCTGTCAGCGTTAACTGCATTAGCAACGTTCATCGGAGATAGAGATGGTACCTGTGTGCCTGTCGATCCACGTATCTCACCGTCCGCAGATTGCGTCTGTGAGATGTCAATGAATGCCGTCATCAGGATTGGTAGCCGCTGGGGACAACATGATGCATGTGCCGTTACTGAACCAAGCAAGGTATCAACATCCGTTGGCAGTGCTGATGCAAGTGTTGGACAGATGTCCAACACGCATTCTTCTCCACATAGCAGGCATCGTAGAACAGGTAAGATGCAATCTTGCCAGATTGGTCGGAATGATAGGAACCAGGTGGTATTCAGGTCTCTTAACCGAGCCAGGCCTAGAATCTGTATCATGCGCTCACGACTCTTCATTGCCAGGAGAGTGTTCTCTATGTTAATCTGGGTGTTGCTGCTGACCAGACTTGCCATATCGGAGCAGAAGGAACAGGAATAGTATTCCTGCTACGAGTCCCAAAATGAGAGGCAGGCCGCCGAACACAGAGTGCATTAAGTTTGGAAAAATGCAGAGGACTGCTTCAAATGGTGCGAACAGTCCCGAAAAAAACTGTCTTAAATACATGTACAATACCACTGGTATCAGACATGTTTAAGATAAGACTTAACATTTCTACAAAATGTACGGGCAGTTTATGGATAAAAGGGCATGTATCTCTGCAGAAGACCTTGCAACTTGTAGTTCATACGTCTCTTCGGACGAGGTCAATGGCACATTTTTTTGGTAAAAGAATGGCTTTCATTCTGCTTACAGTATCAATTGGAATAGAAGAGATGTTCAGTGAAGGCCATAATGGCGACTTCCCGTCTGTCTTAGCTTTAGGAAACAATACTTGCATACAACAAGTGACCCTGGCTGACAGTTACGAGATAGGCTATTCCTGGCATCATTCCACAACCGCTGTGATCATTCAACATTATATAGCTCTCGTTAGAAAGCTGCCTAAAAATTGGATCCATCACCGCTGCTGGAGAACCTTGCAGGTGGCAGGATAAGTTATTCGAAGAACCTTCACAGGCTCCATGTAAATTAATACCCTGCCATAAATGTGTACAGCTTAGTGGGCTTTTACATTGTGTACCACTAAGAAATACTACTTTTCCCCCCACTCCAACTTGTGTGTGTGTGTGTGTGTATGGTAATTCCCAGGTTGACTTTATGTATTCCTTACCCAACCTTTCGTAAACGGCCACTGGTATATGTTTCAAATAGTATTGAAAATTGTGACAGGCAGAGTGATTATCCCTTGTATTAGCCATTCTGTTGCAGGTTTTTCTGATACAGTTAATGGTAATCTTTCCAGTTTTTCAATGCTTAGCACCGTATAGTCTGCTTCTCTTTGTGCCAGAGTGATTTGTTTATCTGTAGGGTTAAATACAGAAAACAATGACGTGGTGTTTATTAGACGCCATGGCACATATCCAGAATGACGATTTTGCAACGTCCAGCCTAGAAGCATTGTAGAATGTAATTGCGACTGTCGATGCTGTAGCATGAGCAAGTCCTGTTCCATTATGCCTATGGCAGAGGATACTATGCTATCCAAAGAATAAATTCTGGATGACCGGGTCGTTAACCCATTGTCAACTACAGAGAGTGCTTTCTCTAAATGAATAGAATCAATTTCTCGTATTCTTTCTGCAGTCTCTACCTGTGTCACCTTCCAAGCTTCATTATAAATGGCATATATACCTGCGTATATGAAACGTTTATGACGTCGTTTTGCCGGACCTTGTAAGAAGTTCCTTAAATCAACGCCATCTTTAAGTAAAGATAAGTGTTGTTTAACCTCTAAGTGTAGATTTTTGTAGCCACTCAAGGCACAGTTTTCCTACACTGTATGTTGTTACTATCCCTGGATGTTGTCTCTGGACATATCTTAGATCTGGCCTAGTTATTGTAAACCCTTGTGTCTTGTTCAGGAATCTATCTTGACAGTTATCCGTGTCTGTGGGCCAGATTAACCATTTTTTCCAATCGGGATCAGTTCAGTTTTTTATAAAAATAAATTTTACGTCGACCCCTCCCATTGAATTGTTTTTACTATCAGATGTAGGTGTAGGTACTCTGTTGAGCAGTGTCGTTTAAAAACATCATTTGTTCAGGGATATAATGCAGGCTCGAAATACGGCTTCTATTCTCTGCACCTGCCAGTCTTTTGAGCCACAGACAGTTTTCGTTTCCAAGTTGTCACTCCAAAAGTCGAAACCTAATGAGGACAGCTGGGCATAAAAGGCTGCTGAATAAATTTGCTTTGTATTGGTTAACATACTTTTCATTCCCGTCTTTTTAAAATGTTTAAAGTAAAGCGTTTCCGGATTTGAGACATTAAAACCTGAGAAGTATGGAAATTTATCATAGAATGTTTTTGAGCTACCTTTTGGTGGCTTTGGACAATGTTCCCTTTGATTTAAAGTATAAATATTTCTATGGTTTGCAGATTTGTGCAAGTAATGAGGACCATAGAGATTGTAACAGTACATTTGTGCATAATCTGATGAACCTTCTAAATATTCATGTTTTGTGAATTTAGCAGACCTCTCTAAATCTGACATCCTATTATTAACAGTCTCAGAGTCCCAATCATCAGAAAACGTGCTGGGTGAAACAGTCACTCAAGGAAACCTTGAATTGATGTGGAATCTTCAACAGCTCTGCAGGGCCATAGATGTCCTAATCAGTTCTGTCCCATGCTATACCCCCAGGTATAGGAATGGCTGTGATGTTCACTGATATCAAGTCTTTATTCACGATGAGATGATTTGTGCGCCTTCAGGAGTAAGTTGATGTTCTTACTTGCTGTGTCCATTTTACTATATCTTCCATTTATCAGCATTCCCAAAGTTAATACAAGAATTAGCCAAAGTAGGAGAAAAAGTACGCCTAGCACAATCCAAAGTTCAACCCATGGCGAAACCAGATACGTTTTTTCAAGTTGCTGAATGAGTTCTGTTAATTGATCTTTAAAAGTTTTATTTGCTGGCGTCGTTTCAGGCTCACAGGGATCCTCAGAAAACATATCAAAGTTAATGAAATAGCCAGAGGCAGTTCTGTCAATTGTTGGAATTGCATCAGGATTTTTTTTAAATCACTGGGGCTGCCGGATCCTTTGTCATATTAGTGTAGTCAGATGCTACATCATTGTAGAAAGGAGTGTCTTGACAAACTGTTATTTGGGTCTCTAGAGGCACAAGTTCCATAGCTTTATTGCTTAGTCCTTTGTTCTGTGCTGCTGAGTCTTCAAATGTTATCAGTCTCTCAGTCTGAACCTCTTGGATAGTAGCAAGAGTTGGTCTTCTGCTACATCTTTGGAGTCCACTGGGCCTACTACTTATTATTGGTCACATGTTGTGGTTTGACCAGGTCGATGGATACGAACCTGTTCTCTTTTCTTCCAGCAAGGGGCGGCAGTAACACTGTTCTTGATCCGTGGATTGCTATCACATGTACTGGTTTTCTGTAAGAAGGCCCAAATTCCTTCTTATCCGTGATCTTTCATTTGACTAGATCCCCAATCTTTGGAATCCAGACAGGCCTTGCTAGGACGGGTGGTTCTCCTTCAGTGGTTGTTGGCTTCTGTATTATGTTGCTTTGACTTCTCCTTTTCTCGTTTAATTCCTGCAAAACAGCCAAACGGTCTTTGATATCAAAGGGTTTTTGTTCCACCACTGAAGTGTGACGATCGAGGTCCTGGACAAGCGTTCTAGTACCAAACAGGATTTCATATGGAGTGATTCCACCCAGAGAATTTCTTGGCAGATTATTTAAACTACGTTGGACACTTATTAGATGTTTGACCCACCCGTCATCCGAGCCTAATACCCTAGCTGTTATAGATTGCTTTATGTCCCGTTTTTTTCATTCCACTACAGAATTTCCCTCAGGATGGAATGGACTTGAATACCGCAATGCAACACCCTGATTGGCCATGGCCTCCTTGTAAGATTTGGAGCTAAACGCAGGACCCTGGTCAGAATGCAAATCTTTTATAACAGTTCGGGCATCAGCCGAGCGCTGAGGCCACATCCAAATGAATCTGTCCTAATAGTTGGTGGACCGCATTCGTCCATAGGGACGTCTGCTTGTAGATAGTCTAATGCTGTCTAACAACAGTGTCTGTACTGGGCTGGCTACACTGTAGTCAGGTATCTGGCAGCGTTCTTTGCTGCCATCTCTGTTGCAGTCATGGCAATTAATTGCAAATTCATGAATGTGGGGATTCATCCCTGGCCACCAGTATGTCTCTTTTAATTCTAGAATGGATTTAGAGATCCCTTGATGTATCAGACCCTCTCCCATATGTGCTTCTTGTATCAAAGCTCCTCTGCGTCTCCTGTTTGTAATTACTCTATCCCCCACTCCAGGGATTCGAGCAAAAGGGATGGAGTTGGCATCAATTATGTATGAATATTCGAGTGGATATCTTGGAGGTAACACTGCACCGCTGCCTTTGCTTGTGGCATTGACCGCTAGCATTGTTTAGCTGTCTATTTTTGTTTTTGAACGAGTGATTGCAGCTACAGAAGCCGTTTACACAGCTGCCTTCGCGGCTTCATCAGCCAATGAATTCCCTTCAACGTGAACGCCATCACGCTGATGACTCAGTGTATGGATCACACAAGTCTTTTGTAGTTCTTTCAGTAATTGACCTACTTGTTCCCAAAAGCAACTTGTGCTTGATTGTGCCACCTTTTGCATCTTTCAAACCATTTTATACCCAGTTCTGCAAGTATTCTTTGTGAGATTGAATGCAGTAATACGAATCGCACACTGAGTGTGGGGCATTCGCGATCGGTATTTTCAGGCGCCAACTTGAAAGCCTTTAGTTCAGCTCGCTGAGCTGTACAGTCTCTGGGAGATTGTGTTTTTGTGACCATAGGTCGGATTTTACCATCGCGCCAGCAACCCTTAACAATCGCGCACGCAGCACTATAAGCTTGTCTACCTCCAATTGTGGGTTGAGCTGATCCGTCTGTATAAAGTATACATTCATACTGTTCCAGAGGCAGAATCTTAGCGGGCAGAGGACATTCTTGTTCGTATTGTAGAAATTCTTGTATTTTCAAGTAGGGGTCAAAAACGTATTCAACGTCTGTTGCAGCAAGAGTTAACCCATTGTATCCATCTTGGATGTAAAGCCTTTGCATTCGGAATGCTTGCTTTTGTCACTGCCTCTAAGGCAGGTACAGGATTAACGACCATCATGTGTTTACCCTGTGCGAGAGCTCTCTTTTGCTACTGCAGTTTGAACTGCTGTCAGAATGTTTTGTGTTGAAGTGAATTTCATTTCAGCTTGTGTGTACAAGTGTGATTTGTAAGCAATTGGTACTTTTTCACCTTCATTAAAGGTTAAGTACGTTAATCCGCCATCTTCCTGGGATTATTCTGATTACAAGGTTGCGTACGTTTACGCATGTCTGTTAATGTGATGTTGCTAATGTGTCTGCACTGAACGCAAAATTTCTGTGTGTTTTTGAGCCCAATTAGTAGTTTTGAAATCAGGTTTGATTAATTCATAGTGAGGTTTAACCCTTTCTGCGTAATTTAGAATGTATGTTCTTCCGAAATTCAGGAAACCTAGAATTGACTACGTTTTTCCGCGTTTTTGGAGGTTGGAGCAGCGCACGCTTTTCTAAAAAGTTGGCTGCCAGGCTTTTTCACTTGATAACTTGTGTTCTAGAAAAAGGACGTTGAGGTGGGCAATTCTTGATTTCTTAAAGTTACATTTGCACCCTTCAGAAGCAAATCCAAGTATAATGGTATTCACTCTGTTCAAATGCCTGTCCAAATCATCGTATGTTATATAGATGTCATTGACATAAGATAATGCCTCATCATCATACGTTTGTAGTAACTCTGTTACTCTGGCTGAAAATAACCCTGGACTATTCTTGAATCACTGGGGGAGACGACAGAAGTGACCCTGTGTCCCCATAATTGAGAAAGCAGTCAAGTTCCTGCTTTCAGGTGCAATGTTTTGACAGAAGAAACCGTTAGAAATATCTAATGTGGTTTTCGATTTTTTTACGCACAATGTTATTCATTAGTGCTGCACTGTGTGCATTTTGTACTGCAAAGGTTTTGCAACAAGAGTTTAAATGTCTGTAGTCCAAAACTAGACAATATCTATTGTCTGGTTTGGAGACCGGAAACAAAGGATTGTTCATTGAGGTGCATGTTTCAATCCCCATTTGGTATTCAAGTTGATCTAGGGTCGCAGTGACTTGTTTTTTAGCTTCTTGCTTAACTGGATAATGCCTCTGCGCAGTTGGTTGAGTTTTTAACTGGATTTTGTTGTGAGGGGAATCCTCATCCCATCCCACATGATTTTTATATAATGCTGGAGCCTGGGCTACAGCCCATTTTCTGGCATAGGTGTATTTTTAAATGAATTGGAATATGATTAGCAAAGGCTGGCACAATGATGTCTTCGCCGTGTGGGCACTCCCTGACATTTTGGTGGCCCGTCTTTTTCAGCTAGAAGAATGTCATAACCTTTAGAGAGCTTCTCCCAAAAGAGTGCTCTTATTTTCCTAGTTATGTCCCCCTCCATCCGTAGCGTTACTTCATATAACTTACGGGGTACACTAACCCTGGTATCCGCTGTTTCAACTTGAATGTACTCATTCAAGTCCACTGTCTCCAGATGATCCTTCTAGATCTTGCGAGCTATGGTGACTTCTGCTGCGCTGTCCAGCATTGTCTGGGCCCAATCCCTGTTCTTGAGTTGTGTCCTCAAGATCCTCGGCATGTCTGATTTTTAGACCTGCTACCTTCTTTTTGGTGAATTGGATTTTCTTATTTTTTGGAACGTGTTGATCGTCTTTGGATTTCACGCATTCTTCCTTGTGTTCTGACCGTCCTCTTATTTCCGATTTTTGTGAGGAAGTCTGAAAGGTATAAGAGGAACGTGTATCAGTATCTTGATGTATATCAGGTTTTCTCAAATTATTCCTATTCCTGAGGTTATACCTCTTTTCAGAGGGCTCCTTTTGAGGAGACCTACCTCGGGACTGAACACTTCTCATTAGAAGTTTGTTTAGTATTTTCCCACTTCTTTTTAGGAGTAGTGAGAGTGTTTTTAATAAAGACCTTTTCAGGACTTTGGGTGTAACTGGTTTTCCACCCAAACTATCTCTTCCTAGTTCCTCGTAGGATTTTTCAATTATTCTGGCCAGTTCATATGGTTGCTCAGTTATATCAATTTCCCTTGTTTTTGGTGGATCACCACGGATGCTGCTTCACCTTTAATATTAGCTAATATTATAGCTGAGACCTGTTTGAAATCTTTCAGTAATTTCATTCCCAGATTTAAAGCAGGCTCTGCCCCGTATTAATTTTGAATCTGTTTCAGGACGTCTGGTATCACCGCCATAGACTGAACACCATGTGTTTTTGTGTAGATTGCAGCAAAGACTGTATCCCAAGTGTCGATGTCCTCTAGGTGTGGTGCGATCCCCATTGGTAAACAGATTGTTAAAATTCTGTGTTTCTCATGACGTGTACTGTCATGAAATACTGCCTCGATTTGAGTAATTATTTGAGCTATCCAGAATGGAATTTGTTCCCTTTTTGTGGGCAATTTACCAATGACCGATTGTATAGTCTGTGGTGTGATTTTATTTGTGTTCCCTTGATGAGGGGGTTGTTGTGGAATCCTTATAGGAGGTTGGACTATTAGAGTCCGCATGACATATTGAACCAATTGTCTATATTTTGATTAGTTGTTTTAGTTGAACTAATAGTTCTTCACTTGACATTTCTTCAATGTCAGAATGTGGTGTATAGCTGGCTAGCACCGTCCATGTTGCTCCTGGACTACCTAGTTGACCGAGCCTGGTAATGTGATTTTGATGTTGTAGGGCGCCTTAAAACCAGAGCTGATGCTCTTGATAAGTTAGTGGAATTTCAATGTCCTCGAAAGGAACATATTCCGTTGGATTATCTTCTACTTTGTAGAAGTGAAACACATGCGATACTGCATTTGCTTCAGGGAAGATTATCCATGAATAGAATACCTCTGTCTGCCGATATTCGTGTGCCTCTGTGACAAAAATTACCCTACTACCTCTAGGTGATAGGCTATTCGTTCTAAGCTTTATAGCGATGGTTTTCCTTCAGTTTTCTGGGATGATTATAGCATCCGGGACAGTTTCTTGGAAACCTGTAATGTTTAAGCCCGGTTGGGCTGAAGCTCCCCCGTTCTCGGGGTCACTCATTTTGTTGACTAATAGTTTGCAGAGCAAGTTTAAAGGAAACAAAGATAAGGTGCACAATATTTTGGAACACTGGATCCTTCAACGTTGAATCACACCAAAAACTAATACATAGGATTTTCGTCCTACTTAGTTATGGCTGATATTTTCTCTTTACCCACTCCAGACGTCTATTGGAGTATTTTACGGGAAAAAGGGGTCTCTGTGAAAAGCACGACTGAGTTACTCTAGTATCTATCGTTAAATTAGTGCCTTACCAAACGTTGGGCGCCATGTAGTGTAGTTCCTATATTCTCAATATGCTCTGCACATTGGAATAATATATCCTATAGATTTGATGTAGGACTGAGGTCGACTAGGGCTCTATCGAATATATTCGACTTAATTATGAGTGCCAGCTAGCTCAGAGGTCACTAGAAACTTTCTCGAAATAAACAAGAAGGGATTAGTTTCTGACAACTGCATAAACATGACAACTTTGTTTCCCCAAGAATAAAACTGATCTTCAGAGTCGTGGAAATAATAGATATTTTACTCAGTCAATCGTGCATGTTTCGTTTCATCAGAGGTGCAGAGAAATAGCGAGACGGGCGTTTCCAATAAAAGGGTTTATTGAACAGTCTTCTTTCTCAAGCAAGTAAAGTGAACTGCTACAATCGTAATACTGGTTGCAAAGTATAATGCGCACAGTAAGAAGAGTATTATAAAATAATACTGTAAAAGCATTGTATGGTTCCTAGGCCATAGATAAATACATACATAAATAACAAAAGCTAAAAAGTACTCAACTGGTGCTTCTAAAATACGCCTACCCCAATGTACCTAACCTAAGTCTAGTACGAGGGAAGAAGTAAATGAGGTGTAGCGTAGGTTTAGTTTTTCTTTGCCAAGAATCTAACCAAGATTTCTCTTAGGGTCTAATCAGCTCCGTACTTTGGTTTTAGAATGAAGGAGGTCTGGTATCTGTCTCGGGACTCTATTTCCCAACACCCCGCGACGGGAGCTTGGAAAACACTGGAGCTGAATTCTCAGCGAGAGAAAGGACAGCTTCTCAATCAGTGCGTCAGCTGGTGGGTCGTCTTCCTTCGGCACTTGCTGTAGCGAGCTCCGTCGGGCAAGTAGATGGTCGAGCTGCTCCGAACCACCGTTTCTTTGCTAGGGCAAGTGTAGGCATATTTATACCTTGAAGGTGCCTAGTTTGACGTAAAGTCGGACATAATAACGTCATCAAAGAACCCCAGGGGAATGGTAGTTCTTTGAAAACTCCATGACTTCTAGGGCAAATCCATATTCAAGCAAGGGGATGTCCCTGACTGCTGAAGCAGAGTTTTCCAAGCAATCATTGTGGCTTTTTGAACTAATGGAAGTAGCCATGCCTGTATTTGGACTGGATGGGTTATGTCTAAATATGGGTATGATTTCTATGTCTATATAAGGGCAATGTAAATTATACCTATATAAGGTCATGAATCGGTAAATTACGCTTGGTTTCTAAAATGCTACACAACAAATTGGCTAATTCAATTTCCATCTTTGTGAAAAGATATAACAGGATTGTTAAACTTCGCAACTCTCCTATGCCTCCCCCTTTTCCAGTGGAAGTATTACATTACTTAGGAGGTACATGGAATGCACAAAGGAAATATTGTTTATTGCATATGCAAGGCCTTCTATCCAACATAGATATCAAGTTCAACGCCTTTGTTCTCTGCTGCTAACCAAATGCTTAACTGCGTCATTTCTTTGCTTCTTGCATTTTCATTCCACCAGAGGCTCACCACAGTGCGAAACCAGTTTAGCAATGCCTCAACCCTCAGTGGCAGTGGAAAGTACACTAAGTGAAAAAGCCAAACCCAGGGGCCAGAATCGCAACCATACAATGGCTTGCATGGTCCGTTTTGGCCCTTTCCTGTCTTGTAAAATAGGCGCACTTACTCATGTAGAGTACTGTACCTCTCTGTGTACGAGAGTGTAGGATGGTAGGACTTTTGCCACTGGCCCAATATCTTTTGATATAAAGGGCATAAATGTGAGGGCTGTGTTTTGTGTGAAAACTAGACATCTAAATGGGCAGTGCTAGACGACATTTTATGGCTAGGAAGGCCTCAGTGGGAATCACACGTGTCTAGTGCACTCTTCTCTGCCTTCCCCTCTTTCTGTTTACCTTTATCCTCATTAGGGGACATTTTGTGTATCCATTAGCAATACTCTGGGGAAAATACTGGTGACGGCCCACCCAAAGGGGTCAGCAAGGTTGGCAGTCACTCCAGTGCACCTTCAGTCTTCACCCTTCAGCACATCATGCACTCCTTGTTTTGCTTCTCCGACACTCTTTCGTGCCACAGCGAGAAAAGGGTAAAGCTCTGATTCACCGTACCCCCCATTCTGGTTCTGTCTCTTCTGCCCGTGCACCTTCCGAAGGTACTCTGCTGACCCTCAGAGCAAGCTGGTGCTCTCTTGTAAGTATCAGACACTGGAATTAGTCCTCCTTTTCTGTTGCAGCCCGTTGTGCTCTGTGCACCCCTGACCAGCAAATGAACCCTCAGTACACAGGGAACCACTACTTTGAAAGTACAGATTTCCAAATAGTCACCAGAGATGTGATCCTTGCCGGAGCTCCAAAGTAAATGTCTGCGATAGTCTTGCAAGCTGTGCCCCCAATTGTGTTTTGAGACCTATTTTGAGGTTTGTTTTGTCATAGAAAAATGTATAATCAACTACAGTTTTCATATGCATGCATTTTGTGATTTTCTCAAAAAATGTATATATATATATCTTGCTTTCTTTTTTAATTTGTTTTAGAGCCCAACCTTTACAAAACGTTAGTGAATTAAATATATATATTTTGTTGGTTTTAATATATATATATATTTTTTCTGTAGGTGGATCCAAGAGCCATATCTGTTCTAGCAAAATGGCAGAATACATATAGCATCAAAGTTATCTTACAAGAGCTCCGGCGTCTTATGATGTCTAAAGAAAACATGAAACTTCCTCAGCCACCGGAAGGACAATGTTACAGCAATTAAAAAAGAAAAAAAGCCCCACTTTCAGTTTAAGCTGTTTTCATTTTCCACAGTAGTACATTTTATAGGTACATCTTGTAGGCCTCAGAGTATTGGAAAGGAGTTCCCATTCGACAGCAATTTTCTCTTGAGATACTGTAAACAATCTTGATTTTACATATGAAATATAGGTTGTCCTATAACATAACTTTGCCATGTGTAATCACTCTCTGCATAGTTGAACTTCTGGTGTCAAGAAAAATCTATTTAAAATTATTACTGTTGGGAACATTGTGGCACATATAACTCAACTGTGAAAACATAATGACAAACAATTTGCTGCAGTTTTTACATTCTTTTTCAAAGGAGTTGAAGCTCAGGGCTATTTATTAGTCTACACACGTTTTCACTTCCAGTTTTACAGTAGACTATGTAGACTACTAAAGGGGATGTATTCTACCCTTAGTCATCCCTCCCTCTGTGCTGTCTTTAGTAAAGGCTGGATGTGCTTGTGGACTCTTAGTTTTTAATAATATGACGTTTTCTTCCACACAACCTTCAACCAAGGTGGAGATTGTATTTGTTCTTCATTATCCGGCCTTGCGCAAGAAATTCCAAATTGTCCCACTCTACCCAAAAGCTTAAATTTTTTTTATCATTTTTTCTTTTCATCAACCTGTGGAGAGACATGCTGTGATTTCTCTTCCCCTTCCATTGTTAGTGTACATGTTTTAGAGTAAAATTCTCACTTCACCTTTCATTTTTACTTATTGAATAAAGTCGCTATTTTCTCAATGTCATTGTGCATCTACTTGAGGAAATGATCCCTTCCAAGTCATAAAACAATGGCTCCTAACAGAGGAGGCCGTTGGTAAGAGCTGGATCTTGACGTATTAAAAATATTTCTGTTTCCGTAATCTGCTGATCCCTATAGTTTTCAACAATTTGTTAAGCAAATAACCAAATTCATGTGTTGCCGACATTCTAAATAAAGCACTCCAGTACAGCGAGGCGATGAATTCGCAATGTAATTTTTGACAGGAAAGGTTGTTTTCAATAAATTGCACTCTACCCTTGCCCCGGCTATAATTGTTTGTTTTCGTGGTAGAGACGTACTTAATGTCTCGTAACAGTTTCCCCTTTTTATTACAGAGCCGGCATATAAGCTGCTGAATTTAGAAACAAAAATGTGCATTGAAGAAGGTTGAAGGCTACAGTCTAACTCTTTATTAGACATGCTGTTTTGGACCATTGTATACTCAAATGTGGATGAGAAACTTTGTAATTAAGTGCATTCTACATTTTGTTTTTGTTGGGAAAAGTCAGTGATTGTGTAAAGCCACTTCTTTTAAACCAGCAGTTGTCAAATCAGTGGACATTTAGTATATTCAGTTTCACTTTTTTAGAAACACTCAAAATAGTTGGAAGAATGAAACATCCATTGTAATTAAACAGAACAGTATTCCATAAGCAGCCTTTTTATTGTATCAGACCATTGCCTGATTTTAATATAATAAAAAGCGTGCATTAATATTATAGGGGAGTTGATTTATTCATGTACATACTTTTGTTTAATCTTTTCATTGTAATTGCCAATGGAATTAGATTTTATGTATGTTTTGTTTTTTCTTGCAGGCTGCAAGTATTGTTAAGGCCATAGCGACATTTATAGAAACCCAGAAAGGGAAACGCAGAAAAAAAACACTTGTTACTGCCTGTGAGGGGAATGGAGCTATAAAAAGAAACTAACATGGATATTTGAAAGCAAAGAAATAATAATTTGCTTGTAATCTATAGTCTTTCATGTAGATACTGTTTCTACTTTAAATGAAATATATTTCCTTAAGTACTAGAGATTTATTATAGGTTGGTTTACATTTATTTGCATCCTAATAATTTGATAGGGCTTAATTGCCTTAATGAAGGCAGCATGTGAAGCGATTGATTGATGCTTTCGATATGCACATATCATAAAAGCAGTACAAAAAGATAAAAACAGCATGTCGAAATAGGTAAGACTGTACAAATAGAATGATAATTAAAACACGGTATGTCAGCATAAATTAACTAAAAAAGAATTAAATTGATATGGACAGTCTTCTAAGTCTTATCAACCAAGCCCATTTTAAAAATTTTGCAACAGCACAAACAATAGGAGGGGCTGTATTGGTTAAAAGAATCCGGAGGGCAACAGAATGCAGACGAGTCCCCAGTTCTCTGCAAATGGGGGCAAGCCAACGTGATCTGGGGCGACCATAGTCCGGGCATTCAAAAAGAAAGTGTTGCACCGTCTCTGGTTTGTCCGGACAAGAGGCACAAAAACGTGAGGTGGGCTGGGCTTTATTCCACCTTGAACAGAGATCCGCCAAGGGCAAGGTTCCTAGCCGAAATTTAATAAACAAGGACCTATCCATAGCAACTGTTATGATATCCATATATGGCTCATACAAGACAACGTCTTTGAACAACAGGAAAGCTGCGGTGGTTTTGCAATGCTGCTGGCTACTAGAACGCTTCACGTCAACCCACTCCCAGAAAAGTTTTTTTAAAATCTTCTTTGGTGGAGCGGAGTGACTATGCCAGCAAGAGGCCAAACCCAATTCCCCTAAAAGATGTTTTATGTCCTTCAGCCATTTGATGCTACTCCAACCATCAGCATGCATTACTTCTGCCAGCCCATTGGCATACGATTGTAGCTCCGGGACCCTCCACAAGCGTGCCCAGAGCAGAAGGGGACGAAGCCGAGCCTGGTCCCTTATGGCTTTACAGCCCGTGTCCAAGAGCATTGGGATGGTCGGGCTGCTCGATGGAATAGCAAGAAGATCCTTGATAAATTTATTTTCGGCCTTGCTCAGTGAGTCGACTTTGCCCAAGCCCCACAGTTCCGATCCATAGAGAGAAGCAGGGACTGCACGAGCTTTGTAAATCTCCAGTATGGGTGCAACACAATGTTTTGAGGAGTTATTGTACTCTTTAAGAAGGGCGCCCCCCACCCTTTTGTGGGCCAGAGTCATTTTATTGATGTGGGCAGTCCAGCTCATTGCATCATTCAGACGGATCCCCAGATAATCAAATTCCGCCACTCTTTCTAGAGGTATGGAGTTCAGAATTGGAGGGGGACCAAGTTTGCGGGGTGGGTGCATGACTAGGTACTTGGTCTTGTCTATGTTAATGACAAGGCCTTTAGTGGTACAGAAATCCTGGAAGCGGTTCAGCAAAGACTGTAGACCTTGAGGGGTTTTGGAGATGAGGAGGGTGTCGTCGGCGAACAACAGAGTTGGAATTTTTACTCCACCCAGGCTGGGAGCATCTGTTGGTTCGCCCAGTAGGTGATCTACCACCCCGTTAATATAGAGGGAGAATAAGGTAGGGGCCAAAACACAGCCCTGTCTTACTCCCCTCTCGACCCTGATTTTATCGGTCTTTTCCCCATTCAGCCCCCATCTAACCTGGGCATAGGTGTTGGTGTGCAGGTTAATGAGGAGGTTCAGTAGGTACGGGGGCATCCCTGAACCATGAAGCACCCTCCAAAGTTCCTCCCTTGGTACCAGGTCAAAGGCAGTCTTAAGGTCAATAAAGGCCAAATAGAGACTGCCTTTGCCCAGCACCACCACCTTCCAGTGTAACAACAAAAGCCTAAAGGCCTGTTCAATAGTTCCTGTACCTGAACGGAACCCAGCCTGCATGTCGGACAGAATGTGATTGTCGTCCACCCATTGAGTAATTCTCCCCAAGATGGTTTTCCCGGCCAATTTCTGGCTGGAGTCTATTAGGCTTATAGGCCTATAGTTCCCGGGTAAATCCCGACTGCCCTTTTTAAAGATGGGGACCACCTCCGCACCTCTCCAGGAGTCAGGCACAAGCCCTCCCCCCATGATTGCATTGAGAAGTGCAGAGATTAAAGCCCCCCATTCTTCCGGGTAGGCACGGAGGATATCCCCCGGCAGGCCATCCGGGCCAGCTGCTTTCAAGGGGACCAAGGTTTTGATCTGCTTTGTTACATCTAGGGGGGAAAACAGATCCAGGTCACGGTCTAGAGTAAAGGCTGGGATTTTAAAGTGATCATTAAGGGGGCCTTCAACAGGAGAGTAAAGATTTTGGAAATGGGAGAACCAAGTCTGGGCGTTAATCGCACAAGTCCTCCGGGAATCGTCGGGACGATTCCTTTTGCCCACCATGTCCCAAAAACCTTTAGCATCTTTCCCTCGGCTGGCAGCCAGGAGGTCCTGCCAGAAGTTATCCTCCCATTCCATCCTAGCATTTTTCTGGCAGAGTGTGTAGTGTCTCCTGGCCTCCCTAGTCCTAAGCGGCAGTTTGGACTTAACTGCCTCGATAAGAAGTGATTTCGCCTCCCTACACTTTTGGTTGTACCAACCCTGACCCGGTCGTAGGCTGGGTTTCCTTCCGCTCGGGTGGGCTGGGACTACAAAGAGGTCGCCAATGGCCTGAATTATGGCACAAAACCTAGGTGTCACCTCCATCAGCCCTTCCTCTTGGCAGTCAAGATTGGCCAGGGCTGAGACCAGAAGCTGCCTAATCGCAGAGGTTTTCTCCTCCGAAAGAGCCAGCTTCGCCCACTTTATCCTTCGCCCACAGTTCGTGACCACTGACAGGTCTGGAGCGGGGTTACACGGAGAACCACTCACGGTGCTGTTGACGCACCTGTGGGAGAGGGTGAGGGACAGGAGATTGTGATCACTCTCCACAGAAGGTAAAACTACCATGTCCTCCACCATGTCCCACAGGTGTATGTCAAGGAGGAAATAATCAATTCGTGACGTGTGTCCTGGCCTGTTATAGGTGTGCGCCCCTACTTTGTCGGACCTGGTTCTGCCATTGGCAGCTCTAAGCCCAAACTCCATAACTAAGGAGTTGATCTGGAGGGCCACTTCTGTCCACTTTTTGACAGGGCCAAGCTCGAGGGGAGGAATCCCCCACCCATTATCAAGTTCCTCCTGATCTGCTAGGATGTCCAGATCGAGAGGCTCGAAAGTGCAGTTCAGATCACCTGCCAACAGTGTACAAAACCTGTATGGAGATGAGCGGAGTTGCGCTTCCAAGCAAGCTATAACTGGGGATTCTCTTCCCCCCTTAGTGCCACGGGCATAGATGTTAAAAATGTTTAGAATGACTCTGCCCTGGGGGTTTCTAAGCAAAATATTTAGGAGGTCAGGGCAGTTTGTGTCCTTCTCCTCCACCCTACAATTAAGTTCGGTGGCTACCCAGATTAGTAAACCGCCAGAGGGGCGGCCCCTACCAGTTACGCTTTCTGCTGCCGGCAAAAAGTGGGTGGAATAACCCACCTTGTGAAGGGGCACCCGACTCCAGGTTTCCTGGAACAGGCAAATGGAGTATTGCCCCACACGCTCGCTCCAATCCGGCAACGCCAGCTTCCTTTCGAGGCCCGCAACATTCCAGCTGAAAACCCTAATCTGGGGGTCCGTTACAGCTGCAATGCTACAGTCCTCGACAGGGGGTGACAAGTCCGCAGAACCCACATCGAGGGGACCAGGCGGAGAATTGTGGGAAACCCCAGTCTCCCCCTTCCCCTCTACAGACTCGGCCGTAGCCAGAGTCTGCAGTGGGGAGGAGGAGCCATTGGATCTGTGGTATGGTGTTGACCCAGCGACAAAGCCTGGGGCCACAACATCCTCCCCCGGATCATAACTGAGTCAACAACTCCCAGGTCCCCAGTTTGGTATCACTGGAGCTGGGCATAGCTGCCGAGAAAGAACTCCCGGGGTCAGAAGGCCATGGACAGTGTTTTCCATCAAAAATTGGCCCCCTGGGCTGCCAATGAAGGAGGGTTGTCCAAGGTGGATGGAGGGGGTGGTCCTAATAGACCGTGGATAAAAGAATGTTAGATCGACAATGTCGATACCCGAACCAGCCATGGGTTGGCCTTGGGAGCATATAAATTGGGCAACCCTAGCATCTTGGAAATTTACAACCACACAATCCCCTTCAAACGATTTTTTCCCGTGTCCAATCCAACCCACCCTGCGTACACCAAGAATAATTCCATCCACTCCCGCAGGCAAGGGCCTGTTGGCTTTCAACCAGTGGATGACCTTATTCTTTAGTGCCTGATGGTTTTCCCGCTGGGTATTCCCAATGGGGGGGACTTTCGTAAGGATGACAACATACGGGTGGCACTCAGGGGGGAGGTTAACTGGGGGGCACTTGCGTCTACTGTTCTGAGGAGGACCCAAAGGGAGCCGATTTGTAGGTGGGCCGGGAATAGATGCAACCTTAGGAGTTGATGCAACACCACCAGTTGCATCAGATATAACAACCCCAGGTTGCGAAATAGGGCCCGTCCCTCCCTTCTTGTGTTGTCTTGGGGCCTGGGTAGCCACCGGGGATATTGCTGCTGGGGGAAGGGTAGCATGCACGTGGGCAACACAAGTTGGAGCCTTCGGCTTTACCTGTCTAAGACCGACCTTTGGAGCAGCCAAGATCGTATTCCCAGGTGCAGGGTGCTTGGGCGGCTGCATCAGTTGGTCTCCCTGGGGGGATCTCACTGGGACCTCTATCCTGTTGGACTCATCTAACCTATCAGTCCTATCCTTACTGGGCTTTGGCTGGTGCTTGAGAAGGGTCTTTAGGGCAAAGAAATTGTCCCTAGTAGCCTGCTCAAAGCAGTCAAGCCTTTCCCCCAACCTCTTGACCTGGTCTATAAGTGGCAACACAAGAGACTTGACCATCTTCTCAAACGCCTCCATAGAGTGACCCACGTTGTCCTGAACAGGTGTTAGTGTGGCCAACAAGAAGGGTGGTACTGTATCAGTAACAGCCGGAGCGCTAATGGCTGGCCCTGTAGATACTGGTCCGGCGTTGCTCTGGGGGGGAGGACCCCTCAGGGGCGGGTACCTGGGATGGTTAGTGGTCTTAGATGGGCAACCCTTTCTAGTGTAATTTGCCCTTTTCCCCTTCCTTTTGATAGGCTCCTGGATGGGTTGCTTTTTGGTCAGAGCTTGTGGGACGGTAGCAGGAACCTCAGGGCAGTGTAGGGACTGTATGCCAGGTGAGCCTACTAAAGAGAGCTCATTGCATGGATCCACAAGCACTGCACATGGGCTCGTACTGTGGACACCAACCAGTGAGCTATCGAACCCCTCTAAACCACCCATTGGAGGTGCAATAAGGGAATCCCCAGGTAAATCCCCAAGCAAAAGTGCAGGGGAAGTAGGATTTAGAGGGGACAACACTATTGCTGGCGATGGACTTTTAGCAAGAGGGAAGTCAAGTGAAAGGCGCCGTTCAGATATGGCAAGTTCATTGTCTATGACAGCCGCCACCCTTGTCAGAAATTTGTCCATAGAGCCAAACATAGCACCCCCGGGGGCACTCTCCCCGCAACCCCTCAAGGCCTTACCGGAGCGTGTTGACATGCTGAGATGCGGTACCACAGATTGAAACCGGTACGGTAGATGGAAATGGGGTGGCCCTGCCCTGCCTCCTCCTGCCCCGGACGGCCACAGACGGTCCCGCCCTTGTCCCGGGCTTCTCCCGGTCGCTCCCGCTCGCTCCCGCGAAGCGGAGGTCCTACCCTCCTTAAGATGCTGCTACTGTGTGTTGATTTGGTGATAGGCGGGGGGGCGTGGCCAGCGGGGAGAGCAGCCCAGGTGTTCCTGGTTGGGCGCGCAGGGGCTCCTGGTCGCTGGAGTCCCCTGCCTAGCTCGCAACCCCGCTAGCACACTTGCCTGACCCCGCGCTCCTCCTCAGCTCCTCTATGCAGCCCCCAGGCAGATGACGCGCTGCGGGACCCGCGGAGCGGGTCCGGCGAGTCGTAGCGCCGAGTACAGGAAGAATGGAGGGAGAAGGGTCCGCTGGGCAACAGGTCACCAGGTCCGCCGTACTCCTCTAACAGGTAACGGTCTCAATGCAGAGTGTCCCACAAGCGCAGGGGTTGAGGCAGCTTTTGGCTCCGTTGGCGGGGGGCGTGGCCAGCGGGGAGAGCAGCCCAGGTGTTCCTGGTTGGGCGCGCAGGGGCTCCTGGTCGCTGGAGTCCCCTGCCTAGCTCGCAACCCCGCTAGCACACTTGCCTGACCCCGCGCTCCTCCTCAGCTCCTCTATGCAGCCCCCAGGCAGATGACGCGCTGCGGGACCCGCGGAGCGGGTCCGGCGAGTCGTAGCGCCGAGTACAGGAAGAATGGAGGGAGAAGGGTCCGCTGGGCAACAGGTCACCAGGTCCGCCGTACTCCTCTAACAGGTAACGGTCTCAATGCAGAGCATGTGAAGCAGTTATGATGAAGCCATAATACATGCATACACCAAGTCTCAGAAATATGCAACAGATGATTTGAAAGCACATGGGGGTGCTAATGGAATAGCAAGGCATTCTATGTTGTGGAGCCATCTATGAAGGTTATTTACTTCCAGCCAGCAGCACTCTATAACCTCTAAAGCATTACCTCTTTTCGCTATTACCTTTTAAAAAAAATTTTTTTTAAATTAAAATAAACAAAAGAAAACATTAGCATCAGGTGAAAAATAATTGACATCATTGTGAGGTTTAAATTGTCATTCGTACAGAAGCAATAATCACAATACAAGTGAAATTCAGGATCACGGGGATTCCTGTGTTTCCTCTCCCCTCTGTCGCGTCGGGGGTGTGCATATATCACCACGATAAGTATTCCAGTTTCCCCAAGTCTTCCCCCATTTCTCCGGACAACCCCTGGCCACATACACTGCCCTTTCTCTAAACATGCACCAATCTAAATCTTCAGCCCATTTAGTAATCCGAGGAGGCATACTGGCTCCCCACAGCTGTGCAATATTTCGCTTGGCCACCATACACGCCAACGTTACCCACTGTTTCAAATAACCATTCAAATCCGTGGGTTCCCATACATTCAAGACACACCTCCGGGCCTCTGGTCGTAACTCCACCCCCAGTACTGCTTTAATCTCCTTGTGTATCGCTGCCCAGAAGGTTTGTATCTCTTCACAGTGCCATAATATATGCATGAAAGTGCCAAGTTCCCAACAGCCCCTCCTACATTCTCCGCTCATCGCATGTCTCATGTGCACTAGCCTAGGTCCGGTGATATATGACCTATGCAAGATCTTAAGCTGCACCAGTCGGAGCCTTATCTGAATTGCAACCACTTTGGGGGAGGAGACCGCCTCTACCCAGTCTTCATCTTCTAATTCCTGTCTGTCTGCTCCCCACGCTGTTCGAATACTCCCCAATGGGTCGTCCATATTGTTAACAAGCTTCCTATAGATCAAGGAGATAGTCTTGTCAGGGATGTATCCGTCTAACACTCTATCCTCGAGAGGAGAAGCCTCTGGAAGCTCAGCATCTCTCGGTATGTGGGTATGAAGAGCGTGTCTAATCTGCTGGTACCGAAAGTATTCATTATCGCTCAACCTGTACTGTTGATTTAAGGATTCAAAGGTCTGCACATTGCCCTTCCCCCACACGTCCTTAATCTGGCTGATCCCGATGAGGTCCCATTTATCAAACCCTTAAGATCTCCACAAGCTCCCCAACTTTTCGGAACAGAACAGTGGGATGGCCCAAGTCAATCTTCCCTCCCACCCCGGACTTCTGGTTGCAGCGTGCCAAACTTGTACAGAATGTGCCGTCGGGCCCGTCAGTGGGAACCTTCCGGGTCTGGCATATAAGGCTTTCATAATATCTCCACCCGGTGCCTGTCCACGATCCATAGCATAGCCTGGGTCCCCGGGGGGCCCGTAGACCACATGATTCACTGCCGCAAGATGAGGCCCAGTAATATTTCCTCCAGTCCGGGATGCCTATGCCTCCATCGTACCATGGGAGGGTTAACTTGACAAAAGCTATACGAGGCCTGCCTTCCCAGAGAAGCCGCCGCTGAAGTGCCTCATTCTCCTTAAAATATGAGAGCGGCACAGGATCCATTGTGTTTTGTAACATGTACAAAAACCGAGGCAATGCCATCATCTTGAATAAGACCGCCCTCCTTAGTAACGAGAGGGGAAGAGCCCTCCAGCGCTCCACATCCTTTATAAGCCGATCCAAAGGAGGCCTCTGGTTCTCATCATATCTCAACTTCGGGTCTAAGGATATATAGATACCAAGATACTTACATCCCCTCATTTCAATCTTTATCGGGCATGACTGTGGGATCACAGGCGGCCCTCCCGACAAAACTAACAAGACCGACTTCGACCAGTTAATGGCAAACCCGGAGTATCTGACAAAAATAGCAAGGACATCCAAAAAATTATTCAAGGAGGCCCTGGGATTAGTGAGGTATAGCAAAATATCGTTGGCATACAGCAAAATGTTGTCTTCCCAGTATCTTGCCCGCCGCAGGCCACGTATTGACCGGTCCCACCTGACCCATGCCGCCAGAGGCTCCAACGCCAGCGCGAAGAGGAGTGGGGACAACGGACAACCCTATCTCGTACCTCTTCCAAAGGGAAAAATCTGCAGATTTACAATTATTTACAAATCACTCTGGCTAATGGAGCGGCATACAGCAATCGAACCCAACCGATAAACACCGGGCCAAAGGCCAACACAGCAAATAAATAGGCCCATTCAACCCTGTCATATGCCATAGTGGCATCCAAGGAAACCATAACTGCCTCTTCCAGTATCTTATGGGAGCCACTCAGGATCCCATGCAGCCTCTGTAGGTTCAGGGCCGTATTACGACGTGGCATAAAGCCAGATTGATCAGGATGTACCAAGGTCGTAATGACCTTGACCAATCTGGTGGCGAGTATTTTCGCCAAAATCTTGGGCTCAGCATTAAGAAGCAAGATGGGCCTATATGAGGAAGGAGACGTCCTAGTCTTACCAGTCTTGTGAATAACCACTGTTTACCACCCGCTGGTCATACGGAAGCTGACCCAGCTCTCTACTCTCTAGAAACATGGCCCGAATATGCAGAGCGACTTTATGGGCATTAAGTTTGTATAATTCAACGGGTATCCCATTTGGACCGATGCCTTTCCAGACCTCATACCTCTAATCGCCTGTGCGACTTCGTCTGTGAAAGAAGAGTTGAAGTACCCCCTATTGTCTTCAGAGAGACTCGGCATGCAGATATCTTTAATCATTTCCGCATTTTCGGCCTCTGCAAAACCGCCCACCGAGGTATACACTTCTTTGAAGTATTCAGAGAATACATCAGCGATTGCCTGGGGATCCGTGACTCTGTCTGATCCCGACCGGCACCAACCTAGAGGCCATTTCACCACGCTCTAACCAAGCAATCCGATTACCGGCCTTGTCCCCATGTTCATAAATACGACTTTGCAGGGCCCGGTTATGGGAAATTGCCCTTTCCCTGGCGAGGCCGTGGTATTCCTCTTGCTTTAACTGCAGTAAATGAAGTTCTCCCGGGACAGCAGACTCAGCGGCCCGCTCCTCTAATCTTACCACTTCTGCCTCCACCCTAGTCACTTCCTCCTGGTGTTTCTTCTTCCTGCCGGCAACCAGGGAGTGGACTTCACCACTCAGCACCACTTTATACGCTTCCCACAGTGTCTGCGCCGAGTCGACAGTGCCCACATTTTCACGGACATAACTGTCCGAAACCCGGAGTATTTCTTTCTAAGTGTCTCGGTCCTGCAGCTGCCAAGCATTAATCAGAGCTACCCTGCCAACCATTGGTTGTCCGAGTTCAACCTGCATCCACATCGGAAAATGATCCGAAATACCCCTACCAAGATACCGAACGTCTCTAACTGTGCCCACCATAGCAGCAGGTATCAATATGTAGTCCAACCTGGACATAGTTTTGTGCGCTGAGGACACATGAGTAAAGCACTTTTGAGTCGGGTTGTGGACCCTCCCGCTATCAATCAACCCCAGTGTTTCTATGAAATCAGGGAGCCACCTTTGCGACGGGGTGCAAACTCTCGCCGGGTGCCGGTCCAGCCACCCCTCAAGTCCTGCATTGAAATCTCCACCCAACACCATTAGCCCAACGGGCAGTGTCAGAAAAACGGCAATCAAATCCCTAAAAGTAACGGACTGAAGGCCGGGAGTGCACATAAATTGACAAAAAAGTAGCAGTCTTGCCTCCCAGCCGTCCCGAAACACCCACATATCTACCTCTCTGGTCTGACCAAGTGGCCTGTATGTCTAACGGAAAGGAATTCTTTATTAGGGTACCAACTCCCCTGGAACCTGATAAACCCAGCATGTGCCACAAGTTTATATCCCCCTTTATGGAGGGCCATACAGCGATTCCCGACAAGGTGTGTCTCTTGTAACAACGCAACTTCTGGGGAATGTCTTCTGATTAGCTGATTTACCATACTTCTCTTTATCTTGTCACCCAGACCATTAACATTCCAGCTCATCACTCTTATCCCCGATCCCTGACTAGTATGTGACATTTACCCCACACCACTGCGTCTAATTGCAAAGCTGTCACCTGACTCAAAGAACAAAAACATAACAAACCCCCAAACTGTGCATGCTTTAACCCAAAAAAATAAACTGACCCTGGATCCCCCCCACCCTCCCTGCACCCCTGCTTAAGGCTTACGCCCATCCCCAACTGGCAGTGTGCCTGTCGCCCCTCACTCAAACTCACACTTCTAACTAAATATAGTAACGGGGAGGAGAATTGATGTACCACGCCCCTCCCCCAGCTCAATGGCAAACAGTAATTCCGTGTTTCGGTGTCACCCTCCCACTCCCAACAGCCCGCATCTGCATTTCAATACTGCAGCGGGGACCGTCCCTTGAATGACCACAGTCTTAGTGACTCGATCTCACTCTCCGCTTTCACTCAGCCTCCTGCCGGTCGTCCTCTCCCTCCTGACCATGGTTCTCCGACTCAGTGGAGTGGAAGCAGTCTATCCAATCCGCCGCCACCTCAGGGTTGTCAAAGAACCATGTCTTTCCCCCCCGCAGCCACTCTCAATTTCACCGGGAACATCATTCCGTATCGCAAGCCCTTATCTCGCAGTTTCTTCTTTACCGGAAGGAAGCTTTGGCGTTGTTTCTGCACAAGTTGTGTAAAGTCGAAAGAAGGAGAGAGAGAGGCATTTTCATACTGGAGGGGTCCCCCTGCGTGGGCTGCCTGCAGTATCACATCACGGTCCCTGAAGTTCAAAACTCTCGCAATCATCGGGCGAGGGGGAGCCCCAGGCCTGGGCCTACCCCCTGGTACCCTGTGTACCCGCTCAATCGTGAATTTTTCCCAGCCCCTTGGGCTTAACATGATTGAGAATAAGATCTTCAACAAACAAATCCGGGGCCGGATTCTGCGCCTTCTCTGCTTCCTATCCGCCAGGGTCCGAGACGCTTTAAGATCACGTACCTCTTGCTGAAGTTGAGTCACATCCTCCATCAAACTAGCAGTTTTAATATCCAATGTTTTAACCTTCTCATTTGCTTTAGTGAGATCTGCCCGGATGAGGTTAACTTCTATCGTCACTGTGTCCAATTTGCTATCAAGAGACTCCATTTTCTGCCCCAAGGTCGCCTGTACCCCTTCGATAGCTGCCATCACATCCGACATCGTTGGGTCCATCGGTGCGTCCGAGGAGGCTCCACTCGTCAATTGGGACCTTTTCGCCTCCACTGGTGATCCCCTAGGCATAGTGTTCGAGGCATGTGGGCTGCTAAATTCATATCTTAGCATTAGATCGCCGCCTAGTGTTGGGTCCGGATGATCGCACATTGTTGTCCTGGAAGAGTCTTCGAAGTATCCTGAGATAGGTGGCTCCTCCCCTGGACTACAGTGCGCATGGGCATCGGCTCCATCCCCAGATTGTTTTTTTCCGCCATTGGGTTCGGATGCGGTCTCGACTTCTCTCTGTCGGAACCGAGTAAAGCTAACTTTTTAAGGCCAAAAGGCCTTGTATTTATAGCGTCGGTATTGTTTGCGCACGGTCTCGAGTTCTTCCGACTCTTGGAGTCGGATTCAGCGGAGTTTTTTCACTCTTCGGACATCGAGGCCTTCTCATCGCGACACGACCACAACTTTCCAGCATGGAGCGGAGTCCGTTTAAGTACTGTCCGCTCTGTGGGTCCAAGTACCCACATATAGACCTGCACCCGGTCTGTAACAAGTGCCTTTCACCGGACCACGACGACGGCAAGTGCAAGGCTTGCGCACAATTCAGGTCTAAAAAGACTCTCAAGCTTCGGCGCGCGGTGCGCCTGGAGGCTAGACAAGCGGCCCCGGATCCAGAAAACATCTTCGGCGACCAAGAAGAAGATTAACAGGGTCATCATCTCCAAATATCCCCACCCGAAACGGAGGTCGAGGCGGATCCGGTAGACGACGACGGAGTCGCGGGTCAAGGCCTTGAATACGTCGACGAGGTAGGGGACGTCGAAGAGATTTATGGGGCCGCGGAAGATAGCTCAGGGGACGAGCTATGCCCCGAAGGTTTCGAAGATCACGATCGGGTCACAGGATCGCCAGTTGGCCTTACCCAAGACCCCGTGCCGCAAGCCACGGCCCCGCCTTCAGGCCCGGCCACGGACATACTTGCTGGGCAGGCCGGATCGAAACCGAAACTGAAACCTACGGTGTCGACTACACCTAAAATGGCCGACACGAAACCGAAACTTATGGACTCGAGCGTCCCT
Source organism: Lissotriton helveticus (assembly GCF_964261635.1). Taxonomy (NCBI): domain Eukaryota; kingdom Metazoa; phylum Chordata; class Amphibia; order Caudata; family Salamandridae; genus Lissotriton; species Lissotriton helveticus. The sequence goes on along the minus strand of NC_136068.1, from coordinate 253,084,909 downwards.
AAAATGGCGGCCGGCCCACAGAAAACTACTGCACCCGCCGCCGCATCGGCTCCGTCGACCTCCGGTCCGCAGAAGTCGAAGAAGTCGGTCGATTCCACAGGGTCAAAATCTGCGCCGAAGGAGGGATCCTCTAAAAAGGGTGGTCGGCACGGATCAACCGCTGCGACACCGTCTAAGCACGCCAAGGCCAGCGGCACGGCTCCGGTTACGCCTGGGACTCCGTTAGTCGGTCGCGTAGTGGAGACGGAGCCGACACAAGCGCACGGATCGACGGCTGGCACATCTGCGCATCGATCCAAGGACTCTGGGTCAGCAACAACTGCATCGGCGTCCAAACCTAAGAAAGGCCACCATGACGTCGGATCCGAGGGGAAGGTCAAGACATCCTCGTCAGCGCCAAAAGCCACTGTGAGTGAAGCGTCCCCCATCGCCGCTTCGCTACAGAGAATCAGGGAAAAGGCCGCTGCTACGTCGGCTCCGTTGCCGTCGCCTCAGACGCCGAAGGATGCTCCGGCAAAGCCTAAGAGTAAGCTTCTCTTCCTTCTGCCGCCGAAAGAGGCTCCGAAGGCCTTTTCTACGAAATCGACGCCAAAGAAGTCGGATTCTTCTACGGCAGGGGTACCTTCAGGTCGAGAACTCGAATCAGAGGACGATTCTGAGCACTTCATCGACGCCAACACAGGCAAATTAACCCTATACAAAAGGAGGATCACTTCAGAGCCTCTGGACTCCTATGTCATCCCACTAAAGAAGAAAAGGGTTCCTCAGGACGCTTCTAACCTCATAGAGCCTATCCAGCCTCCTCCAAGAAGAAGCCCTACTCCCTCACCAGAACATTCTGAGGGTGAGGGATATGATTAAGATGACCAATACACCTTCCCCATCAATGAACCAGATGCACATCCAGATGCATATGATGACGTTGGTGACCAAGGCACCCAAAGTGTGGGGCAAGACCCACAGCCTTTCAGTGCACGTGCATCCCCAACAGAGGATTCTGCAGGTTTTCATGCACTCATTGAGAGGGCAGCTGCTAATCATGATGTAGACATGCATGCTGACCCAGTGGAAGAGGACTTTCTCTTTGACACTTTTTCAGTCTCTGAAAGAACTGTGAAAACGCTGCCTATGCTCAAGGGAGTCCTCAAGCATGCAGCTGACATCTTTAAAGAACCTACCAGAGCGAGAGTGGTCAATCCACGCATCGAGAAAGTACAGACCAGCACCTGCAGACCCTGCATACATTCGGCGACAGTTGCCACTGGACTCTCTTGTGGTCGCAAATGCCAGAAAACGGGCCAACTCCCAGACAACGGGTGAAGCTCCTCCCCCAGACAAGGAGTCCAAAGTGCTAGAGGCAGGGGGCAAAAGAGTGGCGGCACAGGCTGCCAACTTTTGGCGTATTGCAAATACACAAGCACTCTTAGCACGTTACGATACCCTAGAGCAGATTGTACAACACCTGCCTCCAAAGTTTCAAGAGGGCACAAAACTGCTTATAGAGGAAGGGAAACTGATCTCCAACGCAGCCATCAAGTGTGCACTTGACGCCGCAGACACAGCAGCTAGGGCGATCAACACTAGCGTCATGCTGAGACGACAAGCTTGGCTCCGCATATCAGGGTTTAAACCTGATATTCAGACAACCATACTTAATCAGCCAGTCAATCCTGATAGACTGTTTGGTCCAGATGTTGACACCACCCTCGAAAAGATAAAGAAGGACACAGAAACTGCTAAGTCCATGGGGGCCCTACAATCACAACCGTTTTGTGGCAATAATTTTCGTCGCTCAGGTGCACGTGGAGTCACCAGAGGACAGATGGGTCAACAATCGCAATTCTCAAGAGGTGGAGCACAATCCTCGTTCACAAAACAGAACAAGGGAGGTTACAGAAATAACAGCAACAGAGGTCGCGGCAGAGGAAACAACAACTCCCGCTCCTCTACCCCAAGCAAACAGTGACTCTCTGTCACTGCCCCCCGACCACTTAACACCTGTCGGGGGGGGGACTGCAGCAGTTCCTGCCCGTCTGGAGAAACATCACCAGACAGGTGGGTGCGACAACTAGTCCAGTATGGTTATTGCCTAGAGTTGAAATCCACTCCACCCAACATCCCGCCAAGGCAAAGGCCTATGTCCGCAGAGCAATTGCACTTATTGCAGCAGGAAGTAGTGGCGATGCTGCAAAAAGGTGCAATCGAGCTCGTGCCAGTGGGAGAGGAAGGCACAGGGGTATATTCCCTGTACTTCCTTATTCCAAAGAAGGACGGATCTCTCAGACCCATTCTAGATCTACGTCCCCTCAACCTGTACATACTGTCAGAACATTTCCATATGCTTACACTGCAACAGATTCTTCCCTTGTTAAACCAAGGGGACTTCTTAGCAACCTTAGACCTCAAGGATGCTTATTTCCACATTCCACTACACCCGTCCCACAGGAAATACCTCAGGTTCACTATCCAAGGCAAGCATTACCAGTTCAAGGTCCTACCCTTCGGAGTCACCACAGCCCCAAGGGTGTTTACCAAGTGTCTGGCGACAGTAGCAGCGCACCTCAGGAGGCAGAACATCCATGTCTACCCCTACCTGGACGACTGGCTCGTTCAAGCCAAGTCGGAACAGCAGTGCGCCGCGGACATGTCAACTACCATTCACCTCCTTCACAATCTAGGTTTCTCGTTGAACTACCCAAAGTCGCATCTTCAGCCGGCACATGTCTGGCAGTTTCTAGGTGCGACGATCAATACCCTGACGGCCATGGCTCAACCAAACCAAGTCAGGATAGACAGCATGCAGTCTCTAATCCAGAGGTTCAGACCACAACACTCGCTTCCAGCGAGAGTGTTCATGCAGTTGATAGGCATGATGGCCTCCTGCATCTTCATAGTCCCTCACGCACGGTTACATATGCGCCCGCTCCAGGAGTGCTTAGCAAATCAGTGGACACAGGCTCAGGGAAATTTAACAGACCTAGTGTTGGTTACCAGTCGGGCATACGACTCTCTGCATTGGTGGACTCCACACAACCTTTGCAAGGGCCGACTGTTCCAGGATCCAGTGCCACAGATTATCCTGACCACGGACGCATCTCTCCAGGGATGGGGAGCTCATCTGCTCACTTACACAGTGCAGGGACTATGGACGACGCAGCAACAGAAGATGCACATCAACTATCTGGAACTGATGGCAATCTTCATGGCGATCAAGTCCTTCATTGTACATCTGACCAACAAGGTAGTGTTAGTCCGGACGGACAACATGACCGCGATGTACTACATTCAAAAGCAGGGAGGCACCCACTCGCCACAGCTGTCATCTGGCTCAGAGCATGTGGAAGTGGGCCATTCAAAGGAACATTTTCCTCATGGCAGAACACCTCCCGGGCAAGGACAACCAGATGGCGGATCTGCTCAGCAGATACAGCCATCAAATGCACGAGTGGGAGTTACACCCATCTGTACTCCACCCGTACTTCCAGCAGTGGGGTCATCCGGAGATAGACCTGTTTGCCACAAAAGAAAACGCAAAATGCCAACACTTTGCCGCCAGGTTCCCTCACCCACAGTCGCAAGGGAATGCGATATGGATGAACTGGTCAGGCAAATTTGCGTACGCTTTTACACCAGCCCCTCTGATACCGCTGGTGGCAAGAAAGCTAAGGCAGCACGCGATGACTCTCATCCTGGTTGCTCCAACGTGGGCGCGCCAAGCATGGTACACCACGTTCCTCGAACTCTCAGTGGTGCCGCATCAAAGACTGCGCCTCACGCCCAGACTTTTGACGCAGAACCATGGAGAAATTCAGCATCCAGATCCGCAACAGCTCAATCTGGCGATCTGGCTCCTGAAGTCCTAGAGTTTGGATACCTTAACCTACCTCCAGAATGCATGAACATCATCAAGGAGGCAAGGAAGCCAACTACCAGAGCATGCTATGCTGCGAAATGGAAGCGTTTTGTCATTTACTGTACAGCCAATGACATCAACCCGCTAGATGCATCTATCCCTAACATCATTTGCTATCTGTTGCATCTTTACAAGTGCAATCTAGCGTACACTTCCATTCGGATACATCTATCCGCCATAGCGGCTTATCTTCAGAACAGGCAGCATCTCTCTGTCTTCAGAGTGCCTGCCATTAAAGCTTTCCTTGAAGGTCTGAAACGAGTCATCCCCCCAAGAACACCGCCAGCTCCGGTGTGGAACCTCAATGTGGTCCTCACCAGACTAATGGGACCACCTTTTGAGCCACTGCACTCGTGTGAACTCCAGTTCCTAACGTGGAAAGTAGCTCTCCTAATAGCTATTACGTCACTGAGGCGTGTTAGTGAGCTACAAGCGCTCACAATCCAAGAGCCTTTCATTCAGATTCATCCAAATAGGGTGGTGCTACGCACTAACCCCAAATTCCTTCCGAAGGTGGTGTCACAGTTTCATCTCAACCAAACTATTGACTTGCCGGCATTCTTTCAAAACCCACAAATGGTGGCGGAAAGAATGCTCCATACCTTAGATGTACGGAGGGCGTTGATGTACTACATAGACAGGACACAACCCTTTAGAAAAACAAAACAACTTTTTGTTGCCTTCGCACCACAACACAAAGGCAACCCTATTTCCAAAGCAGGAATAGCCAGGTGGATTGTTAAGTGCATCCAAATATGTTATCAAAAGGCCAAGCGCACTTTAACGATACCCCCAAGGGCGCACTCAACACGCAAATTGGGGGCATCCATGGCTTTCCTAGGGAACATTCCTTTAGAGGACATTTGCAGAGCAGCCACGTGGGTTACACCACATACCTTTACAAAACACTACTGTGTTGATGTGCATTCCAAGCAGCAAGCTGCTGTAGGACAGGCTGTTCTCAAGACACTCTTTCAGGTTTCTGCAGCTGGCACGGGCAACCGCCGCTGATGGAGGGACTGCTATGTATTCTATGCTAAGATATGAATTTAGCAGCCCACATGCCTCGAACTGAATATGCTACTTACCAGTATGCATCTGTTCTTGGCATGTAGGGCTGCTAACATTCATATCGCCCACCCTCCTCCCCGGTGCCTGTTGCAGCTGCAGATATACTATTGTATTCAGTCATTAGCATGGACATCCTTTACACTTTTCACTCCATCTTCTGCCACAATGGCGAAAAACAATCTGGGGATGGAGCCGATGCCCATGCGCACTGTAGTCCAGGGGAGGAGCCACCTATCTCAGGATACTTCGAAGACTCTTCCAGGACAACAATGTGCGATCATCCGGACCCAACACTAGGCGGCGATCTAATGCTAAGATATGAATGTTAGCAGCCCTACATGCCAAGAACAGATGCATACTGGTAAGTAGCATATTCAATACCGATCCAGCTTGTTGGACTGTACCGGCTTAGGACCTCTTGATGATCGGGGCATAGGCTTATCTGTATCTCCCCTGGCCGCCATAGTTGTTGCTCCCCAATGGGATTCGCCACTACGTCTCCTCACCGCCACGTGGGCCGAAGTTTAAGTCCGACCCCACCACAAGACCCACTATCACGGCACTACACAATTGCTGCCTGGATTTGGGCCGGCCAGATGCTATCTCTCACGGGGAACAGCAATCCATAAATTGGGATCAATCCACCAGATCACCACGCAGATGGTGCATAGACGGGTCGCGGCCTCTGCAACTCAGGGGCCATTCCAAAACGCATCATATGCAGGGGGGCCCACCCATGTTTGATATGACCATCAGACCCATTTAGTATTCAGTTATGGGGCAGTATGAATTACCAGGAAAGGTGTTACCAGAAGTCACAGGGTCCCCTCGACACCGCTCCGGTGACAGGATATCGCCTGAAGTCTGATCTGGAGGAAGAGCTGTTTTCCCTGTCCTAGAATGTCTGGGAAAAAGGGTGCAATGAGCAAGTTATTCCTGCAGGAGCAGTTGGCCAGACAGGATCATGTGGGCCATGCAAAGCAACAATGTCAGAAGTAGTCAGCTCAGCCAACACAACTCGCCCCCTTCAGAGCCTGCCGCCCAGACTGGATCATCAGCACCTCTCCCTAGCAGCACCACCACCTCCAGGCCGTCTCCACACAGTACTTGGGGGGAGGGGGAGGGGGGAGTAAACAAACAGTCCCGGCACCCCCGACCCCGCTGAGCGCGGCCGCTCAAATCCACGGTTCAGCACGACCATTGCAGGCTACCAGTGAACTCACCATACCGTAGCCACCAGCAGCGATGCCCCTAGTTTCCTCCCGCACCACAGGGCACCACTTGCGATCATCAGTTCAACTACGGTCCCCGCCCCCTCCACGGGACCGGAGAGCAGCGCAGGAACTCAGCCGTACCCTAGCTAGCAGGTGAACACTTTCAGCGCCGACTTTGCCCCTTGTGACTTGTCGCCTCCAGTCACCGACGCCGCCGTTACTCACAGAAGGTTTATTCTCAGTACGTGGGGGGTGCCGGGAGGAGCACTCTCCGTTATAACGGACTCCTCTTCACTCCTGCCGCGGGCTGGCCCAATCACCCCCGTCTGTAGGCTCAATACAGATCCACAGCCCTTCAGTCTCTGGCTGCACCCTTCAGCTTGTCCTCTCTGCCCCCTGGCTATGCTGTAAATGGTGTCAGAGTGACTTTACCAAAACCAAATGGCTCCCAACTCAGCATCCTGATCTAATTTCTTTTTTTTTGTTTTTTTTTTTGCCTTTAAACACGGGCCCTCAACTATAAGGCGAAGAGACTTTGCTGAGCAAATAATGTTTGGTGCAGGGCTGGGGTCATGTCGCCACTGAAGACTTCTGGTTTAAACCCTGCTGCATGTGTAATGGGCAGATGCGAATCACAAACCCATGCCATAACTGTGGTGTATTGCTTTGAGACACAACTTGTCTTTGTATGACGTAGCTCCTCTTGAACCCCAAGGAGACCAAAAAGCAAGATCCAAGTTTTTCTTGGCCCACGCTAGGGATGACTATATGGATTGTAGGTCATCGAGGACAAGACCAACAACCAGAATGAGGTCCTCTTCACCTTCTCCCCCATCTTTCAAGTGTTTGACACAAACGAGGAGACGTCATAAGAAAAAGAAAGCACTCTTCACTCCAGAGGTTAAAATCCAAGGGTAAGTCACTTCTTTGGCCCTCACCCCTGACCTTTCCTCTCTGGATCCAAGATACTGGCGTCTCTTGCTTCCACCTCCAGTGTAGTGGGTGTTGCAGGCATACCCAGAATTCCCGGCCTAAAGTATAGATTAGCGTTCTTCCTCTAGGCTATGTTGACATGTTTAGGAAAGCTGCAACCCTACTGGAGTGCTGGTCTGCCACATGGGACTACTTAAATCCTTGTTTAAGGATTAGTCTTTGGCGCTGTATGGGTCCCTCTGGAATCCATCTGGCTTTGTCCTGCTGCAAGGCTATTTGTCTGAGCTACCCACAACATTGATCCTGATGCCATTCCTTGATTCCTCTAGGTTGCTACCATCTGTAGATCCTCCACCTGAACCTCTTCAGGAACCACTCATAAACTGTCACAAGAATGAGGTCCGGAAGAAAAGCTCGGAGCCTCCTAGAAGAGGAGCAGTACCAGTTGGAAGAATCTAGTGACTAAAGGCAATATTAGTACACAAGAGACAATATCTTTGTGTCCGACAAGTGCCAATGGCCCCAACTTGGTTAAGAAGACACAGATAAGCTTGACCTCTTACCCTCTTCTGATGACTCCTAATTGCTGAACCTCCAGAGTGGCAGTGGGGGTGTAATGTTGCCTGACTTTGACCCAGCCCCCTGTTCCACAGCTGTGGTCATTACTGCCTTCTGCACTCTGCGTAAGAAAGCTGTGGAGGTGTTGATGGTCCCTCTTCTTTCAGAATATCATATGGACATCTTGACTGAAGTCCTGCAGTCAAACACCTCCACTGTGCAGCCTCCTATAGGACGCTGTACAAAAGACCCCGGAGACCTGGGCTTCTTATCCCTCATCCATCCCAGAGAACTTGGTGGTTCAGCCTCCTCCACTACCTAACTGATCCCCCCCCTCCCGAGAGCGTCAATAAAAGCTAGGTGAGTAAAAGTCCGTTTTGTTAGGCAGCCCAGAGCCATGAGCTTTTCTGCTACCCTAAGAAAGCAGGTCAGGCTGTGCTCTACTGGGTCCTCTGCAGATGTGCATCTGAGTATTCTTTACACGTGTTTTGACCGGGAGGGGCTTTTCAGTGAGAAAGCACTTGAATGTTTCAAAGAGGCCTGAGACTCTGCAAGATCTTTGGGTCTTCAATCAGCAGCAAAGCATTTTGTACCTTTCAAAGGTCCAAACACTATGGCGGAATAAAAGCCAAGCTACAAAGGACAGCTGCAGAATCCATTGTCTTAACACTATAGGGGTAAGCTAGTCCATCGAGTACAGGACTTTCTTTGCTGTCGCCAACTTGACCCAGCTTCACGCCCAACTTGCCAGGAAAACATAAGTAATTCCTGTGTGAAGGGGCATGTGATGCAGGTTGGAGGTGATCAGCCTCCTTTTTTGTAAGTCTCAAGAACCATTCTTTTTAACAGTGAGTACTGCAAATCATATGAAAGGAGTGCACCCTACCCTTCCAGCAGCACAATGTTCCCACATCCCTCCCAGTGGCATATCAATGGGGTGGCAGCAACCTCCCCCGCTCTTACCTGTGGCCGTCAAGGGGCAGCTGCTGCAGGAATGACCAGCACCCCCCCCCCCCCCCTGCTCTTGGAAAAACGCATGTACTGCCATGGGTGGCCGAATGTCTAGCTACACCACTGATCCCTCCCCAGAGTTGCATTACTTCTGAGGACTGCCTACAGATACTGCAGCAGGACGAGGTGGTTCTGTTGCAGAAGAGATTATTGGAGTTGTGCTAGAGCAGGAAATAGGGCAGTGGTGCTACTCTAGGTAGTTCCTGGTTCATAGACTGTCTTAGTCTGATCCTAGACCTCAGGCTCCTGAACTGGTACCTGTGCGAAGGAAACGTTTACAATACTGTCCTGGCTCAGATTTTGCTAGTGCTGGATGCAGAACACTAGATGATATCCTGCAACTTGCAGGACCTGTACATTCATGTATAGAAACCAGTCTCTTGTGGTAGGTTCCACTAATTGCCAATTTGCAGTTCTTCCCTTTGATTAATGTCAGCACCTCAAGTCTTTATCAAGGTGATGCTGGTTATTGCAGCCTATCTTAGAAAGTTGGGGATCACGGTGTTCCCATATCTGTTTAACTGGCTGCTCGAAGCAGTGTGGTGTTTCCATCCACGAGTGGAATTTTCTTGGGGGCAGGGGGCAGCACAAATGTACCCTATGTGGCACGTCTCAGGTGGATCTTTGTGCCACTCACAGAAACATTCCTTGCCTTTATTACGCGATCTCCACCATCTGTTGCAGGGAGGCTTGAGAAATGTTGTTCCATCGAAGTTTCCACTTCACCTTACTGTTTGTTACCCTGCATCTAAGGAACATTTGCCAGGGTTGGGCTGAGGACCTACTTGCTGGAGTGAGTGGGCCTGCATTTTCATTCTGGGGCAAGGTCTTGCACCCCAATCTCTAAGGATTTACACCTTTATACATGTCGATTCAGCACAGCTCTCTGAGTTGTTTTCAACTTCCAATGGAGATGGTATACCTGATGCTACCAACCTTTTGCTCTTAAGCTTTAGTTGTATCCAAGAGATAGATTAAATTTGTAGCCTGGTGCATAAGCAGACACAAGGACTTCTTGAAAACTACCTTGGCGAATATCCTCATATTGCCATTGTCCCTGGCACAGCAAGGTTGTTTTGGTTAGCACGGTCAATGGGTATAATACGGCCATGTCAACCTTTGTAGGTCTACCAGACCAACCTCTCTTGTCAAGTTGCTAGTGGTTTTCATATTTTTGAAGGGTTTGACAAATTTGTTTCCATAAGATGTATTCATCATGCCACAATGAGACTTGAATTTAGTATTGATATTTTTTTTAATATCTGCTATGTACTGTTGAAGAAAGAACTGCCGGTGGGAATTTGGTCCATTCCACCAGGGCAAAGTTTTCCTTGGCTAGAGGCATGTTAGTGGTGGATATTGTAAAGTGGAAACATGGGCTTCCGTTCACACAGTTGAAAAACACTGTGGTCTGAATTAGGAGGTAAGAAGGTCTGGCCACTTTGCCTGTTCAGTCCTACATGATTTCTTTATTTGAATTTTTCTTCATGCTACCTCTTAAGGGGGTTATTGCTTGGGAGTCTGTTCAAAGTTGAGGAATCTGCAGATACAAGTATCAAATCAGAAGAAAGTTACTTTTCTTCGTTAACCATCTCTCAGGTGGATACTCTCTCTGCCTGCTGATTCTCACTGACCTCACCCTTCACCCCTTCCAAAAGAAAATGTGTATTTCTTGTAAGGAGATGCCAGTTTAAACTATTGCACTACATTCTTACAGATGTTTCTCTCATTCCTGCGTCAAAAGACTGTATAAGAAATGGGTGGGAACTGACGTGGGGACACCAGGATGGCCCATGTATGGTTCCTTTGCGATCAAGGTGAGGCCATTTCTGTAATCGACACAGAGCCAGCACTCCCCGCGACATCGGAGCACTATTTTTCCAGAGATCTGCCTCCTGCGATATTTAAAGGTGAGGAACCTGCAGAGAGTGCATGCATAAGAAAGATCGTTATTGAAGACAAGTAACTTGTGATAAGTTGACCTGGTATATGCTGTTCACTAGTTGTAGAGTGGGCACCTTGTACCAGTCCAAGCAACCCTTATTGATGATTAGGTTAAAGACAACCTTCATTGAAAGCTATCCTAGTGGTAGCTATGGAGAGCAGCCTTCAGGCTAAGTCTCGAAGGAATGTAAAGCAGCTTGGTTTACCAGATTATAACCTCCTGAATGACCAAATGAAAGGAGAACCACACAAAGTATATATAAAATATATGTATTTATTACTAAAAACACTCTACTAACCTCTTTAGAGAACAAGGCACACAATATTACAGTACTAGAATGACGGCAAATAGCGCAATGCACAGTGGGCTCCAGGGGGAGATCGAACCATATACTAAGAAAGTGGTATAACAACCACGACTTGACTAGAGACAGTGCCTAGAGCACATAGAATCGCTGGGACCCCAAGGAACCACCCAAGGTAGTGACACGGGACCCATGGGGGACGTGCGCAGTGTGAGAACACAGCCACGAGCTCCGTACAACTCTATGGGAAAGTCGCGGTTGAAATTTTAAAGATTAAGGACACTTAGGAGAGGACTTTGAGCAAACCATTTCAAACTTAGAAGGTTCTAAGGCCAGCACCCATGTGAGCACCGGAGTACTCGTGTTACCTAACCCAGGGAAGCCGGGTGCATAGGTGTCAAATGGTGTCTGGAAACTTCGCTGTTTTCAATGGCGTGAAGCTGCAAAGTGCTGCTGCTGTTGTGAAGAGGAAAAGTGTCCGGTGTGATCTAAGCCTGGATCGGAGATGAGAAGAACCTGAAAGCAGAGGGGACTCAGTCTGGGTCCCTTCAGGGTGACCAGGGGCTCGGTAGACGAATGTGCCCACATATGTCAGGTGCTTCAGGTGAGTTGACCCGATGCTTGACTCTGCAGCCACGGGGAACAGGAGGTGTCGACGACTACCAAAGTCTGGAAGTGAGCTGTCCTACGAAGGATGTCGATTGTTTTGGGGGGGTCAGTGTTTGGATGAAACACCAACAAGCCTTGGCAACTGCAACCCACCCGGTCAGAGGAAATCCACTTTGATTAGGACCACAAGGTCCTGGGGACTCTCCAAGAAATGGAGAGTCAGGGAACGTCTGGAGCAACCAGAAAAGGCCACAGAAAGTTAGTTACCTTCACAGGGACCCACAGCCCAACGGACCGGGTGATCGCGAAGAGAGCCCACGGAACACTCGTGGAGTGTAGGTTGGTAATTCAGTAATCTTCGATGGAAACACTCCTTGGGGTCAGAACTAAAAGTAGCCCAAAGCTTAGCCTCACGGGTCGCTGGAAAGCATATGCTGCTGCAAAAGAGCATGGTGCACAGGGCTTCGGGTTGCACGGTTCCCACGAGAGATACATGCCTCAGAATTGCTGAGAGCCCAGATTGAGCTCGCGAACCCACCTCCTGAGTTACTGAAATCCTCGGAGTCCTCAGGAGCTTCGGACATGCAACCCGGTCAGATTTGGTGCCTGCTTAGCAGGGGAGTAACTCCTTTACTCCAAGGGAGATTCTTCAGTCGTCCAGCAGATCGTCGAAGTACTTGGTTTCTCTTGCAGAGTTTAGTCCAGGTAAAATCTAAAGTCCTGTAGTCAGAGGTTCCTACTTTATACCCAAGGAAGGGGTGGGACAAACTCTGGGGACCCACCTATGGGAGGGTCAGGACAGAGGGGTGGCAACACCCATATCCTTTGTCCAGTTTTGTGCCAGAGCAGAGGCTGATAGCTCCTGCAACCGGTATGAGCTGGACTATGCACAGTGACACCAAATGTGCCCCCAGTGCAGACATCAAAGCATTTTTGGAGTGCACCCACCCATCCCCAATACACTAAAGCCTGTCTGGGAGGTGGTCACACCTCCCTGTGACAGGAAGCCTATTGTCCACCTTCCCCTGCTGGAGTTTCGTCCAGCAGCAGGATGGCAGGCTTGTGTCTGTGGCTGGCAGCATCCATCTTTTGATGCCAGTGTCGAGAAAGCTGTTAACCGGGTGTACCGGTCTTGTCATATTTCTCCCTCTAGGTGGGAAGAATCATACCTCCCCTGCCAGTTACTGGCAGGGGAGGTATGATACCAAGGTGTTTAATACCAAACGCATGTTTCCAGGCAGCCGTTTTAAAGTTACATTTACAGCGTGGCTATAATGCACTTGGTTGGCTGCATCACAGAACAACCCCAGAGAATAGATTCCGAAGGCTGCAGAGGGGCTCTGCTCATGATTGGGAACCTTCTCCCACAAAACCCAGCACCCTGCCATCAGAATTGATAAGGCCTGCCATAGGGACTACTGATAGGTTTATATGTGCAGTGATATAAGGTAGATATAGTGAACCTTTATCTAAGTAAGGGGTGCATGCACCACCTTACACAGGCTGCAGTAGCAGAACTGTGGTGTAATTTTGAGTGGTCTCTCAGGGGTGGCAAAATACATGCTGCAGCTAGGCCCTAGGTACATAGTATACCATATACTAGGGACTTATAAGGGTACCCCAGAATCCAATCTGGAGTGTACCTAAAGTACATGCAATCAATTTAGGGAGAAAGCAGGTAAACTGGCATCCTGATTAGCAGGATCCCAGTCAGACTATTTGAAAACCATCAAAACAACAGGAAAAACGTCTGGGTAACCATGCAGTCAGATTCCACCTTCCTACAGCCAGTGAGTGAATCCCACAGAGAGGAAAGGAGAAGAAAAAAAACGGAGTCAGTTGCAGAAAGATCCCTCAGCAGCTGTCTTCTAATCACCAAGGCTGCAAAATGTAAGTTCCCTTGGTTGACTGTGAATCCTGGCGAAGACTCTGTCCTGTTTGCTTCCAGCGATGGAGAAACCTAGCAGGCGTGACCCAGAGCTCTAATGGCCGTTACAGGGCGCTGTATTCCCCCAAGCTGCACTTTGTTTCGCTGCTGCGGCCATTGCTGACCGCAAATGTGCTGTCATGATGTGGGAGGAGGGAGTGGCTTACGGCGGACTCAGCTGACAGCCCGCATTGTCCCCGTCATTTTACAGGGAGGTTCCTTGCCTGGCAGGCTCGGGAGCAAGCTGCAAGTAATTGGATAAGCACTTTGAAATGCCCTGTCATCGGTATTAGGAGCGAGGACCTGCCTAACATTGGGAAAATAATGTTGGAACACTATAGGTGTATTTAGGGTCAAACACAATCGATTAATAATGCGTCCCTGAAGACGACCCTTTGGGAACGGAACATCCCTGTACTTTCCGAGACCGAAAAGATTAATATGATGCACCCCTTTTCTAAAGAAGAACTGGAGGCGGTTATAAGGAACCTCCCGAATGGTAAAGGCTGTGGACCGGATGGTCCATTGGCAGAATTTTTTTAAGCATTTTCTGGGGTTCTATTGGAATATTTTCTACTGGTCGCCAATATACTGCTGGGGTGCAAGGGAAATGTGGTTAGCTTCTTAACTCCTTCGCTGCGGCGGCTATTCTGCCGCAGCGCTAAGGGGGCGGGGCGGGGCGGAAATGCGGCGGCCGCATGCTGGTGACGGAACCGCTCCGTCACCAGCCTCGGTTGAGCTATGCTGATGACGGAGCGGTTCCGTCATGGCCTGCCCCGCTCAATAGAACGCTCAGCGCAGGCGCGGAATCCGCGCAGGCGTGCCGAGCGGGCCATGACTGAACCGCTCCGTCATCAGCACAGCGCCACCGCAGCTGATGACGGAGCGGTTCCGTCATCAGCATCGAAGGAGTTAATAAAGGGGAAGGATAGTGAGGACCCCAACTCATATCGTTCAATCACACTTCTGAACTCAGACTACAAAATTACGACAAAACCTTTAACATAATAGCACCAAAGCTGATCAAAATATTTTTATTGCAGGGAGACAGCTAGGGACAAACACGCACTATTTAGCTGAAGCACTAGATTACTTTGAGATCAAGAATATACCGGCCCTGGTGAGGAAAATGAAATTTTGCCTGACCAAGATGCCCCCTACGTGTACCCTATGTTACATGTATGTGCATGTCACCCATGCATATTTCTCGTAGTGGCCTGAATCACAAGGCCTCTGCAATCACGTCCTGCATTAAGGTGCCTGTCATCAAGTTTCCCAAACGTTAAGCTAACATGAAGGCCCATGTATTTGCATTGTGCACTTTTAAATAAATATCGTAATGAACCCTTTTTGTGGTTCAGTCTGAGCCACTTTCTGAATTAAGGGTTTTTCATGACTCCTGACACACTGAAGGCTGCAGTTACGTATCTCTGACCTCGCATACTTCTGGCTCAGCCGAGAGAAGCCCAGCAAGGGGTGCCAAGACAGTATTATGAATAACAGTTATCTGCTTGCATTACAGAATCACATTTCAGTCCGGTGAAGAAGGTAAACAGATCCCGTCCGCGAAAGATAGGGCCTAGCCTCTCTGTCTCCATTAAAGTAAATCACAGTACTTGCCTCCGTAGAAAGCTCACAGCCCCCATGCAATGAACGAAGAAATATATGCCCTTTCTGTCTTTTAGTGATGAGCAACCTTTGCTTCAGATAACACATCCCCTGACTTAAGATATCAGTTAGTACCAGACGTGCTGGTCGCCTTGACACTAAAGATCTCTCTACTAGACTGAAAGTCAGCTCTCCTCCCAGTTACACGTCAATTGCACGTCATGATCAAATTGCGTGCACAAGTAGGGCAAAGTTCCAGCCTGCCATGTAACTCCTCCTCTGTGTACCACCCACCTATGACACCTACCTATCACCTACCTATGACTCATCAAGTGTACACCCTCATGTACGCCTACATGCTCTTATCTCATTTTCTGTCTTGCTCTGCCTCGAGCTCCCTATGTACAAGGAGTAAAAAGTATATATACTGTTCTCTGTAAATAATTGTTAGAAGACCCTTCCTGATCCTCAGTGGAGATGGAACAGATTCTCCCTTAACTCGAGTTATTGGAATAAAGCCCTTTTAACTTGGACACCACGGACTCTCTGCCTCTCATTTGATACATGCTAATTGTTAATGCCTAGAAATTATGCCAGGGTAATATTTTATTTACCACATTAATCTGGCGCCCGAATACAGGGACTATCCCTTTCCCCACGTGCCGGTGACGTAGGTACAGCTCTTGCCCCCTTCTACAGCCGTGACGGACTTCAAAGTGCGCACCAGCGGGACTTCCTGCTTACTCCCTCAGGCCCACGGAGGAGACGGACTGTGACCAGGCGTCCACACGAGGCGGTGAGGATTGCGGATCATCCCAACCAGAGCCCATCCGTGAGAGAGCAAGGTCCGAGGTTTCCAGAGGCCCACCTGTTCCAAGGCGCAAGCGTAGTATCGAGTTTCCGAGGCCTTCAATTTCTGCTTCCCGGTGAGTACCACTATGGGGGATGCATCAAGTTCAAGACGGGTCCACTGTAAAAAGTGGAAACGGTCAAGACGGGTCCACTGTAAAAGGTGGAAACGGTCAAGACGGGTCCACTGTAAAAGGTGGAAACGGTCAAGACGGGTTCACGTTAATTTGTGAAAACGGTCAAGACGGGTTCACGGTAAAACGTGAGCACGGTAAAGACGTGCCTCATTTCCATGAGCACGGTAAAGACGTGTTCGTTCACACGAACACGGTCAAGACGGGTCCACGGTAAAACGTGGGCACGGTAAAGACGTGTCTCATTTCTGAGACCGGTATGGCTGTACTGTATTTCAGTGCATAAAGTTTTTCGAGTACATGTTTAGCTCTCTGTATCAGTTTAGGTTGTAACTGTTTTAGTGTTTAATATTTGTTTGTGTGTGAATGATTGTTGATTGTTTCAGTCTATTTTTGTGAATATTGGTTTCAAACATGCCATTGTTTTCGAAGTAACGTCAGATAGGGACTAGAAAAGGTATACTAGAAGAGTCAGTTAACATCCCGCCTAGAGACACACCTGGTCATTATATGTATAATAAGCATGGGTTAGACGCCATTTTGTTTTTGGATTTATGGGTAGAGTATACAAAAGATCTAGAGGAAAAGTATAGATGGCCTATCTCGGTAACATGGGATCCTGAATGCATTATGAGAGTAGAGGAAGCGCTATGGAAAAAGAAGTCAAGACCCTCTCAGAAAGATGCCATTGAATTGTGGCGCAAAGAGTCACATAGGAGGATAAAGAAAGAATTGAATAAAGCAGATAGAACTAGACAAGCAGGGGAAAAAGCCAAAGAAAAAGAACTGCGGGAGGAGGGGGAACGGGTCAAAACTGAACAGACTGACCGAGAAAGAAATGTCGTCATTAATGGTATTTATCCCGTCCCCTCGGAAGAACTAGCTAGAGTGACCACCTCAGAAACACCCAGTAGGTCGCGAACGCCACCACCTGTACCCTTTAGAGTATGTAGAAAGAAGCCGACAGCATCAGAGGCTTTTATTTCCTCCTATCTAGAAGAGCCCGCACCGAACTACGTAAACGCAGATTTCCCTCTGCCCCCATCGGCCAGATAAGTTTACTGTGGAGTTCCTTGTAAATAGCTCCTTGTAAATATGGTTTATGAAGAGCATGTCATTATTATGACTTGTTGAGTTTCTTGTGAATATGGCTTGTGAATAGCGCCATGTGGTTATGGTTTGTGCATAGCATGTTATCATTACGTTAGGCAGGAGAGAGCTGGATCTCTTTCAAGTGCTTGGAGAAAAGGTTTTGAAGATGTGCGTACGTGTTATGTGATAACGTGGAGAAATGAGTTCATGACTTTCCCATGTACTGCAGTCATTGGGGAATGATTGTGCTTCAGCTGCCAAAGGGTTAATATCTTGTATTGAGAAGGCAGTATTTGTTTTAACATGCTGTTTAACATGCATGGTTATGTGAGCTGACACTAAAAGTCAGTGAGGGTTAGATGAATGATGGTTTGATTTAACTTTTTCATTGGTTGCTGGGTCTGCCTATGTGCTTTGTCAGCTTGCTGACTGAAATGGTAACATTTTGCATGGAGAGTATAGAAGTGTTCATTTAACATTCTATCCACGTATTCGTGTGGGTTTGCCTTGGAACACTTGATTTAATGTGTTTGACTCAGAGGTCGGTAAGTTGTAAATAAATCAGTCGGATTGAGATAAGGGTTTGCACGGAGGGTGCTTTAATGTTTTCACGGCTGAGGGTTCCTTTCAAAGGCACGGTTGAGAAGAAAATATAAAACAGACCCATCATAGAATGTGCTCTTAATTAGTGTAATGCAACCGTGTGTTTTTTTTAAAAATAGAAATGTGTTCTACAAAATATGCGTTATTATTTTTCCCAATGCAAGCTGCCCTTTAGAATAGCGTGTAACAGTTAATCCACTCAATTAGAAAACATGGCTTTTTGAAAAAAGATGAATCTGGCCCTTTTAATAGGTAGAATAGAAGAGCTTGAACACTTAATTATGAGAATCTTGGTTATGCAATTCAAAATTATGGTGTTTCACATGTTATTTTCAAAAAGTATAATGTGGTGTGTTTCCATGCCATGTTGTTCTGTTTCTTTCTTTTTTCCTTTGCAGCTGGTATCAATATTTTATGATATAATTATTTTAAAATGCTAGCATGTGTCTAAACTACGAAATAAAAAAAATATGTCCTTATTAATTACTGATTTTAGGATGCTTTTTATCACGTTTTAAATTTGCTTCAGTTAAGTTAGAGAAAGTTGATTAGCTCTCTGGCCTGGGTACAGATATGTTTTGAATTACACAGAATGTGTTTTTCGACCTTGAGGTGGCCTGGCTCGCAGGGAAAGATATTTTGTGAAGGGAGGGCTTTTCCCTCTTGGAGAGCCGAGCAGTGCCTGTCTTGTTATTATTGGCCATACACCAATTCCTTTCCGCGGAGAAATGTTTATTTAAGGGGGTCGAGTTGCTCTTCCTTACAAGTCGGCACTGAAAGCTTCATTGACTTCAGATAAGGTATGCTTGCAAATAAATAGTTTTTCCCTTGTAGTGTAAACAGAATAATTGGCAGGAGTTTCGCTCTTGCAATGAGCCCTAGTATTTACAGTGAGGCATTGAAGAGACAGCTGGACAGTATTAGCATGCCTACCAACACAGCACTGATACAGTACGTAGACGACATCCTGATTACAGCACGATCAGAACCAGACTGCGAGAATGCATCACTGACAGTTTTACACTTTCTGGCTGATAAGCGACACAAAGTGTCCCCTTCAAAGCTGCAATTCTGTGAAAAGCAAGTGGTGTACCTTGGACACTTGCTTTCCAAGGAGGGTAGACAGCTAACACAAGAACGTATACAGCTCATTGCCAACCTTTCACAGCCAAAGACACAAAAGGAAGTACGTGCCTTTATTGGCCTCACTTCAGTACTTCATACTTCATACTGCAGGCAATGGATTCCCCAGTATGCCTTTCTAGCCAAACCACTCCTACAATTGACAACTCAGGAAACAGCGTTATCTGTCCTCACACAAGATCAAGCAGGAAAACACAAGCTGTGTGCTTATTTTTCTAGTACACTAGATCCAGTGGGCCCAGGCTCTGCCTGCGTGCCTGAAATCAGTTGCAGCAACAGCCCTAGCCATAAGACAAAGTGACTCAATAGTGTTGGGTCACCCTCTGACAGTACAAGTACCAGTAGAGGTTCTCTTAAACAGGACACAGACACAACACTTGACTGTAGCGAGACTGACAGGATATGAACTGACATTATTTCAACCGCACATAGAGATCAGACGATGTAATATTCTTAACCCTGCTACACTTTTGCCCTCAAGTACAGTAAATGCACCACCACATGACTGTGTGGAAGTAATGAATATAGTGACGAAACCAAGACAAGACCTGACAGATATTGCACTTCCAGACCCTGACCTGATACTCTATGTAGATGGATCATGCATGAGAACGAGTGCAGGAGAGTTAGTAGCACAAAGAATAGACACACTATCAGCACAAGCAGCAGAGCTCATCGCTCTGACACAAGCCTGCATAAGAGCTAGGGACTTGAAAGTAAACATTTATACTGACTCACAATACGCTTTTGGCGTTGTTCATGATTTCGGGGTACTATGGAGGGAGAGAGGTTTCTTGACCTCCCATGGGACCAAGATTCAGCACGGCCAGCTTATTCAAGCCCTGTTAGAAGCCATACATTTACCGACAGCCATTTCTATCCTGAAATGTAAAGCACACACCAAAGTTACAGACACCATTTCCCAGGGTAATGACCTGGCAGACCGAACAGCTAAACTTACAGCTCAGACACCAACAGACACGACAAGGACAGAGGAACCATTACTGACAAAATGCATGACAGTCAGGTATCCTTCTCAAGATGTACTAGACATACAGACACATGCCACTACAGATGAGATAAAGAGATGGACTGAACAAGGAGGGGTCCAGACTGACCAAGGTTGGATGACTAAGGGAAAAGGTACATGGTTTCTCCCAGATTCCATGGTACAAGTAATCATAAACACAGCACATAGTCCAGCACACTTGGGAGAGAAGGCAATGTTAGACAGCTTACAGAACATCTGGTGTAACAAGCACATGCGTGCAGCAGCGAAACAGAAAGTACGAACATGTATGATTTGTTGCCAGTTCAATACAGGTAAAGGCATTCCGGTGGAACAAGGCGGATTTCATCCTCCTGACCACCCATTTGAGGTCCTCCAGATGGATTATATCCAAATGGACAGATGTAAAGGTTACAAGTATGTCTTAGTAGTAGTGTGTGCACTATCTAGATGGACAGAAGCGTATCCAGTTCCAGATTACACTGCTGTGACAACAGCCAGGCAATTGGTGCGCGAATTCTTCCCCAGATATTGCCGAAGAGGCTGAAATGCCAGAAACCGGTCCCCGGTAGCTTGTCTCCTTTCTGGTGAAGAATTGGCTTGGTAGTTTGGTCTGCCCTGTTCCCATGATGCACTGGGCCAGGGACAGACTAATTTGCATATAGCCAGGTTCTGAGCTGGGATGGGGCAGTGAGATAAATAACGGTGATGGATCAAGCCCTGATCTTTGGACTGGGTAAGAGTGGTCTGCTTAATTCAGACACTCTGTTCATCACCACCCCCTTTTCTGAATCGTTAGTAGTAGTGTGTGCACTATCTAGATGGACAGAAGCGTATCCAGTTCCAGATTACACTGCTGTGACAACAGCCATGCAATTGGTGCGCGAATTTATCCCCAGATATTGCCCCGTGTCATCTATTCCGATAACGGTCAGCCATTTTCCTCTGAATTAATGAAACAAGTGTCTCTTCCGTTAGGATATACATGGAAGTTCCATTGTGTACGACACCCAGAAGCAGCAGGCCTTGTAGAAAGATATAATAAGACAATTAAGACAAAACTCGCAAAGATATGTGCAGAAAAAGGCGTGGATTGGATGGTAGCCTTGCCGGTTGCCCTCTTTTACATGCATATGGTAGCTCATTCCAGAACAGGCCTATCTCCATACGAAGTAGTTTTCGGTAGACCGCCAAATATGTGGGGTACGCCTATGCCTAAAAAAAATAACTGATGTTGACAGTAACATGCTGACAGATTACCTGGCTTCCTTGATGTCTGCACTACTCTCTTGTCGTTCACAGGTTGCTGCCACCTTCCCTGACAACACCCAGGTCAAGGAACACGCCATTGTCCCTGGGGATTTCATTTGTGTCCGAAATTTTGATCGTTCAAGCCCCCTTGAGCCGCGTTGGAAGACACCGAAGTTGGTGCTACTAACCACGAGGACCGCTATTAAAGTGGAACACTGCAAAAAATATCTTGGACAATCTGGAACTTTTGAAAAGAACCATGACATTAATGACATTAAAGACTTTGCGCCGTTTACGCCGCCTTTGCTAGAAAAGACTCCACAGCAGGAGTATAGGTCCAAGTTACGATCTAGTAAGTCAGACGTAGTTTAATTGTTTAAGCCCACTAGGTGGTGAATCGGTTAGACTAGATTTCTGACATGTATCAGATCACATACGAGAATAGCAAGAAAACCCAAATGAAAACAAAGTACTGCAAGATATTACGCAGTAGATGTATAGTTTCCTTGATTATTCTTTTTCTTCTGTGCATTGTTATAATCTGTGTCAGTTTAATACTCCATGTTTTCTTTCCTCCTATCTCCTCACATGTACACTCTTCCAGTAACAGCACTGCAGAGCACACGTTTAGTGAATTGCCACCTCATGAATTGTCATATCGACTTGCCTTGCGTAACAATACTTTTATTCGAATGTTACACCATTCTCACCAGACCAGCAATGCAACTGATTGCTGGGTATGTGGCCAACTGCCCCCTTATCAGAAAACGAAGGGAGTTCTGCCATTCTATCCTTTACCGTTCTCACACAATGGTTCGTGCGGAGCATGGTTTGCTTTAATGACCTCAATAGATAGAAAGTACATAGCTTATCCAGGTGGCTGGATATATGGAAACTTGAATAAAGTAATGAATAAGGCATGTTTCCCAGACGAAAAAGGGTTTCCCCCAAAGGAAAGGAACTGATCTAGAAAATGAAGAGTATGAGCAGGGAAATGCATCCGTTAACTTTATGATGTTAAATGTTCAGCCCAAGCAAAATACAGGTCCACCGTTTATTTCAGTCCTGCCAGCAAAAGGTGATTTATATGTCAGAAAGAAGGGCTCAGTACTCCTGGGACACAGCGAGTGTAACACTGTAGTAGAGTTTAACGATAAAGGACTTTCTTCTTTCAAAACATCACGCCATACCTATTTCATTTGCGGTCAGACAGCCTATGTACATCTGCCCTTAGACTGGGGTGGGACTTGTTATATAGCATTCTTATTGCCACCTGTATTCTTGGCTCCATCCCATTATCATAGAGATTCACTACTAGAACATGTTAGAGTAAGGAGAGAGACAGATGCCTCAGGGATTGATCAGACTGAAACAACCTGGGAGCAATATACAGATTTCAACAAAGGTTTCTTCTTTTTCATAGGTCCCGTCCAAAACAGTAAACTGATACGCAAGTTAACAAGGACTCTTGAAGCAGTAGTGAATGTGACTGCATCTGCCCTGGCGAACTTGACCCAGGAACAGTCTGCTATTAGACTTGTCGTTCTTCACAATCGCCTCGTTCTAGACGTCATCTTGGCGGATAGGGGCGGAGCTTGTAGAGTGATCCGATCTAGTTGTTGCATTTTCATCCCAAGTAATGCGCCATCTGTGTACGCAGCAATAACAAGACTCCACAAGATTGCTCATGATATACATCAAGACCCAGGCACATGGACTTTGTCCAGTTGGCTCTGGGGTGTGATATCTGCTTGGGGATGGAAAGTGTTGTTCTTCCTAGGAATGATCCTACTTATGATATTTGGTTGCTGTCTCTGTCTGCAGTGTGGCCCGGCCATTTGCGGCCTGTGTGCAACTGCATGTGTTCCCCATCCACGTATACAAAGGGTTAAAGACGAACAAATGATGCTGTATGATCAACTATACGGTCTCATGAATATAGATGTATCCTGAAGGGTTAGGTAGGGGACAAGGAGGGAATGAGGGAAATGAAATTTTGCCTGACCAAGATGCCCCCTACGTGTACCCTATGTTACATGTATGTGCATGTCACCCATGCATATTTCTCGTAGTGGCCTGAATCACAAGGCCTCTGCAATCACGTCCTGCATTAAGGTGCCTGTCATCAAGTTTCCCAAACGTTAAGCTAACATGAAGGCCCATGTATTTGCATTGTGCACTTTTAAATAAATATCGTAATGAACCCTTTTTGTGGTTCAGTCTGAGCCACTTTCTGAATTAAGGGTTTTTCATGACTCCTGACACACTGAAGGCTGCAGTTACGTATCTCTGGCCTCGCGTACTTCTGGCTCAGCCGAGAGAAGCCCCGCAAGGGGTGCCAAGACAGTATTATGAATAACAGTTATCTGCTTGCATTACAGAATCACATTTCAGTCCGGTGAAGAAGGTAAACAGATCCCATCCGCGAAAGATAGGGCCTAGCCTCTCTGTCTCCATTAAAGTAAATCACAGTACTTGCCTCCGTAGAAAGCTCACAGCCCCCATGCAATGAACGAAGAAATATATGCCCTTTCTGTCTTTTAGTGATGAGCAACCTTTGCTTCAGATAACACATCCCCTGACTTAAGATATCAGTTAGTACCAGACGTGCTGGTCGCCTTGACACTAAAGATCTCTCTACTAGACTGAAAGTCAGCTCTCCTCCCAGTTACACGTCAATTGCACGTCATGATCAAATTGCGTGCACAAGTAGGGCAAAGTTCCAGCCTGCCATGTAACTCCTCCTCTGTGTACCACCCACCTATGACACCTACCTATCACCTACCTATGACTCATCAAGTGTACACCCTCATGTACACCTACATGCTCTTATCTCATTTTCTGTCTTGCTCTGCCTCGAGCTCCCTATGTACAAGGAGTAAAAAGTATATATACTGTTCTCTGTAAATAATTGTTAGAAGACCCTTCCTGATCCTCAGTGGAGATGGAACAGATTCTCCCTTAACTCGAGTTATTGGAATAAAGCCCTTTTAACTTGGACACCACGGACTCTCTGCCTCTCATTTGATACATGCTAATTGTTAATGCCTAGAAATTATGCCAGGGTAATATTTTATTTACCACACTGGTACTACTGTTGGACACACAGAAGACGTTTTACCTCGTGGTCTGGGAGACCCTATTCCATACCTTGTCCAGCTTGGGCATACCCCCCCCAGATCACGGTGCTGATGCGAAGAATGTACCACAATGCAGAAGCCAGCATCATTGTTAACACTGTCGAGATGGGACAAATAAGTGTTTTACGAGGGACCAGACCAGGGTGCCTGCTGTCTCCTGTTTTATTTGTCTTTTTTATTTAGCATCTGGCTATTGCCTTCCGAGACAATGCAGATATCCGCCCCCCCTCTGCCAGCTATGGGGAAATTAAAACTATACGCTGATCATATTATGCTAATTTTCGACTGCGATAAGGGGGTCCCGGCGAAGGTTTTTGTGATTTTTGCACAGTTTGAAGCTCTCGGTGAGTATAATAAAATTAATAAAAAGAAAACCGAAATACTAGGCGGATGCAAGCTAGATGTTCCGCTTACTGATATTGCCTCCTGCAAACTCTCAACCCCAAAAATATTTAGGAATCAAATTATCGTCACTCATTGTGGACCTGTACGTGTTAAATTTCTCTCTGCTGCTTTTAAAAGTACAGGATCTATATCCACACTGGGACTCTCTTCCATTAACTATTATGGGCAGTGTCTCACTGATCAAGAGGTCTATTCTCCATTTATTCATTTTTTTTTTATTTCTGCTATTCTGTGTGTTTTAACAGCACCCTTTTCTGGAAAGCTTGAGTCCATGTTCACGTTCCTTCCTGAATTTTTATCATCATTCCAATCTTTATTTCGGCCATTTGGCCATAAAAGATAACATGCACATAAACAATCACAATAGATCAGCACATTACAATATAAAACATTGGAATGACATATTATTAAAAAACCTTAAAATTCTAAATCTTAAAATTTAAAAGGAACCCAGCGTCTTTAAAATGCGATTGCGGGTGTGCCAGACATTGGTAAAAAATGTTGCCATCGCAAACACAGTAGGGCCTGAAACATCAGATTTTAAAATCCTATACATTGGGGCATATTCCCTACAGCCCATGTTCCTAATCAGTGGAAGAAGCCAATATTTCCTCGCAGCCCTATAAGCTGGACAAAAAAGGGCCACGTGTAAATCAGTTTCCTCCATGGCATCACAGGCCACTGCTTGGTGGAAGGAGGTAATGACCAGGAACTGGTAAAAGACCGAAAGGGCAATGTTCCGTATCTCCATTGGAGAAACAGCTTTCTGGCAAGCACTGGGGAAATGATGTCCAAAACCCCCTCAAACCTATATAGGTCCTTACTTTGTACAAATACAGAGGATAATGACCCTTCAGCCTGGCTGTCTAAGACCCTAGCTCGTTTTTGTTCATAATATGCATT
Organism: Lissotriton helveticus; assembly: GCF_964261635.1. NCBI lineage: Eukaryota > Metazoa > Chordata > Amphibia > Caudata > Salamandridae > Lissotriton > Lissotriton helveticus. The sequence goes on along the minus strand of NC_136068.1, from coordinate 253,059,287 downwards.
GGCCAAGGATTTTTTAGAGATATTTAATGCAGCATTGGCAGGGTCAGACCATAAATCAGAGAGCCCCAGTTCCATACAAATTTTCTGGATGTGTTTTAACCAGGGGATCCGAAGTGCTTTCGGATGGGCCAATAGTTCCATCAATTCCGCCCACACTGGGACTCTCTTCCATTAACTATTATGGGCAGTGTCTCACTGATCAAGAGGTCTATTGCATTAGGCACTTAATATTAGGATTTGGAGAAAGGCGGGTTAGTGCTCCCTAATCTCAGGGACTATTATTTTGCATATTTAGCACAGTACATGTCTAGGTTCAAATCAGAATTGCATACAGGAATATTCATGAATTATTTGAGGAGGTTAATTTGCACAGAGCACTAGATATGCAATCCGTAAAAAATTAAGAAATCCGTTATGAAAGCATGTATTTTTTTTTCTCGCAAATGTCAGGATATTTTCTGATGATACAAAATTCCAGTTATCAACACTGTAAACCCCCTATCTGAACTCCTTTCGGCATTAAAGATTCATCTGAAATAATTCAAAAATGGGCCAAGGCTGGATTTAGGAAAACGTCTGACTTTATTGTGATGGATAGGTGACTCAATATCTCCGAAATGCATGATTTAATTCAAAATGATTTCCTCCTTCTTGGGTCTTACAGAATTCTATATACATTTCTTAGTAATTTGGATATGGTGCAGATTAACGGGTGTAAAAATATGGCACTTGCGCTACTTGATGCAGATGTGGATAGGAGACCCGGGAATGAATACAGCTTTTGGCTTCTTCAAAAGGTCCGGACCTCACTCAGAAAGGAACGACAAAATGGGAAAACCATGAAGTGTTGGAATTGACAACAAAAATGTTGACTGAGGTTAATAAACTTAATTTTAGTGTGCTATGCACAGCTAATTTGCGCTGGATGTTATTTTTTTAGCAAATGGCTTCTATACAGAACCCTACAGGTCCTATCCCAGACTTACCTTAATCAGTCTAGTCAGTGCTTCTGCTGCTCAAATCAATTGACAGTTAACTGGGCGCTTATATCACTCAGTGTCCTCTAGTCCAGAAGTTTTGGAAGGATACCTTCCTGCACTTGGAGGCTGAATGTCTAATTAAACTGGAATCTAATTGCTGGCTGAAAATGTTGGGATCTGATCCTTCTCTTCGTCTAGCTGATTAATGGGTGAATTTAATATATATTGCGATGGCAGGTGCCAGGTCTCAGCTGCTTCAAAAATGGTGCTCACTTCCGGTTTCAACAATGTGTGAGCGGGTTCAGAAAATTAAGCAGATCAGTAACAGTGAACGGTTATGCGAAAGGGAGGGATTAGGAAATTTGAAAAACTCTGGGAATGGTACTTCGATTAAATATTAAGTTTAGACCAAATTTTTATTTCACGTTATTTATTCTTTTTGTAATTAAGAAAGGCGCACATTGTCTATTTGAATGCATTGCTATTATGGTGAAATATAATTAAAGGTTCAACCTGTTTGCATATTTGCACATTCTATTCTGGTTTGCACTTTAGGCATTATAGACACTTTAATTGCTCTTAATAAGAAGGTTTGAATTGTATCTGGTCTCTTACGATTCTTAACGCAACGTAATTTTGGTTTTGCTGTTTATATATTCCTTTTATTCCTTAATATGTATGCCATATTTATTGATTAGTGGTGCATAACTATGAAATGGCACTGTGTTATATGGATGAATTTAAAAGTTTGATGGATCTCAATAAAAAAGTTTTTTTTAAAGCAATACCTTACTCGCACTCAACAAGCCGTGACCCTGCTACATACCTTAGGGTTTGCAGGTAATGCTAAAAAGTCTAATTTCTCCAACAAATGCAACCCTTCTTGGGGTTGCTACTCGGTACATCATCAGGCCTGGCCTATACCATCGTGAGTGACATTTCAAAGACTGATTCCCAAGGACCAGACATCAAGTTCCCCAACTATGAGGGCAGTCACAAAGCGGTTAGGAATAACAACATGTTAGATGAGTGTACATGGGCTCACTTGAGAATTGTCTTGCAAGGCAATGGTAATGAGCAACTGGGTAGTGGAAAGATCTAGTTTTGGTGGAGTATGCAGTTCAACACAAACTACAGTGGTGAAGCAACAAGAATGTGTTAATGGGCAGGTCTTTCCTCGAATCCCAGCTGTAACTCGCCATCACCAGATGCATCCCTTTACAGGGTAGGGAACCCATTAGAACTATCTAACATGGCAAGGGCCAATAGTCACAAACCTGGCACGTCAATCTCCTGGAACTAATGGCGGTGCAATTAGTGCTTAAGGCATTTTACAATCTATTTTGCATGTCAATACTTATTTGAACAGACAGTACATCCAGTGTGTTGTGTTTAAATGTGAAAAAGTGCACACACTGCTCATCTCGCCCGACACATGCAGTATTGGGCTGTTTGTCACAAACTCCTTCAGGCGTAACACCTCCTGGGTGAGGATGACTTTGGAGACCTGTTGATCAGGACTCGTCAAAAAACAAAGTGATGAGAAATCAGTCAATCAAATACTTCAGTGGATGTTTACTTACAGTTGGACGATGACATGAACGTCGCTGGAGTAGCTTCATCTCAGATTTTCAGCCCCTTGTGCTAGACTCCGCCTCCGGTTCTGTGATGAAAGAGTGGAAGTTTCGAACGCCGAGCCTACAACATTAAACACCAACCTTTTGAGAGAATAAAAATGTTTCTAGCTATTGCCTCAAGAATTTTCAAATCTATTAAGGAGGTGAGGATTATGCTTCTCTTTCTTAACTTCAGAAACCTAGCATCCAATCAAAACTTTAAACTACATAACCCATGAGCCCTCGCAACTCCTACTCCTACTCTCCACCAATCGCAGGTATCTTGCCTGACTATATATGTCCATAGAATCTTAGTCTTTCCTCTGTCTTTGTGAAAAACAACATAAGTTCTAAAAACCTGGAACCATCTGGAACAGAAATCAAACCGCAGCAGGACTACTCCGCTGGCCAGTCCAACAGGCCAAGATGAACATCCTTTGCACCAAACCGATATGGCGTCTGTCGCACACCAGGCCACTTCAAGTCGCCTGGACATCTGTGCCTGAAAAGAAACAAGAGCCATAAAATCCAACCTCGATGAGTTCATCACGAAACACTGGGTTGGAATCACATAATCTCAACTGCAGAATGTCCTGTTATAACATTACAGATGCATATGAAATCCACTACATTAGATGCAACATCTACAGCTGGCTTGTGAGAAAATACTTTAAAAGTAGTATCAGAAGACAAATTTGACGCAGCCATAATGTCCTCCAAACGCGAATGAGTGGAAAAAGCTTCAAAGGCCATTGCACCCCCTCACCAAATGAGATCTGAAAAGGGTGACCTCAATACTAGCTTCGGACAGCAACCACTTAACCCAATGGGCCAGGATGGCCGAAGAGACTGTGTTGGAAAGGTTTCTGCAATGAAATCAACAATTGTCATATAAAATCATTCAGTACTTCATGTGTACGGTCTTCATAAGACTTTAGACACTTAACAACAAACAACTTCTGATGATGTTGAAAAGCAGGGTAACTAACACATCTAGAATGTGTATGAGTATGCCTCTAAATAGCAAAAGATGTCCACATCACACACCGTGGAATATTTCGATTGAGGGGGGTGAACCATCTTGGTACCTCAACAGTTTGCAGACCAGTGGATGTTAACCCACCGGTTTACCAACCAGATGGGGATGACCTGCTGAAATAGCTGAATGGAATTTTTTTTACAGTCCTATAAGCCAGACCATGACTACCAATATCTGACAGGAAATTCATAATTGTGAGAAGTTGGCCTGATGTGCAGTGCTCACTATTCTAGTGATCACTATATATCAGTCCAAACAACCCTTATTGATGATTGGTTGTAAGTCAACCTTATAGACCAGCTATCCTAGTAGCATGGATACGAGCAGTCTAAGGCTAAGACTCTAGAGGGCGTGTTAAGCCAGCTGTTTTACCATCACATTACCCCTTGAACACCCAGTGAAAGGACACCACACAAGTGTTATGAAAATAAACAATGTATTTATTAGAATCACAACAACCCTGTTCTCTTTATGAGGACAGGGTGCTAAGCACACAACAAAACTCTTACGAAAATACTTTTAAGTTAGCACGTTACACAAATGCCCGAGGGGCACGAAAAACCATATACGCTAAAAGTGGAATGCGAATTACTAGCAGGTAAGTAACGATTCTCAGAGGCTTTGGGATCGCTAGGACTGGACTACTGAACCTTTAGATTACTAGCAGGAGGCCTAGGGAACTCGGGTGCAGAGTGTGCACTCTCACGCGGGATGCGGGACAAAGTCTATGGAAGCTAGAATTCACAAAGTTAGTGTTCACGGGCGAACCCGACCTGGTGGGAAGAAAACGACAGTGGATCCTGACCCTAGGATAGTGAGGCTATGCTGGGACACCGAAGTGCCGAAGTTACCTAGCCCAGGGGCTGCAGCTGCATAGGTCTGAAAAGACGTCGGGGATCTCGTTGCCGGACCAGGAGCCTGGAAGGAAGAAGTTGCTGGCAGGCGACCAGTGAAGGAAAGTTCGATGGATCCAAGCCTGGATCAAGGAAGAAGAAAACCTGAAAGCAGAGGGGACCAAGTTCTTGAATCACTAGCCAGTGATTAAGTGGGCACCAGGATGGCACCGGGCGAAGTCACCGCAGTCAGGTGAGTGGGCACTGCTGGGCTCTGCAGTCTCTCGGACCAGGAGGCGTTGTCGGCGACCAGGATGGAGGTGCGAGCTGTCCCACGAAGGTTGAAGTCGTCGGCGTCGAAGTTACCCAGGAGTGGGCAACAAGCCTTGGCTAATTCAAGCCCACGCGGTGGACTCAAAATGGCGTCTTGAGTGGACCAGGAGGGTCCAGGGTGCTCCTCTTCGGGAAGGGAGCAAGGGCCAGTCTGGAGCAACCAGACCAGCAGCAGAAATGTCGTCGGGCGTCGTCAGGAAGGCCACAAGCCAACGGGCTAGTAGCCAAACAACGCGGTGAGCAGCGGAAAGCAGAAGGGCCCCACGCAGATCGTGGAGATGCTGGGGGGCTGCACTTCGGAGCTGGAGCTGCTCAGAGTCGGGGCTTCTCGGACCCCAAAGCACTCACCAGTAGATTACTCGGCGGGCTTGCTGGAAAGAAGTCGTGCAGTCTTGCAGATGGCCGGTCCCTTGAGGTCTCGTCGCACCCACGGTTCTCAGCTGGGCTGTAGAGGTGGGTAGAGGTCAGAGGTGCCAGGGAAGCCGGTTCTCGTCGAGCTGGGCAGTCGGATTCCGGAGGAAGGACTTACAGCAGACCGCAGTGTTCTTAGATGGTGCCTGCGGATGCAGGGTGACTACTCCTTAGTCACAAGGGAGAAATCTTAGGAAGAAGTCTTGAGTTCCTTTCGCAGAAAGTAGTTTCAGGATTCAAAGATGATCTGATTTGGAAGGGGGCCAGTCTCTACCTTTATCCTGTAAAAAGGGGCTGGCACGCGACTAAGTCCTGCCCTATGGGTGGGACTAGGAGGGGGGTGGTTACACCCACTTCCTTGGCGGGCTTTTCCCCAGCACAGGGTCTGGAGTGACCCTGGAACTGGTTCCAGCCAGCCTATGCACAGTGAGCACCGGGGTGCCACGTGCAGTCACCTTCCTCTAAAGCCCTGCCTACCTACAATACACAAAACCCTGTCTGGGACGGTGCTGGCACCGCCCCTGGCAGGAAACCCTTTGTCCTTATCTCCTGCTCTGGGAGGACTCCCAGCAGCAGGAGGGCAGACTTGTGTCTCGGTGGCAGCATCCATTTTGTGGATGCTAAGGCTCTGTCTGACTTTTAACCGGGTTATAGGTTACAGGCATGTCGTGTCCCTCTAGAAGGGTGGAATGCTAACCCCGTCGCCAGAATTGGCGAGGGGTTAGTATTCCAATTCGTATGACACCTTACTCGACATGTTTTGATAAAGCGATACCAGAGTTGGCACATAACCGCGAGGATTATAATGCACTTAAGAGTATATGGTATGCGATATCATGGAAACGGCTAAGGGATGGATCCCGAAAGCCGCAGACAGGCTCAGCTCATGCTAGAGCACCATCTCACACGATTCCAAGCACTCTGCCTTCAGGATTGTTAAGGCCTGCTATAGGAGTGACTGATAGGAGATCTGTGTGTCCATTTTTAGGGTTAGATATAGGTATACTATATCTAAAGCAAAGGGTGAGTACACCACCTTGCCCCAGCTGTCGTGCAGCCAGTTGTGTCAGTTTTAGTTAGTCAATCCAGGGGTGGCATAATACATGCTTCAGCCCCTGGGAGACTTCTGGGTGCACCTCAGCCCTGGGTACAGGGACTTGGAGAGGGCCCAGTGCCAATTCAGTACCTAAGTACAATTTGGATAGAGAGAACAGCTAGGCTGTGGGTCTGATTAGCAGGCCCACAGCCAGGGAAAGTCGTAAACCAGTGCAGCAAAAAGCAAAAATCTGGGTGATCATAGGATTGCAGACCCTACTCTCCTACATGACCCCCCCCCAAACTTTGGGACAATAAACTAACCTTGACCAGGTGAGTCTTCTTGCTCTAAGTGGAAATACCTGGAGAGCCCATCAGCATTGCTGTGATCAGTCCCAGGTCTATGCTCCACTGTAAAATCCATCCCCTGTAGGGAAATGGACCACCTAAGCAGTTTGGGGTTTTCACCCTTCATCTGATTTAGCCACAAGAGGGGCTTATGGTCTGTCTGAATGGTGAAGTGAGTGCCAAACAAGTAGGCCCTCAGCTTCTTCAGGGCCCAGACCACAGCAAAGGCCTCCCTCTCAATAGCTGACCAATTTTTCTCTCTGGGTGTCAACCTCCTACTAATGAAAGCAATAGGCTGATCATTACCATCAAAATTCAGTTGAGACAGAACAGCTCCCACACCCAACTCAGAAGCATCTGTTTGGACAATGAATGGCTTGGAGTAATCTGGACTCTTGAGGATAGGTGCTGTGCACATGGCCTGCTTTAGGTCATTGAATGCTTTCTGACAGCTTGCTGTCCACTGAACTTTCTTTGGCATCTTTTTGCTTGTCAGGTCATTAAGGGGGGTCACTATGGACCCATAATTTCTGACAAACTTCCTATAGTACCCAGTCAGGCCCAAGAAAGCTCGAACCTGAGTCTGGGTGATTGGAGGAGTCCAGTCCTTGATGGCCTGTATCTTACTCTCCAGTGGCTGAACCTGGCCTCCACCTACAAGGTGGCCCAGGTATACAACCTGTGACTGCCCTATCTGGCACTTTGTGGCCTTGATAGTGAGGCCTGCCTTTTGCAGGGCCTCTAACACTTTCCTCAGGTGGACCAGGTGATCCTCCCAGGTGGAGCTAAAGACAGCAATATCGTCAAGATAAGCTGCACAGAAGTCATCCAGCCCAGTGAGGACTTGATTCACCAACCTTTGGAAGGTGGCAGGTGCATTTTTCAGTCCAAAGGGCATTACCACAAATTGATAATGCCCTCCAGGGGTAGAAAATGCTGTCTTAGGTTTGGCTTCCTCAGCTAACCTGATTTGCCAATACCCAGCTGTCAAATCAAATGTGCTTAAGAAGTTGGCAGAAGCCAATCTATCTATAAGCTCATCTGCTCTTGGTATTGGGTGGGCATCAGTCTTAGTGACTGCATTGAGGCCTCTGTAGTCTACGCAAAACCTCATCTCTCTCTTACCACCCTGGGTGTGAGGCTTTGGCACTAGAACTACTGGGCTAGCCCAAGGGCTATCTGAGGGCTCAATGACTCCCAGCTCCAACATTTTCTGCACTTCAGTTTTGATGCAGTCTCTAACATGATCAGGCTGTCTGTAGATTTTACTCTTGACAGGCAGACTGTCTCCAGTGTCAACATCATGGGTACACCAATCAGTTTGGCTGGGTGTCAGAGAGAACATATGTCGAAAGGATTGCAGAACTTGCCTGCAATCCTGTTGCTGATGTTCAGTGAGGCTGCCACAAAAGACAACACCATCAACTGACCCATCATCAGGATTCTGAGTGAGCAGGTCTGGGAGAGGGTCACTCTCTTCCTCCTGTCCCTCATCTGTGGCCATGAGCAAGCTCATGTCCTTCCTGTCAACATATGCCTTGAGCCTGTTAACATGGAGCACTCTGAGAGGGCTCCTGGGAGTTCCAAGGTCCACCAAGTAGGTAACCTCTCCCTTTTGCTCAATGATGGTGTGGGGCCCAGACCATTTGTCTTTCAGAGCTGCTGGGGCCACTGGCTCCAGCACCCACACCTTCTGTCCTGGCTGGTACACAGTCAGTACAGCCTTTTGGTCATGCCAAGCTTTTTGAAGTTCCTGGCTGGCCTCAAGGTTTTTAGATGCCTTTTCCATATACTCAGCCATCCTGGAGCGGAGACCAAGTACATAGTCCACTATGTTGGTTGCAGGCTTTTTGAGAGGTCTCTCCCATCCTTCCTTCACCAAACACAGGGGTCCCCTTACAGGATGCCCATACAGAAGCTCAAAAGGGCTGTAGCCAACCCCCTTCTGTGGGACCTCTCTGTAAGCAAACAAGAGGCAGGGGATCAGGACATCCCATCTTCTCCTAAGAGTTTCAGGTAGTCCATGAATCATCCCTTTCAGGGTCCTGTTGAATCTCTCAACAAGCCCATTGCATTGTGGATGATAGGGTGTGGTGAACTTGTAGTTCACACCACACTCTTTCCACATGGCAGTCAGATATCCTGACATGAAGTTTGTACCTCTGTCAGAAACGACCTCCTTAGGGAAACCCACTCTGGAGAATACTCCAACTAGGGCTCTTGCCACTACAGGGGCTGTAGTGGTCCTAAGGGGAATAGCCTCAGGATACCTGGTGGCATGGTCCACCACCACCAGTATAAACTTGTGTCCTGATGCTGTCTGGGGTTCCATTGGACCAACAATGTCAATCCCCACTCTTTCAAAGGGGACCCCCACCACAGGTAGTGGTATGAGGGGGGCCTTTGTTGTGCCACCTGACTTACCACTGGCTTGGCAAGTGACACATGAGCGACAAAACTCCTTGGTATTCTCATTCATATGGGGCCAGTGAAAGTGTGAGACAAGCCTGTCCCAAGTCTTTGTCTGACCTAAATGACCTGCAAGGGGAATCTCATGGGCCAAGGTGAGAAGGAAACCTCTCAGAGACAAGGGGATGACCAGCCTCCTGGTTGCACCAGGCTTGGGGTCTCTTGACTCAGAGTACAGGAGTCCATCTTCCCAGTATACCCTGTGGGCACCTGTGGCATTCCCTGCAGCCTCAGCAGCAGCCTGCTGTCTGAGGGGTTCAAGGGAAGGGCAGCTCAACTGTTCCTTCCCCAGGTCTGCTCTGGAGGGTCCCCCTGAGCCCAGAAACTCAACTTGATCAAGTTCAAGCTCTTTAGGCTCAGTTTCCCTCAGCTCTTCTAGATCAGCCTCCTCAGAGACTTGATCCTCAACCTGGGGCAAGGGGGAAGGCAAAGCCTTACCCTTACTGCTCTTCTTCTTGGGAGGTGTCTGGTCCATAATTTCAGGATCCAGCACCTGTTCAGTGGGGCATCTTCTGGCCTGTGACCTAGTCACAGCAAGCACATGTGCTGGCAAGCCTAACATCTCCATGTGAGTCCTCTGCTCCACTTCTGACCATTGTGATGACTCCAAATCATTGCCCAACAAACAATCAACTGGGAGGTCTGAACTGACTACAACTTTCTTTTGTCCCTTCACTCCACCCCAGGAGAAAGCTACAATTGCCACACTATGACTAGTAGTGACATTGCTGGCATTGGTCACCAGGAAATCAGTACCTGGCATGATCTGTCCAGGGTCCACAAAGTTAGGTGTCACCATGGTGACACTGGCACAAGTGTCCCTATAGGCCTGAGCCATCTTGCCATTAATCAAAGGTGTCTGCCTGTATTTGCCCAAGGTATTGGGACTTATTTCAGGGGACATATCCATATCCCCTGTACAGACAAGGACAGCCTGAGTGAGTGTGCCAACTAAGTTGTCAGACCCCTCAGTACCCAAGGTTAACCCAACTAATGCCTTGGGAGTGACACTACCACTACTGACTGTACTAGGGGGTGCAGTTGCTTTAGGAGCTGTAGTGGCAGGAGTTTGTCCTCCTCCTCTTTTGGTGCACTCACTAAACCAGTGAGATTTACTTTTGCAGTACTGGCACCACCTTTTTGACTGGCCTTCTTGAGTCTTCTTCTTCTGGGAAGCCTGACCCCCACCCTCTTTGGTTTGTTGGGGACCTGGTGAAGACTTCTGGTCATTTTGCTCATTCTTAACATTACCCTTCTGGTCTGCTTTCTTCTGACCACCCTGGTTCTGGTTCTGGTTCTGCTTGATCCTTGTCCTGACCCATTTGTCTGCCTTCTTTCCCAATTCTTGGGGAGAGGTCAGATCTGAATCAACAAGGTGCTGGTGCAGCAACTGGTTCTGACAATTGTTCAAAATTTGTTCTCTCATCATTAGATTATACAATCCTGTGTAATCTGTAACCTTGCTACCCAGCAACCAGCCCTCCAAAGCCTTAGTGGCACAATCCACAAAATCAGACCAGTCCTGAGACTGAGTTTTCTGGGTGTCTCTGAACAGCAACCTGTACTGCTCAGTGGTTAAACCAAACCCATCAACCAGTGTATTCTTCAGGACCTGGTAATTGTTAGCATCCTCCACTCTTGTAGTGAGGAGCTTATCTCTACCTTTACCATCAAAGGAGAGCCACAGTATAGCTGCCCACTGACTCTGGGGAATGTTCTGCACAGTGCAGGCCCTCTCCAGAGCAGCCATCCATTTCTGGATATCATCCCCTTGCTTAAAGGGGGGCACTATTTTAGTCAGGTGTTTAGTATCTAAACCCTTCTCTCTATCTCTTGGGAGATTGCTGCCACCAGTGGGAGCTAGCCCACTCATCTGCTGCTCTCTTGCCAGGGCAAGCTTCTCTTTGGCCAGGGCAATTTCTTCCCTTTCAATCCTCAGTTCAGCTTGTCTCATCCTAGCCTCATGCTCCTTTCTCTGAGGGGAAGTAAATCTCCTCTGTGGAGGATTCCTTCTCCCCTGAGAAGAGGCATTAGAGTGCAGAGATCTATTGGAGTCCCTAGAAAGAGATCTATCTCTCCTAACTCCAAGGTTAGGCCCACTTCGGGTTAGTACTGGGGGGCCCCCAGATCCTAGCCCAAGTAAGTCTAAGTTGGTCCTAGTTAGCCTTCTGACTACCTCAAGACCTTTGTCTACCTCATCCCCAGAGAGTACCTCCTGATCCTCCTCCTCAACTGCTGAATCAGTGTTGGGGAGGTCTGGATCCCCAGAGGTTCCCTCTAAGGCTGGCATGCTCTCATGTAACTGAGAGAGCTTTCTGGCATCATATGTCTCTAAGAGACCTATCAGAAAGGGAATGGTGGGGTTAGACCCCTGCTTCAGTTTCCTGGAGACACAGATTTGTCTCATCTCCTGAAAGCTGAGAGCTGCATATCTTGAAGTGACCTGTGGAGGGTCAACACTGACCAGGGGAGTCTCAGTAGAGTCCCCCTGAGTCGACATGCTTTTCTAGTGAGGTGTAAGTGGTGCACTTACCTACACTATATGTTTGCCTACTGATCCCTTGCTAGAGTTGTAGTTTAGGGTGTGCTAGGCCCTAGGAGCTACAACAGCTGGTTCAGTAGAACTCAGAGTATTCTAAGCTAAGTTATATGTACCTTTAGTACTTATGTGATCTTTCACAAGATATTCTTAGGGCATGTGTGGTAAAACAACAGCAAGCTCAAATCCCAACCGCTGCTCACCAATGTGAGAAGTTGGCCTGATGTGCAGTGCTCACTATTCTAGTGATCACTATATATCAGTCCAAACAACCCTTATTGATGATTGGTTGTAAGTCAACCTTATAGACCAGCTATCCTAGTAGCATGGATACGAGCAGTCTAAGGCTAAGACTCTAGAGGGCGTGTTAAGCCAGCTGTTTTACCATCACATTACCCCTTGAACACCCAGTGAAAGGACACCACACAAGTGTTATGAAAATAAACAATGTATTTATTAGAATCACAACAACCCTGTACTCTTTATGAGGACAGGGTGCTAAGCACACAACAAAACTCTTACGAAAATACTTTTAAGTTAGCACGTTACACAAATGCCCGAGGGGCACGAAAAACCATATACGCTAAAAGTGGAATGCGAATTACTAGCAGGTAAGTAACGATTCTCAGAGGCTTTGGGATCGCTAGGACTGGACTACTGAACCTTTAGATTACTAGCAGGAGGCCTAGGGAACTCGGGTGCAGAGTGTGCACTCTCACGCGGGATGCGGGACAAAGTCTATGGAAGCTAGAATTCACAAAGTTAGTGTTCACGGGCGAACCCGACCTGGTGGGAAGAAAACGACAGTGGATCCTGACCCTAGGATAGTGAGGCTATGCTGGGACACCGAAGTGCCGAAGTTACCTAGCCCAGGGGCTGCAGCTGCATAGGTCTGAAAAGACGTCGGGGATCTCGTTGCCGGACCAGGAGCCTGGAAGGAAGAAGTTGCTGGCAGGCGACCAGTGAAGGAAAGTTCGATGGATCCAAGCCTGGATCAAGGAAGAAGAAAACCTGAAAGCAGAGGGGACCAAGTTCTTGAATCACTAGCCAGTGATTAAGTGGGCACCAGGATGGCACCGGGCGAAGTCACCGCAGTCAGGTGAGTGGGCACTGCTGGGCTCTGCAGTCTCTCGGACCAGGAGGCGTTGTCGGCGACCAGGATGGAGGTGCGAGCTGTCCCACGAAGGTTGAAGTCGTCGGCGTCGAAGTTACCCAGGAGTGGGCAACAAGCCTTGGCTAATTCAAGCCCACGCGGTGGACTCAAAATGGCGTCTTGAGTGGACCAGGAGGGTCCAGGGTGCTCCTCTTCGGGAAGGGAGCAAGGGCCAGTCTGGAGCAACCAGACCAGCAGCAGAAATGTCGTCGGGCGTCGTCAGGAAGGCCACAAGCCAACGGGCTAGTAGCCAAACAACGCGGTGAGCAGCGGAAAGCAGAAGGGCCCCACGCAGATCGTGGAGATGCTGGGGGGCTGCACTTCGGAGCTGGAGCTGCTCAGAGTCGGGGCTTCTCGGACCCCAAAGCACTCACCAGTAGATTACTCGGCGGGCTTGCTGGAAAGAAGTCGTGCAGTCTTGCAGATGGCCGGTCCCTTGAGGTCTCGTCGCACCCACGGTTCTCAGCTGGGCTGTAGAGGTGGGTAGAGGTCAGAGGTGCCAGGGAAGCCGGTTCTCGTCGAGCTGGGCAGTCGGATTCCGGAGGAAGGACTTACAGCAGACCGCAGTGTTCTTAGATGGTGCCTGCGGATGCAGGGTGACTACTCCTTAGTCACAAGGGAGAAATCTTAGGAAGAAGTCTTGAGTTCCTTTCGCAGAAAGTAGTTTCAGGATTCAAAGATGATCTGATTTGGAAGGGGGCCAGTCTCTACCTTTATCCTGTAAAAAGGGGCTGGCACGCGACTAAGTCCTGCCCTATGGGTGGGACTAGGAGGGGGGTGGTTACACCCACTTCCTTGGCGGGCTTTTCCCCAGCACAGGGTCTGGAGTGACCCTGGAACTGGTTCCAGCCAGCCTATGCACAGTGAGCACCGGGGTGCCACGTGCAGTCACCTTCCTCTAAAGCCCTGCCTACCTACAATACACAAAACCCTGTCTGGGACGGTGCTGGCACCGCCCCTGGCAGGAAACCCTTTGTCCTTATCTCCTGCTCTGGGAGGACTCCCAGCAGCAGGAGGGCAGACTTGTGTCTCGGTGGCAGCATCCATTTTGTGGATGCTAAGGCTCTGTCTGACTTTTAACCGGGTTATAGGTTACAGGCATGTCGTGTCCCTCTAGAAGGGTGGAATGCTAACCCCGTCGCCAGAATTGGCGAGGGGTTAGTATTCCAATTCGTATGACACCTTACTCGACATGTTTTGATAAAGCGATACCAGAGTTGGCACATAACCGCGAGGATTATAATGCACTTAAGAGTATATGGTATGCGATATCATGGAAACGGCTAAGGGATGGATCCCGAAAGCCGCAGACAGGCTCAGCTCATGCTAGAGCACCATCTCACACGATTCCAAGCACTCTGCCTTCAGGATTGTTAAGGCCTGCTATAGGAGTGACTGATAGGAGATCTGTGTGTCCATTTTTAGGGTTAGATATAGGTATACTATATCTAAAGCAAAGGGTGAGTACACCACCTTGCCCCAGCTGTCGTGCAGCCAGTTGTGTCAGTTTTAGTTAGTCAATCCAGGGGTTGCATAATACATGCTTCAGCCCCTGGGAGACTTCTGGGTGCACCTCAGCCCTGGGTACAGGGACTTGGAGAGGGCCCAGTGCCAATTCAGTACCTAAGTACAATTTGGATAGAGAGAACAGCTAGGCTGTGGGTCTGATTAGCAGGCCCACAGCCAGGGAAAGTCGTAAACCAGTGCAGCAAAAAGCAAAAATCTGGGTGATCATAGGATTGCAGACCCTACTCTCCTACAATAATCCTATAGATTCTAGATCACACTACACCAACAAACCCATCTATGCCAGGCCGTCTCATAGTGTTTGTGCGTAAATGGAGCCCAAGATTGTGACAGGAAGAACAACACATCCTGCAAAACTCCTGGCACTTGCCAACATTGCCTGAAAGTCTCCAAGCAATGAGGGACAAGAGCCCTTGAGTCATCAGCAGATGTGGAATGCCCATCGGATCCGAGATTATATCCGAAATCGAGGGAAGGCATACTGGAGGTGCACAAGACAGACACATTGCCACTGGAATTTGTGACTGTGCATTCCAACAAAGGGTTATCGGGACCAATTCTGCTGCTTGTCAACTCACCTTTACTTTACTTTACCTGTGAAAGTATCCATTGAATTATGGCAAACTGGGGAAATGCATAAATCAGACCCATCGACCATGACTGGAGAAAGGCATCTGAATTGACTGCTTGCGGGTCTGGTCTCCAACTGCGAAAGAGAAGTTGCTCATTCAGGCGGGAGGCAAACTGATCATACAAGGACCCCAGCGCAGTTTCAGAAGTTGAAGTCGCGGAGGAACCAAGAATCCCAGTTCGCTACCACATTGGACCTGCCTGAAATATATTCTGCCGTCACCAATATGTGATGCCGGAAGCAGTAATGCTAAAGTCCTTGGCAATCTACACTAGGAGGCGAGATCGCGTCCCACCCAACTGATTGATTTATAGGACAGCCGATACGTTGTTCATTCTCAACAGAATGCAGCAACTCGCCTTGCGCAGATGTACAGAACGAATCGTAAAAGAGCCCGCCATATGTTCCAGACAGTTGATATGAAGATGAAGTTCTTCTGGGGACCATTTCTTCCCTGCCAATCTCCGCAGAACTGCAACTCCACCGACTGACATCTGATTCCATTATCACTTCTAGAATCTAAGCAAAAATGGCTTTGCTGTTCCATGTGTCTGTATGCTCCAACTACCAGAACATCTCCATACTGGCTTCCTCTGACAGAACAATCTGTTCTGAGTATGCCAAACCTCTGTGAAGATGCAAAATCTTTAAACAGAGAAGGGCCCTGGAAAAATACTCTGAATGGAGGAAGCCAAAAGTCCTCCTAGGCAAGCCAAAATCCTCAACGATATAGTCTGGGAGGAAAGTCTCTCCTTAACTCCTCGATGGAAATCCACTTCTTCAGTGGTTGGAAAAGCTGGGCCAGGATGGAATCCACCTGAAACTCCATTGTGTGAGATGGAATCATGATCAACTTTTTTTGAGTTGATGATGACCCCCATATCCTGAAGGAGCGTAGTTGTCCATAATAGATGACAAAGGAACAAGTCCTTGCCCTGTGCCGTGACCAGTATGTTGTGTAAATATATGATCAGCTGAAACTTAGATAAGCATCTTTGAGGTCAACATGAATCACCCAGTCTCCCTCTTTCAAAAGATCTCACAGCAGGTGTAAGCCTTCCATCTTGAAATGGCAATGCACGCTCCACTAATTGAATTCCCTTCGATTCATTACTAATCGAAAACCCTGATTCTTCTTCGGAACCAAAACGATTGTGCTGACAAAACTGTATGGGTGTGAAATCGATTCTGTTACTGCCCCTTTTCTCAGTAAGGAAGCACATTGTTGTATATGAAATTGTTCTCTGGGAGAAAAAAGGAGAGGATGAGGGGAAGAATAAAACTCCAGGTGGAAACCCTAAGCAGTCGTCAAAACCCACTGATCTTGAGTAAGTACCTTCTTAATGTGTAGGAATAACTTTTTCCCCCCCCCCACAATAATTTCCAAGGATGGAAAAACCTTTGCCTGAATAGGTGGCATCGGTGGTGTTATTTCCCTTCATGTAATCTCTGCGTTGTTCACGTCCACAACCGCCTCTATTGCGGGTGGGGTAGAAGTTGGAACATGAAGCGCCACCTAGTCCCTTAATTGCATATCTGCTGAAGCCTGGTAGAACCCTTGGCCTGGCGCCTGACCTCTGAAGCGTCCGGCCCTGACAAAAAGGTCACTGTTAAAAACATTTTTCAAAGACGACTTTACCAGGGCGGAAAAGATGGACATGCATTTGCCCATATCCTTTACAAACTTGATCCCAAAAAGTAGTCAATTAGCTAGAGTGACCACCTCAGATGCCAAGTCTGCCAGTTGCCTATCTCGCTAGATAATGCACAGTTAGCGTTACACAGCCAATTCCAGGATTTCACTAGGGTCTAGTTGAGAACTGGCATCTTTACCTTGGACAGCCAAATCTAATATTTTGGTGAGGGTCCCGGAAATATCCAACAGTTTGTCTTGGCATTCGCACCAGGCTTTGTCTAGCCCTTTCTTGGGATCCTTTGCAAACTTCTTTAAAAAGGTAGCCATATTGTGGTCAGCCACCTTATCTACGAGAGATGGATGGGTACATTCTGACCTTAAAGTATTGTGCCCCTCAAGCACAAAACCTTGGTGTAAATTATCCTGCACATAGTGTGCCACCTCCATGCAGGGCACCCATTCAGTGGAAGGGGAATGTACTATATATCTAGGGTCAAAGGGAAGATTCTTGTTGACCTTAACCTCTGCTGTAACATGATGCTCCTTGTCAGGGGTTGTTGATCTTCTCAGTCTGCTTCTCAGTCTGAGGAGGGAGAGAGTGAAGCTGAGATCACATCTGCCTCCTTAGGGGGTGGAAATCGTGGAGGTTCCCAGTTTACTTTGTGGACTGGAACTCCCATAGCTGTGGTCCCGGAGTACTGAAGATGCCATTTGTGACAAAACCTCAGCTGCGGAGGAGCTCTTACAGGCAGCATCCTGGTCAAAGCCTAGCTAACTCAAGGTCAAGCCCTGCAAATAGAAATTCTCTAAGGGACCCACCAACTTGTGTCTGCCAAAGCGTGTCAAAGGTTGAGTAAAGGGTTGCAAAGCGGTAACGCATGGTTCAATGAGTCCTACACATGTGAATCCAGTGCTTCCTCTAACTGCTCTTCCATGTGGTGCTCACATAATCCTCACCCTCATCAGCGTAGTACACCATCATGAGATACTGGAGGGGTGGAAGAATTTCCAGGAGGAGAGGAGGCCCAAATGGGTGAAAAGTATTATGGATACACTCAAAGTGAAAAGGCAAATGGTGCACAGGCCAGCAAAGTCTTTTATTAATGAAATATGCAGTTAAGGTAGCCACCCAAAACTTTCCTAGTGCAGGGCCTGATCCGTTTATGCACCCCATCGGGCGTTCAAAAGGGACAGGGAGGCACTGGTTAACGTACACACTGTGCGAGGAGCAGATCTGAAGATAATTACTCCGATCTGCTTCACATGCATGCACGAGGCTGTTAGAAAACAAAAGGGGGCTAACCATCAATCAATTGATCAATCAGTAACTTGTAAAGCGCACTACATACCTGTGAAGGTCTCAAGGCGCTGGGGGGGTGTGGGGGGGGCGTGCAGCTACTGCTCGAAGAGCCAGGTCTTGAGGAGTCTTCTGAAGGCGAGCAGGTCTTGGGTCTGCCGTAGATGGGTGGGGATGGTGTTCCAGGTCTTGGCGGCAAGGAAGGAGAAGGATCTGCCGCCAGAGGTCGTTCGTTGGATGCACAGGACGGCGGCAAGGGCGCGGCTTGCGGAGCGGAGCGGAGCTGGCGGGTGGGAGTGTGGAAGTTGAGTCTGCTGTTCAGGTAGACTGGTCAGGTGTTGTGGAGTGCTTTGTGTGCGTGGGTGAGGAGCTTGAAGGTGATTCTCTTGTTGACGGGAAGCCAGTGCATGTATCTTAGGTCGGGGTGATGTGGCTGCGCCGCAGGATGTTGATGAGGTGTTTTGGATGCGTTGTTGCCGTCGTAGGTGTTTGGGCGAGATTCCTGCGTAGAGTGCGTTGCCGTAGTCCAGCCTGCTGCTGACGAGGGCCTGCGTTTTGCACGATTGTTCCCGCTCCAGAAGTTGGCCATACGACCGGGAGGCGACGCCCGTCAGCTCGAGCGCTCAGTTACCAATGAGCAGAATAAAAAAATCAAGTGCAAACTACAGCGCTATGAATACGACATGATAGACAATTATAAAGCGCAGTAAATGAATAAAGGGAAAGGACACAGCTCAGCTGCTGTAGCAGCGAAAAAAGAGGAAGGACTAAGGCTCTATGGACATATATAGTCAGGCTTGATCCCTATGATTGGTGGAGAGAAGGACCTCTGGGGACTCATGGGTTATGTTGTTTCAAGTTTTGCTGTGTTTCTGAAGTAAAGAAAGAGAAGCATAATCCGAAGCCTCCGGTCCTGACACATAATTGCTCCCATGTTGGCCTAAGATGAAGATCCCCCCTCCTCCTCCTCACAGGAAGCCTAACTCTGCGCCTTGATTCGGCTTTGTTAAATGGGCCCAGCAACAACTGAGAGTGGGAGAAGTCAGTGATTGTGAGCCGAGAATTGAGAAGCCATAGCCTTACACCAGGAGAGCGGCGATGTAAATGAAACCGGGCTGGGACTGCAGGAGATTTTGCAAGTTCAGACCATACCGCTCAGGATAAGGAGCAATAAAGGCAAAGAGGCAACTGGTGCTATAGCAGCAATAGATGATAGAGGAGCTGCCATAACAATCTTAAGCTATTAAATTGATGGTGAAATGGCACAAGAAGGTGCAGTGGGAGAGGTGTGCAGAAGAAAAGGCTGTTTGGCAAAGTTAGATATGTAATTAACTCGAAGTGAAATTGAGTTGAAAAAAGATCCTCAGAAACCCCCCCTTTCCTGAGAGAATGGTATATATGAAACTGTGATAACTCTGGGGCTAATAGAGAACGTTATTGCACCTTTGCCAAAGTGTCCTTAAGGTGCCCTTATTACTTCTTGTCGGTTAATGCAACGCATGAAGAATGTCTCCTAAGCATCATCAGGGGGCCAAAATGCTGAGACAATCAGGCCAGAAGACCACCCAGGTCATGAACTACTTCAATCCACAAGAACTATCCAGAAAATCCAAAGAAACCACTCCAATTCTTGAGGAGGACACAATCATGCGGATCAGAACTAGTGTCACCATCAACAAAGGGTAACAATGTGGCTGGATTTAGCGTAGTGCAGCGGTGGATGGTGATATGACTGATTAAGAGAGTCAATTCATATCCGGACAAACATGCACTTGTAAGGTGTTGAGTTTTTGTCCTATTTAATAAAGTGTCAACTGCGTGAGGAACCATAACTGTAAGTGCAGTATCAAGGACCAGGCCAGCAGATTGGCGAATGGATATGGCAGCTGCAGCTACTGCTCTCAAGCAACTGGGTAGTGCACGGGCCACCGGGTCTAGAACTGCACAAAAATATGCACAGGGGAGTTGTCTGTCTCCAAAGCACTGTGTTAGCACTGACAATGCGCAACCATCATGCTCGTGTACAAAAAGAGTGAAGGGTTTCTGATAACTAGGGGTGCCTAACACCGGGGCCGAACACAAGGCTGTTTTCAGTACTTCAAATGCATACTGGCACTCATTTGTCCAAGGGATTGGGTGGGAAAGATCTTTAAGTGTGAGGGTCAATAAAGGTTTAATAAGTAAAGAAAAATTGGGTATCCACTGGCGGCAGTAGGAGGTGATACCAATGAAAGCACTGACCTCTTTCTGCGTTTTTGGTGGGGGAATTTTACTGATTGTTTGTATTCGTTCAGGGGTGAGGCGGCGTCCCTCCTTCGACAGGATATGACCTAAGTAGGTCACCTCATGTCGACAATGTTGGAGTTTGGAGAGGGAAACTTTGTGATTGAACTGTGCCAGATGCAGGAGCAATTTCATTGTAGCGTCTTTACATAACGCCTCGGTGTCTGCCGCTATAAGCAAATCATCAACGTACTGGAGTAATGCGGTACCTTGAGGTAGGGACAGGGAATCAAGTTGGCCCTTGAGGGCCTGACTATAAATTGAAGGGCTCTCTGTATACCCTTGTGGAATTGGCTGTATCAAATCTATTCTCTTCCATGAGGGGGCGCCTATCCTGTAACTGTGTTCTAGGTCCGCCTCGCCCTCGTCCTCTGTGGGGACGTTGTCCTGTGAAGCGGTCAGCAGGGGCAGAGTTGTTCTGAGCCAACAAGGGACACTCGTCGCGCCAATGACCCTCCTGGCGACAATAAGCGCACTGGTTTGGTCCCAGTGGCGGGCGAGGAGTCACAGGGGCAGGTTTCTGAGCTATTCATTGAAACTTAGGGGCAGCCTCTGTTTTGGGTCGGGTATGCTTGTTGGAGTAATACCTTTGTCTTTAAGTCTTTAGTCTTTTTATCGGTTGTATCTCGCTCTTCATTCTTCCTATTCTCATAGTACTGGGTCATTGTCAAAATGCCAAACGGGGTGGAGATGGGCCATGCACTTTCTGATATTTTGAGCTTAGTCCCAAGTTCTGGTAACATATTGGACACAAATGTATCCACAAACAGTCGCTGTCCCCCTTCTGAAGTCATGTCCTGTCCACTATAGTCGGTGAATGTGCTTTCGAATCGTGTGAAAAAGTCAGAGACACTTTCATCTTTCTTTTGCCTGCAAGCAGCTAATCTGTCCCAATTAATACGGAGAGGTGTCAACATCCTTTTCATGGCGGTAAGTATCTCCGGAAGGGCTAAGATCAAGGGATCAGGTTTCTCACCGCCAGTTCGAGCTCTGTCAGCCTCCTCAAATTCTTTCCACCTATGGCCAAATTCTGCCTGATCATTATGGCGTATTCTAGACCATACTTCAGTCTGTACTACCTGTCCCATTAACATATCTACATATGCTAAAGTCATCACGCAAGATTGGAGTGTCTGAGTAAATTCCTTGTAATAACCTGCTGGATTTTTACGTGGATCAGGCAATTGGCTTTTAAGTTGGAGGACGTCAGACCTTTTCCAATGGACATGAACCCACATCTGTCCAAAACCTGCCGGTATGTCAGGCTGGCTATCTATGCCAACAACGTGGTCCCTCCAAACAGGCTGCACCTCCCTCATTGGAAAACCCTTATTTAACGTGACACCAGATAAAGAGTCTCTGTAGGCTGCTAACGTGATCAGATCGTGTAATAGTGCTGGGCCTTGAATGTCCCCTTTTTCAACCTTATGGCGAAGGTCAGAGAGACCAGCGAGTGGACCTGATTTTACAAAATCTTCCCACATTTGGATCAGTGAGTCGGTTCCATGTTTAAATATCGATTACAAAAATATAGTTTACAAAAATATAGATGTAAAAATATCGATTACAAAAATATCGACTCCCTATACTTAAACAGGTAAGTATAATAATATCGACTCAAAAATATAGATGTAAAAAATATAGATGTAAAAAATATCGACTTAAAAAAAATATTATAACTTAAATTAAATATTATTAATATTATTAACAAAATAAATAACATTACATTTATGTTTTAACTATTTATAACAAATAAACTTAATTTAATCATTATAAACTTAATAAATGTGTACATATACCTATGTTTTCTTAAATACATTTTATTATTATCTTTATTTAATTAATAAACTTTAATAATTATATAAAAATAAAATAAAAACATATATAAAACATTTTGAATTAAATAACATTTTCTATATTTAATTAACACATAAAAGTATTTAAACATAATAATACATACATTTAATTACAAAATTAAAACATTAGTAGTTAAAACATTTGATAGCGAAGGGGTAAAAATTACTATTCCCACTCCGAAGGGTGCAACAGTAGGGAAAGCGCTGGATAGCGTAGGGGTAAAAATTACTATTCCCACACCAGAGGGTGAAACAGTAGGGAAAGCGCTGGATAGCGTAGGGGTAAAAAATACTATTCCCACTCCAGAGGGTGCAACAGTAGGGAAAGCGTTGAATAGCGTAGGGGTAAAAATTACTATTTCCACTCCAGAGGGTGCAACAGTAGGGAAAGCATTGGATAGCGTAGGGGTAAAAATTACTATTTCCACTCCAAAGGGTGCAACATTAGGGAAAGCGTTGGATAGCGTAGGGGTAAAAATTACTATTCCCACTCCAGAGGGTGTAACAGTAGGGAAAGCGTTGGATAGCGTAGGGGTAAAAATTACTATTTCCACTCCAAAGGGTGCAACAGTAGGGAAAGCGTTGGATAGCGTAGGGGTAAAAATTACTATTCCTACTCCAGAGGGTGCAACAGTAGGGAAAGCGTTGGATAGCGTAGGGGTAAAAATTACTATTCCAACTCCAGTGAGTGCAATAGTAGGGAAAACGCTGGATAGCGTAGAGGTAAAAATTACTATTTCCACTCCAAAGGGTGCAACAGTAGGGAAAGCGTTGGATAGCGTAGGGGTAAAAATTACTATTCCTACTCCAGAGGGTGCAACAGTAGGGAAAGCGTTGGATAGCGTAGGGGTAAAAATTACTATTCCAACTCCAGTGAGTGCAACAGTAGGGAAAGCGTTGGATAGCGTAGGAGTAAAAATTACTATTCCCACTCCAGAGGGTGCCACAGTAGGGAAAGCGTTGGATAGCGTAGGGGTAAAAATTACTATTCCCACTTCAGAGGGTGCAACAGTAGGGAAAGCGTTGGATAGCGTAGGGGTAAAAATTACTATTCCCACTTCAGAGGGTGCAACAGTAGGGAAAGCGTTGGATAACGTAGGGGTGAAAATTACTATTCCCACTCCACAGGGTACAACAGTAGGAAAAATGCTGGAACCCAAAACAATAAAAAAAAAACTATCAAATTTTTTATTAACTTTAATTTCCAATATAAACATAATTATTATGTACATTTAAATATTTGATTATTAACAAAGATAATAAAAAAATATATATTTACACATTATTTAACACTATAATATCCACCACAAACCTAAAAATAAGTACACAATTACATTTAATATTTACTAATTAATTAATGATGCTTAAATTATTTTTTTAAATAATTAATTAATTATTTAATTGACAGATTTCACACCATATACACTTATAAACACCACAACACAAACCTAAATTTAATTACACATTTACAATTAATAATTAATAATCAATTAATGGTAATTAATTTATAAAGTATGTAATAATCAATAAATAACAATTTAAATACTTCACACCATTTACACATATAAACTCCACTACACACACCTAAAATTAATTAAACAATTAACATAATTAATATAATTAATTAATTAACATAATTAATTAATAATTGACTAATTGAAATTAATTAACAAATAATTATTAAATTAACACATTAATTAATCAATTAATTTTATATATTTAAATTACTTCCCACCCTATTCCCCTATAAACCCACAACCCGCTACGGAACTAATAACACAAAATTCAACATAATATACATTAATAACTATTAAAATTCAAAAACATATATTAAAATGACAAACAATTCTCATTAAAAACACTAAAATACATGACATTATTAAAAAATCGATATTTTTGTAAACTATATATTTGTAAACGATATTTATTACAACTATATTATTGTTATCGATATTACTTACCTGTCTGTCGATATTCTGGTCAAATTATATTTTTGTTATCGATATTTCTTCATTTCGATATTTCTGCAGGGATATTTGTGTCAGACGATATTTCTCTGACGATATTCCTGCTCTGCACCCAGTATGTCACACATATCACAAAAAAAGTCAATCTGTTGAATGCGCGTCCACTGATCCATTGTCATTCATATATCTTGAGCGGTGTACATAGTGTTATTTTCCATCCACATACGAGCTTGTTGACCCATAGCGATTTGTTCCTGTGTATTACCTATCAGTCCGCGCAAAGTGCGTCGTCTGGGAGTGGGGGGTCTATGCGGAGTTACATAAGGGATATAATCACGGACCACTGACCAGCCTTCGCTAATAGCCCTGTACTTGGGGAAGGTGTGGGATGATTGTCAACAAGAAACGGGTAAGTTGCAACGGAAGTTAAAGGCATATTAGGTTGGACAGGTACGGGACCAGTGGAAGGTGCAACAAGGGGAAGGGAAGGGTGGACTTGCATTGGTACAATGGCCTGAACAGTCGGGCGTTGGGAACAAGTGGCTGAGGAATCGGACAAACCAGGGCATGGCAGGGGCAGCAATTGGAGCAGTAGCAGGGGTCAATTGTGCGCCATCAAGGGCCGGATACATGGTGAGGGTATAAGGTGGAGGGGCCCTCAACATGGAGGACATGAGAGGGTCATCCTCCTTATCCCGGGCCTTTTCGGGAATCTTCTTTGTAATGTAACATCCATCTACCTGCATTCGATGTAATCTATCATGTATCACTATACCCTCTTCTATTCTCTGATTATCATGATTCTGGGCTTTCTGAATCACACTCATAAGCATTACTTTAGCTTCACTCTTTTTGAGTTTGATTTCTTTCTGTTTGGATTCCTTGCGCCAAACCCGAAAGGAATCGAACATCGCAGGTCTAGCTTTTCTTTGAAACAACTTCTCCTCTAAATTATCTAATATATGAGGTTCAAAACTAGCGTACATTGACCATTGTAACTCAGCATTACCCTTTGTATACTTGTGCCAAAGTGAGGAAAACATAATCGGGCCAAAACCATGTTTAGCATAAACTTCATGATTAGGGTTCCCAAAGGAGGAATCGGACAAGATTCCTCCAATGCGGAGTCCTGTGTACAATAACAACACACCATTTCCGAAACTTACTAAATCCAGGCATCTCTAGACGTGTATCCTGTTCCAAACATCAAAGGGTAAAATCTAGTATTTACAGCATACAACTGTACTTACCCTTTGGCTTCGGCTTTTGCAAAAGTCGAACAATACCCAAAACCAAAATACAATTCACCAAAGAAGTGGGCCACTCCCACTCTTACCTGACCATTAATCTTCCATCACACGGCAAGTGTCACAAAGGTCCCGATCTCCCAAAACTAGGAACCAGAACTGGGGCATCAGTCGGGGCCGTAGTCGGGTAGCCCACAGGAGGGAGGAATCACGCAATCGGAGACCTCGGGCCCAAAAAGATAATTTTCAGCCGATGTAGTGGCGCGCCTCCCTTGGAATTCGATCACAGACCCCTCACGACCACCAGGCTCGATGACGACCACCGAAGACGCCCCACTTTGGGCGCCAAATTGTAGAACCAGCTTTTTGGAGACCTCTCCCCACTGGAGAGTCAAAGCCAGCGGAGCAGGGGACACCTAGAATCTACGGGTTCTTCTTGCTTAAACATACATTACCAAAGAGACCAGGACAAACAGCCGTGGAGGGAATTCAGTTATTTATTAGCTCGAGCTAAGGACAGGGTCCCAGAATGGTACAAAAACAATTCTACGGAGACTGCTGCTTTACTCCGCAGTGCACACATAATTATAGGACTAGCCACGCCCATTTGCACAATACAAGTTCCTCATTTTGACAAGTTCATCATCAGACAAGTTCTTCGTCAGTCTTGTGTGGCGCAATCGTGGCAGGGGACATCTGTCTCCGATTGCACAATGTACACAGCCTCGTGCTTCCTTGCCCACATGGTGTGGTCACGGGGCACAGGAGTTGGTCGTGACAGGCTGAGTTGCCAACAGTGGACAGGATGTGGCTAAGTCTCTGGCACAATTGGGGGGTGAGGTACACAGGCAGCTTCTCGGAATCTGCTCGACCACAAGGAGCGGGGAGGGTTGAGCAAGTTTCAACAGGGATGTGGAAAGCAATTCTTCACCAGGTTGCCGAGAGCATGGCAACACACAATGGAGTCTTGTGGGTCATTTTTAAATACAGTTCAACACTATCACTAGAGGGTCCTCCAGGGGACTTAATTTTTAGATCTCGGCTAGACAGTGCATGCACTGTTTTGAACAGACATGTTGTTTACAATCTATGGGCTTCAGTCCACCCATAGCACATATTGCTTGCAACGATTCTCGCCGCAATAAAATTTCTAGTACTGTTTCAGCTAACCTGATTGAATCTGGTCAATGCTTCTTGCTCCCAGTAGAAAAACGATGGGAGCCCAAAGGCGCTGCATTTCAAAGACCGCTTTCTTTCAACTAGATTTCAACTCCAAGGCATCCTGAGAGATTTTTTTTCCAGTTTTCTTTTATAGCGTGAACTCGACCTGAAGGTATTGGAGCGCTTTACATGAGCGCCAGTTACGTTACACAAGGACACATTCATTTGTAGTAGGTACGGGGAGATTATATGATTTGCCTAGAATCAAAGGATGTTGAGCCGATGCAGAGACTCGAGCCTGGTTTCCCAGCTCCAAGGGCATCAGCTCTGAATGTTACACCACACCATCACCCTACTCCTAATATACTGCTTCAGTGCACCTGGCATCTGTGTGTAGTCTTAAAATTAAACCATTACAAATTAATGAGGTAACCCGATATTCACCACATGACCTGGGTACAATATAATATGAAAAAATGGTCCTTGACTGTCTTTAGAAAAAACAAAACTGAGGGGAAATTATTAAATGAGGGTTGTCAGAACGGTCAACCGCTAGTAATCAATACTCCTAAAATGTAAATTCACACCCGAAAGAGAGTTTACTCAAAATCCACAATGTGTATATACACACTACGCCCACACTTTAGCTGAGTAGCCTCATTTTTTATATGTAAAGTTCTCATAGATAAATGCTAAACAAAAATTTACACGGTAAAGACATTACCACATATATGTATTGGAAGGTTGCTTGAAAGAAAGGGGGAAGGAAGTGCTCGTGCTGGAGGAGAGAGGAGTGAAAATTACAGCATTTAGAGTTGTAAATTGTTTCTTATTCCAAGAGAAAACTGATGTAAGAAAAAACCAGTACAGTATAGCCTGTCCATGACATTTATTCATAACACATTGTATATTATTTCTGTAAAAGCATGAATGCTGCATCCGATGGTGGGGAAAGGGTATGGTACAGGAAATAATATAAAATGTGTTATGCATAAATGTCGTGGACAGGCTATACTGTACTGGTTTTTGATTACACCAGCTTTCTCTTGGAATAAGAAACAATTTACAACTCTAAATGCTGTGATTTTCACTCCTCTCTCCTTCAACAGGAGCACTTCCTTCCTCCTTTCTTTCGAGCAACCTTCCAATACATATTTGTGGTAATGTCTTAATGGTGTAAATTTTTGTTTTGCATTTATCTTTGAGAAATTTAAATATAAAAAATGAGTCTACTCAACTAAAGTGTGGGTGTAGTTTGTATATACACATTGTGGATTTTGAGTAAATTCTCTTTCTTTTTAGGGTGTGCATTTACATTTTAGGAGTATTGATTACTAGCGGTTGACCGTTCCGGCAACCCTCATATAATAATATTCCGTCAGTTTTTTTTTTTTCTAAAGACAGTCAAGGACCATTTTTTTTATATTGTCTTAACCCCTCCCATGCTCGTAACAGAACCGTTCCGTCACGAGCCTTGGGTGGACTGTGCTGTGCTGGTGACGGAACGGTTCCGTCACGACCCGCTCGCCGTGCCTGCATGGCGCGAATTCCGCGCCTGCGCTGACGTTCTAAAGAGCGGGCGGGGCCGTGACGGAACCGTTCAGTCACAAGCACAGCTCACCCGCGGGCCGTGACGGAGCGGTTCCGTCACAGGTACGGGAGCGCCGCGCGGCCCCGCCTCCCCCTTAGCGCGGCAGCGGAATAGCCGCCGCAGTGAAGGGGTTAAAATCAAAGGCACCAACCATCTTTCCACATAACGAGGAGGCTCAGAGTTGGGCAATACATATAAATACCAAGAGAAACTTGGACTGCAACTTGTCTTTACAGGTTCCTTAACACGCTTTGCACAAAAACAGAAAATAAACAAAAATCAGGGGCAACCACAGAAAACAAGGATACATCACGGCTTCTCTGCTTATATTGTGTGCTCTTGGGTTACATGGCTAAAAGACATTAACAAAGCCAATAGCTCTCAAATCGACGAGACCTACTGGCTTTGCCAGTGCTTGTTTCTGTTAGTCCTGCATGCACTTTCCTGCCAGGATACAGTGGCTCAAAGGACCGATCTTAATCCCTTTTATATTCCAGCACCCTTTCTTGATATTGGGTGGTGTTGTGCCCTTTGAGGGGCAGTGCTGGGGCATGCATTCCACCCTAGAAAGGTGTTTGAGCTTGTGTGTTACCTTTCACTTAGCGGAATACCCCCAAC
Source organism: Lissotriton helveticus (assembly GCF_964261635.1). NCBI lineage: Eukaryota > Metazoa > Chordata > Amphibia > Caudata > Salamandridae > Lissotriton > Lissotriton helveticus. The sequence goes on along the minus strand of NC_136068.1, from coordinate 253,030,717 downwards.
ACAGGTCAACTTCACTGTCATTCTATTTTTTTCAAACAGGAGCATAGATGTAGGACTCCTGCTCCCTCTATGAGCCACTACTTGAAGGACTGGCCTGCATTTTGTTTTTCTTTTTGGGAAGAATCAGATTTGAATCTAAGTAGAAAGGTTTTGTTCTAGAAGGTGACAATGCCATGCAGCCCTACCTTCCTGGCCTAATCCAGGAAGACAAGAATGCATGAGGTGGTCGAGAGAACGACATCTAAGGCTGAAGCCATGCGCGCTTTTGGGTCACGAACACAGAACGTCAGTCTTGGATTACGGAAAATCCTTCTTGTATCTCAGCCCGGCACCCATACCAGGGCATTTGGGAAACACCTAAATGTTCATCTTTCTTCAGTATCGATTCTTTTCTATCTTTCACTTCAAGACTTTCTATAAAAGTGAGTTAGTACAAAGAAAAGCCTTTGACATGTGTCTACCTTCCTGTTGTGACGTGAGCTTACTTTGCGATAGACGGATCAACCTTCTGCACTATCAACCCATAATAACAATTTGCAGGGTCCACTGGCTTGGTCTTACCTTCTTACAGTACTGCATATAACAGGTGGGATTACCCCATGTCCGTGAACGTTGCAACCATGTACATTTTCAGGAACAGAAGAGTGAAATGCTTAACCCTCACTGGAGCTTAAACCTGTGCACCGTGGGTAACTATTATCACAGTGGCACCGACCACCTGGGTCACAAAATGAGATTTCTGATTCTATACTTCAAAGTGCAGATTCCTCGCCTTTAGAACATTCACAGGCCCCACAATGCATCTGGAGATTGTCATATGGCCCCTCAATGACTCTGTTCCACTCCGGAAGTGAGGGAGCAGAGCTGCCTGTAAAAGCCCCACCTCTGTGTTATGTCTTTGAGCATTCTAGTAGCTGGGCGTGGGTGGAGTCATGGGGTGGAGGAAGAGGCGGGGCACGAGCAGGAAAGGGTTAGTTAGAGTAGGGACAGGGACGAGGAAGGAGTGTGTTAATAAAGCTCCTTGAACATCAAGTAGTGTCTGTCATTATTGCATGCACGACACTACAGCTGGCGACGAGGGTGGGATGAAGTAACCTGCCATCCCCACATTGAGGAAACGAGTGCCCTGTCCCTGGGCAGCACCGAGAAGTAGTCACCATCGCGACACGTCTGCCCCCAGAGAAGATCGCCGCCTGAGGACCCAGGCCAGCGACAGCTGTGACGGCTCCACAATCCGTCGATCGTGTGGAGCGCTGCCGAGTGAGTGCTGAAATAAGTTTGCTGCCGAGAAGTCACTTTGCGCCAAAACGGGAGCTCACCCCAGATACGTGCAACTTGGCAAGGCGTCGGAAGTGGCAGCGAGCGAAGCGACAGAATCGCGAGCCTACCGTGACCCCTTCGTGAAGAAGTTCCAGAGAAAGCAAGTGGAGCACGGCTGCTACAGTGCTGCTGACAATATCGGCGATCCGGTGAGTCTCAGTAACTGGATCGGAGTGCGGAGAATGAATGAAGTTGAAATCTCGCGGGAGCCGAGATTTCACTAGCGGCGGTCATCTTGAAGTCAGGCAGCCCGCAGGACAATCCCTATGTGCAAATGGGAAGCGGCCATTTTGAAGTCAGGCGGCTCACGGCTCCAGCAAACAAGCATTGGTGAATGAGAAACAAACACTGGTAAATGCAAAGACAAGCACTGGCAAATGCAAAATAAGCTTTGGTAACTGCGAAACAAGCACTGGTAAATGCAAAAGCAAGCATTGGCAAATGAAGTAAAACAAGCACTGGTGAAAGAAAACAAGCATTGGCAAACGCAAACAAGCATTGGTAAATGCAAAACAAGCAGTGATACCTTAAAAGGGGTTTCGACAAAACGACTGGCACCAGTAAAATAAAAGGTGACGTAGCCAATCACGCTCAAGGATGTTGAATCCACCGCAAGAGAATGGCCATGCTGCCGTGGCTACCTCGACTGGACCTCGAATATCACACTTGCGTCCCCCTGAACCACTAATGTTGGTGGCTGGCGGAAGCATGGGCTCTCGATGGCAGGAGTGGCTAGAAGATTTCGAGGACTATCTTGAAGGTTCAAAGGTCACTGTAGATAGAGAGAAAGTCATTGCACTGCATAATTTAGTTGGCAAAGAAGTCAGCAAAGTGATTAAAAAGCTGCCAGAAGATGACAAAGGGACTTATGCCAAAGCAAAAGAAGCGCTGAATAAGAAATTCATACACAAGAGGAACGTGGACTATGAGAGATATGTTTTTCATCAAGCTCGTCAAGACAAAGAAGAAATGATGAGCACCTTCATCTCCAGGTTACGACGACTGTCTCAGTACTGCAATTTTGATGCGTTCTCAACGGAAGATGCTATCCGACTGCGAGTGATCGAGGGCTGTCACTCCGAAACACTCCGGAGGAGGTTGCTAAGAAAAAGCAATAACCTTGATGATATAGAAGAAATGACACGGGTACATGATCAGGCGAAGGAACACGCCAAGTGCATGGAGACCGGAAGAAGCGAGAGAAAAGAACAAGCCTTCTGGACGCACAGCACCAAGACTCGCAGGAGGTCAGGTGAACAGCAGAGAAGGTCCAGACCGGCTTCTCGTCATCAACACAAAGGACGCAGACGCTATGAGTCTAGCCGGAGAGCCAACAAGGCCGAACCTGCAAAGAAATTGGACAGGTCTAGAAAGTGCTATCGATGTGGATACGATTATCCGCATTCAGACGTCTGTCCAGCGATGGGTCAACAGTGTCACATGTGTGGGCGCAAGAACCATTTTCAAGCAATGTGTGGAACATATAACAAAGAAAGGAGAGGTGAAACGAACAGGCGGCAGTCTGACCCCAGAAGACAGCACGCCAAAGTGGTGCAAGACCGGGCGATGTCATCCTCTGGATCGTCCCGCTCCAGCCGAGACTCTCGTGAATCTCAGTGAACCAGAAGGTCACCGAAACGATCACCGTCGAGAGAGTCCAGATCGACGTCGGCAGAGTCTGATTATACTGATGAATATGTCTGCATGGTATCAGACCCTGATCAACTAAAAAGGTATCCTCCATTGGACATAAAAGTGGGGACTCATGCGACATAGTTCATGCTAGACAGTGGGGCATCCCTGAACTACATGCCCGTGACAGAATATAACAAGATTAAATCACCACCTCACCTGAGCCCAGCACACGTAAGAGTTTTCACCTGGATGGCGAAGAAGCCACTTCAATGCTTGGGCAAATTCGAAACAATTCTCACACACGAAGACAAATCGGTGACAGCATATATCCATGTCATTGAAGGACCCGAGGCGGAGTGCCTCCTCAGCCTGCCGACGGCGGAACGTCTCCGCCTGGTGGAGATCCTTTACAGAGTCAGTGATGATCCGGACTTAATCCGCAAGTTCCCCAAATTATTTACTGGGCTAGGCAAAATGACCAAATGCCAGATCCGCCTCCACATCAATGATCAAGTGCGCCCTGTGGCTCAACACCCTCGACGAGTGCCTTTTCATCTTCAGCAAGCGGTGGAGGAGGAAATTCAGGAGCTGCTACAAACTGACATTATCGAAAAGACAGATGGTCCTACGCCATGGGTGTCTCCTGTTGTCATAGTCCCAAAGAAAGGCACTCCAGACAAAGTGCACCTATGTGTAGACATGAGACTTCCCAATACTGCCATAGAGAGAGAGCGTCACCCAGGACCCCACCTGAGTGACATGATAACCGCCTTGAATGGAGCCCGAGTATTTTCCAAACTTGATCTGAACAAGGGCTATCACCAGCTGGAACTCCATGAGAAATCAAGATATATAACGACTTTCGCTACACATTTAGGTTTGTTTAGATACAAGAGACTAAGTTTTGGCATTTCATCAGCAGCTGAAATCTTTCAGGAAATGATTCGGCAGACCATCAGACACATACCCAACTCGCTGAATTACAGTGATGACATCCTGATATATGGGTCAAACACGCTGGAGCCTGATAAGGCGCTGGATCGAGTATGCCAGGCTCTTTTCGAGGCCAACTTGACTCTCAATAAAGATAAGTGTGAGTTCCACCAATCCACTCTCAAGTTCTTTGGCCATGTGTTTTCGGGAGCCGGCATGAGGCCTCACCTGGAGAAAGTGACTGCACTCAACGCCACCAAGAGTCCCCAAGATGTCAGTGACATTTGTTCCTTTCTGGGCATGGCGAGCTATTGACCCAGATATATCAAAGACTATGCCACCATCAGCCATCCCCTGAGAGCTCTCACCAAGCAAGGACAACCTTTTGTGTGGAGTTCTCAATGTGAGAGGGCCTTCCGGGAAATCAAACAGGCTGTTGAGGCTGCAGACAATCTGGCATACTTTAGCCCCAAGAGAAAGACTGAAATAACAGTGGATTCCAGTCCAGTAGGTCTGGGTGCCATCTTGGCCCAGTATGACAAAGACAATGATCAACGGCACATCGTGGCCTACGCCAGTCGCAGTTTGACTGAAACAGAAAAGGCCTATTCTCAACCAGAGAAGGATAGTCTCGCAGTTGTCTGGGCTTGTGAGCACTTTCACGTCTTCATCTATGGCAAGCATTTCACCATGATAACAGATCATCAGGCGTTGGTCACCATATTTGGCAACCCTAATGCCAAAATGCCACCTAGGATAGAACGTTGGGGCCTGCGCCTACAGGAATACACATACACAATCATACACAAACCGGGGAAAGGGGAAAATCCGGCAGACTACATGTCCCGACACCCTCAGGAATCCCAGGCCTCGCCTCCGTCAATTGCTGAAGAATACATCCATTTTGTAGTAGGATCAGCCCGACCTCCGGCCATTCCCTTAGAGGCAATCCAGGAAGGCACTGCCCAAGATGGAGTTCTTCAGAAAGTCATGCGCCGACTGCGCACCCATCGATGGAGACACGACAGTGAGTTGGAGCAGACCGATCCTCAGGTCCGCCAAGAAATGCAGGCGTTCAGACACATCTGTGAAGAGCTATCTGCCACCTCGGAGGAGCTCCTCCTGAGAGACCATCGGATTGTCATCCCGAGGCAGTTACGACAAGGAGTCATTAACATGGCTCATGAAGGTCACCGGGGAGTGGTTGCAACCAAAAGAAATCTCCGTGAGGGAGTCTGGTTCCCGCTGCTTGATACCATGGTGGAGGCCACTCTCAAAGACTGCCCCCAGTGTCAACTAGTCAGCCATGGAACACCCCCGCCCCGCTTCAAATGACTAAACTACCCAATGGAATCTGGCAAGAACTAGCCATGAAGTTTTACGGACCCCTTCAATCGGGCAAGTATGTGGTGGCTATCATGAATGAGTACTCAAGGTTTCTGATAGCCCAATTCATGCCCTCCACTAATGCCTCCTGCACCATCGCAGTTCTTGATGAGGTGTTTGCCGCCTGGGGTGTCCCAAAGGAACTCAAAACGGACAATGGTCCTCCTTTCAATGGCCAGGAGTTTAGTGAGTTTGCACGACACCTTAACTTTAGACATTGAAAGGTCACGCCTCTGTGGCCACAGGCTAATGGCACTATTGAGAGGTTCATGGCAACTCTGAAGAAAACATTCAAACAAGCCACGCTTGAAAAGAAGGACTTGCAAGTTGCCCTCAACGAAATCTTGCGAGCCTACCGGACTACCCCACATGCCACCACAGGAAAGTGCCCGGCCACTCTCATGCTGGGGCGACCCATCAGAACCAGAATCCCGACGTGGGAAGGTGCTCTGCGACCAGTGTCTCCGACACATGTCCACCAAGAGGTGGCTCTTGCTGATCGCACCAATAAGAACAAGATGAAATCATATGCGGACCATCGACGGCGAGCCAAGTCTCCTTCCTTGCAGACGGGGGACTGTGTGGTGGTCAAACAAGAACAATCCCGCAAGACAGATTGCAGGTTCAAAGACGAACCGTTGGTTATCACCCAACAAAAGGGCACCATGGACACTGCGGCATCTGACAAGAGACAGATTACCAGAAATGTGTCTCCCTTTCAAAAATGCCCACCGGGCCTGAAGGAGGCTCTTTTTTTTTTTTAAGGACCTTTATCATCACGGCAAAGAAATACAAGCATGAGCCTACAACCATCCCGGCCGGCCGCTAGTCAATCCGGAAGTTCAGCAAGCCATACAGAAAGATACAGTAGTCCTGAAAATGGAGCCAGATAAGTACACAGGATAGAACTCGCATTCAAGCGTATTGCGTGAGATTCAGGAGTCAAGAAGGTTCAGTTTTCAATAAAGAACAAAAAGAAAAAATATCAAAATCAATGCCATACGATCATACATGGTCCTACAATAGCAAGCGTGAAACAGGAATCTGCAAAGAGTGCGAGTACAGTTAAAGACATGGGGGTAAGGTATACGAATCAGGATAAATGTAAACAACACATACATGTCGTGTCGAACAGCCCCCCAGCCCTCAAACAAAACATACTGTAGGAAACATGAAAAACGACAACATCAAAAAGAAGAAAGGACAAAGGGCCATAGAGACAAAGAAAGAACAAATTAACAACCCCTATCCCCCTACCCCCCACCCTGCACCCCTGCAGAAGGCTACGGCCTACTCCCCCCCAGCAGCGTGCCTATCGCCCTAAATAAGAGACCCGAAATATAGAAGAATAGAAAAAGAAAAAAGAAGGAAAATACGTGGAGAAGGGCCATCGAATTGGCTACCCGGCTCCCTCCTCACCCACCGCGCTAAGAAACCCCATAAGAGCAAGATCGGAATAGCCACTGTAAGCAATAATTAGTAATACAGTCAAGAACAACCCCGTTGAGTGTCCCCTCAAGCACCGTCAACCAACCATGTGTTCCATTTTGTCCTAGACGGTCTCACCCCTGGCCTTTCCTATCAATAGTACCCACACACGGCCACCCACCATTCGGCATACAGAGCAATGCAGAGGGACCAACCGATCCGGGCGGACCGGGCGGCGCCATTACTCCTCGGGATTGTACTCCCCAAGACCCAGCCGAGTACGTATGCCGGAAATCCCTCTGCGCCAGTACCAATACCGGAAACATCCTCCAGTCCGAACATAGTCCCACCAGCCAGGAAAATAGGGTCACACAATCCGGTAATCGTTGAAACGCCGCCGGGGTAGCCCAAACTACAGATCGATGTTGTTTCTCCAGCCGCCAAACAGAGAAGGGCCCCGACAAGCCACTCACATATACAACAGGTCTATCAAAAGCAGTATCACGGACCGGGTCCTTCGGTGTCTCCACGAGCGTAGGCGTAGCCGGAGCATCCATCACTGATGTAGAAGCGGGCACATCGGCGCCTCCTTGAGGTCGAACCATGTCCAAGTGGAGCGGCGGGACAACAATGGCGGCCATCCTTCTTCCCAGATCTCGGGCGTCCCGGATCAGGGTCATATGCAGGGTTGTTAACGCAGCCAATATATCTCTGGACGTGGGCTCTCTCTTATGTCTCCAGATCCCAGGACTCTCCTGCACTACGGCTTCTCTGCCCGGATGAGGTGTGCGTAGATGGGTGCCATCTTAGCTGATCCGTCCCCGTCCTTCTCCACCACACCTCGGGACCGGGCCTCACACCAGGGACGAACAGGATTCACACGGGGGTCTCAAGAGGCAAGGCAGGTTTCTCAGCGGAGAGTCACCAAAAGGCTAAAAACTCCGCTGTTCCCTGGGGGCCGCTCGCTGACACCGGGAAAAGTCGGTAGAGTGCCCGGACACAGCATTGGAACGGGGGCCAAATATCATGCACTCCACGCGACCCAGCTACATCACACGACCCACAAGGCTCTCCGCAAGTTGGGCTGGGTCGGAACTGTCATCGACGGCCCTAGAGTCTTCAGTCCCCTCTGGCCGACTCCTCACCACCACCAGAGGCCGCTGTTGGTGCATTCGCGGCCGGCTCTCTCAGCACTCGAGACCCCGGTCCCAGCTCCGTGAAGGCCGCAAAACATTCGGGGACACTGCAACAGGTCTGCCGCAAGTAGAAGTCTCGGGAGCAAGCGGTAAGTGAAATTCGTCCTTCGCCCATGCAAATATGTCGTTTCGGCCCAGGATATTTGTCAGGATGTATGAGCGGGCGAGAGAAGGCTCACGGAGCCAAGCGTTTACGCAGCCATCCCGGTCGCCATCTTGGCTCCTCCCTGAAGGAGGCTCTTGAACAAGATGTAAACATACCGGACACACAAGGACCCAGTCAAGTGGTCACAATCCAAAGACTTGATCAGCAGACTGAGGCTGAATTGGATGCTGGCGGTATGAGTCTGCGACCGAGAAGGAACATTCACAGACCTAAAAGACTGATTTAAGAACTTGAATAAAGTTAGTTTCGTTCTTTTGTTAACAACGGGGGAGATGTTATGTCTTTGAGCATTCTAGAAGCTGGGTGTGGGTGTAGTCATGGGGTGGAGGAAGAGGCGGGGCACGAGCAGGAAAGGGTTAGTTAGAGTAGGGACAGGGACGAGGAAGGAGTGTGTTAATAAAGCTCCTTGAACATCAAGTAGTGTCTGTCATTATTGCATGCACGACACTACACTCTGTGCACTGTAAATTTCTTTCTTTCCCTCCCTCTGACGCGGATCCCAAGGTCCACTCCCACCTTTTTCAATCTTCTGAGGATCTTGAAATTCTTGACAAGTGTGCTAGGGAATGATGTCTCTACCGAAGATAACAGGCTTCAAGCCATGCTTACCCTGCAAGAAACAGATGTCGGTCATGGACCCACATAGGGTCTGACGGGAAATGACCTTAACAATGCAGTCAAAACACTGCAGTACATTTAGATTGCTGCTTTTACAACACAAGGTTTAGGCTCTGGGCCGACCCCAAGTTATGCAACACGTGTGTTCTTGTGCACCTAAAAGCAATCCAAGACCAGGAGGTGAAACTTTGTTGCAAGATTTAAGAAGAGTGTGCAGTCTAAGCCTAGGACCACCTCCAAACAGGCCTGTTCTGGTTCCAGTCACAAGGCTGTTCCCAAGAGAGGTCTACTTCACTCTCTAAGTCTTGGTGTAAGGCAAAATAACAGTCCAAGCACAGGAATAAGGAGATGAAGAGGGGCTCAACCACATCCTCGCTCTCGGAAATCCCACGCGAAGGTGGGAAAGCATTAAGATGAAAATCGCACCTCTTCGAAGTACTCTGAATCTGAACCCATTCCGCAGTTGGTCCCGGCGCACCTAGAGTTTCGCAGGACATCTATGACTCTGTAGCAGATAGTGACCTTCAAGGAGGCCAACCTTCAGGGCTTGTGCCTACTCCAGCACAAACTTCCAAGCAACAATATTTTCCACACTGGGTCACACACACTGACTCTGCTAGTGCTTGTAGAGTACCTGGTACCAATCTCAGACCTCAAGCTGACAAGAACCTTATCTAGACTGTTTGGCTGTGAAATTACTAAAGCGCAACCGGTTATCATACAGCCTGACCCTATTCCGACATCTGCCCCGGAACCACTACCAGCAACAAAAAAACATTTACCTTTTTTTGAGTTGATTCTGAAAGGTACAGTAGGCACTTATGGGCCTTTAGGACACTGGTGGTGGTGGGGATGGGTCATGGATTTCCCCTCCCCCATAACAATACTGATGCACTCTGTTTGGACCTTCAGAAAGCCAGTGGGCTAGATCTATTCCTTGAAACTGATTTTGATTCACCACCTAGACAATTAACAGATGAAGTGCCAAGTTGGCAGTGGTAGTTCTGAGGGCAGATGAGACACTAGAACTGTAGTCTCCCACCCTTAGGTGAAAACAAACATTCTGAGATTCTCCAAAAAGGGGCCTCTTCACCTGAGCCATTACTGCCATTTAATAAAGCACTTTTGTGATGCTCTTGTGACTAAATAGTCCAAACCATGTTTATTTCCACCAATCACTCGACCAGTAGCTCAGTGAGATAGACCTGTTCTTGATGGTTCAGACTTCCTTACTAAGCACTCTATTCCAGAAAGCCTGATTGTGCAGGACTCATCAAGTACGAACAATCCAAATTCTTTTCTGACAAAAGATTTGGTGCTTTTGGGAAAAGATTGTTTTCATCAGCTAACCGGACCACAGATGGCTAAATATCTATTCCTAGAGTGAGGTATCTGCAGATAGACATAACAATCAGAAGTACAAGCTAACTACTTTCGGTGATGCTCTTTCTGGTGTACACTCTGACTACCTGCAGATTCTCCACTTCCCACTTGCCTCCCCTATTTGTGAAGTGGCTTCTTTTACATCTAAAAAATTCCCAAATTAGAGAACACACTGTTACCAAAAGTTAATTCAGTGCTCTACTTCTGAAGTCATAGAATGATTCTCCGCACTGTCGCTTCCAGGACAGTGCTCAATCATCTCAGAGCCATGCAACATCGCCTACCTGTGTGTGGGGGCTCAGTGGCACCTGAGAATATTCTAAAGGTGAGGAATCTGTGGTCAGATGGAGTGTGCACCAGAAAGAGCATTACCAAAGATAAGCAACTTGTTCAGTTGATGCTTGGGGTGACTCCTGCACACCTGCCACAATTAACCTTATAACCAGCTCCACTGACCAGGGAGTGAATGTTGAATGTCATGCACATCGTCAGGGGGACACAAGTTGTCTCCCATTCAACCTCCTATAGCAAACTTATCTCACTATTACAGCAAAATCGATGGCCCTGACTGTTCCATTTGGTAAAGAGGAATTCTCTGTTGCTGCTGTCATTGTGTGTAGTCACCATGCCCTGGAAAAAAGTGAAAGGGCCTGACAAGTCAGACAGAGGAGCATCCCCTGGCCTTTAAGCCCACGTGGTAGGAACACAAAGCCCTTAAACTAAATCAAAATTCACGTATTTCTAAAGGAATCTATGGATTTCGGGTCAAGTGTGCGGCCCGTTGAAACATGCGAGGTCTGTGAACCACCAGGCGTGTCCTTGGACCCAATAATTCGACTGAGAGTCTGTCTGTGCTCAGTGGGGCATTACTTTGATTGAGAGAACAGAAACTAGTACTGTTCTATTATTAGGTATGGAAGGCAGGCCTACGGTCAGATGAGGGAGAGCAAAAGCATTTTGTGGTAGTACTGCTGCTCACACAAGTCAAAAAAATTAAAAATTAAAAATTCAAGTAAAGATCCAAGTGCCTAATAATCTCTGTGCTCAGCCTGCTCCTTTCCAAGCTTTCGGCATTTTAACTTTCTTTCTTGTTCCAAAGAAGGTGCCATGTTATTTAGGCACATTTTTAAAGAGTCATTTGACACAATAATCTACTAAACTGAGTCAGTCGTCAATGAACGAGTCACCCTTCGTCCCAAAGGCTGTACAATCCTAGACGGCTATTTTGCTTGAGAGCCACAAGGTGGCAGAAGATGACCACAGTATTCTTCACGAGATATTTTGAGTAGTTTGGTCGGAATAGCATACGTTGCAACTGTCTCTTGTGTCCAATCGGAGCGGTAGGAATTCTTCAATTATACTGACAGGTGACATAGCCCGTATAGGGGTCCGGCTGAGTTCTGGGCGCTACAGGCTCGCAGGCTCGCATTACGTTGATATGTTCATTGCAGATGTAATATGCACAGGATTTCAGGTAAAGCACTGTATTAGTTCGATCGATGGCCTCTGGCAATACTTATTGCTGCTTTTTGCACACAAGAGCAAATTGCTCCTGATGTAACACTGGACACTTATTTATTTATTTATTTATTTTATAGTGGGAATTCCTCACCTTTCAGAAATTAGATCTGTGTGCAACATTTTGTATTCCACGAGTTCATTTTTCTAAACTCGGATGCAAACGGCTATCAAGGAATAGTGCTGGAGAAATTCAAATTTAAATTGAAAATTGAAAATCTGCCACCAAGAAGTAATTCAGCATTGCCTGTGCTGCCTTATTGTGGGTGTGTTTTAATTGATCTATTTCTGTTTCCCTTTCCCGCATTAGGGTAAGCCTCTGAGGGATTCAGAATTCCTCCAAAGAGTTCTTGCATCCATAAAGAGTCAGCTGTGGTGGCTCTGCTGTACCTTCCTGTTTCGCTCTATAAATCACCACGGAGCCTTTGTTAAATGACAGCAACCTAATGGTTAATATAATATTATCAGTCCTAAGTCGTCCGTAAGTGCAAGATGCTCATAATAGCTTGTGTTTTATATATATATTTTTATTTCATTTGACAGAGTTTCATATAGCGCGAACTTGATCCGAATCTTTTATCAGAGCGCTTTACATCGCACCAGTTGCATTACATGAGGACACATTCATTTTTTGCGTGAGGCACGGAAGATTAAGGGCCTCATTTATGAGGCCGTGCGTTACTTTTACGCCGCCGGTGCGTCACTTTTTGTGACGCACCAGCAGCGTAAAAAATGTGCCTTGTTGCACCATATTTACAAAGTGACGCATCTCGGTAGATGCGTCACTTTGTAAACCCCTGCGCTACATTATACCTACGCCAGGTATAATGTATGCAGGGGGGGGCGTTCTGACGCAAGAAAGGGTCGCCTCACAGCAGGCGTAAGACTGACACGGGCCCTTTCACATGGGGCTTGCCCCATGTGAAAGGACACATTTCTGGAGTTGCGTCACTTTTGTGATACACTCCAGCAATACGTCTCTTTTGCGTCATTGCCGAGACCCGAACCCAGTTCCCCAGATTCGAGGTCTATCGCCCTAGCCGTTAGACCAACTCCATGCTGCACGTCTGTTGTTTCTAAGTGCTATAAACAGACACCTTCAGAGATGATTGGACTCAACGTGTCCAGAAAGAAGCACTAGAAATAGTCATTAGACTTAGTGTACAATTGCCAAAAGGGCTGATCTCAGAAAATTATTAAACAACAGCTTTGGCTCTCAATGCCTTAAAACAGCTTAACGTGGGATTGAGATGGGCGTAACGGCGACCCAAACCTTCAGTTACTCCCCAAGCCTTCAGAGGAGCCCCAATTAGCCCACAGCCAACTAATATCATTGAGATATGGGAGACTCTGGGGCCCCTCTTCACACTTGGCAAGGGGCCCTATCATTTTATGCCACTGGATTGCGATAATGTGAATCAACGGTTTGCGCAACCGGTAGACTGGAGCGGTTAATAGCATTTATACCTTGCTTTTATGCTTAATACTGCAGCATGCTATGTATTGTAAGTACAAGTAGTATTATTAATTTTAATGGTACTCACTTTATCCACCTCTGAAGGATGAAAGTATTAGTTGGCCCTGCAGAATTCAAATAATGACTTGCAGGTCACACTAAAGGTCAACAACAATTGTGTGTATCCAGCTTTGACAGTAGAGCTGCTCTCTAAATTATGAGCTCCTTTTCATTCCCTGAACATTTCTTGACCTCCCCAAATTACACACCAGCATTAAACGAATTTTAAATAAACAGTTTTGTACTAATTGTTTTCTTTAATGCTGGGTCTACAAATGATCTGGTCTATGGACCCTTAATCACTGTGATATAATTCAGTTGCAGCCGTTGTCAGCTGGAAGGCACACACACACTAAAATCTAGCAAAACTTTCATGAATTCAGGCATATTTTCCACTTTTTCCATCCATTTTTACTCTTTACAAATGCCTTTTTGAAAATACTGATCGTGTCTCACTAGCTCGACATTCAGCAGTGGAGACTTTGGTCTAATAGTTTTTATGCATTTCTGAATTCGTTTTTCCTTTGTTAGGACCTATAGCATTTTGTAAATAAAGAAAACATATAACTCAATATAAATCAATGCAATTAATCATGTACATTCCTGTGACACAAAACATAGCTTTAGTGACTAACCTATAAAAGTTTTAAAAGCTATTTGAAACAGTCAAAACTCAATTATCATTCAAACAGCCCAACCTCCCTCCCTCACAATTCAACTTAAATATTGTAATTCTAAATTAATATCCTGTTTAAGATGTTTAAACTTAATGTCCTTACTAGTTTGAGCAACCTAATACATAACACTTTAATTCAAATCTTTCATTTAGTATGTGTGGTGTTAGTGTATCCAGATGATGTATCCAGACTTTTTTTTCTCCTGAATAGTACACTACTCCTATCACTGATCTTGTCGGATTCATCAATTGTATCACAAATTTAGAAAATAATTTGATACAGGGTGTTGAAAATAGCAATGTGTATGTACATAAGCGGCGTTCATTTGTGCTCACAGTACCCCTTGTTGTAAGCAGAACAGATATCGCTAAAATACTGACTGTGTTATCCCGCTAGCATAGACCCATGCACACACGTACACGACAGCCATTTTAGGTACCATGGTCTCTCTGCTTGCGATTGATCACCAGCGCCCCTTCCCTGACCCTGCAAGCTTCCCCCATGCACCCTGACCGCCCCCGCTCTCACATGCACAAGTCATGAGCCCTCCCCTCCCACATGACTCTGTCTCTGAGAATCGCACCCCGCGCCTGACCAACACCTCCTGTCCCTCCATGAATACCCCTCCTTTGATGACCTCTTCCTCTGAACCTAATTGTCTACATGGACCGCTGGTCATCCCTTAGCCTGAGGATACAGTTCATTGCCCACTACTGTATGCACTCGCCTCTCTTGAAAGGAGCCACTATTGATCATGACCTCCCCACCCCCTGAGATTCGATCAGGAGCACACATTCCAAAGGAATCAGCAGAACACTCAGCTGCGTGACAGCCCCCTCCTATTGTATGGAGGATTAGGGCCCCTACTGTAGCCACGTGATGGAATATCTTCGTACTTCACAATGTCTTGATTGTAATAAAGGATGCCTGTGTGCCACGAACCTGTGTATAAAAGACGAAGCCTCAGAGAAACTTGTTAGAGCACCTCCCGAAGACACTATACGAGTGTCCGAAATGACATGCTCTCCTCATGAGTAATAAACTCTGTTCTTGTTTTCCTGCTTCCAGTGCCCGTCTCTTTGTTTGGTAATTATTCAAGATGGGAACTAAGAGTCGCCCTGCACCAGCAGCCTGGGCATCGGGTGCGATCGGGGCTGACTTTTCTACAATTGGCGTCCCAACGCGGGGTCCATCAGCGACATAAGGTCCGGTAAGAGAGGTCCAGACGATGGGGTGAACATCTAAATGATTGGAGTATATCTGCCTTGAGAGGGCCCTCGTCCGGCTGCCGATTGAATGAACTTCACCGATTCCGAACGGACCTCTCTCAAGTGACCTATTGTCCTGACTGGAATCCCACAGGAATGCTGCGGTAAAAACATGGAGAAAGAGAACGATCGGGCGCTGGAAAAAGGAAGGCGAAGAACTGTCCACATGGTCCGGTCCGGGTAAGGTCGTGACACACGACAAATTGCGAAATTGATTGATTGATTGTTTGAAAATACTAGTATTACTCACTTTATTGTCTCTGAGAGATTCTCTATTTGCAAACAAGCACAGAGTCGCCATACTCTGTTTAGTCTTTGCAGATAGTGAAGGATAGGTAACGCAGACTTTTGTCCCCATTGTAATCCGTCATACCTATTTTTCTCCCCATTGATTGATTGTTTGAATCGAGCATTGAATTGTTCGAAGTTGGTTCTCTTAAGGATCTTCTCTGCCTGCAAACGGGGAAGAATAGGAATATTCTCTCTCCCTTTGCAGATGGTGAAGGGTAGGTAACGCAAGCTTTTAACCCGTCGTGCCTATTTCGTTCCTCATTGATTGATTGGTTGTCCGAACATTGACTGTTTGGAATTGTTCTTTTTGGAGGTATTCTCTGTTTGCAAATAACGTGGAATAGGAATGTTCTGTCTAGTCTTTGCAAGTAGTGAAGGGTGGGTAATGCGGACCTTTGTCCCCCGTTGTAATCTGTCATGCCTATCTACTCCCCACTGATTGATGCACCAGTCTCACCCGGACCATTCACTAGAGGTAGGTCCTCTGGCCCGACCAGAGACCACCCCTAGTGAAAAGGACATATGCAATAATAACGAAGTGATCACTGTATCCTGTTAACAGAAACTTTAGCATGAAACAACCTGGAAAGAAAGGAATAGGAAAACGAAATCAGTAGGCCACTGATGAACTTTTTATTAAATAACGAACAAGGAAACGATAACAATACGTAATGATAAAACCTATTATTGTCCTAGAAACAAGAAACGTTAGAAATAAGCCCTTAATAAGAAACCTGAAAATGATAAGAGAAGCCAAGCTTGACATTGCGACGGCCATGAGGCAACGAGGCTTCATCGCCCCTCATTGCTCCAAACATGTCTGTTCCACCGCCTGCCACGCCCAAATAACGGCAACCTGGGAAAGATACAAGTCAGCAGACATCCGCCCCCTTTCTGGAAACTCCCAAAGTGCAACAGGTTTGCGGCTACGCCCAGCCGGAAGCAACACATGTAGGGCGGGTCCTGCTGCCAACCGTCGGCCGGAGATCATCACATAGGGTGTAGCCGGAGGAGAGGCCGAGGCCGACGGGACCCGGCCAAGGGGACTGCTACGACAACCCTGGAGAGTTGCAGGGGGGGGAATGTCCGTGTCCTCGACCCCCCCCTCTCTCTCCCAGTCTGGACCAGCATCCATGGAGGGCCTGGGAGTGGAGAGGCCACTACACGAAAGGTCCAGGAGAGGCGCCACACGCCAAGGCCTGCCCCACCGGATGAACCAAGGAACCCGTTCCTGGGGCCAGGGCAAAGAGCGTCCGGCCGCCATCCACCGGAGGCCCGGCCCGAAAACATGCCAGGCGCCACTTCTTTCTTTAATAATGGCTGCAACAACCCTTGGGGGGGATATCTTGCACATGCCTCCGACCCCCCCCCGTCCTCATCGCCTGGTCCGGCCATAACAAATGTCAAGCGAGGCGCCGTGGGGTGCACCGGGAGGGAGAGGCGGCGCGAACGAGCCTCTCCCACCTCCTCAGGTGGAGGCTCCCCAGCTGCGCCCTCAACGCACCTCGCACCCGGCAAAGGGTTCGTCCACTCTTGCGGTGCAGCGACGCTCCACGCACCCGGAAAAGGGTTCATCCACTGTGGCGATGCTGCAACACCTCGCCCGGCAGGTGGGAGCCCGTCTGCTCATTTGACCCCGCGATCGCCGGTGGCTGCCGAAATCTCAAAATGGCGGTCGACCTTGCAAGAGCGGGCCCAGCATGAAGGAATGTCCCGGTTGCTTGTGGATGCCACCATCATAAAAGTTCTCCTCGTCCCTGAAGATTCTAGAGGAGCCGCGGGAGTTCCCGACTCCCGCAGATACCCCCGATGGGGAATGACTGCCATGATTGCCCACGGAACGATGGAAATGTAGCCGCAGGACGTCGGCGCTCCCATGCTGGCACCAGCCTCAGTTGGAATGACTAGAATCCTGCAGACTACAGTTCGGATCAGTTCCGGTGAAAACCCAGTATGACCCGGTAGAAAAAGATTGTTGCCTCCCTCCCCCTTTGACTGATGGTTCAGACCACCGATCCTTTCTTTTACCCTTTGACGGAACTCTTTGGACTGCCAAAGGAAGCTCTGGGCCAACCACGAGTTAGTAGAGATTTAGACTATGCCTGGATCTGCCTGACTGCACCCAAAATGGCGCCGATGCAAATGAAACTTTCAACTCCTTGTTGTACCCCGATTGTTCAGCCCTGGTGTCATGAGATATGTATGCAGGTTTTTTTAACCACATGGATTGATATAGGATGTGTACTGATTATATGTTCGGACAATTAATTGATTCAGGATGTGTACTGTCAGTTCGGGAAATGAATTGATATGGGATGGGTACTGGTTATATGTTCGGACAATGAATTGATATTGGATGGGTCATGATTATGTGTTCAGACAGTGAATTGACATGAGATGGGTACCGATTGAACATTCGGACAATGAATTGTTGTTAAGTTTTGGCGCATCATGATTATTGAAAGTTCGAATTTCAATGCTTATGATACTCGCTCGCACTAAAAGATTCGATATGATTTTTTGCACTTGGCGCACTTTTTATGAAATTAACGACCACCGACTTCATTAAGTTTTCCACTAATAAAGTATCCCCCCATCTACAGTTCCAGCCTGCTCCTTGGCCGGCCCACGGGGTTGTAGGCCCGTATTTGTGCACCGACATTCTTATTAAAGATTTTTGGAGAAAGCAAATATAGTTGTCCGCGTAAATTGATAAGTCTCGAATGAATGATCACTATTTTCGATATAACTAAAATATAGGTGAAATGACTCAGCTCGATTAGATAAGGGTTAAAGGGTATAGTACGCAGAAATACTGCAAACATGAACAGTCCAGGTTTTTGTTGTATGTACTTTGCACATTTTTGTACAGCCTAAAGCAACCGCTAAAAGACCCTGGAATTCAGTCTATACTTTATATGCCACCTGTATCAGGAAAATTGTGCTAAAATGCCCCTAAGTCGCCCCGAAGGAGTGCCACCTGGCCTCCCTACATACGGTCCATAATACCACACACTGACTTCCGATAATCATCTCTCACACACTAAAAGGTTCATCTGGGCTTAAATGCCGAGTTGGCAAGAACTACGTTCCGTGGAGATAGACCGAGTATGTAGTAAGTAAAAGCCTTTTCGGGTTTATGCGCGCTGATGTGTTCTTAAATGCTGCCCCCGCCCCCCTTCTTTTTCCCTCTTTCTGCAGGTCACTTTGGAACATCGATTAAGAATACAAAGAAGGAAAATGGTGATCTAACGGACGAAGAAGACGGGAAAAAGGCGTTCGATTATGGTGCCCACGCATTCCGAATAATACCACCAAAAATAATGTGCACACATGATTAAGCACTCCACACTTAACTAAATAGGGAAAAGTTTAGGGTATACTTCGAGGTAAGATTTACACAAGTATCCTCCGCCGAGAGGACTAGGGATATTGCCAATATTTGAAAACCTACTACCTCCTTTTTCGCATCCTCATAGACATGTAACTCAAAGCTGCCCCATTGTTCTCCAACTGACACCGATTATTGTCTCAGCCTGGAAACACATTTGCTAAAATGACTCGAAAATACCACCGTGAGCATTAGCCCGACCAGGTTAGTTCATGACCAAGTGGCAGAGACTTAAGTGTGCGCAACCACAACCTCCAGTAAAGGCAGCCGACAATAAAAAGAGAAGAAAAAGTAAAGAGAGCTTAAGATACTGAGAATGCGCAGCGTACAGGAGAAGATCATTTTTGGTCAATAACTGTTCTATGTTTTGTCTTGGATTTTTGTATATAATACATGTACTGTCTCCCCCGTCTGAGTTTGTGTGTACGTGATGCATGAATCTACATCATCCCTCTGCCTGTGTTTCCGTGTTACTTAACCCCTGTTGTTCTGTGTTGTGCGTGCACTGAATGGCCCATTATTGTACACGTCCCTCTCTCTCTCTCTCTTTCTCTCTCCATGTCATACGTGTACCGAATGGACCATTTAGCGTGCGGTCTCTGTTTCTCTCTCTCTCTCTCTCTCTCCCTCTCTCCCTCTCTCCCTCTCTCCCTCTCTCCCTCTCTCTCTCTCTCTCTCTCTCTCTCTCTCTCTCTCTCTCTCTCTCTCTTTCTCTCTCCAAAAAGCCCCCTGTTTCCTCTTTTCGTGTATGGTGACGTTGTGCCCCTCCGGCACAAAACATAATTGGGTTTCCTCGAACGCAAAGGTGTTCAGCAAAATTGACCAAAACCAAAACGATTGTGACTTGCCATATTACTACCTCTCCTTTCTGCAAAACGATAGAACCCGAGTTGGTAATGAGGGAAAGGACAGGTAAGACGACGGACGTCCCCTAATCTGGCCTTTTATAAGGGAACTATAACGTCAATGGTCTTCTGTTTCTCAGTTCGTTAGAAATGCGATCCCCAATGCCCCGATTGCCCCACCCCCCTGCACCTAAGTGCGGATGTCCAGAGTACCCCACTTCTCCCCGATCGACCCCAGCTCTCTGTCCAAAGCACCCACGCGCCCCCGATTAACCCTAGCCTCATGTCAGCTACCCACGAAACGTAATTGATGACCTTGATTAACGGTCATTCCCCAGGAAAGCCATGTTTAACATCTGCCCCTTCCCCCTTCTTCATGACGATAACGCCCCTGCTTGCAAGAGTTAGCCGACCCCGAAGGGAGATGTAAGATTGTCGATACTTGGGTTAAAGGGAAGGACGAGTCTCCACATAAGGACTCGATTTTGAATTTGACGTAATACACTGTGTATAAAAGTCCAACTTCTCTCATCATATGTCGCGAATGAACGCTAAGCAGGTCTATGAATTCAATAAGCAATGCCCTTCTACAGACTCCATAAGTGACGACTTCTGACTGTGACCGATGAACTTTTTCCCCACCTACATAGGATTGGGGACGGAATTGAGATGTATAAATGTCTTCTCCTGCCAGTTTTTCTAAAAACTTGTTTTCTACCCATTCAAAGATACAATCACCGGAGGAGAGGAGCTGGACGTAACGCACAGCCTGGCCACAGATCATGGAGCACGTGTGACGACCAAAGGTGGAACTGCAGAGCAACGAGACGCGGGACGAGGCATAACTTTCAAACTCAGCAGATGGAGGAATGAAGGGCTGCCTTGAAGCCCTCGACTCGCTGACCCACTTGTGCCTGAAGTCCCCCGTCCCCTTTTGAGTCCGACTGTTGGGCTTGCCTGCTCGTTGTCCTTTGCTCCCTTGGTCCCTTGGTGTGTTCAAAGATCTGGCCCCACTCCGCCCTCTCTTCCCTCGATTATCCAACAAACTCACCCTTTTCGCATAAACTTTTGACTATAGAATGAGGTTTTGCCACGGAAAAAGAAAAGACACGCAGGTGCCCAGCTTGAGGCACCCCTAAGAAAATAAGTTAGGAAACAGGACTGTGATCTAACAGCAGAGGACTGATCGCACCCTGCAACGTGTAAGGATGAATCCGAGCTGGACCTATAGCTCCACCGCCGGTGCTCAGCAGCACCAACAAAAGAAGACGGACTCTGCTAAAAGACATTGCGACAAAGACCCTCCCCCTTTCCAGAACTTTCTACTCACCCCTTGACTAACTGCTTGTATCGAATTGAATCCCTCCCTCAACCATTTTTTGTATTGCCTTTTAAAATGTTCATCGGTCACTCATGTGGTTAGTTTTTCAAAAGTCTCTTATAGTACTGACAAGACCCGAAGGTATCAGAGCATTTTTTTCTGTATGTTGATGTCACTGGAGAGAAAATGTGAACTTGATTTTATAATGTGTCGGAACATTTTTCCTTGATTCTACATCGACTAAATATTATGCCGATCTCTAGGCTTGTATGAAGAACCAACAAATGTAAATTAACATGTATTGCATTCTGCCTATCGCATCGACTATGTAGAAATTGAACTTGCTTATGTAAAAAAGCGGCGACTGTTGAAAATAGCAATGTGTATGTACATAAGCGGCGTTCATTTGTGCTCACAGTACCCCTTGTTGTAAGCAGAACAGATATCGCTAAAACACTGACTGTGTTATCCCGCTAGCATAGACCCATGCACACACGTACACGACAGCCATTTTAGGTACCATGGTCTCTCTGCTTGCGATTGATCACCAGCGCCCCTTCCCTGACCCTGCAAGCTTCCCCCATGCACCCTGACCGCCCCCGGTCTCACATGCACAAGTCATGAGCCCTCCCCTCCCACATGACTCTGTCTCTGAGAATCGCACCCCACGCCTGACCAACACCTTCTGTCCCTCCATGAATACCCCTCCTTTGATGACCTCTTCCTCTGAACCTAATTGTCTACATGGACCGCTGGTCATCCCTTAGCCTGAGGATACAGTTCATTGCCCACTACTGTATGCACTCGCCTCTCTTGAAAGGAGCCACTATTGATCATGACCTCCCCACCCCCTGAGATTCGATCAGGAGCACACATTCCAAAGGAATCAGCAGAACACTCAGCTGCGTGACAGCCCCCTCCTATTGTATGGAGGATAAGGGCCCCTACTGTAGCCACGTGATGGAATATCTTCGTACTTCACAATGTCTTGATTGTAATAAAGGATGCCTGTGTGCCACGAACCTGTGTATAAAAGACGAAGCCTCAGAGAAACTTGTTAGAGCACCTCCCGAAGACACTATGCGAGTGTCCGAAATGACATGCTCTCCTCATGAGTAATAAACTCTGTTCTTGTTTTCCTGCTTCCAGTGCCCGTCTCTTTGTTTGGTAATTATTCAAGATGGGAACTAAGAGTCGCCCTGCACCAGCAGCCTGGGCATCGGGTGCGATCGGGGCTGACTTTTCTACACAGGGTGCATCCCTTCTAGGAATTATGTCTCTTCTCAACTGACTTGGTGTATTTTTAATCTAATCAAGTCTTATTTTAAGACCTGAGATATCCTTGAAGTTTTATTTTCGTCCCTAGTAGTAGAAGAAAAATATATTTGATAAGTCATTTGGTACCCTACGAACAGTTTCATACACTCCTCCTCTTGCTAACTATGTTCATCTTCAAAACATAAATACATTTTTGTATGAAGGTACTGAGCACAATCCCTTAAAGGAGCCTGATAATTGAGCTTAATTCTTTTTTTCAAATTCAAATAATTTTACTGTAATGTACACTCCATTAATTTTATTACAAAGTCAGAATTAGTGCCTTGTAATTCAACATTTAAAAGGCCCATTTTCTGATTCTTTGCCTTTAGCATAGTCATACATATTGATAATTAACTAACACAAGTGTTCAAAAACTTGGAATTGTGTCCCCGAGTTTGTCATACTTTGTATTTTTCTTTGAAACTCACTGGTATCCTCAGTTTAGGAAGAAAGTACTAATATTTGCTGTAAGACACCTAATCAACACATTCACCTATGGGTTGCTTTTTGATGAAATTATAGGTTGCATCTGTGGATTCCAAAGACCTTAATGTACTTCTGGTAGTAAGTATCCCGAACGAGTGACAGCAGCTTGTTTGAAATATGTCTCAATTTTCTCAGTAATCCAGATCATATGTTTTGCATGGTCTTAAAGTCGACCTACTCTTCTGTGTGACTTCTGGGCTTTATCAAGCCATTTCTGGTCAAGATACTTGATCCAGACTCCATCGGCGCCCCTGTTCCCTAGCCACCCCAACTGGTCCTCGCAATTTCCCTGACTTGAAAAGGAATTCATAACTATTGTTGGGATTTATGTTTTGAACTTTGGACTTGCTTTTTCAAAAAACCCTTTTTGTTTTATATGTGTTATTTATGTCACCTGTGCACAACACTATGTCACTTACCACGATCAGTCACTAATCACATACTATTTGTCCTTTCGCCGCATGTGTTATATGTCACGGACAGCCTCTATGATGTTGTTTTGCTTGAGTATGAACATTAAGTAAAGACATTCAATTCCATACCTTAAAGAAACTGTTTCCTTGGCGTGTTGCCTGGCTACATGATTAATGCTTTTCTCTGCAGGGTATCTAATAGCTAATACAAATCAGTTGAATTTACCGACAGAACCACTGTTACTGTATATTGTAATTACCCAGGGTCTGAGGTTTACTGGGTTGCCCCATTATCTTTAATGGTCCCATCTCCCTGCTCAGCACGACCTGTTGATAGGCAACCGGCCGCCATTTACTCAGCATACGACGCTAGAGCGTCGCAGGCCTCGCCCCCCTAGACCAGCCAATGACCCGCCAACACCCCAGGCTACTTAACCACTTGGATGCTAAGGTGTTTTATGGCTTTGAATGTAATTTCCATTGAAGTCAATGGAAACTCCATGACGAGCTGGGCTCGTCATGAGCGTCGAAGGGGTTAATGAAGGCCGCTACGTGGCATTAGTGAGCTTGTGTAAGCCCCCGACCCTACTCTCTTGTGTGACTTCTGGGCTCCATCGAGCCTCTTCTCTTCACCCACCCATGCTCCTGATGTTCTGTCTCGCCTATGCGATTCTTTGTGCTCGCTTTTTGTGTTGCTCTTTCTTGCCTGTGAGTGCCTCCCCTGACAACGGATGCAACTGAATTCTATCACAGTGATTAACCCCTCCGATGCTCATGACGAGCTCAGCTCATCATGAGCCACAGTTCACGTGTGCTCATGACGAGCTGAGCTCGTCATGCCCGTTGGAACGCTCGCACGCGGGGCTAATTCCCCTGCTGCGCTGAGCGTTCCATGGAAACGGGTGTGGCCATGACGAGCTCAGCTCGTCAAGAGCACACGGGAACCGTGGCTCACCGGGCGCTGTGCACGCCTCCCCTCCCCCCAGAACAGCGGGGGAATGTGCCCTGCAGCCAAGGGGTTACGGGTCCATGCTCCCCCTACCACCTGTGTTGTTTCGCTCGTCTTCCTCCTTTCCTCACCCTGCCCCCTGTATTGCTTCACCTCTCCACCCCATGTTACTTCTCTCTCTCCCTTACTCAACCTGCTCTTACATAGAAATAATAAATAAAACACGCTTGGTCGCTAACTTTTTTTTATTTACCAATCCAACTCAGATCAGCAGATAAAAAAGGCGCCCGCATAATTTTGCACACTATGGATTGCGCTTGGTTGCTAACTTTTAAAAAAAATTACCAATCCATCTCAAATCAGTAAATAAAAAAAGGCGCCCATGTCAATTTGCAGACCATGGGATAGGGTATACTATAGTTGGTCCAATGGATTTGGCGCTCTATTCGTCCTGTTGGTGTGGGCGGGAGGCGCATTTGAGCAGTTGCAGGCGTCAAATATTGGTTTTCCTGAATCCAAGGGCAGACTGTCTGCGGAAAACAGTGTTAATCAAGGAGTACCCAACTACTCAAAGGCAACTCAGAATAACTCTGTTAACCATCTCCCGAATAAAATATGGTTGATTAACCTCTGCTCGAATGGGTCACATCAGTATTAGAAATTACAAAAATAAATTACCAGGATCATAATCTGTGGAAACAGGACTATGCTGAAACGTCATTGTCTCCCTTTAAATAAAAAATCGTAATCGATAATGGATTAAAAATCATTTTCTGACATTTATAAGTAACAATTCAACTTTAAGCCCAAGTCTGAGTTTAAGATCTTCCAATCGATTTCGCTTGAAAATCCCAAAAATTGAGAATGGTTCAGGCATTGGAAGAAGTGTTATGGTGTTCTTACAAAATGTCATCAGGCATTGTAACAACCCACAATGTACAGGCAATGTTGATAATAAAATGACCTATAGTTGCTTGGAGTTAAGCCCTGTGGGGCCTGCATGCAATTTACTTAGGTCACATGACCTGTGAAAAAAGAACCTGACAAATTCCAATTAAAGCCAGATGTGTTGGATTAGAAACAGGACCCAGTAGGGGTCCGTGCTGCAACAACATTTAACCCATTCTCGATCACTGCTATATCAACTCGCATCCGGATTATTAATGTTTACTTTTGTGCTGGGACACTAATGCTGACTGGATCAACGACTCCACTTGAACCAAGCTAGGGATATGAAAACATAGGTGTCAATGTTATTTTTTAAATTTTTTTTTGCCCAGTAGTCTAGAGTGAACCTCTGACTCGTGGTTTTACAGAACACAGGAAGTGTAAGTATGGTTTAAGTGTCATTAATCCTTTTTTTAATTAAACGTGCAGATCTTGACCTCGTCTGCACCTGATTTACAAGATTCCCCTACATAACGACAGCCAGAAGGGCTGAGTTAATAGTAGCAGTTCAGTTTGGGATTTCTAAGTCCCAAGTGTTACTGTTTTACACTGTTAAATGTACTCATTTTATTTACTTCAGGAGGTTAAAAGGTGGAGGTGGCCTTGCTGGGGCTCCTGCTCCACACCTGTAGATCACACCTGACTTGTCCTTGTGTTTTGTGTATCCAGCCTGGTAATCAAGAACTGCACTGCGTCTCAAGTTTTCCGTGAGTACAAATTGAGTGGAAAAATGACTGATCCCAGTGCTAATTTCTCCACAGCACACCTGATTCTGAGTTGAAGAGGCTGAAATGGGGAGGAACTATGGAGCGAGGGTTTTACTCCGTTAAATTCCGCACAGTTTCTTCGATTCCAGCCTGTTGAACGCTCCCATCAACCGCTTGCTCTGAGCAGGTGCTAGGTGGAATCACAAGAGGGCGCTGCTCCTTTCTGCATCTCGAGTAGATGTTCTACTCAAGTGTCAGCTTCCTCAACGCAAGAGGCGTTTTTTTCAACGCAAGTGGTAGCGACCTGCCGTGCCTGCCCGTGTTTGGAAATCTTGCAAGGAGGTGGTCTGGAGTGCAATTTTCCTAACTCGCGCTCGCCAACTTCACGTTGGCAAACAATGCGAGAAGAAAAACTCTGCTCCGTGCCGCTATGCAGAGTTTTTTGGAACTCCACGCTAGACGGGGAAAAACTTCACAAGTGTAGCAACATTTTATGCCCAGGCCTAGATTTTACCCTCATAAATGGGATTTGTCTAAATAGATGGTCCATCAAATGGTGGAATTTTCCCGTGACCTCATCTAGTTGCTGTGGCAGGTTTTTGGGCATGTCTGGGTGGGTTTGCCTGAGAAAGTTGGACAACACACACCTACCCAGTGGCGTCACTGGGGTTGGTGTCACCCGGTGCGGGTAACTCATGGTGTCACCCCCTCACGACTTACCGCATGGACCACCTCTGTCAGAAATGTACGGTGCTAGGTACTGTCTTACTCCCTCTAGCTCCCTCTCTCTGTCTAGCTCCCTCTCTCTGTCTTACTCCCTCTAGCTCCCTCTGTCTCCCTCTCTCTCTGTCTTACTCCCTCTAGCTCCCTCTCTCTCTGCCTTACTCCCTCTAGCTCCCTCTCTCTCTGTCTTACTCCCTCTTGCTCCCTCTCTCTGTCTTGCTCCCTCTAGCTCCCTCTCTCCCTCTCTTACTCCTTCTAGCTCCCTCTCTCTCTGTCTTACTCCCTCTTGCTCCCTCTCTCTCTGTCTTACTCCCTCTAGCTCCCTCTCTCTGTCTTACTCTCTCTAGCTCCCACTCTCTCTCTTACTCCCTCTAGCTCCCGCTCTCTCTCTTAATCCCTCCAGCTCCCTCTCTCTCTCTTACTCCCTCTACCTCCCTCTCTCTCTGTCTTGCTCCCTCTAGCTCCCTCTCTCTGTCTTACTCCCTCTAGCTTCCTCTCTCTCTGTCTTACTCCCTCTAGCCCCCTCTCTCTTACTCCCTCTAGTTCCCTCTCTCTCTCTTACTCCCTCTAGCCCCCTCTCTCTCTGTCTTGCTCCCTCTAGCTCTCTCTCTCTCTGTCTTACTCCCTCTAGCTCCCTCTAACTCTGTCTTGCTCCCTCTAGCTTCCTCTCTCACTTATTCCCTCTAGCTCCCTCTCTCTGTCAAGAGCCCTCTAGCTCACTCTCTCTCTGTCTTACTCCCTCTCTCTGTCTAGCTCCCTCTCTCTCTGTCTTGCTCCCTCTAGCTCCCTCTGTCTCCCTCTCTCTGTCTTACTCCCTCTAGCTCCCTCTCTCTCTGTCTTACTCCCTCTAGCTCCATCTCTCTGTCTAGCTCCCTCTCTCCCTCTAGCTCCCTCTCCCTCTGTCTTGCACCCTCTCTCTCTATCCTAATCCCTCTAGCTCCCTCTCTCTGTCTAGCTCCCTCTCTCCCTGTCTTACTCCCTCTGTCTCCCTCTCTGTCTTACTCCCTCTAGCTCCCTCTCTCTCTCTTACTCCCTCTAGCCCCCTCTCTCTCTGTCTTGCTCCCTCTAGCTCTCTCTCTCTGTCTTACTCCCTCTAGCTCCCTCTCACTCTATCTTGCTCCCTCTAGCTCCCTCTCTCTCTTACACCCTCTAGCTCCCTCTCTCTGTCAAGAGCCCTCTAGCTCACTCTCTCTCTGTCTTACTCCCTCTCTCTGTCTAGCTCACTCTCTCTCTGTCTTGCTCCCTCTAGCTCCCTCTGTCTCCCTCTCTCTGTCTTACTCCCTCTA
Source organism: Lissotriton helveticus (assembly GCF_964261635.1). Taxonomy (NCBI): domain Eukaryota; kingdom Metazoa; phylum Chordata; class Amphibia; order Caudata; family Salamandridae; genus Lissotriton; species Lissotriton helveticus. The sequence continues at coordinate 253,002,993 of NC_136068.1, read as the reverse complement.
GCTCCCTCTCTCTCTGTCTTACTCCCTGTAGCTCCATCTCTCTGTCTAGCTCCCTCTAGCTCCCTCTCCCTCTGTCTTGCTCCCTCTCTCTCTATCCTAATCCCTCTAGCTCCCTCTCTCTGTCTAGCTCCCTCTCTCCCTGTCTTACTCCCTCTGTCTCCCTCTCTGTCTTACTCCCTCTAGCTCCCTCTCTCTCGGTCTTACTCCCTATAGCTCCCTCTCTCTCTGTCTTACTCCCTCTAGCTCCCTCTCTCTTACTCCCTCTAGCTCCCTCTCTGTCTTGCTCCCTCTAGCTCCCTCTCTATCTGTCTTACTCCCTCTAGCTCCCTCCAGCTCCCTCTCTCTCCGGCTTGGTCCCTCTAGCTCCCTCTCTCTGTCTTGCTCCCTCTAGCTCCCTCTCTCTCTCTTACTCCCTCTAGCTCCCTCTCTCTCTGTCTTGCTCGCTCTAGCTCCCTGTAGATCCCTCTCTCTCTATCTTACTCCCTCTAGCTCCCTCTCTCTGTCTAGCTCCCTCTCTCGATGTCTTACTCTCTCTAGCTCCCTCTCTCTCTGTCTTACTCCCTATAGCTCCCTCTCTCTCTGTCTTACTCCCTCTAGCTCGCTCTCTGTCTTGCTCCCTCTAGCTCCCTCTCTATCTGTCTTGCTCCGCCTAGCTCCCTCTCTCTCTGTCTTACTCCCTATAGCTCCCTCTCTCTCTGTCTTACTCCCTCTCTCTTACTCCCTCTAGCTCGCTCTCTGTCTTGCTCCCTCTAGCTCCCTCTCTATCTGTCGTGCTCCCCCTAGCTCCCTCTCTCTCCGGCTTGGTCCCTCTAGCTCCCTCTCTCTGTCTTGCTCCCTCTAGCTCCCTCTCTTGCTCCCTCTAGCTCCCTCTGTCTCCCTCTCTCTCGGTCTTACTCCCTCTAGCTCCCTCTCTCTCTGTGTTACTCCCTCTAGCTCCCGCTCTCTCTGTCGTACTCCCTCTAGCTCCTCTCTCTGTCTTCCTCCCTCTAGCTCCCTCTCTCTCTCTTACTCCCTCTAGCTCCCTCTCTCTCTGTCTTACTCCCTTTAGCTCCCTCTCTCTCTATCTTACTCCCTCTAGCTCGCTCTCTCTGTCTTGCTCCCTCTCTCTCTGTCTTGCTCCCTCTAGCTCCCTCTGACTCCCTCTCTCTCTGTCTTACTCCCTCTAGCTCCCTCTCTCTGTCTAGCTCCCTCTAGCTCCCTCTCTCTCTGTCTTACTCCCTCTAGCTCCCTCTCTCTGTCTAGCTCCCTCGAGCTCCCTCTCTCTCTGTCTTACTCCCTCTAGCTCCCTCTGTCTCTCTGTCTTACTCCCTCTAGCTCCCTCTGTCTCCCTCTCTCTCTGTCTTACTCCCTCTAGCTCCCTCTCTCTCTGTCTTACTCCCTCTAGCGCCCTCTCTCTCTGTCTTGCTCCTTCTAGCTCCCTCTCTCTTATTCCCTCTAGCTCCCTCTCTCTCTGTCTTGCTCCCTCTCTCTCTGTCTTGCTCCCTCTAGCTCCCTCTGTCTCCCTCTCTCTCTGTCTTACTCCCTCTAGCTCCCTCTCTCTCTGTCTTACTCCCTCTAGCGCCCTCTCTCTGTCTTGCTCCTTCTAGCTCCCTCTCTCTTATTCCCTCTAGCTCCCTCTCTCTCTGTCTTGCTCCCTCTCTCTCTGTCTTGCTCCCTCTAGCTCCCTCTCTCTCTATTGTACTCCCTCTAGCTCCCTCTCTCTGTCTAGCTCCCTCTCTCTCTCTCTGTCTTACTTCCTCTAGCTACCTCTGTTTCCCTCTCTCTGTCTTTCTCACTCTAGCTCCCTCTCTCTCTGTCTTTCTCACTCTAACTCTCTCTCTCTCTGTCTTCTTACTCCCTCTAGCTCCCTCTCTCTCGCACATTAAACCCGGGGGGGGGGGGGGGGGGCAGGACCCCCCCCCCCCCTTTTACACTCTCTGCCGCTTTCATTTTGTTTCTCTTTCAAAGCTTTTCAAGATGCAAAAAGAAATCTGTGTACAAGGCACCAGCGAGTTTGTAGACGTGAGAATTTTACGATATGAAACAGCTAAAGTAAAAGCTAATTTCCAAGTGGTTAATACCCCCCCTCCCCGGCCCCCCCTCTTTAGCACCGTGTCTTTTTCCATCTAAATGGCGGGGGGCCCCTCATTACTACACTTTTCAAACTTTAACTAATGAGAACATTTTAATTCGAATAGGTGAGAAAATATCTCTGTTCGCTTTTTTTTTAAAGCGGACCGAGTCTCTCTGAGGCCTTCGGGTGCGGTGCAGGGGGTGCCATGTACAGAGGCCTGCTGGTGTCACCCCCATGTGAGGGTGTCACCCGGTGCGGTCCGCACCCCCCGCACCCTCTTAGTGACGCCACTGCACCTACCATCCTTTTTAAGGTACTCTCCCAGCCAGAACATGCTGGCAAATTTACTCCTTTCTTGGGCAGGAGTAAATACACACTTGAGGATTGATTTACAGGGGAGTCTAGCTGAGATAGCTGTTACCACTTCTGGTTTTCAGAACAATGCTGAAATCCCCTCCAAAAACCTGCTGAGTGCCTTTTTGCTGTTTCCAGCAGTTCTGATGACCTGGCCATGCAACCTCTAGTTACACTTGTGAAAAACCAGTGTTTACCAGCAATCATGCTGGTTAAAATACGTTATATGAGAAAAAGGGCAGGAGGGGGGTTTATGGAGCAGTAGGAAGGGAGAGGAGTGCGGATTGTAAGGGGTACTTAAAACTCAATCTTTTGTAAAATACCAATTTTTTAAGACTTTTAAGAGTGTGTACGTGTGCAGTTTTGTCTGCATGTGCATGTAAAAATGCTAAGTGAAATCCAACAAACACCGCACCATAGACTCAAAGCACTAGTATCCAACTATTTACCACAGAATACATTTATTAGGGGGGTGTGACACCCCAAACATCCCCTCCGAAGCTACACCTCTGTCCTTAATTTGCAAACAAAATTCTCTTTAACCCCTCCCATGCTCGTGACGGAACCGCTCCGTCACGAGCCTCGGGTGGGCTGTGCTGGTGACAGAGCGGTTCCGCCACGGCCCGCTCGGCGTGCCTGCCCGGCGCTGATTACGTGCCTGCGCGGCGCGTTCTATTGAGTGGGCGGGGCCGTGACGGAACCGCTCCGTCACAAGCACAGCCCACCCGAGGCTCGTGACGGAGCGGTTCCGTCACGAGCATGGGAGCGCCGCTCGCCCCCCCTCCCTAGCGCTGCGGCGGAATTGCCACCGCAGCGAAGGGGTTAAGTTGATCCATTAGTGAATTAATCATTTTCAATGTTTACTGAGTAGCCAATTTTCTCCATAGAACATCATTGAATCTCGTGTTATCCAAGTATGATGTAGAAATGTTATTTTAGTTATGATTTGTCATCCTGTGATCCATCTGAAATTGATTTGAATGACTGATCACCATGCGCGCATTTTCAAATCCTCCACCCCGTGCTGCGCCGCAGTCAGATCATTCCCAGATTTTTGTCTGCCCCGAGGAAAGAGCGACTGATGAGAATAAAGACATTATGTATACATAACTAACTTTCACACGTTGAAGATTGGAGTGTCAACCAAGGCAGAATCTGAAAGATTGGGATCCTGGTGAAGAAATTGGCCCAACCTCATCACCCCCGTCCCTGGAGAAGGCCCACAAATCCCCGGCCTAGGAGCTTATCCAATATGTTGTCTAAGGATAGCAGCCAGATGTTTCTCAGCTGTTTGACCCACTTCCAGCAGAGACCAAATGAGCGCATGTTCAACTTGCAAGCACTAGTATAAACATTTCGAAGCCTAGCCTTGAGCGAGCCATTAAAAACTTCCCACGATCTTCGCAGTGATGCCGGCTCCCTTGGAGTACATCAGTTGCTTCACATACCAAGGGTGAATATCCTGCGTGGGTCAGGAGCGGCCGGTCACCTGCTAATGCAGCGCCCGACCCACCCCCCAAACTCCAGAATAAGTGGCGCCAGAGCCGTGTGGTCCCTGCAATTTTGATTATTTGAGTTAACGGATAATTAAGCCCAGAAGGCTCCATAGCCCACATGGAGTTATGCTTCCCAGCATATTAACGACAGAAGTCTTTTTTTCTCTATATTTCTTCTTCAGTGGAAAAACATATTTTAGCACTTTTGCTGAAGACCATATGCAGTTTTCATTCTCATTTTTTTTCACTCTCATCTTTTGCTTATCCCACTTGTGCCTCTAGTAGTGCTTTTCTAGAGATTTGGCAGCTTTTTTTTTACTGCCTCCTGATATCTAGCAACGTTTTATGTAAGGCTTATCTATGCAGGTTCAGTGATCTAATTTAACTATCTTTATGTGGGATGAATAACTCTTTGAAATTGATTTCCTCCTGTTGCAGTGATTACTCATGCAAAAGCAACTGAAAAAATAGACCAGATCACCCACACTAAACATATCCTACAGTAGCTTACAACCTATAGTCTGGCTGTACTGTCCGCCTGCTCCCTGTGCCCAAAACAATTATAATTCACACCGCTTTCCACAACTATTAGCAAGGGTTCACCTCTCAGGCTAGGATTTGGTCTCCTACGTTAACTTGCTAGGGCTAGCCACCATTGCAAGAGCCTGGGCTAAGCAGGTATAATGCCAAGTAGGTTAGGTTAGAATAATGCATGTTTCAAACCTTTACGTCAACCCAGCAGTAATAGAGGATCCGCCTTCTGTTTTTTAGTCTGCAAGTACTGGCTCACAGGTAAGAAGTAGGTTTTACTCAGGTGCTTTTACTTGTAGCATCACATCAGTTATCAGAGCAGGAGCTTGTGTTGTAGCCAAACTGAGAACTTTACATGGCAAGTTGCGTCATCATCACACAGACTGATACATGTGTGTGTGAGGAGGTGAGTAGTGGGCAGCCATATTCTCATTTCTCATATTGGGTTGCGCATATTATGTTGACATAGAGCCCTGCGTTTGTTAAGGAATACATTTTGTGACATGGGATCATGAGCTTAATAATAAGTATCCTGTACACGTACTTTTTTACCGGGGTGTATACGTAGTTACTGACACTGTCATGTGAGAAGGATTGGGTGGTGGGTGAATCGTCTGCTTCACTTGTTCCCACATGTTGCTGTGATCACCTTTCTCTGTGTTCATCTGAATTGTCTAAGGATTTGGTTCACATCACTTCAAGATGGCTGTCTCTTTAACATCATAAGAATGTTTGCCTGGTTTCAGGGTGTATTAACACCTGTAATAGCTTTTCTTCATCGTTCTCTTTCACTTTTTTTTATTTAGTTGGTCTTTCTCAAATAAATCCTTGGGAATACTTGGACATGAGAAAATGCTTGCTTCCCTTTGCTTGCCTTTCTTCTGTCAGTTTGGGCAACCCGAGTGTTTTCTTGTCTCCCCTTATTGTAGCTTATATCTCAGTGAGAGATATGGGCTCTTCAATAACCACTTTCTAAGTAATGACACATTTTCACAGTCTTTCAAAGCTTTTTTGTCATTGTCGAATAAATGAAAGCATAATGCTCGACCAATCAGCATTGTTGAGCGATCAAAGCATCCATTGATTGGGTAACATTTATTTTGACAATTCATGGTGAATGTGTCCATTCAAGGAATCTTTATTTTTTCTCACCAGTCTGCTTGATGTATTAACTACTCCTTCTACGCTGCCTTGCACATGTCTTCAGGTGCACAATAGTTGTTCATTGCTATCCCAAACAGATTGTTAAATCTCTAATTTCAAGTACATTTATGTCATCCCATAACCATCTTGGAAAACAACAAATTGATGTGTATTGTCTGTTATAGTGGATCTCTGCGCATTGCGCGCTCTTGTAACGGAAGAATGGCCTGTTGTGACTGACGCTAGATCAGGTTATCCGCTCTCGCCTCTGCCTATACTTTGACTGTGGAGCCTTTGGCATGTCTTTGTAGGAGCCAATATATAGATGGTAGCTTCATCATGGGTAACCTGTCAAGTGATATTTCCCTGTATACAGATAATGTGCTGCTAAACATGACATTTCTGGCTATTGTATTTTCACCAATGCAGGAGAGGGGACAAGAGTTCTGTTTGTTGTTAGGATTTTTAATAAAGTGAACTAAATTCTTGATATATCGTTGATGTGGTGTGACCACAAATCGTTTTCTGCTCAGGACTTCCAGGAAAGGCTTCATAGAACCAGGATTATGCATGCACAATGAGCTTTTGCACATTGGAAGAGGAATTTTGTCTAACATGAATGATCTCCGGTGACTTTTTCTTGTAGGCGATGCTGATAGTCATATCTAGTGCTTTCTATACTGCCCTACTCACTCCGATGAGCAGGCTGTTTGGGGGCAATGGGGCGTACAGATCTGTTCTTTTGACAAAGCTACCTTATGAGATGATGGCTAGGTGTGGTGGCTTAGTGGACTAATGCATCCACTTTAGGGGCCTGTGTTTGACCTCAGTGTCACAGGTTCAAAGCCTGGTTGGTCCACCCAGCCTTACATCCTTTTGAGGTCGATAAAATGAGTACCATTGATTTGGGTAACAGTAAATATCTGTTATACAGCACCAAGATGGCCTTCTGGGTGAACATGCGCTATATAATTACACACAAACTTAAGGGTTTCCTCGTAGCCCAACTTCAATTCGTAGTTCAAAAACTCCAGAAAGACCAGATCACTATAATGATTAAATCCGTGATACAGCCAAATGTTTTTTCCAGTACTTGGCTGGGTACAGTGTTGCAGGATAATCACATCCTGTATGGTCCATTCTGAAAATAGGGGAGGGGGTCATCAGGACACATGTGCAATACATACCGGGTTTGCCTTTGCTAGATTACCTCAAGGGGACAATTGTATTTTTCCATCTGTTTCATAACCGAGGTTGAGATTCCATGTCCGGAGAATCATAGTGACTATTTCAGGACAGTTTGTGATGAGCAAATCCCTAGATTGTGTGCATTTTGTAAATTAAGGTTGACTAATAAATCCTTTTTACACACAATACCGTGTCACACAAGTGCATCCATTATAAGGGTCTTAAGAACATTTGTTACTATAAGAGTAGCGCACTCGGCCAATCTTGGCAAGGCACTAGAATGTGCCAGACGGTTTACTCCACATGCGATGGGACTGTGTAACACAAAGACCCCTTTGGAGGAGTTGAAGTGATTTCTAGCAGATTTTTTGGGAACTGAATATAGAAGCATTTGCATAACTATGTCTGCTATGACTTCTGGAACGGAAGCCAAACAGTGGTCTGGGTTTAATGCATCGTTCTTTTGCTCACCACGTCATCCGAGTTTGTACCCAGCCATATACAAATCAGTCTTGACAGTGTTCCTCATTGGAGCAGTCTAACCCGACCTGCCAAGCCAGGTCCACCCTGGACCGGAAATAGGCATCCTAGCACCAGTTTTGGGGCATTACCCCTCATCAGCCAAGCTAGCTTGAGTCCAGTGGCACAGTGAGCATGGGACCCACGTCTGGGGATACCCTTCCCACTCAGGGCGACAAAAGCAAAAGGAACACATGATGGACGGAATGCTGGACAATGCAAACATTCACCCCAGTCACAAAGATCTGCGTTTAAGCCATCTTTCTTTTGCTTACCGTGCCACCCCAGTTTGGACTCAGCCATATGCAAATCAGTCTTGAACCTGTTCCTTGTGGGAACAGTCCAGCCCGAACTGCCAAGCCAGGTCCTCTTTGGACAGGAAACAAGCATCCTGGGACCGGTTTTGGGGCATAAGCCAGTTGTACTCAGAATAATCAATCATGGAAATCCAAGGGAAAGTATTTAAGTATTAATTATGAGAGCACAGAGGTAACAGTGGCAATACCACTGTAGTCATCTTTCATCTGGTTTGGTGAATACAGCTATGTCATAGAACATAGCAACAGTGGAACATTACATAGAATCTTATATTTAAAGTAACACACACCTATTCTTAAATTAACATTTAAGAATACAACAAAGCCCTCATCAGCCAGGCTAGCTTGAATCCAGTTTGAACATCTGTTTGGCAATTGGCAAAACCTAAAGTTGATATGAAATGATCAATCAACTCGCCGATGATACCTGAATGCATCCAGGAGGTCAGGAAATGGGCCAGTGTTGGAAATGACCTGAGTCTGATAGCGGCAATGCCGGGGGCTATGTCTATATGGTGAGAAAATAATTCCTGGACACACTTGAAGTGAGATCTGGTGGGACTCTGAAGCTAAAGTAGCAGGTGTGACCTTTGCCCTTATGAGCAATTACAAAGGGTTTAAGTGATATCTTGGCTGTGTGGGTTGTTAGTGTTAGGGCCACCACATCTGTACAGTGAGGTGTGGCATTAAGGCACGACCACCAAGTGCCAATTGGGGGAGCCCGATTGCAGGTGAGAGCCGCAATAGTTTCCCATTGTGAGGCAAAGGGAGGTTGTGAAATCAATAAAATCGCCTTTTGCTTGCGGTAAATGGAATCCTCACACATTCCGGGCTCATAGGTGCTTGGTCAGCAGTTTCAGCTCATTGACTTGGGTTGGTACAGGACAATGGCAATTTTTACTTTGCTGATAAAGGACAGATTTGTGTTCTGATTGTGTTTCCCTTTGTTGAACGATTGTCATAATATGACTGATAAAATAGATACAAAAGAAAATCAGCACTAATTATTTTCATTATAAGCCAATACAGACCGGAAGCGCTCCAGAAGAACTTTCAGTGCAAGACTTATTTGGGTTAAATAAAATTGAAAGTTACCTGATGGCGTCACCTCATTGGGCAGTCACCATACTCTACTTTTCTTTTTATCTACAACCCCTTGCAATTTTGAACGTTTGTCCAGTTGGTTCAATTGAGATGACCCAGAACTACAGCTCCCAGGATGCAACAGGTTTTCGAATGAGACTCCAGCACTGTAGTATGGTGTCAAAGATGACTTGAAGTCATCAGCTCAAATGAACTGATCCAGAGGCTACTTCCTGCATAAAACAATGTGTGCCAATGTAGACGGAAGTGACGTCATGTAAACTGAGCCGTCACAAAATGAGCACGACCATTTGTGACGCTGGCTCAGGTGCTACCGTATCCGACTGGTGCTGCTAGTTTTACCAGACACACAGATGGGGAAACAATTGCAGATTAGGTTGTCTTGCTCGGGAAGAAAATTCAACAATTCGAGGCTTATATTTTTCACTTGTTCGGCAAAACCTGCTTCCTTATCCCTGTTCTTAGCCCCCCAGACTGTGCCAGGGAAGCGGCGTTTTGATCGTTGAGACGTGTTTCCTTTATGTAGGCGTCTTTTCAATTAGCCTTTCTTTCTATTAAGTGGTCTCGGCTCTATTATTTCTGTCTTTGGCGGAGGGTGTCATTTTGCACGTTGCCATGAGACCTGGTATTATTTACACAGGCCGGGCCTGCTGCACAGATTGAATCCATCAGTTTGATAGCCTTCTGACATTTTTACATGGGGTGAACATTTCCTGCTGAACTATAAATACCCCAGAAAACGAGCTTTTCAGTGGTGGCTGCGCCTGGCGCTGCAGAACCCACAGTTCACTTCAGGCTTAAAACTCGAGCCTTTAATGCTGGCATCAGGTGGCAATAATAGATGCCTGTGCAGTCTTGACATTTTAAGAAACTTACCACAAGTAGTCCACAGGGAAAAAAGCACATATTACTAATGTACCAACTATTTAACTTTAACTCTAATCTTTAGTTCCAGAGTAGTGTGCTACTCGCCAAAAAGCGCTTCAACTTGTCGTCGGGTCAGTAAATTCCATGTAAATGTAATTTACAATTTTCAACACATATATATGGGTTGTGTCTGGCAGGATACTGGACTAGTGGATACACTGTAGGCATCTACCTTTGACCTCAGGGTCACAGGTTAGGATCCTGGTGGCCCAACTCAAGTCATTCATCCCTCTGAGGTCAATAACATGAGTAACATTGTCTGCCCCAGAGACGTTTTAAGGCATGGGTAAAGTGGGCTCTGGCCCAGGGTCCCAGTCTAGTAGGGGGACCCCTGATAGAGCCAGCTCTGTTCTGTAGAGAGTCTTGCCCGATGGCCTTGAATAATTTTTAAACAGATTGTTGTAAATAGTGTTTTCTATCATTTATTTTTAGGGTGCGAGAGTCAATTACAGACATTTTGCAGACAAAAAGTGTTTGTTTCATGCAACATCCATATAAAAAGTTTTTTAGAGTTTTTTTTAGATCAATACAGGATCTCACATATGAAAAATGCGAGGGTGTCACAGAGATTATTTGCAGTAATATTACTGAGCTGCTGCTGTGTTACAATATTGAAAACACACGTCACTATCCCTGAATATCAGATGTACACACAGTTAGAATTTTACCACAGAGGGCATAAAAGAGATGAAACTGGATAAGAAAATCAAAGCTGTTCTGAACAGGAGCCACCAAAATACATTTGGCCCAGGTCCCAAAAAAATCCTTAAAACGTCCCTGGTCTGTCCCACAAACATCCTTTATTTTTCTTAAGTGGCAAGAGACCTGCTTTGGGGTGAATGTGCATTCGACAAATACACCTGTTACGTCATTTATCAAGCACGGCGTGATACTGTGGCATTAGTAAAGTAAGATTTGCCTTATGGTTGGTATTTGCTACTGTACAAGATTCCTGGATTTTCATCACAAATTCTCCATCTTACTGTCTTAAATTATTAACTATGTCTAGGAGTGAGGATCAGGAAAAAAAGATAGAAGTCACAGTTCTGTGACCGGTGGGGCAAAGGGGAAACAGCCTTTACATTGAGGTTTTTACAACATTGTGCCTTTCCTTTGTATTTTTTGCCACACATGTTTTTACAGTGTTTATGCTTTTACAGCGCATGCCTTTACCACGCATTTAAGGTATTGTATTGTATTGTAATTGCATTTATATAGCGCTTACTACCCCTGACGAGGCGTCGAAGTGCTTTTTCGGCGGGTAGCACGCTACTCCGGGACCCATAGAGGATTAGTGTTGAATTAGTATAGTGAAACATGCAAGTACATTTTGGTGGATAGGTTAGTCAGTTATTTGGATATGGAATGATAGCAGAAGGATAGAGGAGGACAAAGGTTTGTATTTATTTATCATTTGTTGACACACGCTATTCAGGAAGCCTATTAAGGATTAGTGGTGAATTAATATGGTGAAATATGAGGAAATTTCAGTGGTGGATATTAGTCTGTTACTTGGAGTGAGAAGGATAGCGGAGGGATAAAAGGGGAAGAAAGATTAGCATTCATATAGCACTTGTTACCCCTGATGGGTGTTAAAGCGCTTTTCTGGCGAGTAGCACGCCACTCCGGAACCCATAAAGGATTAGTTTTGAAAATTAGTATAGTATAAATATGAAGTAATTTCAGTAGTAGATATGTTATTCAGTTATTCGGGCAGTATATTAGTATAGCTGAATATGGAATTTGAGAAGTGAACATGTTAGTCTGTTAATTTTGATTGAAAAGGATAGCGGAGGCTTTTGGATGAGTAAAAAGGAGTTTTAGAGCGGAGGAGTCAGAGGGAAGAGTTTAGAAAGGTTTGTTTTACGGGATCGGTGTAGTAAAAAGAGGTGTCAGATGATGCAAGGAGGGGTAAAGTAGGAGAGAGTCTAGAAAGGGTTATTTTGGTGATCATAGTAGTGGTATGAGGTTTGGGATAAATGAGAGAGTGGATGTAGAGGATATATTGATAGATGTATAGGATGAGAGATAGGGTAGTGCATTGGAAGGTAGAATTTCTGGCCCTAGTCCCGACCAGGCTCGAACAGGCTCAAACAGGCAACTACCCTTGTCCTCTCCGCCCTTAACAGGCTCAAACAGGCAACTACCCTTGTCCTCTTCGCCCTTAACAGGCTAAAACAGGCAACTACCCTTGTCCTCTCCGCCCTTAACCTCTCCGCCCGGGCTGAGACGCCCTAAGCCTGGACTTTTTTATAGTCTTAGTAATCAGGTGACCCCTTCAGCCAAATGGAACCCTAGCCCTAACACTATCCAATCACAACACTAGCCCTAAAATCTAGAACCAATAGGAGACCAGGACCTTACTGCCAATCTTAGCCCTAGTCCAAGCACCCAATCAGTTAAAAAACCCTGATCTCTACATCCAATAAAGGCCCTAGCCCTACCAGTAGTCCCAACCTAAGTCCAAGCAGCCAATGGTACAGGTAGCCCTAGTCCCTACTTCCAATAGAAATCCTAACCCTAGCCCTAGTCCCAACCCTACAGTGATTGAATCACAGACTCAGAAACCAATCAGAACTCTCAAATACCCAACCAATGAGGACATTAACCCTAACCCAATAGAAACACCAGATACAACCACCAATCAGTGTACACATGTGCCAACCACTAGCAGACCATACAAGGTCCCAGCGACCTCAGACAAGGTTTGCTGGCCAGGGAGTTGGAAGCTGCTTCTCCTGTTCAGAATCTCCTAGGAGACAGACAGGCTCAATCCACACGTTGGACTTCTGCAGGTAAAGGCTTCACTAACTCGAAATCTAACAATACTGTTTGAATAAGACTTTGCTCCCCCTGCTGGCCAAAAAACGAAGTGCACAGACTCCAGTAAATACAGTTTAAACAGCTCACAGAAGCACTCTCTGGTGTAGAATATCCCTGTTGCTGGAGAGGGAGGCAGGGGACTGGCCTCACTGGCTTGTGAACACAAAATGGTGGCTGGGGATGCACTGTTTTAACACACAGGTCTTAGCACAGAGCAAAGGAGAAATTTGGCGGTAAAACAGATTTGCCACCAAGGAGGAATGAGAGGGACAACCTACAGAGGTTGGACTGCAAATCCCACAATTCAACACGTTAAATGCAAGCAATCATGGGCAGGGAAAACCACAAGTTTAAAACACAAAACAGGTGATAAAATATGCAATCACAGGCAGGTCAAAACTGCAATTTTAAACTGTAACAACCACATGCAAAGACAGTAATCACAGAAAGGGAAAATCGTTTTTAAACAACTTTTGTTTTGGGAAGAGACAGCACTAGTCTGTTTATATAAAAATATATATAAACAATGTGTGGTAAAGGCCTATGTTGTAAAAGCATATGCGTTCTAAAAAACTGCTGGGTAGAAAATGTGATGTTATGGCATGAAAAGTATTTCCCTGCCTTGTTCCGTCATACAACGGGGCCAAGTGATGCACCACGTAGAATCCAATGAGACTGGCCAGCAGGAGGCGCTGACTGTGCCTGTTGCTGGCTGGTTATAGGACCCATTGTTAGGGACCTCGAGATAGCAAGGATGTGAGGTAGTAGTTCAGATACAATATCCACCAATCCTCTTCACTGTGGAACCTACGCATGCCAGAAAATGTTCTACTGCTTGGTTGTCATTCCCCCCGGGGAAACAGGGGTCAGGGAAGAGAAACGCACTCTTGACTCTGCTCAGATATCAAGGTCTCAGTGGATAGGACTGTCTTCAGACAACTTCACAGATATACGCAGGCTTTTGTCACCTTACCTCTGAATGCCAAGTGTTACCCCGTGGTTGCAATGAACACGGGACGGTAGTGACCGATGCTACTCCTTAGGGTTCTATATAGATAATCAAATATTTTATGAAACTAGGATGTAAACTCTGATAAAGATACAAAAACCAATAACTTTGCATGTATTATTAGGCTCAACCGTTACTCCACAGAAAGGATGGTTGACGTCCTAGGTCGAATTGAGTTGAATCCAGTTCCAGGCCACAAGGATGGAGGCATTGCAATGTTTCCAGAACTTGGAACAGCTAGGCAGGAAGAAACAGGGATCCCTGGCAGATAAGCTGGGCCTGCAAAGGAAACGGGAACCATTGGAAGGAACAAAACAACAAAGTGCACAGAATGCCAAACTGTGAGAGAAACTTTGCTGTCAGCAGGAACCATACAATCATAGAAAGTTGCGCTGTGGCGGGTTTTTTCCGCTGCCTCTACTTAAACTGCCCCAGAAGTGTTTTACTTTCTTAATGGTCTGTTGTGTTCTCTTAAATCACTGAGCCTTTGTTTAGCTGTGCCCCACAAAGCGTGTCCATGCCTACTGTTCCCCAGGCCCCAGAGCCTGGTCTTCCACACAACCTGTCTCTTTCAGGATCTGAATGATCATATTCTACAACTTGGTCTTACTCCAGTCTCGATTTACCTGCATCTCCTTGTTTGAGCATTTTATTTTTATATAGCGTGAACCCGACTTGAAGGTATCAGCGCACTTTACATGAACACCAGTTGCGTTACAGACAGACACATTCATTTTGTTAGGCACAGGGAGATTAAGTGTTTGCTCAGAACCACAGGATGTTGAGCGTCCCTGCCGAAACTCGAAATCGTTCCCCAGCTTTGAGCTCAGCCACTCTCGCTGTTAGGCCACATCATCTCCCCTTTGTCCTGGCACCCCTTCCATGGGTATGGGCAGGTCCCAAGGATAGCTCTGGTAGGACCAAGAAGATGGCTCCGATTGGGCGGAGTGAATGGCAGTCATAGGGTTCGGTGGGTTGGAATGGCCAGGCACAGTGGGTGGGCTTATTAAAGACCAAAAGATTGCTTGTCTCTGACTCAGTGAATGAATTCAGTAAAGCTCAGTGGATAGCGGTGCCTGTGCATAGCTGCGATAGGACCCACTAGGTGGCTATGGTAGGCCTCAGTGTATCACCATGACTGTGACCCTGTGTATGGTGGGGGTAGAGCACAGTGGGGGGATAGCCAGGCAGGGATCGGGGGTCTGTTAGGGACCAGGAGATAGCTCATGTAGGATCCAGGAAAGGGCCCTGGTAGGAATGGACCCATGGGGGCAGATTTATGAAGGCCTTGCGCCGCCGGTGCGTCACTTTTAACATGGGAAAAAGTGACGCACCAGCAGCGCAGGGCCTTCATAAATCTGCCCCATGGTACTTATGGGCATCATCAGATTGCCTTGGTAGAACCCATGGATGAATTTGGTAGGGCTTAGCAGATGACCCTGTTAGGGGCAGCAGTTACAGCCTGCTGGATGGGACTTGTATGGGCACTGAGATGAGATTAGTATTTATTTATTTATAAAGTTTTATATAGCAGGAACAAGATCCCGAAGGATATCAGAGCGCTTTACAAAAAGGGTGGAAGGAAGATCAAAAACCCAATAACGACATCAATTAAGAATACACAACATGAATAATCACAAAATTCACAGACAAACTACACAAAGGAGAGTAACACAATAAACAGATAATAGCAGGTTACGAGGGGAGAGCACAATGCATTAAAGAAGAGCAGAATCACATGATGGAACAGTGGTTCTAGGATCAATTATTTCGAGCCAGTGGACCTGGCCCAGATTAAGGAAGGAATGTTTCCATTAGGAATCTTTTGCCTTCCAATTTGAGAGCAGTCGTTGAGTATCCCCTATGTATTTTATCCATCGCCTAGTTGGACGTCTTTGGATACTTTTGCAGATGTAAACAGTTCTTTCATGACATAAAAGATGGATTGTGCTGTATAGGCTGTGCCACTGTACTTATGTAATCTTGCGCCACTGTGATTTCTGCATATTTACATATTTACCATACTTGCCACATAATCCATCTTCTGCATAAGTCGAAGATTTCCACATAAAAAGTGTTTCTAGCTCACACTGATGATCAATAGTTATGTGAAAAAAGTTCTGCCAGCGGTGCAGCACAGTGACAGCCATTTCCAAGGTTAGCAGGTTACTTTTCTGTAGCTGGTTGTGTATGCCTGTCTCTGGAATCCTTAAAAATAAACATGGTGAAGCTGTAGATGAAAAGGAACCACTCAAGGCCAATCTGAATCACTGTACGGCAAGAAACAGCTAGGAAGATGGCCAGGTCAGTCACTAAAGTAAACCCAGACCTGAAAAAAACTTCTGCAAGTGACCTGAAAATGTTACCTGGAAGTTAATAGTTAAAAGCTTTTCTTGCAATTGTTATTAATAATAAATTAATGTAATTACTGATTATGTATATTGGATCATATGCAATCTAAATCATTGCATTTAACTAACCTAGACCAACCTATTGTCACAAACCTATTGGTTTGGTATGTATTCTTATTAATCAGCTAGGATTGTCTCTGCTAAACTACTTGCCCACTTTCCCACATGGCAGCTCATTGGGCCCGCCACTCTATTGTTCACCTACTGACAACAGGCTTTCCTCTCTTTCTATTTTTTTGCCTTGGCTACCTGGAAGTGGGCACCTTAGGCAGGAATTCATTTGCTAATTGTAAGTGGGTGAGATGAGTCCTTTTTATACAATTCTCTTTCACGAAGCGAACGCTCCTATTGCGAAACACCGTTGACAGTTCTTTGCACATCTTCACTGGAAATATGCCCTCTTCCTATGTCTGGTTTGAATTCAGTTTTTTTGTTGACGGGTATTGGAGTTACATTGTGACCTTAGCAGGATAGGAGGTAGCCACAGCCCACTCAGAATAGTTAAAGAACCCTTGACAACGAGGTGGGAGGCAGAGAGGTAAATGGTAGGTTAAGTCCTGAAAGTGAATGCAGACCTGGTAGGACATCTGCTGGAGTGACCTCTACCCCGGAAGGGCTTGATCCCAGAAGTGATATTTTTCACCTGGACATTATTAATTAGAGGTTATCTGTTCTGTAATCCTACTTAAGGACTTTCAATGCTGACTATATGATGGATCACCTTTAATTTAACTAATTGGTCATGGTTATGACTGGAGTTAAATTCCGATCCTTTGCTCAAACAGGAATTTGCAAACAGAGGAAATTCCGATTTGTTCTTTAATTGTCACACCTTTGCTGTTTTCCAATGACAGGTTTTGCCAGGTCAAATCTGGTGAAATTTGTGGAAGATAAAAGACAGTAAGGCTAAAACAGGCACATATTGATGCGATCAATACAGAATCTTAATTTTATGCCTCGTTTCCAGCGCAAAAAAGTCATAATAGTAGGAATTTACTGCATACCACACACGGTGTCAGAATTTACTGTGTGAGGTAAATACCCACCCCACCACTCTAATAATCAGGATCTTTTTGTTTAGTAACCCCCTGCTATATCTGCTTTTTAAGAAATATGGGTGTTGTGTCTTTGTCTTTACAGAGGGTGCTTAATTAGCCTGTGATGTCACTGCTCCCCATTTGAGACTACAGATCATAACATTAATGGATGATGGAAAGGCACCTCTTTCTGAATCAGTAACAACAGGGGTTCTTATCTTTAGGATCGAGCATAACACCAACATACTCCTAATTTTACCTATACAATTCCTACTCTAAATGTAAACAAAAAAAATATGAATGCTATTTTATATTGGGGTGTTATTTTTTCCTCATGTAAACTTTGATTAAAAATCACAACCCACCAACTTTCCACAATGTGTAAAATCTACGCACTTCTACTGGAGAACCACTTTATTTAAACTTACGAGAGTCTTTGTCTTATCATGGATGGGCTACTGCCACCTCAGGCCTACAAAACAAAAATCTCAACCCAAAAATCGCCAAGAATTACGCAGGCAGAATGCACCAGAATCAAAAACACAAACATGTCTTCCCTGTTCTGTTTGTCCACTGGCTTCCAGGGTGACAAAGAAACAACTTCAAGGAAGTATGCAGCATTCACAAGGCCTTCTCTGGAAAATGACACCTTTACTTGCAAATTGTGGCCTTGCTCTTCCGACCCACTGGAATCTTGTTGCCAAGAAGGCTGTCCATCTATGCCTAAGCAAACCCCAACACCGTAAATTCAGAAATGTTCAGGAAAGATCTGATGACCTGACTGTTTAAAAATGCCCTTGTCGAACCAGTGACTGAACTGTATTGTCCCATCCCTACACACAAACAGGCCACGCCCACACCAAAAGGTCCTCTCCTAGACCCAGTGTGGCCCATTCACAAAGAAGCATTTATTGGTATGAGAGGTAACACTACAGGAATACTACTTCACACACTTATGAACAGCATTTGTAATCTGGCTCCAATATCTCCAAAGTAGCTTCAAGAAAGACTATCAGAACTGTCTCATGTCTCTGGAGTTCTTTGACTTAACTGAGTTCACAACCTAGTGCTCTGACTTTGCTTTAAAGTAATAGATGTATGATATTACAACGTGATCAAAATGATTGCGGTACATCACAAAGCATCTTTTACAACGCAAGTCGTTACCACGACTTGCGCTATGGGGTGCTGGACTTAGGAATAGTAAGATTTACTATTCCAACTCCAGCCTACGTACAGTAGGGAAGGTGTTGGAATAGTAAATCTACTATTCCTTAGTCTAGAGCGCCCTCCAGCGCAAGTCGTTGTAACGACTTGCGTTGTAAAAGATGCGTCGTAATGGCACTGCGGTGTTTTGACCTAGTTGTAAAGGTTGTTTACTGTTTAAAGCCAGACCATTTCCCTTTCCTTCCATTGAGAAAATGCATATCTGGTAATCTTTCAAAATTCTCAACAATTCTCACCCATGTCTAAAACCCTAGCCTCAGTGGCCCCATAACGTGGCCCCAAAGGTAGCCTCTACATGCAGAACAAAGGATGATAAGGGCTGGACGTCAGAGGAACTCCGCTGAAAGTAACGGGCTAAGCCAATCACTGAGAAGAGAGCCCGGATCCAACATAAAAGCAGCATTGATGTGAAGCACATGGGTGCCTTCTGCTCCCTGCTTCTAGTAAGAGTTTGTAACTTGTCTCTAAGTTGTATATCTTGACCACTGACTTAGCTAACTAACAGCTCCAGACTCTTCAATTAGAATCCTGTAGCCTAACAGTGTTATGGCCTGCTGTCCTCCCACTGCCTGCTGTGCACCGAGAAATGCAAGTATCTGCTATCCCTGCTGGGTCATGTATGGGACGGTCCCACAGATCAGCTGAATAAAAGCATAGGGATGAAGACTGTCTAGAACTTTTATGCTCGGGTGCAAACTCAAGCATTGTGCAAAAAAGTGTGTCAGTGGTGCCATTATGTGAATTGTGGGAGGTGAAATCAGGCCATTGCACAGCCCCTCTGTGTATGACAGCTTGAGCATGCACTATGCACTTACAGCAATAGCTCAGAGAAGCACGATATATATCCCCCAACATTGAATATGGGTCCCTAACTAGGGGGCATATTATCAAGAACGGCGTTAAAATTATCACCAGTTTAGCGGCAGAAAACTGCTGCTACAGCGGCGATAATGGGCTTGATAATATGCCCTGGAGAATTCCAATAGAAGCCCATGTTCACACCAGAACATGGACTTCTGGAATTCTCAAGGGCGTATTATCAAGCCCATTATCGCAGCTGCCGCTAAACCGGCGATCACTTTTAACACCGATCTTGATAATACGCCCCCAGATACCTTAACCATAAAGCCTGTGGAGACCAAAGGAGCCAATTTGGACCGTAACATATGATGAAGAGGGAGAGGGTGTGGCCTTGGCCAGAGCTGCAGACCATGGAGCTGAGGAAGCAGGTTCAAGCCTCGATCGGCATCGGCAAAGCATTCTGCGATTCTGCGCAAATCACTTACAGCCTTATTCATCAACGGGCCGTTTTGCGAGCCACTAATAGCGATTCATAGCGAATCGCTATTAAGGACTCGCAAAACGGTATTCATGTAGGAATTGCTAAATAAATAGCGATCCCTACACATTCCTTATTTGCGAGTAGCAAATTGCTAATCGCAAATAAGGAATAACTCCCCATTCATTCCTATGGGCCAAAAGGCCCATAGGAATGAATGGGGAGTATTCCTTATTTGCGATTAGCAATTTGCTACTCGCAAATAAGATAGCGATTTAAAGGGTGCCAGGGGTGTCCAAAGGACACCCTGTAGCACCCCTTAAATGCAAATTGAAACAGGTGTTGCGCACACACACGCTTTGGACATGTGTGTGTGCAACATGCAACTTAGAAAAATGCTTTTAAAAGCATTTTTCTAAGTTTTTGCTATTTACCGAGAGGTCTGACCTCTCGGTAAATAGCGGCCCAAAATTGCATTTTCGCAATTTTAAAATGCTTCATGAATTGCATTTACGGAATCTCGAATAGAGATTCCTTAAATTCAATTCTTCGCAAATGTGCGAATTCTTAAATAGCGAATTTTGCATTTGGGATGATGAATCCCAAATGCAAAAATTGCACTCGCAAAAGGCAAGATTCTGAGAATCTTGCCCTGTGCGAGTGCAATTTAGCTTGATGAATCATGATTCATCAAGCTAAATTGCACTCGCAAAGGGCAAGATTCTCAGAATCTTGCCTTTTGCGAGTGCAATTTTGCCCTGTGCGAGTGCCCTTTGCGAGTGCCCTGTGCGAGTGCAATTTAGCTTGATGAATCATGATTCATCAAGCTAAATTGCACTCGCAAAGGGCAAGATTCTCAGAATCTTGCCTTTTGCGAGTGCAATTTTTGCATTTGGGATTCATCATCCCAAATGCAAAATTCGCTATTTAAGAATTCGCACATTTGCGAAGAATTGAATTTAAGGAATCTCTATTTGAGATTCCTTAAATGCAATTCATGAAGCATTTTAAAATTGCGAAAATGCAATTTTGGGCCGCTATTTACCGAGAGGTCAGACCTATCGGTAAATAGCAAAAACTTAGAAAAATGCTTTTAAAAGCATTTTTCTAAGTTGCATGTTGCACACACACATGTCCTTTGGACATGTGTGTGCGCAACACCTGTTTCAATTTGCATTTAAGGGGTGCTACAGAGCACCCTTTAAATCGCTATCTTATTTGCGAGTAGCAAATTGCTAATCGCAAATAAGGAATACTCCCCATTCATTCCTATGGGCCTTTTGGCCCATAGGAATGAATGGGGAGTTATTCCTTATTTGCGATTAGCAATTTGCTACTCGCAAATAAGGAATGTGTAGGGATCACTATTTATTTAGCAATTCCTACATGAATACCGTTTTGCGAGTCCTTAATAGCGATTCGCTATGAATCGCTATTAGGGGCTCGCAAAACGGCCCGTTGATGAATAAGGCTGCAAGTGCCTACCAAAAATGAATGTGTCCTTGTGTAACATAACTGGTGTTCATGTAAAGCGCTTCAAAACCTTCGGGTCGACATCGCCTATATAAATCTGAGAAATAAAACAAGATGGGTGAACCATGGTCACCAGGTCTACAATTACTCTCCAGACTATTGTCAGGACGTGACAAGTTTGTGGGGGTCAAGTGTATGTTATCATTGCTGGGCTCCATAAACTTTATGACGTGCAGTATTTGGTTATGTGGACCTTTCGTGTGGGATAGACTGACTGGCGCTGCTCGTGGACTCTATACTGTTTTGTTTTCCCCTCTGTATGTCGTCCATTTTCTTTGTGGAGACGGGAATGTGCAGCAGTGCGGAACCGCAACCTATAAGAAGAGCCCCCTGCACGCAGCCTGCACGTGCCCCAACACACTTCCTGCAATGGCGCTCCCATGCCTTGCGACTCTCCATTGTGTAAATAAATATAACTAAAACCAATGAGTCACTGCTAAAATGATCGAGTGAGAGTTGTTAGTGATGTTCTCAGACGCAAGGGCCATTTATGCATAAATAGAATTATTTCTGTCTTTTTCTAAATATAAGACTCTACCAAACCTAAGACGAAAGTAACGTTAGAAAAGTTTATTTCCTCCTAAAACAACGGAAAAGCAATGCTCGCATTCGAAGGTATGGGTGCAGTGCAAATGTTTTTGAAAAATGTTCGTCTCATCGTGTATGCTTCAGCCTTCCGAGAGTTAACATTCCAGCGGCAAAATAAAGGCTGACAGAGCGCCAACGTGCCCGACTCTGGGAGCCAGTAAAAGAAACGCCAGACTTTACTCACACGAAGACATTTGCAACAAAAGTATTTTAAATGCTCGCTATATCCACAGTATGAGATCTACAGTTCTGTAGAAAACATGCTAAATTAAATTACTCTCCCAGCCGACTGCTGGCTTAGTAAGGTCTTTCTTGAGAACGTATCTATGTTTTTGGGTGAGGGGGTGAGGGGGGGGGGGGGAGTATAAAGGGCTGATAAAAGCTGGCACTTGTTTGGAAATTGCTTTTTGTGCTTGGATAATTTCTCAAACGCCTGCTTGTTCTTTAACACCCTCCTTCGTCCCCCCTACCCGCCCCCCCCATTTTTTTTACAGAGCCCCTCGGTGTTTAATGCCTGGGTCCGTGGACTGTCCCTAATTGATTAGAGTCACGCGGTCACGTTGCGGGCCCTACAAGCCCAAATGTAATTCTATGTCCCCCTCTGCAGCCCCCAGGGTGCGGCAGAGCACAAGCAGTGTCTGTGAGGACCCCCCCGGGAGGGCATCGGCCTCATCGATTATCCCGATCTGTCAAGCGGCTCTGTCAATAACCCTTCTAATCATGGCGGCTTCTGTGGTAGGTGTTTTAACGCCTCACGCGCTCTGCGTGTGACCTCTGTGGTGATGCTCCTGTACGTATGTAGTACACAGAGGCCTCTCTGATGTGCCTTCTCTGGACATTCAATACAGGCTTCTCTGGTCTGCACCCACATCTAATAAATGCAGGCACATGCGATAGGCTTTTTGATACATTTAATACATGCAGGGCTTTAAGTGGACCGGGTCTTGCCGGTGCTCAGCACCGGCAGTTCTAAAAAGCAGATGCTGAGATGGGTCCTTATCGGGTTCTCCATTTTTGCCCTCACCTTAGGATGAAAAACAATAAATCTTACCTCTGCAGCAGTACCACCCTTCACTGCCTTTGATGTAACTTCGGTGTCTTCTTATAGTTCTTTCACAGTCTCACCGTTTCAGAACTGAAGACTTTTCAATATGCTGTTATACTACATGGGGAACAGCCTATTACCACGCGCTACCATTACAACGCTGCTATTACAACGCAAGTCGTTACAACGACTCGCGCTGGAGGGCGCTATTGGATAGGGAATAGTTTAATTTTCTATTCCAACACCTTCCCTACTGTAACGTGGGCTGGAGTTGGAATAGAAAATTAAATTATTCCACTATCCAGCGCTTACAGCGCAAGTCGTTGTAACTACTTGCGTTGTAAAAACAGCGTTGTAATGGCACGCATGGTAAAAGCCCGCGTTGTAATGCCATACAACCTACTACATATGCTTATGTTGTTATTCAACTAAAAACCATTGACACAACAAAGAGTACTGGCTTGTTGTAAGTGTAATGTTACTTGCTGTATTATATATCTGGATGTAATGACAAAAGCAGCAAAATACCAGTCGGGTGGCGCACTATGCTAAGTATATATTTTCAAATTATGTGCTTTTAATGCCCTTAATGACATTGGCCACGCCCCTCTGAGAGACCCCCCAGTTTTTTCATTCCACATAAAGCCCTGAATGCAGACATTTGTGATAAGGCTTCTCATGACATAAAATGTCGGCCTATGAGATGAAGCTTCTCAGTGCAATAAACCACAGGCCTCTCTGATGTGCCTTCTCTGGGCATTAAATACAGGCTTCCACACTTATTCAATTCAGGCACTTTCGATAGTCTTGTTGTTACATTGAATGTAGGCATCTGTGATGAGGCTTCTCATGACGTAAAATGGCGCCCTCTGAGATGAAGCTTCTCAGTGCAATATTAAACCACAGGCCGCTGTGAGGAGGCGTCACACTGCCTCAAATGCAGGCTGCTGGGATGAGGCTTCCCATGGCATTAAATGCAGGGACTTCTGAAGAGGCTTGCCTTAACAATAAGTACGTCCACATGTGAAGACGTTTCTCATGAAATTAAATGCAGACATCTGTGGTGAGCCGTCTCTATACATTAAATGCAGGCTTCTCCGATGAGGCTTCTTCTCTGTGCATAACATACAAGACTCTGTGAGGATGCTTCTTATGAATTGAATGCAGGCCTCTCTGGTGAGCCTTCTCTTTGATTTAAATACAGGCCTCTGTGATCACCCACCTCTGCATTTTATGCAGGCTTCTGTGATGAGGCTTCCACACAAATTAACTGCAGGTGTCTGTGATGTGGCTTCCCTGTTCTTTAAATAAAGGACTCCACGATGGTGCTCCTCCATGAATTAAATGCAGACCTCTGTCAAGGGGCTTTTGAATGCATGAAAAGCTAACCTGTGTGGTGATGTTTCTGGTGAAACTGAATGCAGCCCTATGAGATGAGGCACCTGCTCTATCCAGTAAACGCAAGCCTCTGTGATGACGCGCCTTACACATTACATGCAGGCCTACCTCATGAGCCTTCTGTATGCACATGCTTCTGTGGTAACTTATCGAGGTATATAAGAACAGCTGAAGGCACTCTCAGGTTTACAAGAAATGTAGGGCCATCGCTGGAATGAGTATGAATTGGTGGGACGGCAGTCATGTGAGTACATTCTCAGATTAGTTTGATATATGTAAGCAGGTACTGAAAGGAACACAAAAAAAAAAATATATATATATATTGTTTTTGTATTTTGGGATATATATATATATATATATATATATATATATATATATATATATATATATATATATATATATATGAAAAACACCAGGTTGCCCCACTGGAATGGTCACACATGGAAGGGAATCAGCACACAGCCTCCGGCCACAGCAGCTACATCGTAACCATGGCCATCACCTTTGCACTCTGCCAAACACGTTTCAAGCTCTCATTAGCTCTTGATCACTGGCTGCAAGAGATTTGCGGAAACAGCAATGATGTGCTCAAACCCATTTATTTAATTAGGCACAGTCCCGCCCCAGTGGGCGTTAGCCGCATGGCATGATGGTTAAGGTAGTCCGTGTATCTCAGGACTCAAATACCAAATGTCCCCAATGGGTATTGCTGGCTCCGTATATTTCAAACCCAAGTGGGAAAGTTTAAAAGCATGTTCTTTAGTGGTGAAAAAACACAGAAAACGCTGTACTGTTGCCAATCTAATCCGGAGGTCAGGCCCCCTCTATTCCGAAATGTGCCCGTGATTACAGGCACTCGAATCTGCTCATCAAACAGCGGGACCATTCCGCGGCCGGACCAGCCGCTCAATTTGAAAAACACCAGGTCGCCCCACTGGAATGGTCACACATGGAAGGGAATCAGCACACAGCCTCCGGCCACAGCAGCTACATCGTAACCATGGCCATCACCTTTGCACTCTGCCAAACGCATTTCAAGCTCTCATTAGCTCTTGATCACTGGCTGCAAGAGATTTGCGGAAACAGCAATGATGTGCTCAAACCCATTTATTTAATTAGGCACAGTCCCGCCCCAGTGGGCGTTAGCCGCATGGCATGATGGTTAAGGTAGTCCGTGTATCTCAGGACTCAAATACCAAATGTCCCCAATGGGTATTGCTGGCTCCGTATACTTCAAACCCAAGTGGGAAAGTTTAAAAGCATGTTCTTTAGTGGTGAAAAAACACAGAAAACGCTGTACTGTTGCCAATCTAATCCGGAGGTCAGGCCCCCTCCATTCCGAAATGTGCCCGTGATTACAGGCACTCGAATCCGCTCATCAAACAGCGGGACCATTCCGCGGCCGGACCAGCCGCTCAATTTGAAAAACACCAGGTTGCCCCACTGGAATGGTCACACATGGAAGGGAATCAGCACACAGCCTCCGGCCACAGCAGCTACATCGTAACCATGGCCATCACCTTTGCACTCTGCCAAACGCGTTTCAAGCTCTCATTAGCTCTTGATCACTGGCTGCAAGAGATTTGCGGAAACAGCAATGATGTGCTCAAACCCATTTATTTAATTAGGCACAGTCCCGCCCCAGTGGGCGTTAGCCGCATGGCATGATGGTTAAGGTAGTCCGTGTATCTCAGGACTCAAATACCAAATGTCCCCAATGGGTATTGCTGGCTCCGTATATTTCAAACCCAAGTGGGAAAGTTTAAAAGCATGTTCTTTAGTGGTAAAAAAACACAGAAAACGCTGTACTGTTGCCAATCTAATCCGGAGGTCAGGCCCCCTCCATTCCGAAATGTGCCTGTGATTACAGGCACTCGAATCCGCTCATCAAACAGCGGGACCATTCCGCGGCCGGACCAGGCGCTCAATTTGAAAAACACCTGTTTGCCCCACTGGAATGGTCACACATGGAAGGGAATCAGCACACAGCCTCCGGCCACAGCAGCTACATCGTAACCATGGCCATCACCTTTGCACTCTGCCAAACGCGTTTCAAGCTCTCATTAGCTCTTGATCACTGGCTGCAAGAGATTTGCGGAAACAGCAATGATGGGCTCAAACCCATTAATTTAATTAGGCACAGTCCCGCCTCAGTGGGCGTTAGCCGCATGGCATGATGGTTAAGGTAGTCCGTGTATCTCAGGACTCAAATACCAAATGTCCCCAATGGGTATTGCTGGCTCCGTATATTTCAAACCCAAGTGGGAAAGTTTAAAAGCATGTTCTTTAGTGGTGAAAAAACACAGAAAACGCTGTACTGTTGCCAATCTAATCCGGAGGTCAGGCCCCCTCCATTCCGAAATGTGCCCTTGAGGCTGTGTGCTGATTCCCTTCCATGTGTGACCATTCCAGTGGGGCAACCTGGTGTTTTTCAAATTGAGCGGCTGGTCCGGCCGCGGAATGGTCCCGCTGTTTGATGAGCGGATTCGAGTGCCTGTAATCACGGGCACATTTCGGAATGGAGGGGGCCTGACCTCCGGATTAGATTGGCAACAGTACAGCGTTTTCTGTGTTTTCTGTGTATATATATATATATCCCCCTATGGGGAACTCCTCAGACCAAAACGTAATTGTAGCTCTGAGAACTCTTTCCAAAGAACCAAGAAAGACATACTGGAAAGGTTCAAAGAAAGGAGTTACTCAACGAGAATGTTACTTAAGGGAACCACCAAGGCTGAAAGAATCAAAAGAGATCAGGCCCTTTTCCAACCACCCAAACCTAAGAAAGGAGTGGACGATAACACTACCCCAATGAGATTCACAACTACCTTCAACACACAAGCAGTTAGTTTCAAACAGATTCTGAGAAAGACGTGGGACATCCTCACCCAATAACCACTACTGGTGCTGTAGGGGTTTGTGGAACTTACGTCTCTAGTCTATGTATCGCCCACGGCTAGACTGCGTCTGAATGGCGCTCTCTCTTCTCCACTCACATTGATGCGTGGCACCCGGCAGGGATGTCCGTTTTCTCCATTATTATTTATTTTAGCCCTTTACTCTCTTGTTCAGCAACTACAAGAAAATAATTTGCATAGACGTCTACAATTTAAAACTGGACCGCTATTGATATCATTATAAGCGGATGACGTCGTACTGTATGTACGCAAGCCACGGGACAATTTAATTCCCCTTATCAGGGAAATTATACGGTTTGGTGGTCATTCCTGGTTAGGTATTAATTGGAGCAATTCAGTAGTCTTCCCGTTGACACCCTGCACTGTCAGATGGGAGTGCAAGTGTCCGTTGACTTGGTGCAGTGATACCACCAGATATTTGGGGATTACTATACATCTAGAAGCCGAACAAGTAATCCGCTTAAACTACAGACCCGCGATATATATGCTTGAACAGCAGGTGGAGCGCTGGATTAAATTACCCATTTTGCTGGCTGGTAGAGTGGCAAATATAAAGATCATGGTACTCCCCAGAGTTTTATGTTTATTTCACAACATACCAATCCCCCTCCCCAACAGTCTTTTTCAAACACTTCATTCTTATCTTATCAGGCTAGTATGGGGTGGTAAGAAAGCGTTGGCCAGCTGGGATACCTTGACACTACCCTACGAGAGGGGGGGGGGGGGTTTGGGGGTTCCGAACCTACATGTCTATTATTTGGTGGCGCAATGTAGTTTTTCGCGATCATGGTATCACCCCGACGCACGGCTGACCTATTCCAGGTTAGAATCAGAACTAGTGAACCCTACACCATTAAATGCTATTCTGCCTAAAGGCTTCCCCAGAGACCCAAGAGATAGTCAGACTGTTTGTGCGACTGCTGGGCTTGGAAAAAGTTAGTGCGAATGACAGGGGGACTCTCCCTTTATTCCACGGCAATACCTCTTGTTAATAATCCATGGTTGCCCCTCACTGAAGAAAAGCTTGTACAGCGCACACTCACCACTTAATCCTTAGACACCTGTGAAGACCTTTTCCCTGGGGGACACGTCTTTCACAGTGTAGAGGACACAAGATTCAGCGAAGCACCCTTCATGGACAAATTTGTACTTAACAGGCTCCGATTTGCATTGAGAGCGCAGGTTGCAGAATTCCCCCTTGAACCAGAATCCTATTTGCCACTGACGATTCTGATTACCAGTGTCGAAGGAGATCATCTAATTTCGAGACTATATAAGTAAGGCTCCCTGTTATTCATTTTTACTGATTTTTACAGATAAATACGGACAGAAAACATTAATTTTCTTATCTGTATTTATTTTTAAATGTGGAAAAAAACGGAAATTGGATTGCTTTTTGAGAAATTCTAAATACTGTCTGCCATGACTGCCAGGCCAATTGATGTGTGGATTAATAGATAAGGGGTTTAAAAAACTAAGGAATTTTAGTAAAGAGGTTTTAACTGCAGTAGATATGCACACGGTTGAATGTGAAATGTGCATATTTTCATATAAGTGCACTTATTTATCTTTAGCGGGTGTTCACAACTCTGAAACCTGGCAGACATTCAAGCATGAGTGCATCTTTATTGGTTAAATAAATGTGGAAATATACTAACTTCAGCTTAATTATTTCACAAAACCCAAAATAAATATGGCTAAATACAGATAAAATTAGCAAAAAATAAATATGAATAAATACAGACAGAAATGGCAAAAAAATAAATACCATAAAACCGGGAGTCCTATATATAAGGCATGCATAACTCTTGTCCCTGCCAGAGACACTAAAATACGGAACGTTTGGGAACGAGACTTAGGGCACCCAATTGATGATTCTCAATGGTCCTTTTGCTGCACACAGATCAAAGAAGTGTCTCTAAATAGCAGGCATACGTTGCTCCACTTTAAGTTTTTGTGGAGAGCATATCTGACACGTGCCAAACTTAATTTTATCGACCCCTCAAAACCACATATGTGTCCCAAATGTGGAGCGCCTTATGCAGACTTTGCCCACATGACGTGGACTTGTATAAAAATAGGGACCTATTGGACTGCAGTGTATGCTAGCCTTACTCTCATGAGTGGCTCAACCTTACACACCTCCCCAGAGGTGGCCTTATTGGGGTATGTCCGTAACATTCCCAAGCAGTTATGCAGATATACATCCATCACGCTATTACTAGCAAAAAGAGAAATAGCTCTACACTGGGGAAGTAAGTTTGCCCCACCACTAAGGCCTGGTTAAATAGTCTCATCTACTGTAACACAAATAGTGACTTCTATGCAACCACACTACCCAGAACATCTAGACCTAAAGATTTTGGGGACCCCTTGAAATCCTATTTACTAGAGATTGAGAGCTCCACCTCACCACAACCGACGCCGGGAATACTCCCTACAGGAGTGGGATGAAACCCCCTCTCCTCCTCACTTACAGGAGGCTTTTATACCGTTTAGCATACGATCAGAAGGGGTGGTTGCATGAATGTATATGGAGGTAGTGGGGTAATATTGAAAAGGGTGAAGAATCTGCCGTAATGTGTATTATTCAGTAAATATTATAAACATTGTATTATGGACATGTACCTGATGCAGGTTCCAATATGACAAAATGGTATATAAAGTAAAAAAAAAAAAAAGATCCACTATTGGGGAAGAAGTTAGGGGGCACACCATCAGTCACATACAAGAAGAATCTATCCCTTAAGGCTCTCTTAGTCAACAGCCGTCTCGAACCGCGTAAAACCAACTGGCTAGATCAGGGTGGAGGATTCCATAAATGTAGGAAGTGCAAGGCATGCAGTCATGTGACAAGTGGTATATCGGATCCACCACCTTCCCAGTGAAGCTATAGCACAGCAAAACACGTTCACAATGTCCATAACAGTGACCTGACACAGGGCAAATATTATGGGTTAGACACGGTGCTTAAACTCCCCAGAGGGGGGTACCGTGTCCAAGCATTAGGCAGACGCGTTTCATTCTACAAGCAGGCAGCAAGTTTCCCATGGGGATGAACAACGATGAGGAGTTACATTCGCATCTGTAGAAACATCAGACCCTACCCAGCCCAACTCTAGAAAGTTCAGAATTTACTTCCAAATCTCTGTTTATTTTTAACAGAAATTTTTTTATCAGAATGTTTTCTGTGCTGGGTCATTACTGTTGCTTTGTTAATTGTTTTTCGTTTTAACATTTTGTTAGTGCACATGTATAATTTTGAGACATGGATTGATATACAATATAAGGACACCTTGCAATACATGGGTGGCTGATTGAGCTAATAGGAGGGCTCCTTGAGGAATGATGCCTAGGCCCAGTACCAATAGAATTAAGAATTGACTACTAGAGTGTTGATATTAACGTATCTTTTATCTGTTTTGACAGAATTCCGGGGACAATGATCCAAATTGGAAGATAGCCACCGTTCACTGTTAAGAGCATGAGGGGCAGAAGGACATTCCCTGAACGAGTCACCTCTCTCCCCTCCCCTCTGAAGTCACCTTTTCACAGTGGGTCACAAAAACATAAGTATGAAACTAGAATGCTTTAGTCTCTGTTCTGGACTGATGACACTAGGTACTATACGGTTCATTATCCCAGCTAAGCGTAGCTGTCGTCCAGATAATTGGCTTATCTTTCTTCTTTTTTTATGGGTACTACACCTGCACTGGTCATTCACTGACTGCAACTACTTTGCATAACATGTTTGAATATATGGGTACTTCACCCTGCACTTTTTTCACATTGACCATGTTGACCTCCACACGTTAACTTCAATTCCCCGTTTATAGTAACGTGGAAGCTCCCAAGAAACATTGCACCTTGTGTCCTTCAGACAGTTGTTGTGTGTTCCCAAAATGACTTGGTTACAAATCCCTTAAATGGGGCACTCCTTTGGGGATCAAAAAGAAGCTTCAAGTTCATTCACAAATTGAATTTGATTTCATTCAATAATTTCATGACGTTCAAATGTTCAGTTGCGTTTTAACATCCATGTGTAGATGTGATTTTTCTCATCACTCCAGTAGAAATCAATATATTCCATATACTTTTATGAATTCATAATTAATTCTCCAATGCATTTCGAGCAAAACTGCTCCTCATCAGGGAGTGTATTTTAAAACATAAACATACAATGCAGCCAATGAGCCATACTCCAAAAAAATAAGTTCAAAAATTCTAATTTATGCATGCATTTTGAACCAAGTGAAACTGAGTGTGAAAGAAAGTGAACACTCGTGACTATTCGAGAAAAGCCTCTTAAATTTACTCGTGAAGTCTACTCACGTTTCCTTAAATAGTAGGTGGAGCAACGTATTGTGAATAAATCTAAGGGAACACAATTAAAGAGCGAACAACCGTCGGTTAAACATCTCCGTGTTTTCACATGAGATGTAACAAATACATATAATGGCGCTGCTGGTAGTCGAAACACGTTCAAACAAATTTCATCGCGCTCTGCAACGGAGCATAAGCGCTTCATATATTATGTGCTCTTACCAATATATTTCGATTTCGTGAGTCGATGGACAGCGTTCCTTGTATCTATTTAAACCGGCTGATGCGCCAACACCGTGTTTCCGCATCCTATGTGTGGTGCAAACTAGAAATAATCGAAGGACTACTCTAAAAGAACCGAGATAGGGAAAATCAAAACGGCGGCCATATTGTGAGGGTGTGTGGATAAAGGCATGGGTCATAGTGGAAACAGTCAGAAACAAAGTGTGGTGTGTTGGTTCAACTAAACATGCAATAAATATGAATATTAACATTATAAACAATATCCGAATGTTTTGATCTAGGCATCAAATTACAGAAGTTACAGAGCAAAAAGTACCAACATTAAGAGATTTACAAATAACATAAAAATTCTGTTCGTTCATTCAAACCATTAAGTTTTAAAGCCTGTAAACGGTAAATCCAATAATTTTCTCTGCGCAGTAATTGTTTGTGGTTGTCTATACCTTCAACTTTCTCAACAACTTCCAAAATGTGTAATATCCTCAGGTTTGTACATATGTTCCTTTACTCCTCTCCATCTAGCTGCTCAGCCAGTGTGAGTGTTCCGGGTAGAATGTGAGTGTGATTGACATGAATGGAATGCTTGGGAGCCTGGTGTGAGTGTTGCCAGTTGAGTATGGGCGGAGCAGCTACGAGGCTGCTCCTGGTGGGGCTTGATGTAACTTTATCTAAGAATTGAATTAACTTCATCTACTTCTACCTGGCCACGTCCACAGCGTCTACTTGTGACTCCTGAACATGTGGGACCAGCTCACTACATTTATGGCGATAATCTGGAGCTAAGAACCTACTACAGTTAGAGATGAAGAACAACAAAACTAAAGTAACTGAAGGAAATGAAACCAGTCAAGCAAGAAACCGGTCATACACGCCTGTCTGCCCCACCAGTGTCCATTACACTGGACAGCCCAAGACCAGGCGTGCTGTGTTCGTATCCATGTACTCTCATCAGCTGGTAATAAGTCATCAAGCTGCCTATGTTTTCGCCTCTTTTAAAGTCTACAAAGCCACAACAAAAGCCAACGCTGAAACAAGAAACGTATACAGTGCATCAGAAAAGAAGGTAATCAGTGGCTGTTTGTGTTTTTGCCCACCAGTGCAGCATTAGAATGTACTTTTTGGCAAAAGGGATCCAGTTTTCAATTTGTGGCTGTACATTCAAAATAGACTTTAATACTGCATGGCTCAGGAAGTGTTTTCTACTGCTTTGTGTTTAAGGCTTTGCAGTTTTAATCATCGTGCGCCTTTTCGTGACAAATGCTGATGTCATTGCAGTGTTACTTGCCTTGTCCAATCACATTTTAAATGGATGTGGAGGAATGCTAATTGGCAAGTTTGAAGAAGCGAGTGATGTATGGAAAAAACTCTTACCTCAGTGTGACTGATTTTGGAAGCACACATGTTTGTTTCAGGATCTTTTTGAGGGCACGCTCGAGTTGTTCAACAAGTGTGGTACACATTAACATCAGCTAGCCTCCTTACTGTCAACCCTGTGTCAAAGATTTAAAGAAGCGAGTGAAGTAAGAAAAAAGAAAACTGTGACCTCACCTTGCCTCTTTTTGGTTTGACTGCCGCTTGAAACCCATCGGATTAGGAGAATACATTTTATTTACAGTGTAGAAGTTTGCCATGTATTCTTTATGTATGGCTGGCAAGAGATTACGGTTGCGTTTCGTTTTGAAATTCAAACGTGGCTCGCGCACCTTACCTGTCGTGGTGTCGCGCGGAGCCTCCTCAGATCTCCCATGAAGTCTCCTGTATTGCTAAGTTCGTAATGCTGCTTGTGGACGTTTATGAAGCCACACGGCATGCGTCTCCTGAGCTTGCTGCCATTTTGGGATTGGTTCGTTTTGACTTTCACGCTCCGGTTTGCCATCCACGCATTGATTTCGAATGGTTGAAGAATGTCACTTTGTCGGTCTGCTTTTCCAAACATGTGTTTTTACACTCAGATCTTGCGAGAAAAAATATGAACTTTGCCAGCACTCAACTTCGTTCTTCTACCGTCTCTGGATCAGGACATTTCATCCGAAAAAATATGAAGTTTGCCAATACTCAACTTCGTGCCTCTACCAAATCAGGATATTTCATCGTTCTTGAATCAACGTTTTACATGTAAGAGCATCATTTGATCTTGCCTGACTGAATCTTTGTGTTGGTTGTTTCTAATCTCGGTGGCAATTATTTATTGAGGACAATGGACTTTTCTACTAACCCATGTGGTGAGTCCTCAGTGTGCTCATTAGCTCTTCTATCTTCTGTGGACATGTTGTCAGCTGCAAGTACTTACATCTACATTTGCTGGCTATTATGGCACGTACTGTCCCACGCATGTCTATTATTTAGGTGATGGGCACACCAGTGACATTTTAGAAATGTTTGGCTTATAGTCCTTATTAAATTATTTGAGCGCCGGTCTACCTCATCATGGTGACAGGCACTCCATTGAAATGTTTATTTACAAGTTTGTTGTCCTTCTCTACAAGATGTTAAGTTACAATGTTTTTTTTTTTTCACAGGAAATTGACATTTATGTATTTACAATGTATTATTGCGGTATGCCAATTTCGTTAAATGCGTTCTTCATAGGTGTTTTGTCGGCATATATTATCCCTGTCTCGGGATGGGAGTGGGTTTTAAGTCCCATGACCCCATGTTTCTGATATTTAATCCCTGTCTAGGGATGGGAGTGGGGTTTTAGTCCCATGACCCCATTTTACAGATAGCTTATCCCTGTCTACGGATGGGAGTGGGTTTTTAGTCCCATGACCCCATTTTACAGATATTTTATCCCTGCCTAGAGATGGGAGTGGGTTTTTAGTCCCATCACCCCACGTTCGTTTGGAATGGGTATTAGCCCCGTTTTCTGTTTAAAGGGGGTGTCAGTCCCATCTTTGTTATGTTGGTGTTGGGTGTCAGCCCTTTCACTTTTATGCACGTTGTCTAATGTGTGGGTTGTCATCTTTTGATGCCACACTGTGCTGCATCTGTATTCCCATGCTGCACAAGTCCTTGGGTGTTAGTCCCATATGACGTATTTTGTACATTTGGGTGCTGTCCCAATCAATGTTTGTTTTTTTCACTTGGGTTTTAGTCCCATAGTGTCCCTCATATGAGGGGTGGAATATTGGGTTTTCGCCACAGTCTTCTCACTTGAGAAGTACTTCCTTGGGAGTCGTTCCACCCATGGTATTATAGTCAAGGTTCAGTTTACCCGTTTTCCTCTGTTTTGTGTGTTATGCTCACTTGTTTTATGTGAGTTTTTCTTGATCTTTTTACATTATTTCTTTGTTCACTATTAAAGGAGGAGCATAGTGTTAGTGTTAGTGTTTGCTATCTCTTTCTACCTTCTTTCTTTTCTTGTTTGTCTGTTTCCCTCACGCGATGTGGTGTCACCCTCATCCCTGCGTACACAGATATATTGCTACGATTGTATATTTAAATTGTGTATAGTTTTTCTCTTCATTGTTATTTTCTCTTTTGTTTTTTTATTTCGAGAGGAAGAGGATAATGTAGTATACTCAGGTTTGTACATATGTTCCTTTACTCCTCTCCATCTAGCTGCTCAGCCATTGTGAGTGTTCCGGGTAGAACATGAGTGTGATTGACATGAATGGAATGCTTGGGTGCCTGGTGTGAGTGTTGTCAGTTGAGGATGGGCTGAGCAGCTAGGAGGCTGCGCCTGGTGGGGCTTGATGTAACTTCATCTAAGAATTGAATAAACTTCATCTACTTCTACCTGGCCACGTCCACAACGTCTACCTGTGACTCCTGAACATGTGGGACTAGCTCACTACAAGTTGCCAGTCCAAAGTCACCAAGGGCCTCATTTATGAAAAGTGACGCATCGCTGCGTGAAAACAGCGATGCGTCACTTTTCACTGCGCCCTCCTTGCACCACCAATGATGCGTCATATTTACAGTATGACGCATCATTGCGCAAGGAGTTACAGATATGTCAGTATTTCTGACGTATCTGTATGGCGCAAAAGTGGCGCATTGCTGGAGTGTGTCACAAAAGTGACGCAACTCCAGCAATGTATCTTTTCACATGGGGCAAGCCCCATGTGAAAGGGCCTGCGTCAGTCTTACGCCTGCTGTGAGGCAGGCGTAAGAAATTTGCGCATTTGTGTCCTAGAAGTGGCGCAGTGAAATCACATAGATTTCACTGCGTCACTTTTACAACCCTTTCTTGCGTCAATACGCCCCCCTTGCATACATTATACCTGGCGGAGGTATGATGTGGCGCAGGGGTTTACAAAGTGACACATCTACCTAGATGCGTCACTTTGTAAATATGGCGCAACAAGGCACATTTTTTACGCCACTGGTGTGTCACAAAAAGTGACGCACCAGCGGCGTAAAAGTGATGCATAGCCTCATAAATGAGGCCCATAGTACTGTTTGGAAGGGATCACTGAAATATTATCGACGGTCACATTATCGACTAGCAATAATTATCGACTACAAAAATATCGACTTTGTATACTTATTACACAAAATACAAAAATATCGACTAAACAATATCGAGTATTTAGAATATCGAGTACATAAATATCGTCTTATTAAATATCGACTACTAATATATCGTTGTTCATGAAATTACACCTAACACTACAAAAAAATCGACTACTAAAATATAGAGTACAAAAATATCGTTTCTAAACAAATATCGAGTTATTTTTTGTACCCTTTCATGTCTAAAAAAACATATTAATCGTCTATAAAAGTCATTGCTCTATGCAAAAAACATTTTACATATAATACCTGTTACTTTGATACCATTACTATTTATCATCATTTGCTATACATTATATTAAATTCGTTCTATCATTTCAAAAAGAATCTTTACATGTAACCAAAATTTTCATAATATTTTTACACTTACACATCTATTTTATTTAACAACTAACCTGCTTTAATGCGTAAAGCACCACATACCACCATTCTCACATCAACAAACACACCAATTAACATATAAAAAATTCAAACTAGCCTATACAATCCTTCCTTTCATCCTACAACCAATCAAATCCAAGCACACAAAATACACATACTATAAAAGGGATAAATGCATTCTACCATTTGCTGCTGCTAACTCTATAGAAAGAAGATGCCAACACTCTGAAGATTTTGTTCCTGAACAAACATCTTTAAAGATCCAGCTCACTAGCTAATTATTCAAGTAAGTTACATTCCATTATTTTACAATGTAAATTAGTAGTCTATTATTTTACTTATATCTCCTAACTCTTCCACTTATTTAATTTTTATCTCCTCCTACTTTTCTGATAGAAACTACTACAAAAAAAATTGTAATACATGCTCCTATTTCTTCCCCTGCAAAATAAGATAGTAAGTATATATTAATGCTCTGTTATACAACAACAGCTGTTTTTAAACACTATTTCACAAGATTCATACTTTATTTAAGATATTCAGCGATTTTCCGATTTCTACACTACAAATGTATAGAACTACACTAATTAAACATGTAAGTATATATGTTTTTGTTAGTAAACAACCAATATTTAAAATGCTATTTTCTAAACAACATATCTTGCATATTACATCTTCCCTACAGATCCAATAAAAACATCCAACATCAACTATACCAAAAGACAAGACTACCCTTGTAAAAAATGTAAGTATACTTCAATTTGTCTAAAACTTCCGAAAATAACAAGAACTATGTTCTTAACACCATGTTATGTATTTTATATTTCCTCTACAGATATTGTGAATACATCATACATCTATTCTACCTACAGCAAAGAAAAGTACATATTTAGAAGTTAGTATACTTTTACATATTTCCAATTTCCCAACGGTTCAAAATAATTTTTATAATATGTGACATGTATTTATTCTATCTTCTCTACAGATCTAAACTTTACTACCTTGATGTACTCCACCAAATACTACAACTCAACTATTTAAACAAGTAAGTATATGTAATGTTCACATCAAATGTAGTACTAAGCAAATTAATAAACTGCTTTTTCCTAGGAAAAACGTTTGTTATGTATAAACATTAACTTAGCATTTTTTATATTTTCATACCAACAGTAAATAAAGAAATACATACAAGAAAGTCCCTCAAAATACAGTTCTGCATTTGTGATTACAACTTTTAGTAAACGTAAGTATAAATACAACATTAATTATGTTAGCACCACTAAGTGAAATATATGTTATTTGATTTTGTTTCTTTCTACTCTTTCCTAGAACAAGTAAAACAAAATGACAGAAGGTGCAGAATTTGTTATGTCACAGAAAAATAAATTACTGTTA
Organism: Lissotriton helveticus; assembly: GCF_964261635.1. Lineage (NCBI taxonomy): Eukaryota > Metazoa > Chordata > Amphibia > Caudata > Salamandridae > Lissotriton > Lissotriton helveticus. The sequence continues at coordinate 252,965,233 of NC_136068.1, read as the reverse complement.
TGTTATATGGGTTATGTTTATAGTCAGGAAAGACAAAGTGGTAGAAAAGTTTTCTGGAAATGTACAAAATATTACTCAAACAAATGTTATGGAAGGGCTACTACAGAGGAAACTAATGTGCTATTTACCAGGGAACACAATCATCCCCCCAATGTCACAGAAATTGAAATTAGAGATGCTTTAGAAAGTATAAAGACTGCTAGCACACAAAGTGATAGACCAACAACACAAATCCTTAAAGAGGAACTGTTAAAAGTCCCAGCCCATGCTTCAGGTCAACTACCCTCTATTGACTGCCTAAAACGCACAATTGCATACACTAAAAGACACACTTCCACAACCCCACCCAACCCTACTACTTTTGAGGAAATTATTATTTCACCAGAAATGTCCATCACACACAATAAAGACAAATGTATCCTTTTTGACAATGAAAGCAGTACAAACAGAATCATAATGTTTGCAACTGCAAGTAATTTAAGAAAAATCCAACAGTGTCCCCAATGGATGATGGATGGAACATTTAAACCATGCCCAAAACCTTTTTATCAACTATATTCCATCCACGGGTTATACCATAACTATAACATCCCTTTCATTTACTGTTTGCTACCAAACAAACAGCAAAACACTTACACAGAAATATTAAATGTTCTCAAAAATGAAATCAATAATTATTTTCCCAAAAAAATAATTATTGATTTCGAATTAGCTATGATTAATAGCATTTTGAAAATATTTCCCCACACAGCAATCCAGGGTTGCTACTATCATTTCAATCAGAGCATATGGAGACATCTCCAAAAATCAACTTTAAGTATTTTGTACTCAACAGATAGCACCTTTGCCTATCAAATTAAAAAATTGATAGCACTGGCCTACGTTTCTGTTACCGATGTAGCGGAACACTATAATTTATTAATTGACAGCACATATTACAAGAGGAATGAAGATAAACTAACCCCATTACTGGATTATTTCGAAGATACTTGGGTGGGAAGGTTGCACAGATCTGGACATCGACGCCAACCCAAATTCCAAATCCCTTGGTGGAATGTCTATCTTAGTACTTTAAACCAAGAGGCTAAAACCAACAACAGTGTAGAAGGGTGGCATAATGCTTTCCAAGCTACCACAAGCAGAACCAGACCCACATTCCATAACCTACTAGAAGCTTTGATAAAAGAACAAAGCTATCAAGAACTAAGAATGGAACAATCTCTGACCCAAATTGGTCCAAAACTAAGTAAACAAACTAAACAAATGTTCTGACTACTGCAAAGTCAAGTCACACTATACCCTACAACTAGAGGATTAGAATATCTGTCAATAATAGCTAAAACCCTACTATAAAAATGTAGACAAAATATACTAAAATCTTCTTACAATAATGGTACATATAACAATCATAAACATTTCTAAACAATTATAAATAAGACATATTTGTTTTACAAACTTATCAAAATTTTGGACATTATTTCTGAACAAATATGCAATATTTATAATTACATCACACATACACATTACATAAAGATCGACATTTCCCACCCAATAAATAGAAATATAAAAATACTTACAATTTTTGTAGATGAAAGAGACGTAATGAAGCAAAATAAAATCTATACAATTCATTACAAAGTAAGAGAAATCCAATATGGGAAACCATCAAAAACCCGAAAATGATGTAAAAATAAAATAAACGCTCCAGGAAATCCCGAAAACAGTAGTGTGGACACTTTAGTATTTAAAGTGATATACACACAACTTTAAAAAAAACGGTGACGCATACCAATGTATCAATCCAATACGAAACCCTCAAAAAACCCGAAAAAAGGTTAAAATTAATAAAACCCGCTCCTGGCAAACACGAAAAATAGGAGATACACGTAAAAATATAACTATAATAAGTCATACATTAGTATCTCCGAAAAAAAACACGCTTCCTTCCATGTAGTTTTCATGCGAGGAACCGGAACCTGTAAAAAAATATACATAACGAAACCCACCCACAAATATCCCATAAAATTTGTAAATACACTCACAATTAACATTAACCATGTAAGAAGACATTTCCTAACAATTCAAATAACAGTAGAACTCAAACATACACGACGCATCTATAACGACGACATTACACCTAAACGCTACATAAACAATTCATACATACACACAAAAACACTACACAGTTCGAATATACCCTCAAACATTACCACTCAGTCATAAATGGTATATAAAATTTACCTTACCTCTCTCCACACGAAGCAACTCCCAACCGCGAGCTTCTCCAGTCCTGAATGAAGCGCAATAACCTTACGCGGTAAAAAAGTAGTCCCCTTAAACCAATTTAGAGAAGGTATCATAGAAAATACAATGTTATAGTATAAAAATATAATACATACACATTGTTATTGTAACAAATGAATACAGTAGACTCATTATAATTTAAACTGTGTAAAAAATTTAAATGTATTTAATATTAATTAATATATAGTAATTAATATATATTAATAATATTAAATAAGTATGTAACACTTGAAATAATATATGTAAAAAATTTATTTTTGTGTACATTTATAGGAATACATTTTTGTTTGTTTATAACTAAACATTAATAATTGTTTTGTAAAAAATTAATAATAATAAATAATATAACTTATTTATTATTATTAATATAAAAATTATAACCATTTACTATATAAATAATGCCCTTAAATAATGTATTTTTATTTCTCTGAATGTATGTATTTCTGAAAAGAAAAGAAAAATGTTTAAGTTTATTAATTAATAATAATAATAATAAAAATATTTGTTATTTTTATTAATTAATTAATTTTTTTTAATAATAATGTCTAAGTATTATAAAAGTATATAATTGCATACATAATCTTTTACCAATACCAGATATTATTATTAAACATATTATTCCCCTTTACAGTTATAAAGTTAACAACATAATATATTTATATGTATAATTTAAAAACAACATTGTCAGAAATATGTGAAAAAAAATGTATTAATTAGTATTTCCATATCTTGAGCAAATATAATAATTGTCATGTTACTTTATAAATAATTAAATATTAAAATTAAATATTTAATAATATTAATATATAATATTAACATTATTAAATATAAATGGAAGAAACAGAAAAATAACTGGTATTTTATTTATTTCAATATAAATACTTGTTACAGAAAGTGATTGATAATAATATTTTGTTTTGACATAAGAAATGTAGTGAAAAAATTTTGTGTGACAAATTAAAACATGTACATAAAAGATAATGTGTTATTCTTCAAATACAACATTTCCAAAAATGTTTATGTTATATTTGATAGTGATTGTGTTGTATTACACATGAAAAATTTTGAAAATTGTAATAAAGTTTTGTGAAAACATCCATTTTGCATTGTCTTGTAATATAATAACAGACTAATGTAAAATTATATGCAAATGTGCTGGACACTGACCAATTAATAATTGCTATTCCTACTCCACTCAAAGTATTATCAGAGAAGTTGCTGGACACTGACCAATTATTATTTACTATTCCTACTCAAGTGAAAGTAATATCTGGAAAGGTGCTGAAGACTGACCATGTATAAATTAGAATAGCTACTTTAGTATAATGTTATTGTGTAAAGTTTGTCAAATATTTATATATATTTTATAAATATTATTAACATATATTTTTAGTTTAATTTTTGCTGAGTAGTTAAAAAAATTATTATTAGCATAAAAATAGCAATTTTTTTGCACTAAAATTTTTCAAATATTTGTAATATTTATAAAAAAAATTCTCACACTTTATATACACAAAACAGACCCTGAACCCTAAAAATACCCCTTTGCCCTAAAACTGAAAAGTGTCCATGAACTCAAAAATATACTCCTTTACCCAAGAACTGGAAACTGACCCTGAACCCTAAAAATACCCCTTTACCCAAAAACAGAAAACTGACCCTGAACCCAAAAAATTCTCCTTTACCCAAAAACTGAAAACTGACCCACCCTAAAAAATACCCCTTTACCCAAAAACTGAAAACTGACCCTGAACCCAAAAAATTATCCTTTACCCAAAAACTGAAAACTGACCCAGAAGCCTAAAAAATACCCCTTTATCCAAAAACCCAAAACTGACCCTGAACCCTAAAAATTCCCCTTTATCCAAAAACTAAAAACTGACCATGAACCCAAAAAATACCCCTTTATCGAAAAACTGAAAACTGACCCTGAATCCAAAAAAAAACCCATTTACCCAAAAACTGAAAACTGACCCTGAACCCAAAAATATACCCCTTTACCCAAAAACTGAAAACTGACCCTGACCCATTAAATATACCCCTTTACCCAAAAACTGAAAACTGACCCTGAACCAAAAAATATACCCCTTTACCCACAAACTTAAAACTAACCCTGAAGCTTAAATAAACCCCTTTACCCAAAAACTAAAAACTGACCCTGAACCTTAAATATACCCCTTTACCCACAAACTAAAAACTGACCCTGAACCCTAAAAATACCCCTTTACCCAAAAACTGAAACTGACCCAGAAGCTTAAATATACCCCTTTACCCACAGACTGAAAACTGACCCTGAACCCTAAAAATACCCCTTTACCCAAAAACTGAAAACTGACCCTGAACATTAATTATACCCCTTTCCCCAAAAACTGAAAACTGACCATGAACCTTAAATATACCCCTTTACCCACAAACTGAAAACTGACCCTGAAGCCTAAAAATACCCCTTTACCCAAAAGACTGAAAACTGACCCTGAACCTTAAATATACCCCTTTACCCACAAACTGAAAACTGACCCTGAAACATAAAAATACCCCTTTACCTAAAGAGAGAAAACTGACCCTGAACACAAAAATTCCTCCTGTACCCAAATTTAATTAATATTATTTAATTAACTATTAATGATTAATTAACTTTAATTAATAAGTTAATATATTAGCAAAATAGCTGTAATTAATTGAATGTAATTCATTATAATATTTATTCCCAAACAAATATTTTATAACAAAATATTAAAAAACAAAAACATTATTAATAATTAAATTAACTAATTAAAATTAATTAATTACTAATTATTTACTAATGATAAATATGTACCAAATTATATGAATTAATTAACAAATTAATATTTATTCTTTACCAATTAATTGATAATTTACATTTATGAGAAACATATCATAAATAATTATTTATTTTTAATTACTCCCCACCCTTATCCCCTATTAACCCAACATCCCGCTCCTAAACATTAACTTCAATTTATACCAATAACAAATATGACAATATTTTAGCACATTAACTGTATTTTTTTTCATTTAATTATTAAAAAATATTTCCCCAATTATTTAATGAACTATAACAAAAAACTATATATATAACAATTACTCTAAATAATGTAATTAACTAATTAATATTAATTATTTACCAATTAATTACTAATACAAAATTTATACCAAATTATATTAATTAACTAATTATTATTATTTATTTTCCAATTAACTAAATAATAATTAATTACCAATTAATTACTACATAATCATTTAGTACCAATTATATTAATTAATTAACTAAATAATATTATTCAATTTCCAATTAACTAATTAATAATAATTAATTACCAATTAATTACTACATAAAATTTTATTACCAATTATATTAATTAATTAACTAATTAATATGATTTATTTTCCAATTAACTAATTAATATTATTTAATTACCAATTAATTACTAATTAAAATTTTATAGAAATTTATATTATTTAATTAACTAATTATTATTAATTATCTCCCAATTAATTAAAATATAAAAATATGGAGGAGGAGCTTCGCGCGCACCCAAGATGGTCGCGTGAGCACAGGGCTCCCGGACCCTCGCCACCTCCATCGACTATCCTGTCCTTTATCCTGGTTCAGACGACGGGTGTTTATTGGCACAGTTCTACTGCTCATTTATTTGTTTCAACGAACTTTTTTGGACTTCGGGGTCCAGAGCTACAGACTGTCGCAGTTTTCAGGCCTGCTCCATGGCGACGCCCCGCGCTCTCTTGTCTCGCTTGCCGTTCAGTAAGTGAACAACAACGGACTGCCAAACTTGCGTGGGCTGGCGATTGCTTTCGGTTTCGATTTCTATCCGGAACTCAACCTGACTTTGTCGGCTCCGTGGGCGGCCGGACACTCCTGCACCCTTGGTCTCTCCGTTCCTACTGCCGATCTGTAGCGGTTTCCAGATCTGAGACTGGCACCACCTTCGCCCTTTTGGTCCTACATTTGCCACCGCAGTCACCATTTTTACCCGTCAACGGGCGACCCGTGCGGGTCCAGGATCCAAGATGGCCACCAAGCCTGAGGGTGGGAAGCGCGGGCCTAAACCAGGCGTTCGAGGGAGTGCTCTGCAAACGAACATTATGGACCGGTACACCCAAGCTAAGGGATCGCCGGGAGCAGCAGCTAAAACCTCGACGACAATGCCGGAGGACTTATCGATTGAGGACGAGCCCTCGCTGCGAGATCTCATGGGCGCCATCACTGGTATGAAGGCCTCATTGGGGCAACAATATGAGGCCTTGACTCTCAAACTGGATACGGTGGCGATTGACGTCAATCTGATCAGGGCGGACTTGGCGAAGACAAACGAAAAGGTCAAATCCTTGGATCTTATGACCTCTAGCCTGGTCACCGACGTCTCTGATTTGCAGGCTGAAGTCGGGAATCTGAGGAAAGCCAATGATTATTACTCTGGGCGCCTAGAGGACTATGAAAGCCGTGCCAGGCGCAATAACATCCGCCTGATTGGGGTCCCGGAATCATCGACTGCTGCCTCGACGGACCTATTAGTGGAAGACCTGGTGCTGAACCACCTGGCGCCCAAGGGTCTCAGCAAGTTTTTCGCTGTCGAACGTGCACATAGGATCCCCGGCGGCACACCTAAATCGGGTGCAAACCCTCGACCTATCATTGCGAGGATTTTTCATTTCCGGGACAGAGACGCTATCCTGCAGGCTTCGCGGCAGTCAGGTCCCATTGCCTTTGAGAACTCTACTGTCAGCTTTTATCCGGACTTTACACAACAGGTCCAGAAACAGAGGCTGGAGTTTCAGGGGGTCAAGAAGAGACTCCGGGAAAGGTCAATGAAGTATGCCATGCTCTTTCCGGCCCGTCTGCGGGTGGTACATAAGGATCGTACTTTTTTCTTCAACCATCCTGGGGTTGTGAGTGACTGGCTTGACACGCTGCCTATGGATCATGAACCTTTTGAGGACTCTGGCAAGTCGGATCGGGCGGAAGGTGGCCCGACGGAGCAAGAGTAACTGTTGACTTTGACCCCGTACCCTTCCCGTTGGCTTTGAACTGTGCTATGCTGTGTTCTTAATGTTTGCAAGTAATAGTCTCTTTTTTGGGGGTGGGTGGGGGGTGGACGGGTCCTTTCTCCTCCTGGGTTTTCTTTTCGTAGATTAGTTGGGTGGTTGGGCGACAGGCACACTGCGAGTTTCTGGGGCTCTTTGGTCTTCAGCAGGGGTGCGGGGTGGGGGGTATAGTTGTTTTGACATTGTTGGGGGGGCTGGGTTTTTTGTTTGAATTTTCTTGTTACTTGCAAGGCGAAGGAAAGGCGCTCTCCTGTTTTTTGCAGTTGCTCTGGGTGTGGGGCCGGGGAGGGGCTGGGCACGGGGATGGGGGGTAGGGGACTTCGGTTATTGTGTTGGAACGTGAACGGGTTGGGGGATGGGATTAAGAGGAGGGTGGTGTTACAATTGCTGAAACGTTTGACTCCAGATGTTGTCTTACTGCAGGAGACTCATTTGCTCGGCAACAAGTGCTACGCTTTGAATAGGCGTGGTTATCGCCTTGTGGCGCACTCGGGTTTCACTTCGGGCTCTAGGGGGGTGGGCATTCTGGTTCGGGCCTCCCTCCCCTTGGCCATTGATGATGTCATATTGGATGATAAGGGACGATATGCCGCCATGGTGGGGCGCTGGGAGGGGAAGGTTCTTATTCTGATTTCTGTCTACGTGCCCCCGGGCCTCCAGGCCACCACCTTTGCTGATCTGAGTGGACTTATCCTGGGCCTCCCCGAGGGTTTGCTTTTGGTTGGGGGTGACTTTAATGCGGTGGTCTCGGGAATGCTTGATCGTCACCCTCCCAGGGAACTGCCGAGGGCCCAGACTTGGTTGAGCGACTTCCTGGAGACGTTGGGGCTCACTGATTGCTGGCGGTTGCTTCACCCGGGACAGTTGCAATATACCTATCATTCTGGTGCTCATGGTAGTCTCTCGAGGCTAGATCACGTTTTACTGCCCTCGGCCCATGCATCCCTCATACGGGAAGTTAAACATCTGGCACGGGGTATCTCGGACCATTCTCCGCTTTGGCTGGTGGTTGATGCACGGCAGGGTTCGGTGGGCCGAGTGGCCCCGATCAACCCCTGGTATTTGAAGGACCCCAGGGTCAGGGATGAGCTGGTTAAAGCACACGATTGTTATTGTGAGGAAAATGTGGGCTCTGTTTCCTCCCCTAGTGTACTTTGGGAAGCTTACAAGACTGTCATTCGTGGCCAGGCCCTCTCATTGATTGTTAGCGTGAAGTTGGCCAACCGTGCTGAGACGGTTCGACTTGAGGGGGAGGTCACGGCCCTGGAGGAGGGCTTGGAATCTGGGGTTACCGCTGAGGGGTTACATCTACTGGAGTTGAAACAACATGAATACAGAGCTCTGGTCACTGAAGCTGCTAAGGAAATGGGGCGGGAACAGCAGGGACGCCTGTATGATGTGGGTGATAAGGCTGGGAAATTGCTTGCTTGGTTGGATAAGAGGGAAAGTGCGAGTCGTGTCGTCCCTGTGATTGTTGCGGAGAATGGAGAGTGTTGTACGGACCCTGTTGATATTGTCGCATGTTTTGCCGATTATTTCCGCGAGGTGTACTCCCAGGTGTCTGATCGATCGGAGCAGGACTCCCACCTGTTATTGCGTGATATTGCACTTCCCCGATTGTCTCATATTGATAGGGATGCTCTGGATGCTCCGCCTGCTGTGGACGAGATTGCCGCTGCTGTCCGTTCGGTCCGATCCGGCAAGGCCTCGGGCCCTAATGGGCTCCCCATTGAGCTATATAAATTGCGCCCGGATTCGCTAGCTCCTCATTTGCGCTCTATGTTTCTTGAGTCTTTGGAGGTGGGGTTTCTCCCGCCAGACCAGAGACTGGCCACTATTGTTGTCATCCACAAGGATGGTAAACCTCGGGATCGCTGCGCCTCTTTTCGACCCATTTCGTTGATTAATGCGGAACCCAAAATCTTGGCCAAGCTGCTGGCGACACGTTTGGCGTCCGTTATTGGGGACCTGGTTCACCCTGATCAATCCGGCTTTATACCGCATCGTAACACGGCGCTTAACCTCCGAAGGGTGCATGGAGTTCTGGCACGGGCTGAGACGCTGCGTGAGCCCGCCATCTTGGCGTCCTTGGACGCTACGATGGTGTTTGATACAATAGAATGGCCGTATTTGTGGGCGGTTCTTGCTAAGTTTGGTTTCGGTTCGGACTTCGTTCGATGGGTCAAATTGCTCTACGCCGGTCCCATGGCCCAGGTGGTGGTCAATGGTCGGGTCTCTGCGCCCTTTGCACTGAGCAGAGGGACGCGACAGGGCTGTCCCCTGTCCCCCTTGTTGTTTGCACTTGCCTTGGAACCGCTGGCGGCCTGGTTGCGGTGGGAACCGTCCCTAAAGGGCATTAGATGGAATTCGGAGTTTGAGGACAGTGTATCTCTTTACGCTGATGATATTCTGCTTTATCTTACATCACCCCGTAAATCCCTCATTGTGCTGTTTGATGTCTTGACGTCCTTCCGCAAAAACTCAGGTCTTGTCATCAACTGGTCGAAGTCCTGTGTATACGTCCTGTCGGGTACCGCCCCCCTTCTGCCAAGCGGCTGTCCTATCGCGATTGTGGAAGATGGATTTAAATATCTGGGCATTTCTATCTCGCTGAGCCCTGCACTGCGGTTCGACCGTAATTTACTGCCCCCTCTTCAGCGCCTTCGGGCGGATGTGGTCGCCTGGGGGAAACTTCCTCTCTCTCCCCTGGGTAGAGCGGCATTGTTTAAGATGATGTCACTGCCCCGATTCCTCTACGCATTGCAAAACACGCTTGACGTTGTCCCGGCTACTTATTTCCGTGAGGTCGAGAGTTTACAGAGACGACTGGTGTGGGGGGGGGTAGGCCCCGGAAGGCCATTGCTAAATTGTCGCTCCCGTGGTACGACGGTGGAATTGCTTTGCCTGATATTCGTCGCTATTATTGGGCGTCTCAACTGGGGGCAATAAATCATTGCATGTATGGCCCTTTGCCGAATCCGGCCTTCTCGATGGACAAATGGTTGTTACCGGGGGGCGACTACAATAGAGCCCTCTACTCGAAACTCACCCCTCGCAACGTGACGGGCCCCACTAGGACGGCCGTCCAGGTATGGCGACATGCTTCCATGGCGCTTGGGTGGAATGATAAATTGACTCGTGCCACCCCCCTGTACGCCTCTGATAGACTTGGCTCACTTTGGCAGTCCCGGGGGTTTGATAGGTGGGACTTGATTGGTATCAGCAGGATTGATGATGTTTGGACTAAGGGGAGAATGAAGACGTTTGAGGAATTGAAAACCGAGTACGCTTTGAGCGATCGCGAATTCTTTCGCTATGCACAGATCCGCCACGCGGTGCTCTCGGTCTTCCCTTCGGGTGTGGAGATTCCGGAGTCGTCCCCGCTTGAGGACAGGGTACTGGACGGACATGTTCCTGATAGTACGATTTCGCTTATTTATAAAAAGTTAATCAACTCCAGGTCTGACCTCCTGTCTCGACTTAGAGAGGTCTGGACTGGTGATGGGCTGGAGCTGGACGATGAGGACTGGCAGGCGGCGATCTCCTCCCCTAAAGAGGTGGCCATCCAGGCGCGCCTTAGATTTGTGCAACTTAAAATCCTACATAGAGTGTATGTCACTGGTCCCCGTTTGGTGCATATGGGCTTCTCTGTGGATGGTTTGTGTCGGCGTGGCTGTGGTCTCCTGGGCACCTTTTTACATATCATCTGGGAGTGCCCTGAGATAGTGCGATTCTGGACCCGTGTGCACGAGGTGATGAGTGAGGTTACCGGGGTGCGATCGATGCCGGAAGCTAGGAGATGCCTGCTGAACGTATGGGAACCGAATGATTACTCCGTGTCGCAGCTTCGGTGGGTGACCTTGGGCAACATGATTGCCAAAAGAGACATTGCGCAATTGTGGGGCGCTCAGGGCCCGCCCAGACTTCAGAAATGGAAACAAAACATGGACTGGTGCATGTTCAGAGAAAAAACTGTGTATATTTCTCGTGGTACCCCCCGGAAATGGGGAAAGATATGGACTCAGTGGAACACTTATCGTGGTGATATATGTGCCTCTCCTCTCCCTGACCCTGATGTTGCACCTATGTCCCCGTAACCCGAGGGTTCCTCCACACACTATTGTATACTGATTGCAATTTGTTTCTTCTGGCCCCCCCCCCTACTGTGTAACTCTTTCTCGATAGAACGAACGCTCATTGGATTGTCCTTCCCGCCCCAACACCATGTAATGCAACGTTGTGTATATTGATGTCTCTTTCTCTTCTTCCTTGCAAGTTGTTTGTGGTTGTGTTATAAAATCAATAAAAAGTTTTCAAAAAAAAATAAATATATAAAAATATTTACAAACATATATTAATTAATTATTTATTTTAAATTACTCCCCACCCTTATCCCCTATTAACCCAACATCCCGCTCCTAAACATTAACTACTATTTATATTACTATTAAAATTTAATTATATTTTTTACCATTTTTCAACATAATATCGATATTTTTTACTTTGACTATTAATCGATATTTTGTCATGTCGATATTTTTGAGTCGATATTTTTGGACTCGATATTTTATTATCATTATTGTAATCGATATTTTTAACAACGATATTTTTGTTATCGATATTTTATTATATTCGATATTTTTAACTCGATATTTTGTCCATTCGATATTGTGGAGTCGATATTATGTCTGTGCACCGTTTAGAAGACAGACCACCTAAGCAATATTAACTAACTTGCTGGTTGATTGTGAAATGAACAATCACAGATGCAGGATCTAACAGCAATAAAGTTGTTAATATACAGCGAGAATAATGGTGGTCTTCACGTAATTATGAACTTGTGTCGATGAATTTGTCGGTCTGACGTAAAACCATGATCTTTGAAACATGCATTTGTGTATAACAAACAAGATCACTGACAATGAATTAATTGTTTAGAATAAGGCACATTATGTTGTTATTTATTGTTAAATCATGCACCTAAAATTTCGTACAGTCTTTTAATTTGAACTATTACTGTGTTGCAGGCTGCGTCTTGCATGCCGCTGCTGCTATATCAGGTCTTCAACTTCGAACATTGTCATGTGACAAAGACCCCAAGAGAGCTCAAAACGCGTCTTTGTTTGTGCTATTAAACCTTTAATGTTTGAATCTCTACTATCTGAGTGGCTCGTTTTGCTCACCGGAGCAGCGTGAGGGAATTCTGTTGCAAAATATAAATAAGTAAATAAATTATATATATATATATATATATATATATATATATATATATATATATATATATATATACATATATATATATATATATATATATATATATATATATATATATGCTTTCCAAAGTCAGCTTCGTTCCCAAAACAGACTGCTCGGACACTTCTCTCGTGCAATTACAAATAAAGATTTATTGGCAACAACAACGCGTTTCGGCGGTTAGGCCTTGATCACGCTAACTGTCTCATCAAACAAATGCCATTTAAATCCACATATCTAAACATAAACATAGACATAGGACTACTATACAGATCACAAATCAATGTCAGTAATCGTGTTGGCCATTTTGGCATGTAGATAGAAGCAAGGCAGACAAGTGATTAGAACACAGGTATTCTCCAAAATTCATGATTAGTTCTCGGTTTTGACAGGAAAGCGTGATACTTTAAATTGTCATGCTTGAGAATATATAGATTCAAAAAATGCGCCCAAGTGGGCAAACAGTCAATACATTAAGATATCCAATGTCCGTCTTGCATGATTCCTGCTAAGTGTTTATAGAAATATATTGCAGTTCAAATTGCCAAGCCTCAAAATACATCGACAGGCAAACTAATCAAAGTTCCGCCCAAGTGGGCATGAAGTAACCGCGTTAAGACATCAGATCAAATCATAACAAGCACGCCCAAATGGGTTAAATCACGAAAATCCTGTAAGTCTTTGTTATTGAAAGCTTCAAGAAAAGTAAACATTGTCTGGCCAGACAAATGTATGTACCTGCAAGTAGAAAAGTTAAAATTACTAAAAACAACAGCTCTGACAATTAGACCAAATTCAAGACACGTTCATATTTAATGTAAGTGTACTGTAATTCTTCATTAACGTTCAATCCATTAGGTACAGTGCATTCAAAATCAATAATGTAAGTTGATTCAAGTTTGCGTAGAGATAGCTCACAATTACCACCTCTCATGCCCATGTCTACCCTGTCAATCACCACCATTCGTAGCTTTGTTGCATCGCTAAAGTGGTGTGACTGAAAGTGTCGTGCTACAGGATACGTCCTGTTGTTATTTCGAATGGCTCTTAGGTGTTCCAAGATTCTTTTCTTGGCGGTATGTTTGGTACTCCCCACATACCATTTGTTGCAGGGACATATTAGAATATACACGCAATGGGTGGAATTGCATGTCAGTTGTTTCCTTATGCAAAATTCTTTACCTGTATAGGGTACTACCAGTTTTTGACAGTTTGTACTTCCTCTACACGCTTTGCATTTATTGCAGCATTTGAATCCTACTCTAGGAGCAGGTGATCCCTGTCTGTTAAGAGTGACATGGTTGTGGCTGAGTTCATCTTTTAACGATCTGCTTTTTCTGAAGGTGATCTGCGGATTCGCTCCCAGGTCAGATTTCAGATGTTCATCGCTCAACAGAACGTGCCAGTGTTTGTTGAATATATTTCTTATGTTACTGGCCTGGCCTGAAAAAGTGGTAATGAATCTCACAGTGTTGGAATTATTGACTTCTCTAGAAGGGAAAAGAAGGTCCTTTCTCATGATATCATCTACCCTCTTGCATGCACTGGATATGGTTTTATTGCTATAACCACGATCTTTAAACCTGCCACACATTGTCAGTTTTTCTTTTTCAAAGGATTCAGTATTGCTGCAGTTCCTTTTGGCCCTGAGAAGTTCACCATAGGGGATACTCTGGACAAGTTTGTGGGGGTGTGAGCTATCTGCTCTCAGGATGGTGTTGCCAGCTGTTTTCTTACGGTGTAGTCTGGTCTCTATGTTCTGGCCCTTGATGTTAATGGCGATGTCAAGAAACTCAATTTCCTCTCTACTGAAATTGGCAGTGAAAACCAAATTCAATTCATTGTCATTTAGCTTCTTCACAAAGTCCTTGGCCGTTTCTTAAGAACCATTCCAAATGACGAAAATGTCGTCAATATAGCGCAACCACAGGGCAACCTTGGTGTCAAACTCCTCCATTTGTGCGGCCACCTGCTCCTCCCACCAGCCCATGAATAGATTCGCGTAGCTGGGGGCGAAGCAGGTGCCCATCACGGTGCCCTGTGATTGTCTGTAAATGCCACCATCGAAAACAAAAAAATTACTTTGATTAGTTTGCCTGTCGATGTATTTTGAGGCTTGGCAATTTGAACTGCAATATATTTCTATAAACACTTAGCAGGAATCATGCAAGACGGACATTGGATATTTTAATGTATTGACTGTTTGCCCACTTGGGCGCATTTTTTGAATCTATATATTCTCAAGCATGACAATTTAAAGTATCACGCTTTCCTGTCAAAACCGAGAACTAATCATGAATTTTAGAGAATACCTGTGTTCTAATCACTTGTCTGCCTTGCTTCTATCTACATGCCAAAAACGCCGACACGATTACTGACATTGATTTGTGATCTGTATAGTAGTCCTATGTCTATGTTTATGTTTAGATATGTGGATTTAAATGGCATTTGTTTGATGAGACAGTTAGCGTGATCAAGGCCTAACCGCCGAAACGCGTTGTTGTTGCCAATAAATCTTTATTTGTAATTGCACGAGAG
The DNA here is from genome assembly GCF_964261635.1 of Lissotriton helveticus. Taxonomy (NCBI): domain Eukaryota; kingdom Metazoa; phylum Chordata; class Amphibia; order Caudata; family Salamandridae; genus Lissotriton; species Lissotriton helveticus. The sequence continues at coordinate 252,950,053 of NC_136068.1, read as the reverse complement.
AAGTGTCCGAGCAGTCTGTTTTGGGAACGAAGCTGACTTTGGAAAGCGTGTTTGGGGATTTCCGGTACCCGTGCTCGGACCGCCCGCTGACAGCAAGTCCGACTTTTCCGGTACTCGTGGAGAGAATATATGTATATATATATATATATATATATATATATATATATATATATATACACACACATATATGCGTGTGTGTGTGTGTTTGTTAACCGCTACTCAGATGAGCATGACATATCTCCATGGGTATTCAGAAGAGCATTATTTAAAACAGGAGAGAAAATGAGTTGAAACCTATTAAATATAAATAAGTGCCCGGTTTTTTAACAAAGACATTCAGAGTTTGATGCTTGTTTGAGTATTAAATAATAAACCCAGGTTACGGAGGTCCCTGATTAATGTGTTGCTTTCACCCAGCCGCGCCCTCTGTGTTGCTTCCCACAACCCACACCCTTCATGTTGCTGCCCCAATCCACTTAAAAAAACACAGGAATGGTTTTTAGCTACTTTAAAATAAAAAATCTAGGGGCATATTACCAAGCAATAGCGATAATTATCGCTATTGCTTGGTTAGAGACAAAAATTACCGCTGAGCTGCGGCGATTTTTATCGCAGATAAACCTTGGTATTACCAAGGTTTATCGCAAAAGCGATAAAAAACCGCCGCAATGCATGAATATCGCTGAAAAGTCAGCGATATTCATGCATTACCGAGCTAATGCTCTTAGCCATGTTATCCACCTCCCATTGGATAACATGGCTAAGAACTGCTCAGGGCAGGTGTTAGCTTTTGGAGATATTCGCGCTTAGCGCCAATATCTCCAAAGGTTGGTAATAGGAGATAGCGATGTTAGCGACTGTTTCCAGTCGCTAACATCTTGGCACGCCCACTTTGCATGTCATTAGTGATAAATATCACTGACATGCAAAGTGGGGCCCAAGATGGTCGCTATCTCCTAATAGCTGTCGCTAACTGGTGTTAGCGACAGCTAGGTAATAGGGAGATAATTTTATCTCTGCTTTCTTGGCTTTTAAAGCCAAAAAAGCGGAGATAAACCCCCTTGATAATATGCCCCCTTGATCCAAGTCGGATTGGTAAATCAAATGGGAAGAAACACACCTGCATTATTTTGTAGGCTCACGCATGCATGGTGTAGGTACCCACAAAATACTGCAGCCATCCACGTTGTAGGCTTTTTTCAGTCAAGCTTGCGACAGCGCATGCAAGCCACTAATGTTTACTCTAACGTTCTTGGAGCCTGCCCATTGGTTTCCATTTGATGGCTTCTGTGTTACTCTTCTTTGCAGATTTTTAATTGCTCAGTACAGGCCATGCGCCACTTCCATTTCTTTCTGTGGAACAGGCACCAAGCACAGGTTGATTCAACGTAATCAGTGCCCATCAGCTGCTCCTGATGTGATTAAGGTACTATTTCTTTTCCCTCCTTCCACTTCACTTGCCCCAATCTGGTACTCCCTATCTTGTTTTGTTTTCCCTATACCGCTTCCATCCTGCTGTCCGTTATTGCTGCTTCCTCCTCCTCCCGTGTCATAGCACTTGACTGTAAGCCATGTTGCAGAGCAGCTCGTGCTGCTTTGCAAAATGTCTTAAAAACATTGACAAAGCCAATAGATCTTGCATAGATGAGACCCAATTGCTTTGCCAATGCTTGTTTTCTCTCTCATCTTTAGACATGCAGCACAGTATCCAGGATGCTGTACAGCATTACTAAAAACAATTCACAAAGCCAATAGGTCTTGCCTTTGGGAACTATTGGCCTTGTCAGTTTTGTTAGGTCTGGCATTACCCCAAGACATTTTGATTTTACTAAAAATATATGTATAATGTATTTATGAATAGGGGCTTTCCACCAGCCCTCTTCATCCACTGGTCAGTTATTGCATCATTCACATATTTCTTCTAACCACTACAGCATAGAGCATGGAGCAGTTGGTTGTCAACATCAGCCTAACTTCACTATGAGTAACAGTATTTTGCACTCTCACAAGAATCAAAAGCACAGTCAAAGTAGTTCTCTTTAGTGCCACGGATTACTAAGTCAATGTGTGCTTTTTGAGAACCCATGAATTGTTTTTTGCGTTAAGCCAATATTTTCTTTTCACCAACAGGCTACTTTGATCTCTGATCTCCTGGTCATCCCTCTTCTATGTTGGCGATCCGGTGAGGCTCAGATCCCAGCCGACAGCCTCTCCTTTAGTTCTTCCTCGGACTCTTCCCCAAATGGTGCTCTGTACCTACCCCCCTCCTAAGGTGGAGGGCGCACCGCTCTACGTTCCTGTTGTGCTTCCATGGCGTGAGCTCTCTCTCTCTCTCTCTCTCTCTCTTTCTCGCTCTCTTTCTCTATTTAGTTCATGCCTTTCCTTGAAATCCCACCTAGATTGCTCCCTTCGTTCGGAGCTATGTGTGGCTCTTTAGGTCTAAAACCGCCTTCAAACTCGCTACCTGTTGTTTTTTCGACTACCTGAGCAAACCCTGTGGCTCCCACCTCATCGCCGGATCCCAGAGGACTGGGGCACCTTTCCTCACCCCCGCTGGTTGTATCATTATCTAGAACAGCTATGAATCTCTCTGTAACTCGAGTGTGTTCACCTGACCCAGTGGAAGTGTGCGCTTTTCGTGCCGCGGGTGTTCGATGGGCTGAACACGACAGACAAGGAGTCGAATTTCAGGGAGCTCTAGCACTAGACTGGGGTGTTGCTTTGACTGCCTGGGCCTGCTGGCCTGTTAGACACTTGAGCCTTGACCTAACAGTTCATTCTTTTTGTAGGGGACCCTTTAGCTCCCTCAACTGGTGGGTTGATGTGTCCTAATGCAGGGTTTTCCGGTACCGGGGAGAGCACCTCCATACCTGCATATGGCGCAGGTTGTGCGGATGCCTTGCTTATTGCCTGTGAGATAGGATTGTCGGTCTGGGTCTCCTTGAAGATGGCCCATAGCTCTAACAGTGCCTCTCTCCTGTCCTCCTTCTGCCATGCACATTTTAGGTCCGTATATGTGTTCTCATATGTTGGTTTTAAAGTTTCCTTCCTTTGGCCAGGGAAAGGCATGTACCTTAGTGTGTGCGTGCCATTTGTGACAATGCTTGTTAAGTGCTTTAGTCTGTGTGGAGAACCTGGTTACATCTGTTTTACCCCTGGTTTACATATGTTTTAGTGGCGACTCCATGATAAGCTGAGTACTTTTTAAAGGGACAAATGCACCCTAGTTTTTAGGTCGAGCAGAGTCTGCTCGAGAACTATTGCTGTCCGTTTCTGGGAATGTAGACACAAGTCGGACGCGTGCTTTTCCAGTCTCAGTTTTGACCGCGGGAGCACGCCTCTGAGACGCGCTTGCGCAGACGCACACACAGCCCCTGCTTTCGCTTGGCTTGCATGCAAACATGGTGCACACACACACAGCCAGCCCCCACCCCCTGCACACACACACACACAGGCGCACGCACACATACACACGCTGCCGCCCCCCACACCCCCCTGCGCACACACATACACACACACACACACATACAGACACGCACACACACAGACACGCACGCATACACCCGCTGCAGCCCCCTACCCCCCCTGCACACACACACACAGACACACACCCCCGCCCCCCCTTACAACTAAGCCCCACTCACCGCATCGCCACCACTCCTGACTTCGGCAGCCACCGCGGGGCTCTCCCTCAGGCATGGGAGCCCCGCCCACGTCACCACTGCTGCTCTCTGGCACTCCGTGGATGCGGGCTTCACGCAGAAGGCGGAAGTCCCGCCCCACGACCGGCTTCACACTGCCGAACGTCCGGTTGCTAGGTTTTGTTTTTGGATTTCTTCTAACGGGGATTGGACTTGATGTCTCGTCTTCCAAATGCTACTTTTTCTGTCATGGTTTCACTCTGCTGCTCAGGAATTTGCTTTGTCGCACTCCAACACCTCCTCCTGCCGGGCTCTGGTGCCCTTCGTGGTCTGTGGGTTAACAGCCCGCAGTCGATTCGTCGGGTGTGGCTCTCTTTAAACAACCACAAGATAGAGCTACCCTGCAACTGTGCTTCTCCGCCAGTCTTCGGACTCATGCCTAATCAAGGTGCCTGTTTTCACTTAGCTGTCCGTGAGCCCCAGCTCTGCTCAACTCGCAGGAAAATAAATTACATGCATCCCCAGACACATGTAAATACAAAAATAGACATTTCTAATTTGCAGCTGCTGCCTTCAAATTCTGTCGCTGAGCTTGAGAAGGGCCCGCAGCTGGGTCGTCACGTGTGGCTCTTTAATAAACCACGAGAGAGTGACTGCAGCAGCCGCGCCTCCCCATGTGTCTTTGGACTCATGCCTAATGAAGACGCCTGTTTTCACTCCGCTGTCATTCAGCCCACAGCGCGGCTTGTTTCCTCTTGTAACGTATCGTTTGCTACCTCTTGTATTTTGTTTGCTCTTGATACATGCACATTTGCCACTATTGCCTTATGTAATGTAACGTTTGCTTTTGTAACATGCTGACTTGTAATTTTTCCTCACGTTTCACTACTATTGTGAAGCGCTCTGACACCTTCGGGTAAAGTCCGCGCTATAAAAAAAACGCATAAAATAAATTAATAAATAAATTAAATAATACCCCTCCCATTGTTCCTTAACAGACTGGATGTCCCTACCGCGAGGGTGCCCACTGGTCGCTCCTTGCACGGGACTGGAGTACTGCCCCAAGGCCCCCCACTGCTCCTGTCCCGGCACAGGAGCTTGAGGTGGAGTCTGTCAGACCCGCCCCACTCCAGCGGTGGCTCCATCCAGATGTGCACGGCAGTAGTCCACAGCTGCAGGCCTGTGCCCTGCCTCTGGTGCCTCCTGGGGGGTGAGGCTCTGATGGGGCTGGGGCGCACTGGCAGAGGAAATATCGCGAGGCGACTTCCTGGGGGCTATGCTGCGGCTGACGATTAGGCACCCGGGTAAAGCAAAGCCGGAAGGGCGGAAGGGCACTCCTCTGTTTAGGTTTGTTTCAGATTACAGCCCATGTTTTGATGCTTCTCAGCCTCCCACGTACATTGCCAGTAAGGTGAGGAGAAACCTGGAAAGATGGACAGGAAGCTCGGTGTGCAAGTGCACCTACTGCTGAGAGCTGCGGCAGACTCACCCAGCGGCCCCTCATTCCAAGGTATAAAACAAGGAAAGAGGTCCGCGGAGCTGGGAAGCGCCTCTCTGAGAACACTATTTAATGCAGGCGTCTAAATCCAAAACAATGGGAAGCAAGCAGGCTGCCGACTGAAAATTTTACAAAGTATGCTGAGCTGCTTTAAGGCCACGAGGCTGAGCTCCCAGACAGTCCTTTCTCTCTAGCCTCTTAAAAAAATCACCCTACCTGATAAACATATACTTTCAAATTCCTTACCTCAAAATTCCCCAATGAAGTAAAGTCTCTCGTTTAAATTTTTTTTTTTTACACAACACAAACTTTCCACCACCTTTCTTATAAAGTGGTCGTATTATAATAGCACACCATCTGACCAGACCCATTACAAATCGTACTAATTATTAATTTTCTGACCATCATTAACAAACAGACTGATAGACTGCCCCCTCAAATTAAATAGGTGGCTTACTAAAGCACTGTCCTTGCTTGCTACCAACAAGCATTGCCATAGCCAGTAGGACTCACATTAGGAAAGTGTAAGCTATTGGCTTTGTGAATAACAATGCTAATAATTTATATATTTTCAAAGCCACACATATTTAAAAAAATTGTCATTTACAATACCAATAGCTCACACTTTCCTAATGCGAGACCTATTGCATTGCAAATGCTTGTTCTGTTTTGTAGGTAATCTTTAAATTATACTCTGGTCATGGGGAAATATTATACACAGGGATTGCTGGGTCTAACTATTTACTATGAGCTCAATGGAATTTACAGAGGCATCAATACAAACATTCCACAAACACAAATAGCAATGCATTTGAAGGGTCACAACCTAGAAGAAAGTGCAATTGTTAAAACGTCATGAAATTTGGCTGTAAATAGTAGATTTTACTTTGAGACAAAAATATGACTTTGTCAAAAATACTTTAGCTTGCTCCTAGCACATGCTATACTGTGACCAGGGAAAGCCCTGTGTGGTACGCGGGACTAAGTGAACCCGATAGTCTGTCAATATCAACTCTGGGACAAAGAAAACTACAATTTTGCAGGAAGAAAATGAATAACTCGAAAAACCACAGGCCCCTCTTGGTCAAACACAAGCTACACCTGATCTCCCAGATCCAAATCTTTCCCTAACGTCCGAATTACAACCTGTATCACAACCAGGGAATTAGCGTACATCTGTATCACACCCAGCGGTCCAAGAAAACAATATCTCTAACTTCTTTCAGATACCACCAGTTTTTAAGAGACCAGTAGTCTGAGAAATCCCTTTTAGACTAAAAAATAAGATTGAGGTGCCAGCCCTATATCACAACCAGGGCCCATGCATACCATCTGTTTCACGGCCAGCGGCCCATGCAGTGAGGTCTCACCCCTGTATCACACCAAGGGGACAAGTGTTCCATCTGTATCACACCCATCGATCCAAGCAATAACCAATTTCGCCCGTCCTAATGTGCTGACTGTCGAAAAAAGGGTGATCTCTGTGGGAACGCCGCTAAGGCCGCCTTGTGACTACTCAGTTGGGGCACATAAAATAGGCAATATGTCAGATTTCTGTCAGTGGCAGGGTGCTCAGGTTAAATTTGTGTTCTTCTTCCTAGTTTGTTATACGCTAAATGCTGGGGACTAAAGATCAGATGTGGTTCTCAGCCTCAGATGGCGGCATGAGAATGAACCTCTGCACTTCCAATCAATAGGAGCGTCTGCTCACCTTCCTTGCTGTTCATATGTGAATCTATCTGGGGGGGCAGTTTCCTTCTGCTGCAGTCGGGTCCGAGGTACCAATCTCTCCTATCTGACTTGCCAAAATGTTGCTCGAATATGAATTTACCTTGAAAAAACAAAAGACAAGAGGTGTTTGGCAAAACAGGAACAGTTGGTCTCAGGGCCGGACTGGTAACCACAACCGGCCCTTGCATGCTCGCCCCCCTTCCCCCTCCCCACTTGGGGGGTTGGAGGTGCCGCCGAGCTCTTTGCCGGGGCCGGTTTTCGGTCGATTTTGGTACAGGGCCGATTTTGCAGCCAAAACGGCCCTGTAACAAAAACGGCACCCAGGGGCCCAAAACCGGCCCCCACCTGTGCAGTGCACCGGAGGATTGCCCGGTGCCCGCTATGGCCAGTCCGGCCCTGGTTGGTCTGATTAAAACTTCGGCCAGGAGCACAGTTACAGAAGCAGGTCTGAGGACTGTCTCAAAGTATGATACTTGTTTGGTAAATGAATGCAGGCCTTGTCTGTGCAGTCATAAATAAGGCCCCTGATGACAAATGCAGGTGGACCTCGACCTTGCGTGGACATAATGCAAGCAAGTCGGTAAATTGTCCGGATGTCCGGCATAAGGGGCGATTGATCACTGCATGTACTCTGTGTGCTGTGTTCTGATTGACTATGTGTTCCTAACATCATGTGGCATCTGACTATATGATGTTTTGGATTGCACTCACCCCTAGGACCTGGACCATTGTAGTGTCGCTGCGCTTATCTGGGGGATGGACCTGAGTTTCCTGTTTGTGCGTTTGTCTGCCGACTACGTGCCACCCCACCTGGGACCAGTCAATCAGTTAACTCAGGCCAAGGCTGCAGAGCCTGCCTGACCACGTATTTCTGAGTCGGGTTGATGGAAAGTTCCTGCCAAGCAAATTTGATAATAATGCTGCAATGTCGCTCATATATGGGAGTGCATCATTATAAGTAGGTTGTCCGGTTTTAGGTTTAAACCTATAATAACTGATAAAACCTCACCAGAATGGAAATAGCGTTCACCAGTGTAAACATATAAACACTGAAAAAAAAACTGCACAACCACAAACTAAATGCCATTCAAAGAAAGGAAAAGGAGAGTGAAAGAGTAATTTTTATTTCTTCCTTAAGGAACCAGTACAATGTAACTCTGTTACATAAGGTAGCAGTAGGATAGACTGGGCTAACATTATTCTGCTTGAGTTTTGTTGTTTAGGGATGGCTTTAAAATATTGTTTCTTCTTCCTTTTTTCAGTTTTGTGGTTTTTGGTCCAACGATACACCGGTTAGAAGCATGTTGTTTATTTATTTTATAAACTGTGGAGAGTTAGAAAATATCAAAATCAGATTTGATTATTTTGCTACGTTTGAGTCTTTAACTGATAAGAAAAATATACGTTTCATAAGAATCTTTCCCTATATGTACCATCACATTTTCCCACTGAGAATGGGTAAAAACCCTTGAGACATAAGCCCCCTTTTCTAGTGAGCTGGTATTGATACTGGTGAATTTCCAAACACCTCAGGCTTTAAACATTCAATGCAAGATATAGTGACAGGTATATGTGAAAAGACTGCAGTCACAAAGCATCTGGGATACTGGTGAAAACATGACACCAGACTTTTGGAAAACATGGAACGCAGTGTCACTTGGAATGCTGCTGCAAAACGTTTTACCAAGTTCAACAAAGATTGGAGTGATATTGTTTGTATTTGCAGTGATGCAGCTACGTATATGAAAAAGTTTTGTGATGACCTGTCAAAATTGATACCTGAGCTGAAGTGCTTCCCTGTAAGAGATCCTTGCCACTTGTTAGATGGTATGCGGAAAGCATCTTTACAATCTACAGAGTTAATGAAGAATTCTATTTACTTTTTAGTCCATTCTGGTGCACTGTTTTGTTATGCACGGGAACTAAAACACAAATAATTCTCATTTTGTGCTTTGTGTGGCATCAACGAAAGAGTCATACCAACTGTGTCACTTAGCTGGTGGTTCTCAGTCCAAGAGGCCATGAATGCTATATTATCCATGTGGCAACCGTTTACAGAACTTTTGCTGAGTGATGATATGTGAAGAAATATGAGGATCTTTGGTCATGTATTGATAGTGATAGTACACTCTACTGCATTCTTAGATTTTTACAGGAAAGAATGACTGCTGTAGTGAACATAATAAAAACAAGCATTGGCATAGCCAATAGGTCTCGCTTGAGGGACCTTATAAGTATTTTGTTTTGCAGCACAATATCCTTGTAACTAAATACTTATAAGGTCCCACAAGCGAGACCTATTGGCTATGCCAATGCTTGTTTAAAGATGCTTTATGAGTACATCGCATCTCAATTCGTTGCCTTCTCTCATGACGAAATGACTGTGTCCTAACTTCCGCAACTCTCCCATGCTATGTCAATAATTAATGGCTTTGCTTTCAGGAGTCTACTTTTTGACCACACAAGCCACCGTATGGGTTTAATTATTGTTCCATCGGTTTATTTTAAAACAAACGCAACAATAAATGGAGCTGGGACGACGCGTCGGAATATCACAGCGGGAAGAGGAGATCGTATCACGGCCTGGGCCCTGGGCGCGCGCTGGGAAAGCACCCGGCATGAATGGAGTGTTTGAGAGCTCGTGCCTGCCTCCCCCCAGGCCCCCGCCCCCTGACTGCTTACACAGGAAGGCGAGTGTTGAGTGCCTGTGTCAATAGAGCGTCTTTCAGGCAGATTGGCGGGTACACACGTGGAGGCATGAGGGGAATGCGTGCGTGCCTGCTCCGGAGAGGGCTCTGTTTGCTGTCTGCTCATCCCCTCCCCTGCCCTGCCAGCTACTGTTGCGCCCACTGGAAAATACCAAATGCGCCGTTTCTCCCCACTGATACTCGTCGAATAGAAGGTTCCACAAAGTAGGCCGCCATTTGCAACATCCCCGTGCTGTGCGCGAGCACGTCTAGAGGCCCCATGCGCACTAATCCTACATCTAGGCCCTGCGGAGTCCGTAATGACGTTATGTTTGCATTAATTATTTGTAAGCCTCCTGCTGTCGAGCAATAGTAGTGTGAGCTCGGGTCTGTTTTGCCTGCTTATAGAAATCATCAATTTTATTGTAAGTAGCTGATACAGCACTGTTTGCAGCTCCTCAGTATATGGTTATCCCGTGACTACAATGTTTTCATCATATTTATTATTCTACAAATGTATTTTTAAATGCACTGATGTGGTGTTTGCATGCTATGCAAGACGGCACAACATGGAATGTTTATAAGGAGCATCGAGTGGGAAAAGGCAAACAAAAGGAGGAGTGCTGCTACGGGCTGGGGAGGGGGAGGAGAAATGAAAGGAAAGGCTGTGTTTGCGGGGAGAGAGAGGGGAGGTGCTGGTGTGGGCGGGGGGAGGTGCTGGTGTGGGAGGAGTGCTGCCACGGCAAGGCTGTGTTTGCGGGGAGAGAGAGGGGAGTTGCTGGTGTGGGAGGGGGGAGTTGCTGGTGTGGGAGGAGTGCTGCTAGGGGAGGAGAAGCCCTGGCCGTGAATGCTCATGCATGTTCACGTGAACTGCAAGAAAACGCCGGGCGGAAACGCCTTAGTTTGAAGAGGATTTTGCCGACATGAATTCGATCCTATCCATTCCTGCGGAATGGGACAGGCTCGACCTAAAAACTAGAGTTTGAAAACACCCTTGTCTAACAAGTGTTCAGCATAAGTGGTGTAGATGTGAAACATCTCCTTGAGAGTAGGCTGGGCGACACTTTTAGTGACTTTGGCACTGCAACATATTCCATGTTAGAGTGCTTGCCACTTGGTAAGCAAAGAAATGTTGAGGAGCAATTCAGGAACTTTCATTTTACAATGTTTGAGAAATAGGCCTTCACCAACCATGGCATTTGAAGTCAATGAGGCCTCACTGTGGTACTCTGCACAAGTTATATATCCCTTCCGTGAAGAGAAGTTTTCTCTGGAGTTTTAAAAATGCTGCCTCATTTCTGACCACTTCAATAACTCTGCGGGCATATGTGCCAAGTTCAACGCATATATTGCAGAATGTGTGGCAGCGGATCACAATCTTCAGGTGCACCAGTATTGGAATGGAAAGCTATGTCAGTGGCCAGAGTTAGCAAATTGTATACTGGCTATTTTGGCGTTGCCTGTCTCAAGTGCCAATGTTAAGAGGGCCTTTTCACAGATGAATGTTTACATGGGAAGGAAAGGGCAAATGTGCATGACCAAAGACTCAAAGAAAAAGTATTGTATGGTGTACTATGATAAGTTTGATTTATAAAAACGTATTTGGACCTCATTTACACTGTATGTACACTGTCTATATACCATGTACTATCAGTGCAGAAAGCAAATCATAATAAATGCAAAAAGTTCCATAAACACCAGAAAAACACTGTTTATGTTGTTTTTAATGGCGTGAAAATGTGTAACCACTGATAACCACTGATTTTTTTAAGGTATTGAAATCACTTGAAAACACTGAAAAAACACCACCTGAATTGATCAAAAATAGAAACTGAAAACAGGGAAGCCTAATTATAAGTATTGGCCTTGATTTGATCAATATCAACAATATCCAATCGACCCCACCATGATAGATATAAAAGAGACCAATTCTGAAAAAAGTGATGAAGTTGTATCCTTGAGAGTTGTACAATACCAATTTGATTTTGGTGGAATGACAGGATAATCCTGTCTCAATAAAGGGTTGCTTGATACGGTGTTTATTGGGTGACATTACTACTGATTTGTCCACATTTAATTTGTAGCCTGAGACAACGGAATAAAGTTTGACTTCATGAAAAAAAGCAGGGACAGAACATTCTGGATGTGACATAAAAATAAGAAATTCATCGGTATAGGCTGTTACATTTATGTGAATATTCTATGTTTTGAAACCTCAAAATTGTTTTTATGATTTTTACATGTGGCTGGGGTCCCGCTTATATTTCAATCAATCAATCAATCACAGCATTTGTATAGCGCGCTACTCACCCGGAAGGGTCTCAAGGCGCTTGGGGGAAGGGGTCCGCTACTGCTCGAACAGCCAGGTCTTGAGTTATCTCCTGAAGGCGAGGTGGTCCTGGGTCAGCCGAAGGTGGATGGGGAGGGAGTTCCATGTCTTGGCCGCCAGGTAGGAGAACGATCTGCCTCTGGCGGTGGCTCTTCGGATGCGTGGTACGGTGGCGAGGGCGAGGCTGGTAGACCGTAGCTGGCGGGTGGGCGTGTAGAAGGTCAGGCGGTCGTTGAGGTATTTAGGGCCCAGGTCGTGGAGAGACTTGTGTGCGTGGGTGAGGAGCCTGAACGTGATCCTTTTGTCGACGGGGAGCCAGTGCAGGTCCCTCAGGTGGCCGGAGATGTGACTGCGTCGGGGGATGTCCAGAATGAGTTGGGCGGAGGCGTTCTGGATGCGTTGGAGTCTTTTCTGTAGCTTGGCTGTGGTTCCGGCGTAGAGGGTGTTTCCGTAGTCCAGTCGGCTGGTGACGAGGGCCTGGGTGACCGTCTTCCTGGTTTCGGTCGGGATCCATCGGAAGATCTTGCGAAGCATGCGAAGGGTGTGAAAGCATGATGAGGATACGGCGTTGACTTGTCTGGTCATCGAGAGGGAGGAGTCCAGGATGAAGCCCAGGTTGCGTGCGTGGTCTGTTGGCTTGGGGGGCAGTGCCCAGGGCAGGGGGCCACCAGGAGTCGTTCCAGGCGGAGGGTGATGGTCCCAGGATGAGGACTTCCGTCTTGTCTGAGTTCAGTTTCAGGCGGCTGTTCTTCATCCACTCGGCGACGTCTTTCATCCCTTCGTGTAGGCTGGTTCTGGCGGTGTCTGGGTCTCTGGTGAGGGAGAGGATCAGCTGAGTGTCGTCGGCGTAGGAGATGATGTTGAGGTTGTGTTGGCGTGCGATGGCAGCAAGAGGTCTCATGTAGACGTTGAAGAGGGTGGGGCTGAGTGATGATCCTTGCGGGACGCCACAGATGACTTCGGTGGCCTTGGATCGAAACGGGGGGAGGCGGACTCTCTGTGTTCTTCCGGCGAGGAATGAGATGATCCACTTCAGTGCCTTCTCTTGGATGCCGGTGTTGCCGAGGCGTTGGACTAGGGTGCGGTGGCAGACAGTGTCGAATGCTGCGGAGAGGTCCAGGATGATGAGTGCCGCTGTTTCCCCGTTGTCGAGCAGGGCTCGGATGTCGTCGGTGGCTGCGATGAGGGCGGTCTCGGTGCTGTGGTTGGCTCTGAAACCGGACTGAGAGGGGTCGAGGGATCCGTTCGTCTCGAGGAAGGCGGCAAGCTGTTTGTTGACGATCTTCTCGATGACTTTGGCAGGAAAAGGGAGGAGCGAGATGGGGCGGAAGTTTTTGAGGTTGGTGGGATCCGCTGTTGGTTTCTTCAGTAGGGCGCTGAGCTCAGCATGCTTCCAGCTCTCCGGGAAGGTGGCAGTGTTGAAGGAGGTGTTGATGACGTCCCGGAGATGGGGTGCGATGGTGGAGTCGGCCTTGTTGAAGATGTGGTGGGGGCAGGGGTCGGTTGGAGAGCCGGAGTGGATGGTGTTCATCATGCGGGCTGTGTCTTCTGTGGTCACCGTGGTCCAGGTGCGGAGGGTGGCGGTGGGGTTCGTTGGTTCGGTGGTTGGGTGCGTGGATGGTGCGCCGAAACTGTTGCGGATGTCGGCGATCTTGCGGTGGAAGAACGAGGCGAGGGAGTTGCAGAGATCTTGTGAAGGGGTGATGTCGTTGTTGCCGGTGCTTGGGTTGGAGAACTCCTTGACGATGCTGAAGAGTTCCTTGCTGTCGTGGGCGTTGTTGTCCAGTCGTTCCTTCAGTGATTTCCTCTTGGTGGTGCGGATGAGCTGGTGGTGCTTGCGGGTGGCGTGTTTGAGGGCGGCCATGTTGTCAGCGGTTTGGTCGAGGAGCCAGGCTTTCTCGAGGGTGCGGCAGGTCTTCTTGGAGTCCTTGAGTTCGTCGGTGAACCAGGGGGCCTTCTTGCTTCTGGGTCTGCTGGGAGGGTTCTTCAACGGTGCGAGGTCATCGGCGCAGGCGGTCAGCCACTGCGTGAAGTTGCGGGCTGCTTCGTTGGCGTCCGATGTGCTGGCAGGTGGGTTCTGGCTGAGGGAGATGATGAGGTGGTCGGCGGTGATCTTGCTCCAGCTCCTGTGAGGTACCTGTTGCGGGTGGTGGTGGGTTGTGGTTTTTCTGAAGCTGAAGTGGACGCTGAACTCCTTTACTTGTCCCACTGTCTCCAGACTCAGCCTTGCTGCCACCATCTGTAGATTTGGGTTTTGTGCAGCCTATGGGACATGGGAGGTGGCCATCACTATGTCATTGGTGAACGGCCTGCTTAGCACCTGCACTTTCAATGACACTGTAACCCAGTACACAGGGATTCACTGGCTATTGATTGTCAGAGTGGTGCACAGACACCCTACACCTTGAAAGCCTCATCATCAGCAGCATTTGTCCTGCACATACCAATACCTCAGAACCTTTCTGTCTGCCTCCATGAGCAACCATACTTGACTTGCCCAAGGAAAACGTTGGCACTCAAGAAGGGAAAATTGAGAAGTGCTGGTACTCAGTACTGGCGAGTACTGACATATTTAAAGCACTGTTCATTACTCATGTCTGCAACTATACCCGTTTTGGTAAGATTGTGGCAAACAAGGCATACTGATTGGGTATATTCTCACTTAGTAAGGAATGAGACAAGGAAGGTGAATGAGGTGATAATATCTAAATTATTTACTGGTAATCTTTATTACTCTGATTCTCCATTCATAATCCCAGTACTTCTCTCCTGCATTTTGTTCCAGAATTTTTATGGGCGTTTAGATAAACATATAGGAGGTTTTTGTGGAAGTTCACTCCCTTTACATGGATTAGATGGGCAGGTCTTTTTAGGGTGGAGGCTGCATGAGCATGTGCTAGCATGCCTGCAAGACAGTATTGTTTGCAAAAAGGGCTTGGTGCCTGCCTCTTGCTTACCATTTGTTGGTTTTAGTGTCGCTCTTCTTCACAGCCTCCTAATTGGCCAGTGCAGGTCCAATGTCACTTCCATTCCTTTCTGTGGAGCACGGACCAAGCACAGATTGGTTCAGCTTAATCAGTGCCCGTCCACTGCTTCCAAAATGCTTGAGGTACTATTTCTATCCCCACTCTCCCTGCCTACTTCTTCCTCCATTGCACTTTTTTCCTTGTTTTATTTCAATATAGAGCTGCCTCTTGGTTAGTCACATTGAGTAGTCTTTGCATAACCTTTCTCGTCATGACTATTTTCTTAGCATTATGATACCGGCATTTGCAGAGACAATGTCTTAACCCGGAGGGGCAGACTGCACAGGAATTTGATTACTTAACCCTTGCACTAGAACAGTAGAGTTGTTCCTTTCAAATAAATGCCCCCCCAACTGGATTCACCTAGTGTTTTTGAGGAATAATGTGTCCTCAGCAACCTGATTTTTTATCCCGGGGCATAACTAATCTAGGACTGGAGAAGAGTCAGCCCTATTTACAATTCTTTAATGGACACATGCGTTTTGAGTAGTCTCCAAATGGTCCCACGCGGTCCCTGTTTTTTGTTAACCTTTTTAATGGTGTTCTAGTACACACACACACCCTCTAAATCTGGTACAACACAATCATGGTACCTGGGTGCCCATATTTGGGATTTTGTGCAATGTATAAGAGGCCTGCTATTGATCATCTATTGCCAAAGTATCAAGACCTGGTGGTCTATTTACCTCTCCATCTGACCTAATTGTTCCAGCTTGTAAATATTGTGTTAATACTACTGTAAATGTGCTGATTGGACTTGTTCTGCATCCGTGCTAGGCCTCACAGTAGTTGAATAAACAAAATATTTTTCTTGCATTTCTCAGTTAAACAACTATTTTAAAAGTTCTGAAGTGAAGACATTTCTGAGGCTGACATTAGCCAAGGTGATGGCCTTGTTTTTATGGGTTGACTCTTTGGCAATTGTTCTGGGCCTCTTCTTCATATAGTGTTTTGCTTCTTGACTTTATGGATGGATAATAATATATCTTGGAGGGGATTATCAAAATATATATTTTGTGTATATTGATAGTGTGTCTCCTTCCTCTGGACGAAAATTGGGACAGTTTAATGCTGAAGTGCTTTACGAATGAACTGCCAACCTTTTGTGTTCGGACAAAGTTGGTCTGCAGTTCTAGTGTGCAACCAATGTTATTTTGTTTTTGTCGGGAAGTGTTGCAGGTGATTTTTTGCTCTCTGCAAGAGAATGAAGAAATCACCATCTCTCCACCATTGTATCTTTGTCTTTCAATGTTCCTGCCCTCTGCCTTATTGCCCTTGTCCCTATCAATACTTTTTTTACCACTAGCTCGGACACCAAGCTTTCCTCCTGGAACCTTTCTCTGAATTTCCTCAGCTCAGTCTTTAGCACCGTGATGCCATCTGAGTAGTTGTATGTGATATATAAATCACACGCACACTCATTCATACATTCAGTCAATCATTCATTCGCCCCTATTCTCTGGTGCAGATCATGTGTATCTGACACTATGTTCCACCTTATCGGAAATGAACATTTACTTTTTGCTTCTCTTCTTCTTTCTGATCTCTCCCCAAATTAAAATACACATCTAGAAACTCAGGAAAAATATTTCTGTAATCCATTACATTTACTAACCTTGAGAAACTGGCACTTTGAGCTGGCAAGGTGGGTCAGTGAGTTAATGTTCCCTCCAGACAAATGATCCGATCTGCAGGTCATGAACACTCACCGCACCAGCTCATCCTTCCGAGGTTGGTAAATTGTGGGTAATTAGATCTGGTTAGAGTTACGCACGTTATCTCCATCGTTTACAAAAGACACACATGTAGTATGGAGCGCTATGTAAAAATGCTGTTACTATTCACACACATAATTTCCTAAAAATCCCAAAGGATGTTTTCAGACACTGCTTCCTCCCTTTATGTGTTGGCAGTGAAACAGAAATATTTCATCTTGATCAAGTGATGTTGTTGGGGGATCTCACATAGTCCTCTTTCTAGAATACGGTCCTGTTTTAGGTCTGGTGGCACAGGTTTAAGAAGCAGCGCTGAAAGACGGGCTTAGGCACTCTCCCATGTTGGGTTTCCTCTCTACACGCTGTTCATGGGCAGAAGGTGTACGCTTCCTCTGAAAGAGTGCTTGTATTGAATTTTTTGCCTAGCGTGAAGCTGGTACTCATTACAGTAGCCCTGCGTATTTATTGAACAAGCCGTTGATCAAGGCTGATTTGTTTGTTATGAAATGTTATATAAAAGGAGGTAGGCTTGAATTTATTTACTGTGCAAAGTCTGTTCAGGCAATAGACATAAGAGAGGATTATATACTCATATGTGTATGTACTTTATGGGCTCTGGAGATCAGCCCTAGGACTTTTCTGCTTCCGCTTAGGGACTTTTTTTCTGTTCAACTGCCTCTATTTAGCTGTCTTGGTAGAAAACAACCAGCAGAGGTCAGTAAAGTACCAGAATTGCTTTCTGCTGAGGGACTTTCTTTTTTAATTTTTCTAGCACCTGCCTCTATTTAACTTTCTTGATATAAAACGACCTGCAGAGGTCAGTACAATCCCAGAATATCTTTAGCATTCTCTAGATTCCATTCTATGGAAATTGTCTTCCATGAGCACCCGTAGACAATAATATTTGTTTCAAATCTTGTATTTTCAGAGATATGACCACTGAATTCCCTGCTTTTATATTATAAACAGAGCTTTGGACTATACCATATCCTGCTGAAAGGCAATATTTCTATGTGTTCCCATACTTGGCGTGTCACGCAGTTTGGTGCTCACTTTCCCTCCATGTTAAAGAACGGTAGATGTTTCAGCACCCTTATCTAATGTGCTGCATAACTAAATACATATAAGGTCCCAAAGGCGAGAACAATTGCATTGCAAATGCTTGTTTATATTGTGTTTACACTGTTCACAATATCTTTCCAATACAGTTGCCTGCTACCATTTTTTTATGTTTTACTTTTTAGGGTTCAGGTCTGCATAAGCATGCGCTATTGCATGTGAGACACTATTGTTTACAAAAAGGGCTTGGATCCCGCCCGTTGCTTACCATTTATTGGCTTCAGTGTCACTATTCTTTGCAGCCTGCTAATTGCCCAATGCAGAGCAAATGTCATGCCCGTTCCTTGCTGTGGAGACTTGCAGAACGTATGGAATAATTCTGAACTCTGAGTACCCTAATACTATTTCAACCGATTTCTGAAAGGTGTTTGTGATTTATGCATGAAAACATGACAAAAAAATTACTGACAAAGGCAACCGATCTCTGATAGGCGACACCTATTGGCTTTGTCAAGTGTGCCCCTTCACTTTACTCCACTCCACTCTACTCCACTTCACTCTACTCCACTTCACTCCACTCTACAACACTCCATGCCACTCTATGCTCTGCCACTCTGTGCCATTCCACTGGATACCACTCTACTCTACACCAGCCCATTCCACTCTACATCACTCTATGCCACTCTGCATCACTCTAGTCTATGCCACTATACTCTACGGCACTCCACTCTACATCATTCCAGTCCATGCCACTCCAGTCTGTGCCACTCCAGTAAATGCCACACCACACCATGCCACGCTACTATATGCAAATCTATGCCATTCCATTTTACGCCACTTCACTCTACAACTATCTACTTCACTATTCTGTATGCCAGTCTACTCTCCTATACCAGCCGCGGGCCGTGGAGGGAGTTACGGTGGGGCAGGGAGGCGGGGAGGGGGAGGGGCAGGGTGGAGGGAGCTAAAAACTGGCATATGGATAATTGCAGGTAAGTACACAATTTAATTATTAAAACGAATTTCGTAGCGCGCACTGCATCGCAAAATGCAATGCTGTGCGCGCTACGAATTTTGTTTTATTAATTAAATGGTGTACTTACCTGCAATTATCCATATCCCAGTTTTTAGGTCCCTCCACCCTGCCCCTCCCCCTCCCCGCCTCCCTGCCCCACCGTAACTCCCTCCACGGCCCGCGGCTGTCCTATACCCCACTCTCCTTTATGCCTCTCTGCCCTATGCCACTCCACTAACTTCTAGCCACGCCGAACAGCAGCTACACTGCTGTACAACATGGCTAAAATACACTGGCAAAGCCAATAGTTCTCCCATAGGTGAGCCTGTTGGCTTTGGTAATGCTTGTTTCGAAAATGTATTTGGAAGGGAGTAACAGTCAGAAAGGTGTGTCCTCTCTCTGATCTAATATTTCTGGAACCTTGAAAGGAGCACTGGAGTAAACAAGACTACCAGTAAGTAATCTAGACATACGTACCCTCCAGCTGGCTATCATTTTCACGACAGCCTCCACAATCCCTGTATCTACCTGGGCTTTATGCGGCCCGTGTGTAAACAAAATGCACACTCCGGTGCCCAGCACTTAGCACACTTCATCATTTTTAGGAGCCGACCCGAAGTCTAAGTAAAAACGAAGGGGCATATTAGCAAGAACCTCGTTAAAATGATCACCTTATTAGCGGCAGGAAACTGCCGCTAAAACGGCGATAATGGGCTTGCTAATATGCATGATAGAATTCCAATAGAAGCCCAGGTTAGATGTGTAGGACATCTAACCTGGGCATCTATTGGAATTCCATAACGCATATTAGCAAGCCCATTATCGCCGTTTTAGCGGCAGTTTCCTGCCGCTAAAACGGCGATAATTTTAATGAGATTCTTGCTAATATGCCCCGATGTGCGTGGAATCCACCCATCCACTCACCCATCCATCCATCCATCCATCTACCTGCCTGCCTGCCTGTCTATCCCCCATCTATACACACACACACACCACACACGCACCCTAACACACACATAAGCACACACACACGTGCACACACTCTTTTCTATTGCCTTTATAGTGGCCTCGCCAATTTTATCTTTGGCCCTTTTGTGTGCCCCCTAGTCCCCCACAAAAATAATCTTCTGGAGGCCACTGTAAACTTCATTGAAATATGGTTTCCAACATCGCTGCAGTGACTCCGGTGCAGATAAGCAGCATTTCATTGCTTGGACTCCGGTCCAAACACTTCAAGACAAGAAGCGTCTTTGTATCAGAAAGGGTCGCAGGACTTGTGTCTCTCCCCTGCCTCTCTTGTGATTTATCCAAACAGAATGCGCGACTGCAGACAGAGCCATAACACCAACGCCGGTGACTTCACAAATACGACCGTGAAAATGGGGCTGCTGGGAGCCTTTTGAAGACTAATGAATAACATACTGGGAATTCTTGTATGGGTGTCAGTCATCTGGGGAACTGAGCCTGGCTTTTAATTAGAAAACAGATAAGGGGACACAGCATATTGCCTGGTTATCTGACTCGTGTGCTGTGAGGTTGTTGACCCCAGACAGGCAGGGGGCCTGGAGAGGAGGTGGGAGCCTGCTGTGGATGAGGCAGTGTGTCTGGGATCTGACCAGGACATTTAGCATGGTGTGAATGCCCTTGAAGGCGCTGTGGAATCTAATAGTGGTGTGTTTGTGGTTGCATGTTGTAATTTATGCATCTAAGTACATGTTTTTCTTGGTATGATGTGTGATCAGTGGTTTGTGGCTTACTTGTGCAGGTAGGTTGTATTTTTTCCTATTGCATTGTTTATCCTGTTGCTCTCTCTTGACATTCAAGGATAGTTGGTGACCGGACTGTGTTAACCACCTTATTTTTCATGCTATATTTTTTTAATCCCCGGTTTGCTTCCTTGCCGCCTGCCTACTATGTAATGCAATTTCCGTCTGTTTTTTTTTACAGGGTGTATGTAAAGCGCTCTGATACCTAAGGGTCAAGCTAGCGCTATATAAAACTTTAACAATAAATAAATTAAAAGAAACTTGCAAAACATGCGTTTTAAGCCTTTCGCGATATCAATTGATGCTCGTCTGGATGCTGGGTGTAGTTTTCTAACCTGTGCTTTCGGCTACTGAGATGTTTTGTTGTGAGATCTGTTCTTACGTGGTGGAGCTTTCTTGTTATGTTTGGGAGCAGTGTTTGGGTGGAACGTGGTTCTGATCTTTTTTGGGGAGACAATAATGAATGACGCCTTAAGATGTGGGAGTGGAAGTTTTGTAAACTTTTGCAGTGTGCCTGGTGAGTGGAGTGTGCGTAGAATGGAAGGCATCAGGTATACTGTTGACGGTATGTGGTGGCATGTGGTATGTCATGTATGTTGTGCCACGGGCTCATTGGGAAGTATGAGAGGGAGTGTTGTTGTGCAGTCGAAGTACATTCCAGTCACACATCTTCATGTCAGCCACAGCCGGTGCAGGTAAGAGCAGTAGGGTCGGGCTGGGGGGTTTGGGAGGTGGGGGGGTGGGTGAATTCGACAGACGACCACAAGGGAAAATTAAATTAATAATTAGTTTTCCCTCTTCGTCGTATGTTGCAATCCCCCCCACCCGGCCCCACCGTTCTTACCCGCACGGGCCGCTTCTGCTTCAGGGGGAGCAGTCTGTCAGATGTATGACAGTGGGTTTGGGTCAGGACTTTGCATCCCACAGGGGTGGTATGGATTTGTATCCACTCTAGCCTGCCCAAGGAGCCATATATTGAATAACCCGGTTGTAGTCTCCTGCTGGACACCTTCTATTAGATGACATTCATCTCCTGAGGCGGAAGCCGGGAGACCGCTCGTTTTTAATCTTTTAATAATTATATTGTGATACTGTGCTTCACTTACCCAAACCGTCTCCCTGGGCACTTATCTTCTTGCTACCACGTTTCTGGGGATCTCCGCACAGCGGATTTTAGCGCTGTCGCGGGATACTTACTAACTTCTGGCCGCCATTCCCAGAGAACCCTCAAGCCACGCCCACTACCTCTGGCCCCGCCCCCGCCTAAAGGTATTTAAAGAAGTGCTGATAACTAGCGCAAGTTAGATGACATTCATCTCCTGAGGCGGAAGCCGGGAGACTGTTCGTTTGTAATCTTTTAATAATTATATAGTGATACTGTGCTTCACTCACCCAAACCGTCTCCCTGGGCACTTATCTTCTTGCTACCACGTTTCTGGGGATCTCCGCACAGCGGATTTTAGCGCTGTCGCGGGATACTTACTAACTTCTGGCCGCCATTCCCAGAGAACCATCAAGACACACCCACTACCTCTGGCCACGCCCCCCGCCGAAAGGTATTTATAGAAGCGCTGATAACTAGCGCAAGTTAGATGACATTCATCTCCTGAGGCGGAAGCCGGGAGACCGTTCGGTTTTAATCTTTTAATAATTATATTGTGATACTGTGCTTCACTCACCCAAACCGTCTCCCTGGGCACTTATCTTCTTGCTACCACGTTTCTGGGGATCTCCGCACAGCGGATTTTAGCGCTGTCGCGGGATAATTACTAACTTCTGGCCGCCATTCCCAGAGAACCCTCAAGCAACGCCCACTACCTCTGGCCACGCCCCCCCCTTAAGCCCGCCCCTATAAACCATGTGCATGGCCAGGACGCGCAGCGGACGAGCGCAGCGGGCGTGCCGGCTGCGCGCCGAAGGCGCGCCTAAGGCAAGCCCGTCTGCGCCCGTCCGCGCCAGACCGGCGACCGGGGCCAGACATGCTGCCGGCGGACTACCAAAAACAATCTACACCAGGGAAGAGTTACTTAGTCTTAACTCTCAGCCAAAAAAACCTCCCTTTCTCTACTTCCGGTGAACCGAAAAAACCATCCCAAACAGGTAACAAAAGCAAAACGACTGAAGCCACGGACTCTGACCACGGGAGTAACCCCACAAAACAACTCAAATCCAAGACCTGTCATAATCACATAGTATGTGCCCTCATAAATGTCAGGTCTATTGCCAAACACGCGACACAGGTATATGACCTGCTCGTCGATAACCTTTTTGATTGTTTGTTTATTACGGAAACATGGTTTTCCGAGAGTTCTAACCCGGATTTAGCACAAGCACTCCCATTAGGATACACTATATCCAGACTAGACAGAACAGGAAAAATAGGGGGGGGGATTGCGATCATCTACAAAGAACATCTAAAATGTACCATATCACCCGCTTCTGAACTGAAGGACGCAGAAAGCCTCTGCTTCAATATTAAAATAAACAATCAAAACACCTTTGCGGGAGTACTTGTGTACAGACCCCCTGGCCCTTTGGGACATTTTTTAGACACTCTTGGTGACTTTCTAAGTCCCATGGTGATACGTTATGCCAATTTCACAGTTCTAGGTGACTTCAACCTACACCTAGAAATGGAGAATTGTCCAAACACAAGAAATTTCAGAGAAATTACTAATTCCCTTGGTCTAAAAATTCATAATAAAGGTCCCACCCACCAAGCTGGGCATACCCTAGACGGGATATGCTCCAATGCTACTAACATAGTAACACCTCCCCCCGTCCACCCTTGTCTGGACTGACCACAAACTGGTGCCTTTTAATATATACTATGAAAACGGACCCATAATAGGGCATGATATCACCACCCCGCCTGTCCGCAACTGGCAAAATCTGCTAGCTAGCCCCAACCTACTACAGTTAGCGGAATCCACTAAACCCACCCTCACAAATGATCCAGATACAGACAATAATCTGTTTAATAAATGGATGCTATCGATAGCTAACACGCTAGCACCATGGAAGAAGGGCAAGAACACTAAACGTAAGTCAGCTCCCTGGTTCACACCCAATTAAAAACAATGAAAGATAAGTGTAGGACCCTTTAGATTAGGATTAAATTCCTACCATCTACATATAAAGGTGGAAAAAAAGAAGTACTATACGCACCTTATTGAAAGGGCAGATGACAACCAAAAGTCTATTTTTAAAATAGTCAAATCTTTTACCCACCCAGCTAGCCTAGACTCTGAAATACCCCCCCTCACAAGAACTTTGTAATGACATCGAAGAGTACTTTGAAAATAAAATCAGTGAGTTAAAAAATAATTTCTCTGATTTGGATAGCCCAAGACCCCCCAGCCCAAAACCCAGGTCCTACAATAGAACTCAA
The DNA here is from genome assembly GCF_964261635.1 of Lissotriton helveticus. Taxonomy (NCBI): domain Eukaryota; kingdom Metazoa; phylum Chordata; class Amphibia; order Caudata; family Salamandridae; genus Lissotriton; species Lissotriton helveticus. The sequence continues at coordinate 252,926,195 of NC_136068.1, read as the reverse complement.
ATGTTTTAAAACAAAAATTGTTTAGATGAATTAGGAAGGCTATTCTTTCATGTAAATCAGGGTCCCCTTTCGATCCCTGCCCGCCAAAGATTCTCCACGCACTAATTGAGACTGTGAACCCGATCATAAATCAAATTATCAACTCTACCTTTGAAACAGCAAAAATCCCTGATCTGTGGAAAACAGCCGCGGTCAAACCTCTCCAAAAAAAGAAACTATCTGACCCCACAATACTTTCCAACCTTAGACCCATTTCCCTTCTCCCATGTCTAAGTAAAATAGCGGAAAAATTGGTGAACACTCAGTTGAACGAGTTCTTCGAAAACTCCAATTGCCTCCACCCCAAGCAATCAGGTTTCAGAGCAGGGCATTCAACAGAATCAGCACTGCTCCACACCACAGACACCCTGAAATGGGCACTAGATCAAGGCAAGGAGGCGGTGCTGATTCTGTTGGACCTCTCTGCGGCTTTTGATACGGTCTCCCATAACATTCTGATAAACAGACTGAAGCAAATTGGTTTAAACGACAAAGCCCACGAAACAGGAACCAGGTCGTCACTTTGGGTAGATACAAGTCCACAGGGAAACAACTGTCGTCAGGCGTCCCACAGGAATCTTCCCTGAGTCTGACCCTTTTTAACTTATACATGTCCCCTCTGCTCACACTGATTGACTCCTTCGACATTGAAGCAATCAGCTACGCAGACGACACCCAATTGATTCTGACCCTGGATAAAAACTCCACCGCGGCAGAAGAAAGATTTCATCACTGCCTCACCTCAGTCATGAAATGGATGGAGGCAAACCATCTCAGGTGTAACAGCTCCAAGACAGAGATTATGTTGTTTGGGAAAGATAACAACTTCAACTCAACCCTATGGTGGCCCATTAATTCAGATCCACCACCCGCCACAGTGGACACAGCCAAAAACGTAGGTTTTAAATTCGACCCTTCTCTGTCCTTTCACAAACAGGCACTCACAGTCGCAGGTACTTGCTTTCAAATAATAAGAATGTTGAGGAAATTCTTTGATCTGCTTCCCCTGCACGCTAGAAAAACTGTTGCAGTGTCCCTAATTTTGTCTCGCCTTGACTATGGCAATGGGCTATATGCTGGAACAAAAAAAATGGTGATAAAATGACTACAAGTGATCCAAAATGCCGCTGCCAGGCTGGTACTGGGACTCCCCAAACGGTCATCTTCGACCGATGCCCTAAAAACCCTCCACTGGCTACCAATCCATAAAAGGATCTTGTTTAAGGTCCTAACCATCACCTACAAAGCCACTATTGGAAGTGGACCACAGTACCTGAGAAATCACCTTAGACCCTACAAAACTAAACGAACTCTGCTGTCTTCCAACCAGAACTTGCTCACCAGTCCCCATTTCAAAATGAAAACCAGAGGGGGGAAAACCCTGGCTACACTGGGAGCAAAAGCTTGGAATCTCCTGCCCACCCATCTAAGACACACCAACAACGAGCCCATGTTTAGAAAGTTATTAAAAACTTGGATCTTTAGCACTTCAGACCAGGAAATCCTAGCACTCATTTGATCCCCCTGCAATCATCCTTTTTCTGCACCCTTTCTCCTCCCGTTTTTCCCCTCAGTTTTCTGTCATCTAGCGCCAAGATGCTCCTTGGAGTGAACGCTGCGCTCTACAAAAACTAGTTTCATTCATTCATTCATTCATTCATTCATTCTAGTGTCCCATCATGGATTAGTTTACCAGCCATTCCTCTGCGGGCTGGCCTTCACACACACCTGATGAAATAAAAAAAAAATTGTTGCTATTTTGTCCGTGCATTGTTCCATGTAAGTTAGCATTCGCAGCACCATTTTATGTTTAGTCGCCATTTTTAATCATGCTCTTGACTGCTTCTTGTCTCTTCAAGACTGTGGGTTGTGGAAAGTTTCCTTTTTCCAAGGTTGGGCCTCACTTTGCTAATGAATACACTGTTGTTATTAGTGAATACCTTTCCCACTAGATAGAGGCCTTCTCCAACCAGTCTAGTGGCGGGCATGGGCAGAATGACCTTGGGCTGAAGATAGTGTGTGCCCGACCTCAGAGTCGAAACTTATGCTACTGTAATTCCTTGTTCAGCAGCATCTGCTTGGAAAAATCCACTATGTGCGTGTCTTCATTAGTTCTGAACAGTTCATAATCTATCTCCATGTTTGCTGAAGTCAGTCCTCTCTGCAGCACCCCTAAGCGACTGGGCAGACGGGGCTCCACTCGAGTGTCTGAATAAACATATATTTGGTTTGTATTCTCTACTGTCTGACCGACTCTTCATTTACTATGGAAGGCTGAGAGGTGGTCGCAAGTGACCCTAAATGGGCCACTTCCCTCACACCCTACACTCATCCAACACAGGCATCACAATTGACGTGGGCCTGCTAATTAAAGGGCCTCAGTGCACGTGCTCAAAGCCAGTTCAGTACAGTAACTAACGTGTGCCCATGTCATCATTAACAAAGTGTGTAGGCCTAGAGCCCACAAATTTACACTAGTTAGCTGACATTTGACAGGAAGAACAGAAGAGGTAGGAATAAAGCATAAAGACCAGTGAGAGGTATACTAGGGTCTCAGAAGGGTGATAGAGTGCCGCAACAGTTGCACTGCAAACACCAAATACCCAAGGATACTCTCTCACCTGTAAAGTCGAAATATCACACTGTAAAGAGGTCCGCCCCGCCCAAAACCACAAATTGGTAACTGAATCTATATAAGCATGGGGTTACAGCATCATTTAATGGAAGTTAAATACATTTCTCAGAAGCTAATGGAAGCAATCCACAATGTTTTAAGAGTTAAGCAGAAGCAGACCCTGGTAACTGTGCACCCTTATACTGACCCTGACACAGTCCCATGATTTGGTAAGTCTTAGCCTCTGCATGCCCGCTTTACTTAACTCTATGGTGCTCATTGACACTGCCCCTTAAAATACGCATTATTTTCCTGCCCCAAAATTACTGTTGATGTGGGTCTCGGTAATTCCTGGGCCAGGGAAATTACTGGCATTACACTTTTTGGGGTAGAACATGTAGACATTATTGATTCATAGCCATTCACAAGTTTGCCCTAGAGTTTCAGCCACAGCTGAAATCTCCCTGTGAAGAATGAAAATGATAATTCCGTCCAGTTACTGGGTCCATTGGAGTTTACGGGCCACTTTTAATTGAGGCTAAACCGGGACATCTCACAGAAATAGAAGTAAGACTACAATTTTACTTCAAGCAAGTGCACAGAATGACAGCGCTCCTCAGCAGAGAATTACAGAACAGGCAGTAAGAAAATAAATAAAATAATATTGTTAAACCAAGTAGCTTGCCTGTTAATTAAATTGCTGTCTTGAAATAACTGCTAGCTATCCCTGCTTTGTACGACATAAAAAAGACCCTCCCGTTTGCAGTTGACCCTCTCTTACAACAGGGATATAAGCTAAATTTCCTGAAATCTGCGGGGACAGCTGGTGAAAAACAGGGACTGTCCTGGCAAATCCAGTTTGCCTGGTCACCCTAGGCCAATGAGCTTTCAACTGCCCAAACGTATAGTCCATTCCGGACTCGAGTGTCTTAGGAAGCCAATGTCCAGCTTTCCTAAAGTCCCCAGGAGGGCTTACAGGGTTGCAAGTGCCATCCAGGGATGTCTTCTTGGCAAGACCAGATGTGCAGGACAGGAACCTTTAAGACAGACCCTACCATTATAGAGATGACATAAAGGATAGGGGCAATGACATGGAAAGAGGTCATCTGATGCCACAGAGCTGGTTATTTTCTACACCAGGGTTTCTCCCAGTGTGACAGTGGATCACCTCAGGAACCAATACCACTTATTGAAAAAGAGGTGGTCGTCAGCAAGGAAGGTTAAGCACTGGTGGGCACAATACAGGAGATCGCAAGGGAATGTTACTGAGCATCCAGCTCTGGTGCTATATGACAAGCATGAGGTGAGGCCATCCATGCTGGTGGCCCACTCCATTTTCAAAAAACAAATCTTCAAAATACCACTTGAGTGACAAGACGTACCCAGAGGCAATACCCGATTATACGCAAGTGTGATTTGCTTTATCTTCTATACCATGCCTGGTTTACTCTCATGCAGACCCACCTGCTTCTCCTGCTCAAATGATTCCTTCCATATAAATATTATAATGTTTGGTAAGGACTGTAAGGACTACATCAAATTGTGCTTTTGTTGTGAAACAATCCTTGTTGTGCCCTTCACGGTCTCGAGTTGTGATGTTGTAAAGACGCATAGAATGAGTGAATGGCCATATGTGAGAGTATGAGTGTATCTGTTATGAGGGGCATTTGTATCTGGAGTGTGGTGTGTATTTTGAGGTATGAGGAGATTGAATAGTGTGAAGTGGGTACTTTGTGGGGACTGGTACAGAGAGGGTGGTAATCAGTGTGCATAATGCGTGCATACCATTGGCAACTTTCTGTGAGTGTTGCTACATGAGTGAAGCAGGCCTGTTTTGCATGGTATTGATGTGGGGTGTTGCGCTTATTGGTCACTGGTATGGAAATGATGTGGTATAATGGGCAGGTTCTAGAGGAGTTTTTGCTATGTTTAGAACTTTGACTATGACATTATGTCGGGTAATCATTTGTGACTCTCAGGGTCTCACGGATAGTTTGTTTGATGTTGACTTGGAAGCCCTGTTTCCCTTTGTGATGTGTAATTTGTTTGTTGTAATGTAAGATGAGGTTTTATACAGAGATTGCAGGCTTTCCTGTATTACATGATTATAATAATACAGTGAACAAAATGAATAATATTAGATGGACTTCGTAGAATTTGTCACCGTTTCATAAGCCGATCAACATCTTACCGGTGCGCATCAGCACAGCAAGAAAAACACCAAGCGCTTTCGGCTTACCTGACCTTCATCATAATGTTGTTTCTGCCATGTATGGAATGCCTTAAATCATTAACAGGGGGCTGCATTACATACAGTGCCCTTGCGACACCTGAGCATGTCTTCCAGTGTCTGCACCCCTGGGGCACTGTAATATTACAGAAGGTAATCGAAAAACAACAACCTAGGCAATCATGATTAGAGTTCATCAATGAACATGAAATTTTCAAAGGAAAGAGAGCTACCAGTAAGTTCAGATTCTGATATTTATTAACATATATGTTTTTAAAAAATGAGAAAAGACATAAATCTCATATACATAAAAATAATAACAAGTCAGTTAATCAGTATACATAAGGGAGGCGCTAGGGGGCGCACAGCGGGATGGCTGCCTGAACCGCAGCTCCGCCGGGCGACCGCTGGTAATGTGAGAATCTACCGCTCTAGCCCCTTCGAACCCACCCTCCAAGCGGCTGTACATGTGGGTGAACGAGTGCTGCTCTGATCGGTGAGGTGATAATCCCACTTTCTGCGGCAGAAGATGTTTATTGCCGGAGGGACTGCAGCGCTCGGTCGAATGCCTGACAAAATGGCCGGCGGCGCTGAGCGGTCATCGACCTAAAGAAGTGTTGGCGGCGTGAGCACAGCGCGTTACAACAGCGGATTACCACACAGGGTAAGCTGTAGCCATAGCCGCCGGAATCGCGTGGCCAAGCAACCTCAGCCTACGTTACACGACAGGTTACCGCACTGAGATCCCCGGACAAGTGCCTGACAAGATGGCCGCGCGGAGTGCGGACATTGTTGCTTTCGCGCCTTGGGGCGCGGACTGCGCGGGTCTGCTCTCCCTGGCTGGCTGTCTAATGTAGACCATCGCTACTGGGTACTAGCGCTTGCTCCCAGCGCACTGCCAATTCCTGCATCTTTCAATTGCCGCAGACCGGTAGAGTCGGCGCTGGCAGCCCACGCGGCACGGAAGGCGGGGAGCCTGACGAGACATATGCGCCTCGGTGTCCTGCGCTATATGGTGGGGTGAAGAGCCCAAGACAGCTACTACCTGTCCTTCGTGCAGCGTGAACAGAAGGACACTACCCTGCTTTATTGCGCCGTGTTGTGCATTGGGACCCTGGCCTTGAGCCCCATCACCCGCAGAATCTGAGGGGCGGTTTACCCAACGCTGACCCTTAATAACAGAGACAGTGGTGCTTGTGGCAGTGGAGTGCCCGGGGAGGTAAATCACGGCGACTGCGGTAAGAACCACGAGGGCGTCTCGGCCCGTTTGCAGGAAAGTGCCATCCCCATCCACGAACATGGGGAAACCGGATAAGCAGCAGCCCAGGATCTCCTTCGACAACAGGAAAACAACCAAATCCACGGAGGATGTGTCGGACAATGGCGGCGCGGCTGAGCATATGTCTAACAGCAACATGGAGAAGATCCTGTTGGCGATACAATCTAATCTGCAGGATATCAACGGCAAGCTAGACACCCTGACTTGCAGGATGGATGGCATGGCCGCAAGGCAGGAAAAACATGGCGAGAGGTTGGATGAAGCCGAAACCAGGATTTCAGCAGTTGAGGACGAAGCGCGTGCCTCCACCTCCAAATGCACGGGTATGGAAAAAATACTGGAAGTGATAAGAGCGAAGGAGGAGGATTTGGAAGCGCGCTCGAGGCGCAACAACGTGCGTATCACGGGCCTGCCGGAGACGACAAACACGGGGAAGATGGAAAACTACGTCGAAGGCCTATGCAAGGATCTTTTTGGGGCGGAGGCCCTCTCATCGATCTTCATAGTGGAACGGGCGCATCGGTCACTGGCCCCCAAGCCGCCACCTGGTGCCGCACCTAGACCGATAGTGGCGAGGATCCTAAACTATCGGGACAGAGATACCATCCTACGGCTCGCGCGAGAGAAGGGTAAAATACAGCATCAAGGCAACTCCCTGGAGTTCTACCCGGACCACACTGTTGCAGTACAACAGGCCCGAAGGGAGTATGCTTCAGTGAAGGCTAAGCTGCGTGATTTGAACATTGCATACTCCATGTTGTACCCAGCGCGGCTTCGAGTGGTGTGGAAGGAGAAGGCACTGGTGCTGCCCACACCTAAAGCGGCCCTGGAGTTTGTTAAAAAGGCACAGCGGGAAGCGAGGGCGGAATCGCAAAATGAGCAACAGAGAGACTCGGACTGAGGCCGCTGGTAATGTCCCACATCTGCAGGTGGTGAGTTATGCTATACTGTTGACGGCTTGTGTTGCCACGTGTTCGCCTCAGACTGAACTATGCAAAGATGGCTGCCGGATCCGCCGGGCGGATCAGTTAGATGGTGATGCGCTGCTTATATATTTCAGGGACTGACACTTTTGGTAGTATGAAGATTTGCTACAACGCATAATGTTTTCTCGCTGGCTGTTTTTGTATTTTTGTTTTCGCCAGAACACGTTAACATTAGGCACGCCTGGCGGCACATGTACGCTGAAACAACAGCAATATGATGGTGATTTTAGGGCGCATGGGATAGTGGGTACAGGAAAGTCACCGGAGTAGGTATGAGATGCACCATGCGCAGCTAGTCTTAGGGGTGTGACACCCGTCAATTGTGTATTCACTACTGGAAGACTCAAATGTGCAGCCTCACAACAAGGCAGAGTCTGTCTCAGGGCGCACACTAACCATTGTACATGAGGCGAATAGTGCGGAAACCGACATCGGCAGAAGTTGTAGAATTGTTAAGTTACCATGTGCCATTGTCGCTGATTGGAAAATACTAGGCGCTGCTTGGAGGGAGGAGGGGAGGGTGGCGGAGGATCACAAAATTCACGCTTATACACAGTTTATATAGTGTTGCCGCACCCATATTCTGGGTGTTGTAGTGTGCACCTAGCGGTCCTCCCAGAGGGTAATACCCAACACAAGTTCTGAATATGGGCATTGAGTTGAAAGTTTTCTGTGTATGGGGAGGGTGCCCAGAAGGGATATGGCTTCGGCAGGTTGGGGATGCTGGAGTGGGTGGGATCAGGGTGGGGGGGTTATTTGTATGTTTGCATAGACCGACAGCACTGTCTCTGAAAGTGTTCTTTGGTTCTCCGCCGGGACTGCCTACCGTAGATATGGAGAGCTATCATGCGAAGGGAAACATCATATTGTTTGCGTCATGTAACTGTATGAAAATGTTATGTTTTGCATTAGATGCTATTCTAGGGTTCTGGAAGTGCGGGCGGGGGTAATTTAAACGTGCTCACCTGGAACATCCGGGGATTTTCAAGGCCTCAGAAAATCAGACAGATCTTTGCCAGTCTTACTAGATGGAAAGTGGATGTGGCTTTTCTGCAGGAATCACACCTAGCACCCAACACTCACGCAAATCTGGGAGCGAGATGGGCTGGGTCTGTATACAGGGCTTCCTATTCTTCCTACTCTCGTGGAGTGATGGTATTGATAAGGAAAGGGGTGGAATTTGAAGCGCACCAGGTCACACAGGACCCATATGGCAGATACGTGATAGTAACGGGTACTTTGCGGGGCCAGCGTGTTACGCTGCTTAACGTGTATGGACCTAACACTGAGGCACCGGACTTTTTTAGGGAAGTCTGGGATCACTTGCAAAAACATACTGACACGCACATACTATGCGGGGGGGACTGGAATGTGACACTGCAGGACGGGATAGACCGTTCCTCTAATTCATTGGAGCCACATAAGCAATCGAGACAATTGATAGACCACATGATGCAAGATTTAAGGTTAGCGGATCTCTGGAGACTGCAGCACACTGACACGCCGGGCGCCACACACGTCACGACATATCACAATAGTTGGTCTAGATTGGATTACTGGCTGGGATCGAGAGACTGGGCCTTGTGGGTGCGACAGATACAGTTGTTGCCGCGTACATTATCGGACCACAATCCGGTCATGTTGCGGGTGGACGTTCCGCAGTACACCCCTCCCCCCTTCCAGTGGCGATTCAATTCCCGTGCTCTTACAGACACGGTATATGTAAACACCATTGTGACAGCAATAAATGACTATTTTGATATTAACACGCAGACGACAGACGACCCGTGCCTGCTTTGGGAAGCGTTCAAAGCCACTATTAGGGGTGTATGCATTGGCACCACCATAGGGGTGCTAAAAGACGTCAGGAATCAGATCCGCCGTTGCGAACAGCAGATGAGAGATCTAGAAGTGCAATATGAGACGACTGGTGACGTTTCATTGCTGCCTAAACTACGCGAGTTGCATACTGAACATGCAGAATTCCTGGAATCTGAAATGAAGTACCTAGACCGCCCACATGTGGCTAGAACCTTTGGAGAAGGGGGAAGGCCAGGGGCGCTGCTGGCTCGGAAAATCTGTGAGGGTAAGGGGCAATCAGCAATACTTAGAATTAAAACCAGGGAGGGTGTATTGCAAACACACTCAGCGGACATACTGCGATGTTTTGCGGAATCGTTCGGCTCACTGTATAGGTCACAACCCACGGCACCGGAGGAGGACACGAACGACTACCTACATGACGTAGCGATTGGTTGGCTGTCAGACGGACAACGGGAACTCCTGGCCAGACCCATAACGGTGGAGGAGGTCACTGAAGTGATATGCTCCTTGCCAAATGGAAAGGCACCGGGCCCCGACGGGTACACCGCGGAATTCTACAAGCACTTCGCGGACAAGATAGCTCCACACTTGGTGGCGATGTTTGGTGCCTCCCTGGAGAGATCGCTCCTTCCCCCATCACTGCGAGAAGCGATGATTATTGCCCTGTTAAAGCCGTCCAAGGATCCGGAGGAGTGTGACTCCTATAGACCTCTCTCCCTGATCAATGTGGATTCGAAAATTCTCGCCAAACTCTTGGCTGGTCGGCTATCCCCCTTGATGACCCGACTGGTGCTGCCGGACCAGTCTGGGTTTGTACCCACCAGATCGACTGCCCACAATACTAGGTCCTTATTTGCACTCTCACACTACCTGCAGCCCACGGTTAAGGCAGTGGCTGTGATGCTAGACGCCGCCAAGGCATTCGATTCAATTGAATGGCGTTACATGATTACGGTCCTGCACAGAATGGGGTTCCCCAAGAGATTTGTGCAATGGGTCTCTTTGCTGTACACACAACCGCGCGCCAGGGTCAGAATAAATGGTTATGTCTCGGGACAGTTTGATGTAGAGCGTGGTACCAGGCAGGGTTGTCCGCTGTCGCCACTGCTATTTGCGCTGGCTCTGGAGCCACTGGCGTGCATAGTGCGACAGAACTACAAGGAGTCGGCGCTGAGATTTGTTGATAGACCTCTCCACATTTCATTATATGCGGACGACATGTTACTATACGTCCGGGACCCGGAGACACACCTGAACCCGCTGCTTAGGGAATACATCAGGTTTGGCGGGCATTCAGGGTTAGCGATCAACTGGGCTAAGTCCTCCATAATACCCCTCACCGACACCACGTTGCCCTTTACAGTAGACTTTCCATTGGAATGGCAGAGTGAGCCGATTAGATACCTGGGAGTTATGTATCACAGGGATCCAGATGAGGTTCTACGAGCGAACTATGGGGTGGTGCTCTCCAAGCTGGAAGACAAAATTCAACGCTGGATTCACCTGCCACTGTCGCTGGCTGATAGAATAGCTATAGTCAAGATGAACGTGCTACCCAAGTTGCTCTATCTGTTCAACAACATACCGATCACGCCACCACAGGCAATATTCCGCCGAGTGACTTCATTGGTGAGGACGCTAATATGGGCGGGCAAACAAGCTCGTATTGACTTGCAAACACTTACATTACCATTCGCGCAAGGTGGGTTCGGGGTGCCAGACTTCCTCCTCTATTACCTATGTGCACAGGCACAGTATGCAGCATATTGGTACCATACAGTCCCGTATCTAACACACACAGCTATAGAAAGAGATGATGCGTATCCGGTTCCTCTCTCTGCAATAGTCACGTACAAGAGGCCGCCACTGCATGCAAACGATATCAATACTGTGGACACGACGGTTAGAGCGTGGCACAGGCTGGGACAATTGGCTCATAAGGCCCCGCTCTATGCGCCTGCCATGCCGCTGCAAAATCATCAGGCCCTATCTGTAACTGGGGAAAGGGTTGGGATGTCTTTGCTGAATAAAGCTGGGATTGACAGACTGGGTGATGTGTTTAAAGAAGGCACATTCGTAGGTCTAGAACAACTGCACTACATTCAAAATCAGACTCCTATGTTTCGTTTCACGTACTACAGACTGACCAGAGCATTGAGGGAACACTACCCGACGTTCCCGCAGGAACCAGAATGCCTTGCACCATTACAACTGATAATTACCTCTGATGATCTTTCGCATTTGGTGTCCAGATTATATACGGCAGCGCAATCAGAGATAGCGGGTAACACTCATAAGGCTAAGGGGCGGTGGGATGCATTGATGGACACACCATTAACAGATGAGGAATGGAGTAGCACCTGCGCTTTAACACAGATACTGACACCTAACGGCAATTTGAGGATTATTCATTTTAAATTTCTTCATCAAGTATATTATACACCGTCGAAATTGCTCAGGTTTGGGTTATACGAGGACGACAAATGCAAAAGGTGTGGACGGGAGGGGGCGGACTTTGGGCATCTGGCCTGGGACTGCGCAGGAGTGACGACATACTGGGGGGAGGTTACAGACACAATAGCGTTGATACTGGGAGAAGTGGTGCAGTGCACACCCAAGATCTGTCTGCTGGGTATTGTGCCACAATTCAGGGCCTTAAAGCGAAAATTTTGTGCAATTGCTTTGCTAATGGCGAAGAGACAAGTGGCGCAATGCTGGAACAGCCGCAAAATGCCAACGAAGAAAAAGTGGCTCTATGATATGACCACTTGCCGTGACAAACTGCAAACATATGAGGAGCAATTGCCGGCTAAGTCCAGGCCAAAAGACATTTGGTGTTATCTAACAGATTACCTCACCTCTCTGCAGGCCAGTGAGGAGGACTAACTCTCCTTTATTTTCAATCTAACTGGGAGGATGTTGAAGCGCAGACCCGTATCTGGGGATGGCAACTCTTGGAGGGCGTGTGAACTATTCACATAATTGCTGTTTAGAATGTGTACGATGGAGCTGTGAGGTCTTAGTTGGGGTATGTTGACTTCTGTTTTCCTTTCTATGAAAATGTTAAATGTTAAGACTCAAGTAAAGCGTCAGCTTGTGGACCTACGTAGGATGTGTGGGGGGGCTCGACTTTGTAATACTGTACTATTTTCCTGTGCACAAGCGAAGTATACCTGTGGATACCTCCAACGTAGCGAGCCGGCCCCAGGGTTGTAGGCTCATGCTGTGTAAAAATCTTTTTGCTAATAAAGGTCTTACAAAAAAAAAAAAAAAAAAAAAAAAAAAAAAAATCAGTATACATAAGAACATTTCAGATCAATATAATGCATACTTATAAACTCTTTACAGAAATTCATTAAAACAAACGAAATGGCGTAATAATTCTCGGCGTGCGTTTCGGCGACCAGCGCCTTCCTCTGGAGAAGCCACATATGTTCTATAATAAGATGTTAAAAATACAAAAATGAAAAATAATTATATACAGTTCCTAAAAACATTACACCATTTTAAAACACACATTATTTAGAACTGGTAGCTTCATTTAACCTTCGCTTTAAGGAAACAATATCTACAAATACATTTTATTTCATTTTCTTGTACATCTCCATACCAGGACAGAAAATCCAAGGGGGGCAGGGTCAGGGGACATTTGAATTTGTGGAATTTCATAAACGTGTGTAAGGACGAAACAATTTATTATTATTATAAATCTTGTCCAAGGAGTTTTTTCTTTAGTGTGCACTTGATAAAACATTGCTATCTTTATATTTTTTTATTAAAAAGATACACAGTTTATTGTCGTTATAAATCTAGTCCAAGGAGTATTATCCTTAATGTGCATCTGATAAGGCATTGCTATCTTTATATTTTGTAAAAAAAGAAACAAGAACACCTATGGACTTGTGGGTTCCTCAAAGAGAGCTCCCAACGATTATGCTAGATTCTGTTGCCTATATACTTACATATTCAAGTGGTATGTATAAAACACGGGCCAAACTGACTCTATTAATTCGTTTTCTTTGCACGTTTCTTCTATTGAATAAGAAGTATCTGAAAGGCGGACAGCTTGTTAGGCCTCAAAGCTGTAGGAAACAAATAATAATTCAAGTTTCCTAGTTCATAATGAGCTGCGTTCAGTCCTATTAATAAATGCATGCTCAAAGATACAAAGGGATTTAAACCAGTGATTACCATGATTTGGTTTCCAATTCAGATATTAAGATATAGTAAACGTGGATATTTGATAAAATTACTGGCTTTACGCTCCGTGATTTTTCGTAAAAGGCCGTATCTAAAATAGCTAAAGAGGAAAAAGAAAGGAAAAACATAAGAAGAACCAGAGAAAATTGCATTATTCAGTTGCTATAGATATGTGAATCTCAAACTATTTATACAGTTTACTTTAGCAACTTGTACCTGATAAAGTAAAAAAAGTCGCTTAGGTTTCTCGCCGTCAGGATAGCAGGTGCTTCGCACGGTAAACAGACTTATAGGTCCCTAAGGAAATTAATTGTAGAGATTCCTTAGACTACGATATTAATATAGCGACTAAATACCTTTTGTTCGTAGAAATAGCAGGCTAGCGATCTACCTGTATGATATAAGCAAGTCTTTAGACATGAAGAAACTCCTCCTGATGTGGGGACGTTCTTTCTTCTTAGTTTCATGACAAAACTGTCGAAAAAATACATTACATTACTTCTTATCGGTTATAAGGACAAACTAAAAAATACGATTCTATATTGTGGTCCAAATACGCGCCTACATAGGCTAAGGACGGCAACTGCTCTTACCTCCTGATATCGTTTCAAAGGGTCTGTCAGTCCGGCGGCGAGAAACGGGATCCTAACAGCTTCAGTTGTCAAACGTGATGTTACCAACGTTAGAGACGGGCGCGTTTATATACGGGTATTTCTTGACATAATCTGTATCAGCTGTCTCAACGATGACGTAATTAGTAATGCGACTCTGATCGGCAGAGATAGCTAGACACAGAAAACGGACTATTTCCTGATGTTTATGATGTACTCTAAACATTGGTAAAATAAAATAAAAAACAAACCGCTTTTATACCATATGCCATTAAACGAATCCTAAACTGCCAGTCCAAGAATAGATAGAGAGATGTATATAACACACTGTATTACAAGGAGATATCTTGCTGTTTCACTATAGTAAGTACATAGTGTACTGTTATATCCTATTTTTATAGCTCAATATTATGTTGTTACTCAGAGAAATCAGGAGAACTAGAAGAAGGTGAGAACTGTCCGCCATATTAAAACTTTTTTTGTCACTGATGGACGATTGCTTTGGCATTCCCACGGCGGTGCCCCAGTAATTTATCTCTCTCATTGTTGCTTAGATAAACGTTTCGGTGAAAACCGCTCCATTCAACCACGTGTTTCGAAATCTGAGAGTACTAGTGTTAGGGTGAGAATTTTTTCCTTTCTTGTCTTGTAAAGAGGTCATAGATAAATCTCAGTCTAAAACCAATTTTTTATTCCAACAGGCATGTGTATTCACTGCCCCCCCATTTTGGTTCATTGATTCGCTACGGAGATTCTCCCTTTCTTTGCATACGAGGTAGGTAATAAGGGGGATACCCTTCATAATATAAAAAAAACCCCGTATCTGACTTACATCCCATCTTAATTGACACCGCTTTATACCATTAGATTCGGACACAAGCGCTAGATTCTGACGCCCCTTCTTCCATCAGGCATTCATGCTCTTTGGTAAGCTGCTGGGGGATGGAGTGGGTCCTGTGACAGGTTTTCTGATGGTTCGGTCCAGTGATTTTAGAATTCATTTAATCACAGTTTTTTCTTTCTTTTTTCTCATTCTTCTTCTCTCCTGGTTTAGATACTACTTGAGGCCCTGAAGAGAATCCCAAGAGACAGAGTGGGATTCGAAACGCGTAGGCTCCTGCCACACCGTGTCTGCAAGAGCGACAAGCTATTTAATGAAATTTCCCTTGCCGCTCACTAGGTGTACATTACCTATAGCTAATAATTTCAGAAAGATTATCTTGATAATTTGATTTAACATCTAGGAATGTACCTTGAAAAAACCATTTGTCTCTAATATTACTGTAAAATCGTTTTGCAGACGGTGGCTTCTTCCTTTTCTGTAATAGATTGTACATAGAGTATATAGATTGTTGTATATATGTTTGTAGTTCCTTCCCCTGCCTGTTTGAATGCTTTTGTACGTATGTGATATGCATGATATAATGAATGATTTATGAATCCCTGTTCACTTTTCTTGTTATGTATTATGTGTCCTTCTTGAATATGCAATTTCGTATGAAAAATTAAAAAGTATGATTTTTTTCAAAAAATGCTAAAATAAAAAGCTATCAATTAGCAATTCCCGTTCTTGAATGTTTTTTCAAGTTCTGTTGGGCTAGTTGTTTATTGAAATTACGTACATCAGTACTGGCAACCCACTTTTGTTTTTTGATATTGAGGCTCAGCCCTTCTGATTAGAGCCAACCCCTAGTTGTTTTCTAGTTAATATAAAATAGGCACAGCAATGGGAACGCCAAACGAAGTTCCAGCACTCCATGGACTGCGAAGTCCATGCCGTGCTGGAACTGGAGGGGTATGCACACAGGGGCGTTCATGTTGGGCCCCCCTGTGTGCATCCACATGAAGTGTGACACAAGGGGGCCCTGTAGGGTCCCCTTTCTTTCCTCACCGCCACTGTTTTCATGGAGGAAAGACCTCCCTGAAATCAGTGGCAGTGAGGAAAGTCGTAATATGCTTGACGGGACCGCGCCGGTCCTGCCAAGCATATTATGCCTCAAGACTTCCATGCCACAGCCAGGGAACGGCAGTTTCCTGGTTGAGTTGGTGGTCCCAAGACAGCACAAGTGCTAAGGTTGCATTGTGATGGTGAGAAGAACGTCACCACCGCCCCACCACGAGTCTGGTAGTCCGAGGACCGCCAGACTCGTAATAAGGCCCTTTGTGTCTGCACCAGAGCCATATTATGGATGGAAGAGCAGAGGCAAAAAGTCGTCCTGGTACATCAGCTAACTTCCGTCCCTGGTCCCTGGCTCTTCCCTATCCGCCCGCCCTCGTCCTCCCTCGGGCAGGTCTTAGTGCCCCATGTGTGTGCACCCATCATTACAGGTGAGTACAGTCAATCACCGCCCCTGCCTGCATTGGGATCTCTGCCTCTCCCTTTGAAGTGCCACCAGTTGATGCCTTCAGTGTGAAAGATGAAGAGGCTGCTTCAAACAGTGGTTGCACCTTTCACTAATGCACTGCTCTGAGGCCATAGTGTGCACTGTCTCTGTTCACGCCCGGCATACATCGTTGTAGGTACATTGCGGAGAAAACAGAGACAGTGCACTTTGTATGTAATATAGCTCCTGGTGTACTTTACAATAGGAAATTCGGGGCTGTGTAATACTGCAAATGCTGGCTTGATACATTTGTTTAAAACAAGACTCAATTATATCATACCAAGCTTAAAGTGCAGCCAGGTAAGGAATTTCCTATGTACACACACGTTGCATCGCCGTATGGAAAGACAAATTAAAAATCAAAATACATCACTTTAGAGAATGTATGTTTTAACTGGTGTGCCAAGGTTTTACTGAATAAACTAAAGGAAATGTGTGTAATATGACACGTTGGACTATTTTTCTGGTTTGCACTTTAGTTAACACTTGATAATGATAATACAACTACTTTCCTGAAGTACTTTATTTGCACAATTTTACTATTTCATTTAGAATTCTGCACATTTTTGTTTTTAGCAAAACATGATACCTATGTTTTAAACTATCTAGCCAAATCAATAGAAAGAAAACCACAACTAAGTATGATCGCATCATATAGTTCAGGTTCTAGCAATTGTATTACTCCCCTACGCGTTCACAAAATTAAAGATTAGTCTGCGCTCTAGATGCAGAACCACAGATGGCTTGGACTGAGGAATGACCACGACCTTCCTCCATGTAAATGTATTGACATTGTCAGTTGAGTTAGAGATTGATGAGATTCATGTTGATGCAGCATTCAAGAGTATAGGGTTAGCCTTTCCATTAAAAGCCTTAACCAATGGAGATGGTTACTGAGGCTAAATAACTGGCAACCATCTATTCTCACCTCACCGTTTACAATAGAGTGTAGGACGAAATAGTGACAACTTCTGCAAAGTACATCTAATACTATAATAGGACCCGATCACAAGTGGGCAGATGCAGTATTTTATGTGCTTGGCAAATGCTGCTGACACGCTGGAGAGATGTATGAGCATGCCTTCCATTACAATTTTTGATTTGGAAAATGGGGCACAACTTGCGGAATTCAGTACTTACTGCACCATGGGCCAGATATACCAAGCTTTTTAGGTCGAGGACCTAAAGGCTGCGCTTGCGCAGTCTGGGGTCGGAGATTTAATGTCTCTTAGTAGCGCTGTAGAACCCGCCTCCCTGCCCCGTCTCTCCTCCATTGGCTGGCTTCCTAAACGGAGGCCAGCCATTGGAGGAGAGATGCATCACTCCGATTTAGCCCCGTCTTTTTCGGATTTGGGGGCGTAGGTTTTGCTGTTCTTTAGACAGTGACGTTGTCTGTCACTCAGAACCTCAAAACCACGCCTCCAACTCCGAAAATGGCCGTAGTATTGTAAATGCCATTTTGCGCTGATCGTCTCTGCAAGAAGTCGCTGAATACTTCTTCCGACGATATGTATGCTTGCTTGTATTTTTGTTTTTGTTGGTTTTTTTTTCTTTTGATGTAAGCTTTTTTTTTCCTAATCTTATGAATACTTCTTCCGACGGTATTTATGCTTGCTTGTATTTTTGTTTTTGTTGTTTTTTTTCTTTTGATGTAAGCTTTTTTTTTGCTAATCTTATGTTTATTCTCTCTTTTCTAGGTCCAACATGGCCCGTGGCGTCTCCCTGCAGCGATGTGCACCGCTGTGCACGGAGTTGTTCCGATAAGCGGCTCTTTTGCAGTTTGAGGTAAGCTATCTTTTCGATTTTACTGATCTAATGTTTTTTCTCTTTTTTCTAGGTCCAACATGGCTCGTGGCGTCTCCCTGCAGCCGTGTGCACTACTGTGCACGAAGTTGTTCAGACGGGTATGTATGTTGTTGTTGTTTTCGTTTAGAGGTAAGCCATTTTGTTCTTTTTTGCTAATCTTATGTTTATTCTCTCTTTTCTAGGTCCAACATGGCCCGTGGCGTCTCCCTGCAGTGATGTGCACCGCTGTGCACGGAGTCGTTCCGATATGCGGCTCTTTTGCAGTTTGAGGTAAGCTATCTTTTTGATTTTACTAATCTAATGTTTTTTCTCTCTTTTCTAGGTCCAACATGGCTCGTGGCGTCTCCCTGCAGCCGTGTGCACTACTGTGCACGAAGTTGTTCAGACGGGTATGTATGTTGTTGTTGTTTTCGTTTAGAGGTAAGCTATTTTGTTTTTTTTTGCTAATCTTATGTTTATTCTCTCTTTTCTAGGTCCAACATGGCCCGTGGCGTCTCCCTGCAGCGATGTGCACTGCTATGCACGGAGTCGTTCCGATATGCGGCTCTTTTGAAGTTTGAGGTAAGCTATCTTTTCGATTTTACTAATCTAATGTTTTTTCTCTCTTTTCTAGGTCCAACATGGCTCGTGGCGTCTCCCTGCAGCCGTGTGCACTACTGTGCACAAAGTGGTTCCGATATGCGGCTCTTTTGCTGTTTGAGGTAAGCTATCTTTTCGATTTTACTAATCTAATGTTTTTTATTTATTTATTTATTTTATTTATTTATTTATTTACTTATTAAGCGCGGCTGCCACCCCAAGGGTATCCTGGCGCTGAGACTGCAACTATCCTGCTGGCGAGCTGTCACTACCTAAGTTTAGGGAACAGAAAAGTTTTGAGGTTCTTTTTAAAAGGGGTAAAATCCTGTGTGCACCTCAGCGCCAGCGGAAGAGTGTTCCAGAGTGTGGCAGCCGCGAAACTAAACGCACGGCCGCCCATCCTCACTCTATTGACCCTAGGAACTGTGACTAGGAACGCAGAGGCAGATCTTAAAGGTCTGGCAGCGCAATACCAAGAGAAGAGGTTTTGAAGCGAGGTCGGTCCCTGTCCATGCAAAGCCTTAAAGACAAGGCAGAGATCCTTGAAACAGATTCTCTCTTGGATGGGCAACCAGTGAAGGTCTGCTAAAGCACCCGAAGAAGAGGCAGAACGAGTGCGGGATAGGGCCAGTTTAGCTGCCATATTTTGAACCCTCTGCAGCTTTAGGATCAGTTTTTGGGGCTCCCAAAAGTAGTGCATTGCAGTAGTCTAATCGACTGAGAATAGAACTGCGCACTACTTCTGCCCTTACCTCCTCAGGAAGGAGCGGTAAGATCTTGCGTAAGGCACGAAGTAAGCCCATACAGCCCGCTATAGTTCTATTCACCGAGGCATCAAGCTGCAGATTGGGTTCGAATAGGACTCCCAGATTTCGGGCCGATTTGGCCGCCTCCACCGTACCTGGAATAGATGTCGGCCAAAAATCGTCCGGAAGCGGGCGGGGGGTTTGGTCTAGAGAGCAATGAAGGACCTCTGTTTTAGAGCCGTTAAATTGGAGCGAGTTGGCTCGTAGCCATTCCGCAGTGGCCGACATGCAGCGGTGGAAAGTGTCACTCGATATTGCCCTGGTACCCTCAAATGAAAAAATCAATTGGGTGTCATCGGCATAATTGATGACAGATATGCCAAATGACTTTACCAGGGCAACCAGGGGGCGTAGGTATAGATTAAACAAGATCAGACTGATCGCCGATCCCTGGGGGACACCCTGAGCCACATACTGCACGGCGGTGCGAAAAGGTGGTAATGCCACTGCCTGCTGTCTGTCACTGAGATAAGATATTATCCATCTCAAAGCCAAATCAGTGACTCCTGCACTCCGGAGGCGGTCCAGTAATACTGCATGGTTTACCGTGTCGAACGCGGCCGACATGTCGAGCAGCACTAAAAATGCTGACTTTCCCATGTCGACACGCGTTCGAAGATCATCCAACACGGTAACCAACGCAGTCTCCGTGCCGTGAGCCGGCCTAAAGCCGAACTGTGATGTATCCAGGCCGGAGTTGCTTTCCAGAAAGTTGGACAGTATTTTTGTGACCCACTTCTCTACCACCTTTATAATAAAAGGAAGGAGCGAAATAGGCCTATAGTTGGCCGGGCTCAAAGGGTCCAAAGATGCCTTTTTAAGCAGTGGTGTAACAATTGCCATCTTCCAACTATCTGGCACTGTTGCTGTGTTCAGTGACTGGCAGCAGATGGCATGGAGCGGAGGAAACAGCTCTGTTTGGAATGCCTTCCAGATCTTATGAGGCATAGGATCCAATGGCGATCCTGAGGACACACCATTTGCCAGGACACAGAACTCCTCCAAGGAAGGACTAGGAAAGCAGGACAGCTGAGTCTCCGTAGGAGGGGGTTCTGCAGAAGGAGGCAGGGTAGATGTAGGCAGGCCAACAGTCTGCAGTCCACTCAAGATTTTCTTAATCTTATCCTCAAACGCAGAGGCCACGGCATCACACAATTCCTGGGAGACGGGGATAGCCGGCACAGTACAAGGCGGGTTAGCTAGATTATCGACCGCCTTGAACAAAGCCTGCGATTTGTTAGGGGCCTTGGCCAGCATATCTACCAGAAATTGAGCCTTGGCCTTCTTCAGCTGGATCTTATATTCCTGCAGGGCAGCTTTATAGGTTACCCTATCAGCCTCCCTATAGTCCCTTCTCCAGAGTCGTTCCGCCCGTTTACAACGGAGCTTGTGCTGTCCAAGCTCATCAGTGAACCAGGCATTAGTTCTTCTAGGTCTATCCCTCACTTTCCTGAGAGGGGCCAAGACGTTCAGAGATATCTCAATCTGCTGGCGGAAAACCTGATAGCTTTTTTCCACACTCTCTTTCACCATGAATGGTCCGGGCAACAGATTCGGTCTAATCGGTTGTTTCAGTAGACGAGTCCATTGCCTACCAAGCTTAGTGGCACCTGGCTCACCTGTCCTTAGTGAACCGGGCAGGGAGATAGAGAGTGGGACCAAAGTATGATCCGTCCAGCATTGATTCATGACCTCCCCTACTGCAACCAGGTCTTTATCGGCAAATACAAGATCTAAAGTGTGTCCTTTGATGTGCGTAGGTGCTAGAACCAGCTGTGCAAGTTGTATTTTAGTGCATGCTTGGCAAAGCTCTCTATATGCCAGATCTTGAGGGCCGGAAGGCCAGAGGTTAAAGTCCCCTAACACTACTAACCTAGTATGGGAGTTTGAGAGGTCATAGATAAGGTCAATCAATGGCTGAATGGCCGTGGTGGTTGAGGCGGGTGGCCTATAGCACAGCAGTCCAGTTATCAAAGTACCACTCTGGGCTGTGATGGAAAAACCCATGGTCTCAAACCCTGGTACATCCTTTACCTCCAACTGTAAGAAGGAGATTGAGTCCCTGTATATATAGCCAATACCGCCCCCCCTCCCCGTTGTTCGAGGGGAGTGTTTTATGAGATAGCCCGAAGGACAGGCCCACCCGAGTTCCACTGCGCAGTCTGAATTAGTCCACGTTTCTGTGACGAAAAGGACGTCTAGCTGTAAGGACTCAATCAGAAGAGCAATTTCCGCATGATGTTTAACAAGCGACCGGACGTTCAATAGGCCACAGGATAGTACTGACATAGGAGAAGGAGTCCTAGAACAGCCATCCCCTACGGTAGAATCAGTATGAGAGTCCTGTGGATCTGCTAAGGAGATAGGCAACCGAAAAGTGGCCGAGGTAGACGCACCGGACGCGCCCGGGTCGCGAACGGGCGCAAACGGGCTTACCTCTGGCGCACCTCCAGCGATCACCCGCTGCGCGTCATCGCTGCGCTCCGACCGTCTGCCCATTATTTATAACCCTACACGTGGGAGGAGTGTGAGGGGAGGAACTATTCCCCTATCAAAGATGGCGCCCGTAACTCGGCTGCCACGAATGCCCTCACAAAGATGGCGGCCGCAAAGGCACCCAATGTCGGTCCCTAGCTGCCCTGATTCCTGCAAATGCAGGGTGAACCACTCATTTAACGTGTGTGTCAGAACTAACGCAGCGCTAGGAAACCAGGGTACACAGCGCTAAAATAAGTAAGTAGAAAAAAGCGACGCAACTAAAATATCCAAAACGACCAGATTATAAGGTTTTTAAAAAAGTTACAGCAGCCAGCGCGCTACAGCAGCAAATCTACCTGTGGGTGGATCTTCTGGCGCTTAAATGCGCTCCTGCGCGCTCTTCAGGACGTGGGAGGAGTGTGAGGGGAGGAACTATTCCCCTATCAAAGATGGCGCCCGTAACTCGGCTGCCACGAATGCCCTCACAAAGATGGCGGCCGCAAAGGCACCCAATGTCGGTCCCTAGCTGCCCTGATTCCTGCAAATGCAGGGTGAACCACTCATTTAACGTGCGTGTCAGAACTAACGCAGCGCTAGGAGTCCAGGGTACACAGCGCTAAAATAAGTAAGTAGAAAAAAGCGACGCAACTAAAATATCCAAAACGACCAGATTATAAGGTTTTTTAAAAAGTTACAGCAGCCAGCGCGCTACAGCAGCAAATCTACCTGTGCGTGGATCTTCTGGCGCTTAAATGCGCTCCTGCGCGCTCTTCAGGACGTGGGAGGAGTGTGAGGGGAGGAACTATTCCCCTATCAAAGATGGCGCCCGTAACTCGGCTGCCACGAATGCCCTCACACAGATGGCGGCCGCAAAGGCACCCAATGTCGGTCCCTAGCTGCCCTGATTCCTGCAAATGCAGGGTGAACCACTCATTTAACGTGCGTGTCAGAACTAACGCAGCGCTAGGAGTCCAGGGTACACAGCGCTAAAATAAGTAAGTAGAAAAAAGCGACGCAACCAAAATATCCAAAACTACCAGATTATAAGGTTTTTAAAAAAGTTACAGCAGCCAGCGCGCTACAGGTCCAACTTGTCTCTTTTCTAGGTCCAACATGGCTCGTGGTGTCTCCCTGCAGCCGTGTGCACTACTGTGCACGAAGTTGTTCAGACGGGTATGTATGTTGTTGTTGTTTTCGTTTAGAGGTAAGCCATTTTGTTTTTTTTGCTAATCTTATGTTTATTCTCTCTTTTCTAGGTCCAACGTGGCCCGTGGCGTCTCCCTGCAGCGATGTGCACCGCTGTGCACGAAGTGGTTCCGATATGCGGCTCTTTTGCAGTTTGAGCTAAACTATCTTTTCGATTTTACTAATCTTATGTTTTTTCTGTCTTTTCTAGGTCCAACATGGCTCGTGGCGTCTCCCTGCAGCCGTGTGCACTACTGTGCACGAAGTTGTTCAGACGGCTATGTATGTTGTTGTTGTTTTCGTTTAGAGGTAAGCCATTTTGTTTTTTTTGCTAATCTTATGTTTATTCTCTCTTTTCTAGGTCCAACATGGCCCGTGGCGTTTCCCTGCAGCGATGTGCACCGCTGTGCACGGAGTGGTTCAGACGGGTATGTATGTTGTTGCTGTTTTCGTTTAGAGGTAAGCCATTTTGTTTTTTTTTTGCTAATCCTTTGTTAATTCTCTCTTTTCTAGGTCCAACATGGCCCGTGGCGTCTCCCTGCAGCGATGTGCACCGCTGTGCACGGAGTCGTTCCGATATGCGGCTCTTTTGCAGTTTGAGGTAAGCTATCTTTTCGATTTTACTAATCTTATGTTAATTCTCTATTTTCTAGGTCCAACATGTCCCGTGGCGTCTCCCTGCAGCGATGTGCACCGCTGTGCACGAAGTGTTTCTGATATGCAACTCTTTTGCAGTTTGAGGTAAGCTATCTTTTCAATTTTACTAATCTTATGTTTTTTCTCGCTTTTCTAGGTCCAACATGGCCCGTGGCGTCTCCCTGCAGCGATGTGCACCGCTGTGCATGAAGTGGTTCCGATATGCAACTCTTTTGCAGTTTGAGGTAAACTATCTTTTCGATTTTACTAATCTTATATTTTTTCTGTCTTTTCTAGGTCCAACATGGCTCGTGGCGTCTCCCTGCAGCCGTGTGCACTACTGTGCACGAAGTTGTTCAGACGGGTATGTATGTTGTCGTTGTTTTCGTTTAGAGGTAAGCCATTTTAGTTTTTTTTGCTAATCCTTTGTTAATTCTCTCTTTTCTAGGTCCAACATGGCCCGTGGCGTCTCCCTGCAGCGATGTGCACCGCTGTGCACGGAGTCGTTCCGATATGCGGCTCTTTTGCAGTTTGAGGTAAGCTATCTTTTCGATTTTACTAATCTAATGTTTTTTCTCTCTTTTCTAGGTCCAACATGGCTCGTGGCGTCTCCCTGCAGCCGTGTGCACTACTGTGCACGAAGTTGTTCAGACAGGTATGTAT
The DNA here is from genome assembly GCF_964261635.1 of Lissotriton helveticus. NCBI lineage: Eukaryota > Metazoa > Chordata > Amphibia > Caudata > Salamandridae > Lissotriton > Lissotriton helveticus. The sequence continues at coordinate 252,901,875 of NC_136068.1, read as the reverse complement.
GTTGCTTTTTGTTTATGTTAGAGGTAAGGCATATTTTTATTTTTGCTAATCTTATGTTGTTTCTCTTTTTTCTAGGTCCAACATGGTCCGTGGTGTCTCCGTGCTCCCTGCAGCGATGTGCACCGCTGTGCACAAAGTGGTTCCGATATGGCTAAGTGTCTCTATTTAAAAGTAGCACTGTCTGTGTGTACCTAAGTTTAGGCTGGATATATGTGTGTAACTCTGTGTGTGTGGCGCTCTGTGTGTGTGTGGCTCTGTGTGTGTGTTGCTCAGTATGTGTGGGTCTGTGTATGTCTGTGTGGTTCTATGTGTGTAGCTGTGCGTGTGTGTAGCTCAGTGTATGTCTAGCTCAATAAGTGCATAGTTGCCTCTATGTGTGTGTATAGATGGCTCAGTATCTTTATGTGGCTGGCTCACTATGTGTGTTAGGTGACTCTATGTCTGTGGCTAGCTCTGTATGTGTAAGTCAGTGGCTATGTATGTGGATGTCTGTAGCTCTGTATATTTGTGTGCATAGCTCTCTATGTGTGTCTAGCTGACTCTGTATGTGTGGCTCTGTATGTATGTCTGCGTGATACACTTGGTATGTTTGTGGCTCTGTGTGGGTGGGTCTGTATGTGTGTGGGGTTGGCTCGCTCTCTCACTACGTCACTCTCTCTCTCCCTAACTCTCTCTCTCACTACCTCACTCTCTCTCTCACTAACTCACTATCTCTCACACTACTACACTATCTCTCACTAACTCACTCTCTCTCTACCTCACTCTCTACCTCACTACTCAACTCTCTCTTTCTCACAGCATCACAATATCACTACCACAGTAAATATCTCTCTCTCTAACACACTACTTCACAACTTCACTCTCTCTCTATCTCACTACCTCACTCTCTCTACATCACTACCTTACTCTATCTATTTCTATCTCACTATCTCACTCTCACTACCTCACTATATCACGACACACTATCTCAAAACTTCACTACATCACTCTCTCACTACCTCACAACTTCACTCTCTCTCTCTAACTCACTACTTCACTCTCTCTCTATATCACTACCTCATACTCTCTCTATATCACCACCTCACTCTATCTATTTCTATCTCACTATCTCTCTCTCTCACTACCTCACTATATCACGACACACTCTCTCTAAAGTTCACTACATCACTCTCTCACTACCTCACAACTTCACTCTCTCTCTATCTCACTACCTCACTCTCCCTCTCTCAAATACACTAACTCACTTTCACTCTCTCATTCACTACCTCACTCTCTCTCTAGCTCACTACTTCACAACACCACTCTCTGTTTCTATCTCAATACATCACAACAACTCTCACCCTCACTACCTCATTCTTTCACTACCTCACTCTCTCTATCTCTCACTACCTCACTCTCTATCTACTTCACTCTCTCACAAAAAACTCTCACTACATCACTACTCAAAATATATCTATAACACTATCTCACTCTCTCTCTCCCTAACTCTCTCCCTAACATCACTCTATCTATTTCGATATCACTCTCACTACCTCACTATAATACAGCTCACTCCCTCAAAAATTCACTACATCACTCTCTCGCTAACTCACTCTCTATCTCACTACCTCACAACTTCACTCTCTCTCTCCAACTCACTACGTCACTCTCTATCTCACTAACTCACTCTCTCTCTTTCTATCTCACTAAGTCACTTTCACTCTCTCTTTCACTACCTCAATCTTTCTCTATCTCACAACATCACTCACTGTTTCTATCTCACTACCTCAAAAAATCCCTCTCCCTCACTAACTCACTCTTTCACTACCTCACTCTCTGTCTCTCACTACCTCACTCTCTATCTACCTCACTCTCTCTCACTACATAACTCTCTATACATCACTACTCCCCTCTATCTATATCACTACCTCACTATCTTACAAGTTCTCTCTCTAAAAACATCACTACCTCACTCTCTCACTACCTCACTCTCTATCTCACAACATCACAACTTCACTCTCTCTCTCTCTAACTCACTACATCACTCACTCTCTATCTCTCTACCTCACTCTTTCTATCTCACTAACTCACTTTCACTGTCTCTTTCACTACCTCTCTCTCTATCTCACTACATAACAACATCAGTCTCTGCTTACATCTGACTACCTCACAACATCCCTCTCCCTCACTACATCACTATTTCAATACCTCACTCACTCTCTCACTACCTCACTCTCTCTCACTACCTCACTCTCTCTCACTACCTCACTCTCTCTCTATATCTCACTACCTCACTCTCTCTCTGCTAATGCAATAGGTATCACATATGCAAAATATTACGCTAATGCCAACAGAAACGACAATGCTATTTATTTAGGGATAAAAAAACAAAAAACAATACCAATAGCTCTACCTATAATATTGCCAAGACCGTTGCATTGTAAATGCTTGTTTGCTGTTGCAAACAGGCCAATTTGAAAAATCGTGCCGTTTGTGATCTCAAAAATGCCTTTTCAGAAATACAAACATAAATTTGTGATTCCATAACATGTTACCGAATCGCGATTTCTGTTAGCAAAGTAATGCCGGCTTGGTATTTGAAAGGGGTTTCCTTCCAAATACTGATTGGAATGGTATGTATTAATGTTTTCCGACCAAATTCCGGTTCCACTTTTGCATCATTTTTAACATGGGAAAAACTACACAGAAGTGGCGCAAAGGGCTTGTAAATCTGCCCCTAAAAATGTACCGACTACAATGTAGGCTGTAGTGGCAACCCATTCGCAATTGGGAAGGTGTCACTTGTGAATTTAAAAAAATGTTTGTACTATGAGGAGGCAGTAGTTCACTTCCTAAACGAACAAATTAAAAAGGAAATAACATTTTCTTTTTAAATGCAGTCCAGTTTCCTTTAACAGAAATGGGCTGTATTTACGAAAAGAAAAAGATTGCTTTACTAAAAGATAATCACAGACATGATGCTCTTCTGACCCAAGCAGGCCACCATCCCTGTGATGGTTGCGATTCCATTGCAACATACTCCATAAATATTCATGAGCTAGGTCAATCTGAGCCCCACTTGGAATCACTAATTTAAAAATAAAAGTTTCATACATTAAGAATAGAGATTTCCTAATTGCGATTAAGAAAAAAATCGCAGTTTGGAAATCACTATTCGCAATGTTAGTACATCTGGTTCAAAATTCCTTATGTGCTGGTATCTACCTGGAATATTGTCCTTGTCAGTTTTGGCAGGCTTGACCTGCATACATTTACCTGGGCACATTGTGCAGGAATGGGTTATGCTGATGAATATGCTAAAGAACGATGATGTATTCAACACAGATCTGTGACTGGGATGAGTCTGAAAAGTTTCAGCGCTCCGTCCATCATCTCCTTGTGTTTGCAAAACTGGGAGTAACAGGAGTTACCATGTGTGTGAACATTTAATAGCCTAATTGTGATAGGGCGATAGTAAACACTGGTTTACAATCTTAATACCTAACAAACTTGTGTTGTTCTTGTTGTTCTAGGAAAGAAACACTAAAATTAATGACCATGTTTGGGTCCCAGAGGTATAAAGAACAGAGAGAACAACCCACCAGTAACAAAAGTGTGTTGACTACGGAGACGTGACATCAGTATCGCTTTCTTGTTTTTTTCATTTTTTTAACTGCCGTTATGGCTTCTCAGGTCCAATCGCGATGTTCTCAGGAACACCTGATAATATTAATCATAGTGATGAGCATTATAGAGGTGGTCTCCAAACTATGGCGTACAAAGGGGTATCCAAAGGGACGGGACAAAAGAATGACACAATTTTTCTCAGAAGTTTCTATGAAAATCAATAGCATTTTGCCAAGGAACTTCTTTAAGTTTCAAACTATGAACATCAGAGCAGTATGTGAATTGTTCAATATGTTTATCTGAGAAAACTGCAGGGGAAAATAAAACATAATACGGTAAGATGGGGGGAGGGACAAAGCAGGTAAAGAGATAACATACCTGACAGGTTTTCGTCTAGAAAATGTATTCCTGTTTTATAATGGAATGAACAAGACTACATGTCCCAGAATCTTTTTTAATACCCGAATTGAAGCAGCACATCACACATGGACCTGAGAAACTTGGCAGAGCTGAGATAAGAGGACAAAATGCATGGACGTCATAAGAGGAAGAGAGTGGCATAGCAGGTGGAACCCTTGGCTTGCCCTGGTGCCTTGGGCACTGGCCTTGCTTCCTCTGGTCACTAAAGTCATGAAAGTAACCCCAGGAACAATCTCGCCTCAAAATCCCACCATACAAGAAAAAAACATGGGTGGCACATCCTTCTCTGTTCAAGCAGCCAAACTATGGAACTCTTTACCCCCCAACATAAGGTCCACCAACAACCACCTTATCTTCAGAAAACTACTCAAGATTTGGCTCTTCCCCACATAAGCACCATATGCAAACAGAAATTTACAGCATATCCCTCTGTGTATAAGAATTTGTTTTCACTATAGATATGTACCTATCTTTGTGTACTACATTGTATAAACATGTAAAATAATTATTGTTGAGAGAAAAGAAAAAATAATATTTAAATAAAAATCAAGTTTGGTCTACATGTACATACTTCCATTGTGCATCTATGTACCTTCCATGTACTGGATCTGTGTGTCTGTTACTTTTCTCCTGAAAAAGCATATCCAATGCACTACCCTATTTCTCATCCTGTGCCTCCTATCAATATCTTTAATCTACATATACTTACCTCCTTTATGTATCTATATACTTTCAATGTACTTATGGATCTATATATTTATCTCTTTCTTCTAATTTAGCATTTCCAATGCATTACCCTATTTCTCAGCCTATACTTCACTCAATATATCTTCTAGCCCAACCTTCTGACTCATCTCAAACTTCTTTCTACTACTTTCCAATGCACTACCCTATCTCTCATCCTATACATCTATCAATATATCCCCTACATTCACTCTCTCATTTATCCCAAACCCCATACCACTACTATCAATATCTTTAATCTACATATACTTACCTCCTTTATAGCATAAAAAATAAATAAATATACCATCAATGTACTTATGGATCTATATATTTATCACTTTCTTATAATTTAGCATTTCCAATGCACTACCCTATTTCTCAGTCTATACTTCGCTCAATATATCTTCTAGTCCAACCTTCTGACTCATCTCAAACTTCCTTCTACTACTCTTTCCAATGCGCCCCCTATCTCTCATCCTATACATCTATCAATATATCCTCTACATCCACTCTCTCATTTGCCCAAAACCCATACCACTACTATGATCGCCAAAATAACCCTTTCTAGACTCTCTCCTACTCTGCCCCTCCTTGCATCATTTGACACCTCTTTTTTACTATATCGATCCCCTAAAACAAACCTTTCTAAACTTTTCCCTCTGACTCCTCCCCTCCAAAACTCCTTTTTACTCATCCAAAAGCCTCCTCCTACTGCTAAGACCTAAAACCCCCCAAAGAAAATCCTTCACTCTTTTATCCCTCCACTATCCTTTTCAATCAAGATTAACAGACTAACATGTTCACTTCTGAAATTCCATATTCAACTATACTAATTCACCATTAATCCTTTATTGGGTTCCAGAGTAGTGTGCTACTCGCCAATAAAGAGTCTCAACACCCCATCAGGGTTACAAGTGCTATATAAATGCAAACCTTTTTCCTTTTCTACCCCTCCACAACCCTTCTCAATCCAAATAACTGACTAACATATCCACCACTAAAATTACTCTCATGTTTCACCATACTAATTCAACACTAATCCTGATGGGTTCCAGAGTAGCGTGCTACTTGCGCTTCAAAACCCCATCAGGGGTAGCCAGCACTATATAAATACAAACCTCGTTCCCTCTTCTATCCTGCCACCTCCCTTCTCTACCCACATAACTGAATAACATATCGACTACTCAAATTACTTCATATTTTACTATACTAATTTTCAACACTAATCCTTTATGGGTTCCAGAGTGGTGTGCTACTCGCCAGAAAAGCGCTTCAACACCCATCAGGGGTAACAAAGTGCTATATAAATGCAAAACATTCTTCCCCTTTTACCTCTCCGCTATCCTTCTCACTCCAAATAATCTGACTAAATATCCACCACTCAATTACTTCATATTTCACCATATTAATTCACAAGCTCTACATAAATACAAACCTTTTTCCTCCTCTATCCTTCTGCTATCATTCCAAATCCAAATAACTGACTAACTTATCCAACACTTAAAATGTCCTTGCATGTTTCACTTTACTAATTCAACACTAATCCTCTATGGGCCCGGAGTAGCGTGCTACTCGCCGAAAAAGCGCTTCAACGCCTCGTATGGGGTAGTAAGCGCTATATAAATGCAATTACAATACAATACAATACAAATACAAGCAGGATTGAGCCTGCCTCTCACACTTTCCACTACAATTATGCTTATGCTCTTACGCCCATGCAATCCTTCAAGTCTGCCATCACTTTGATGATCTGCATCCAGTTTTACTTATCTCCCCACAGGAGAACTAGCAACTCAGAACACAGTTTTTCAACTTTAAGATAGTCAGCCCTCGGCAAACGACCTTTACAATTCAGTCGTTACACCGCGATACATTTATATGGCAGTCATTACAACGCAAGTCGTTACAATGACACGCTGGATGGTGCTCTACACTTAGGAATAGTATGATTTACTATTCCAACACCTTCCCTACTGTTACTCACACTGAAGTGGGAATAGTAAATCATACTATTCCTAAGTCCAGGGCTTGTAGCGCAAGTCATTGTAACGACTTGCGTTGTAATAACCGCTATATAACGTACCACGATCTAAATGATCGCGTTGTAACGTTACATATTCTCGGCCCTCGTATCTCTTTAAAAATACGTAATTCTGTTGCATTGTTTCCTACTATAATTTTTTTTTCGATAAATTGGAAGTGCTACTGAATTTTGCCTTTTAATCGGCACTCCTTTTATGGGAGTCCCACTACAATGTTTTCCTGTCAATAAAGAGCATTTTGTGAGAAAAGTTTAAATTTTGTGGGCTCATGATATTGCTTTACAAGGACAGTGATGTGGGATTTAGCATGAATAACTCTGAAGACCTCTGCAATCAGAGGACAGGTAGAGGACAGACAAACAGAAGGAAAAGACTAAGGGCCCCATTTACAATATTTTAACGCACCGCAGCGCAGCAAGCCTTCCTGCTGCGCTGGCTTGTGTCAAAATGAAAGGGCAACAATGCACCATATCTACAAGATATGGTGCATTCCTGCCCTTCTCCCCTGCACCGGCGCACAAACACCAGTCGTGCCCAGTGCAGAAACCCTTGCGCCATTTTGCAAGGGTACCTGTGCTCAGGGGATGATTTTTTTTGTGTAAGAAGGGAAACCTTCCGGCAAAAAACAATTATTAAAGGCATTTTCCGCTTTCTATGAAAGCGTTAAAAACAAGGAGAAATAAAAGTATTTCTCCTTGTTGCGCCTCCTTACGCCTCCCCTGGTGAGGTGAAGGATTCTGACGCATTCACAGGTTTACACATTTTGTTAATTTGGGAATGCGTCAAGTTCCATGGATGATCCGTGGGAACATCCACAGCAGCACCCATGGAACTCCCCTTTCACGCAGAGTTATGCGTGGAAGGGAAACATATTTACCAGGCCATGAAAAGTCATGCAGGGTGGCTTTACGTGGCTTTGTAAATATGGACAGGCTCCTGTGCCGCCGGTGCGTCAATAAAAGTGGCGCACCGGTGGAGGCAATCGGCTTGTAAATAAGACCCTAAGGGCCTTATGCAGCTCTTGACAGATGGAATTCTCTGTCACAAATAGAACTAACATCCCTTCTGCCGCATTACTAGTTTTTTTTCTCCACAGTTTTATATAGAGCAAACTTCACCCGAAGGTATCAGAGCGCTTTACATGAGCACCAGTTCCATTACAGACAGACACGTTCATTTTGGTAGGCACGGGGAGATAAAGTGATGTGCCCAGAATCACAGGATGCTGAGGGTCCCTTGCCGAGACAGAAACCCAGTTCCCCAGCTTTGAGGTCGACTACTCTAGCCGTTAGGCTACATTCGCTCCCCTAGTGCACTTGGGCCCACGGTTCTTCTTTCATAGTGGAGATCCGTCACATTTTGTTTGTATATCTGTCACGTTTTCACAAAGTATCCTATCTGCCAAACTTTAAGCATGGCCCTAAATCTCTGAGAACAACGTGGGAGATAAATTCCACTCCCCGTGCAAGCAGGACGTGTGCACAGGGAATAAGAATTCTGAGAAATGTGGTTATTACCTCCTCTGCAATTTCCCTTGGTAAATTTCAGCAGATCAAATTAGCTGCCAAAATTTATAGTGGGAAATTGAGTGGTAAATTCAGATACCAGCACATTTTTGGGCAGAAACACTGATTCATCGTGTAAGTCCAAGATTTTTAAAGGAAACTCGAAATATGAGCGATTTAATGCATCTGGAGAATATAACTGGGGCTATCAGTGCTTAATGAGTGCAGTGAATGCATCCCCCTTTAGATCCACTTTGTAATCAGGACAACAGAACAGCTGTACTGACCAAAAGACCGACAAAAAGAAAAGCATTGCTAGTGAATGGAGCAACTATCTCTCTTTTTACATATAGAGGACTATACAGGTGGATAACTTGTGTTTAACAGAACAAAATAAGCAGATAGACTCACTAACAGAAACATTATATTGCATTATGATGAAAGGAAAAGGTGTTTTTCTATATGTCTGTCGGTTGGCCAATTACATCTATGCATCCTACCATATTTATTTATTTATTTGTTGGTTTGTATAGCGCTGGAATCGACTCCAAGTGGAGTATCTCTGCGCTTTTGGAGCCGGTCGGACAGAGGGTGTGGATAGAATGAGAGCTAGATCTCATTTCTGAACAGTACGGTTTTCAGTTGCCTCCTGAATTTGAGATGTTCTGTACACTGTCTCAGAGACAGAGGAAGTCTGTTCCATAATGTGGGTCCTGTTATTGATAATGCTTTGCTCCCATGCCTCGCTTTTCTAGCACGGGGCACCACTAGGAGAAGATTGTTGCTGGACCTTAGTGATCGGGTTGGAATATAAGGAACAAATTTGTTTTCGAGGTTGGCGGGCCCTTGTTTATTTAGACATTTATGGATCAGGCAACATATTTTAAATTTGATTCTTTGCCGGATTGAAAGCCAGTGCAGTTGCTCAAGGAGGGGCTTAGATGGAGTTCTCAGCGGAACGTTAAGGACTAGGCGGGCCGCCGTGTTCTGAATAACCTGGAGCTTAGCCAGCACACCTTCATTGGCAGAGAGCAACAGGCCATTACAATAGTCAATCCGACTTAAAACAAGTGCCTGAACTAACGTTCTCCTAAAGGTATCCGGTAGTAGAGGGAAAACCTTTCGTAGCAGGCTGATGGTGTGGAAGCAAAAACCTAAGATGTAATTGATATGTTGTCTTAGTGATAGTTCTTGATCCAGGCGGATCTCTAGGTTTTTCACGACCTGCTTGGGTTCGGGAACTGCTCCCAAGTCGGGCGGCCACCATTCTGGGGTCCATAACATTTTGGCTTCTCCAAACAACATAACTTCAGTCTTACTGACGTTGCACTGAAGGCAGTTGGAGGACATCCAGTGTGCCACTGCCTTCATACCTGATCATTTATTTATCTACCAGCCTCCCTGTCACTCCACTGACCATTACCCATCGATTAATGTCAAATCAAAAGATCTTTATTTCGGCACAAAGGCCGTAAAAGCACATAAAAGCCTATAAAACAGTAAAAAATTAATATAAAACATTAAAAACATATTAAACGAGATGGAACGGGCCATCATTCTGCAACAATTAAGGGGTGTGTGAGGGCTACTAAGAGGCAAGACTCGGCCCTCCCCTTCGGGATTGGATCCTTGAAACTGGGGATGTACCTCTGCCTCGTTCTCTTTCCTCACCCTCTCACTATCTATTTCACTCTTAATCATCCATTGTAATAAGTGGGTGACATTCCGCACCCTGCTCTCGGAAAAGTGTCCCCTTTTGATTTAAGAAAAAATATAAACACAGCCATTCATTTGTTTTTGACATTAAACAATAGGTACATTTCAGTCCTCAAACATGGGGATTCCATCCATGAATGCATCCATCCATGCATCATCCAATCACCTGTTCATCTATGCATCTGTTCATCCTCCCCTCTCCTAACCAACCGCCTGCCCGTTATCCACCCATCAACAGGCCCATCCGTCCATTCCTGTCCCACTCTCTTGCCAACTGTCCATCCATCCATCCATGCATTCATCCATACATTTCTCTTATTTGTATGTAGCTCTCCTGTCTAAATGTATCTCCCTGAAGTTCCCCCACCTTTCTGGTCTGTCTAGCTCACCCACCCCCTCCCTATTCATCGATCCAGGGCTGGCTATCGGGCGGTGGGCGCCGACCACGAGGGGCACTGCGTTTTGAAATATCTTGAGGAATTAAAATCCCTTGCAAGAGAGTTCTTTGTGTGCCCAGTAATTCTTAGTCAGTAATAAAAATATCAAGATAACTTTGGTGATTTTGTACCTGCTTGCGAAACCGAGGCCGATATTTACAATGAAATGGCGCGGCACGGCGCTGCAAGCAATTTTGCTGTGCAGTGCTGTGTCATTTCAAAAACACAGGGATGCACCGTATTTTAAGGAATGCAGCGCACCCCTGTGTTTTTCCCTGCACCGGCGCTAAAACAGCAGCAGTGCGCCAATGCAGACACCCTTGCACCATAGTGCAAGGGTTCCTGCGTTGCACGGATGATTGTGTTTGTGCAGGAAGAGACACCTTTCTGCACTAAAACAATCATTAATGGCGTTGGCACACATAGAAAGAGAAAAAAACAAAGAGAAATAAAAGTACTTCTTGGTGCACCACTTTAACGCCTCGCCTTGAAAGGTGTTAGTTTTGGCACTGCCTCAGATGCAGCAATTCTTGTAAATCTGGGGCAGTGCCAAAAAGCCACAGGTGTTGCGTGGGAACACCCACAGCAGCATCGATGACACGCCGTCTTAACTCAGAATACTGTGGGAAAGACAGCCATATTTACAATTCCCTGTAAAGACATGCAAAGTGGCTTTGCTTGGCCTTGTAAATATGGGCCAGCACACAGCGCCACAGGAGCGTCCGGTAGCACTAGGCGCTTGTAAATATGCCTCTGAGTTTTGTCTAGCAGTTTTGACTCATCATACAGTAGCACAGAGTGTTAATGTGCCTGTTGCACAGAAAGTGTAACTTGCTGATCACAGAATTGTATTTCACGTAAATAGCTCAGTGGGTTACTTCTTTTGTCACAGAGATCCGTGTGTTCCTTGCAATTTGTAAGTTACAATAATTCTAATATAGCACAGTGAGCTATGAACTGAATCAAAGAGCTGCATGCAAATTATGTTTTTCCCCAGTCTGTAGTTGCTAAAAAGTGTTCGTTTGGTTAGAAATAAATTTTAATTAGTAATGCTAACTACAGTGTTATGCTTTAAATCCTATGTTTCTGTTTCGCCAGACCGAGCTCCTATACATTGGTTTACACACTTGTTTGATTCATTGTCTGTTTGTAATGTGTTTGTGACATAAAGTGCTCCGACAGTGACACCCTACACTGTTATAAGTAGCGGTATAACAGAAAATAAATACGTGTGTCAGAGGAGCTAGAGATGGGGGCGCCACAAGTGTTAAACTCGGCCCTGCATCGATCTATCGACCTATTATAATAATCAGATAGCTATAAATCTGAGAATTCGGAGATCTTGTGAAAGTGATGTTTCAATGCTCACTGAAACCCCAGTGTTCGCTGTCCGTAGCCAGCACTGACGGGATTAGCTCCCACTGTGTGACGGATTCCATAAACTGAGCTGAACACTGCCCTCGGTCTGGTCACCAGGAGCCCTGCCCTGCCCTCCTGCCGCGCGGATGCAGGGGTCAGAGGTCTTACAATGAATTATGGGACAAGCGGCCTTTCATGGGCGCCCTCGGTCACCGGCAGCTCTTTGAAAGGGCCGGGGACAGAACGCGTCATTTCACTTCCATCGCTTCGGAAAACCCTTGCATTTCAACCTGCTGCTGTTATGTAGACAAGTTGTCTCATCTGTCTGGGCTGTTCTGGGCAGTCCTCGAATATTACACATGGCTGTGTAGACCTCTCGCCTCTTCATTGCAGGAATCTGCGCACATGACCTCAAGGCCACGAGGATTCATGCTCTAGTGGGACAACTCAGCCTTTCATCTTTTCGAGGTCGATAAAATGAGACCCACTGAGTTGGGGAACCATAAACATTGAAATTCAGCGCCACATTTTCACCATACGTGCTAAACGGGACTACAAATTGTTAAAGATGTGAAAATAACACACCCTAAGTGAGGCTCAAAATGTGATTTCGTACTTAGCCTGTGATTATTGTGCTGATTTATAAATTGTCACAAAACTTGAAAAACACCTGGTGTAAAACGCACGATTTTGTACAGGAATGTTGTACCAGTCGTTTAGAGTTCATTGAAAAAACTGGACAGGTGTTTCCTATATTTTTTTTGCCCGGTCTAGATCAGCATAAAATGAAGAGCACCTCTTTTGCTAGAATTATTCCTAAAAGATCCAAATTGCGATAAGTGCTAAACTGTGAGAGAGCACAAATCTAAATTTTTCTTAAATCAATGAGTTTTAGGCCTAGATGCATCAAACAGAATTGCATTCGCAAACGGTGTGAATCGCAAAAATCGGCCGTTTGCGAATGCAATTCTTGGATTTGGGATGCATTAACCTTTTTGGCATTTTTCGCAATTTAAGAAATCGCAATTTATTTGCGATTTCTTAAATTGCGATTGCATTTAAGAAATCGCAATTTTGCGATTTCTTAAATGCAATGCATGATTTTTTTGAAGGTAAAAAATCGCTATTTGGAAGTGGTAAATTAACATGAAGTTGAACTTCATGCTAATTTACGAAAACTTCCAAAAATGCACAAAAGTTTTGAAAGTTTCATTTTAAACACACACATGCCCTTTGGGCATGTGTGTGTGAAAAATGTACTTAAAGTTTGATTTCAGGGGTGCAGGGGGCGGTCCTTTGGACCCCCCCTGCACCCTTGAAAATGCATTCTCATTTTGCGATTCCTTAATTGCGAATCGCAAAATGAGAATGCCTTCCAATTGATTCCTATGGACCTCTAGGCCCATAGGAATCAATGTAAAGGGGTTCCTTATTTGCGATTCGCAAAAATGGGAATCGCAAATAAGGAAAAATAAGGAATCGCAAATTTAATTGCGAATTTTTGATGCATTGCCGTTTGCGATTCCTTAATTGCGATTCCTTAATTTTCACAATTAAGGAATCGCAAACGGCAACAATGATGCATCTACCCATTAGTGCCTCTTTCCTGCGATTTGTGTTTAAGAGTCTCACTAAAATGATAGGGGCAGATTTACAATGAAAGTGACTCAGTGCATTCCGCAAGCCATTTGGCTGCGCCTCACTGAGTCACTTTCAAAGCACAAGGATGCAATATATTTACAACATTATGTTGCATCTCTGTGCTTCCCCCTGTCCTGGTGCACAAACTACAGCCAAACGCCGGCGCAGGCACCCATGCACCATCGTGCAAGGATGCCTGCGTCGTGGGGAGATTGTTTTTGTGCAGGAAGTGACGCGCCTAGTGCGCCTAAGGCAAGGGGGACTCCTCCCTGAGTCCTGGCATTAGAGGGGGTGGGTTAGTGCCCAAATGGCACTAAAGGGCCGCCCTTTTAGGTGTCCCACAGCTTGGGCTGTGGGTAGCCGCATTGTGACATTATTGGCAACACACCCCACCCACACAACAACAAGGCATGCATGATGAATAAATAAATACACAACACACTTTTGTTTGGGAAAATAAACACCGCAATGCTGATCCTCAGCTAGGCAGATCGGACTCAAACGACATTCTTTCAGTGACTGAACCCACGACAGGCCCCCCCCCTCGACTTCAGGAGACCTGACTCTACCCTCGCAAATTATCCTCAACTCCACTGCTGTCCCTACTCCTCCTGCCCAAACCACCTCCATACCCACGTCACCGATAATCCCTCGGATAATGAACTCCCTCTAGATACTGCTCACTCCCCCTCGTCCCACCGCCACATGCTCAAACCGCCCCCACGTCTAATCACACTGCCAATCCCCTGGACACGGACTTCTTTCTTACTATTGCTCACTCCCCTCTCTTGGACCCAAGACCCACAATACCTCCTCCTAACCTCTTGACCGGAAGCAACAACCACCTGACTCCTCACCTCCAATCCATCCCCACTCCTAACCCCAATGAAGCCAATCCATCCCGCAACCTAGTACCCTCTCCTTCCACAGACCCTGGTCATACACTGCTCCAGACGAAGGCAACATGCCCTTTCAGCACATTTACCCAAATGCTGACCTGAATGGAGCAGAAAATAGACTCCCTAGCGGCAGTTATCCTACATCTACAACAAAACCTTCCCAACCGGATTAAGCCTCCTTGATCACACACTCCGGGCAACTACACACCTTCCCCCCATACAGCCTCTTCCATGGTCCCACTTGGCACCCCATGGCCCACCAATCCTATGAGGAATCAGGCACATCGACCTAGCCGAGCTCTCCGACCCATTTCAGAACGCGAAGCAGATGATATCAACAACTCGTACCTCAAAATTAGCCAGAACATGGCCCCGTTTGCAATCCCAGTTTTAGTGAGCACAAATAGAATCCCTAGACCTGTCCTCTCGCCCAGAGCCATTGCTCAATACACTTCTATACATACAGCACACACCAACACTGAGGCGCCCCGGCCTCTATCGTGCATGCTCCTCAACTGTAGATCAGCACTACAACTTGCCACAGATATTGCTGAAGTAATACTCGCGGAAGAAATAGACATCGCATTCCTCACAGAATCCTGGCTCAATGACCACTCTACCCCCATCCTAGACCGTCTCAATCCCCCAGGCTACAACATCATCAGGCACGACAGACCAATCAAATCAGGTGGCGGCCTAGCTATCATTCAGGAACACAGTTTACCAGATTAAAATCCACAGAATACCTGACTCTTGAGTACCTAGGTGTTGAACTTATAGTCAAAGGCACCACGCTCATTAAATTTCACACCATCTACCATCCTCCTGGTGAACGTACTCTCTTCGCTGAAAAACTAACCAACCTAATAACTTGTTTCTCCCTAACAGACACGGAAGACATGTTCCTGGGTGACTTCAATATCCACTGGAACAACCCAGAATACACTACACCCCAGAACCTCTCCAACCTGCTTGAAATTACCAACCTCAAACAACTCTGCAATGAACGAACGCACATCAAAGGAGCAACTCTGGATATGATCATCACCAAAAATGAGCTGGTCTCTTTGAGATCGATTTCTCCTATTGACTGGTCTGACCACCATCTCATACTGTTTAATATTGACTCACATGTCAGAAACCAACCAATACAACCTGAAAAACCTAAGCACTGGACCAGGAACATCAATGGAGTCCCCATAACAGAACTGGAATCCAGGATTCATGCCCATCTACAACGCCAGCCTTATATCACGATGGCCGCTGTTCTCACAGCCCACTTTAATTCCACAATGATAGAGGTGTTAGATCAAGTAGCATCACTCAAACTCAAACATTTGAGATCTACCAAATCAAAATCTTGGTTCAACGTGGACCTTAATAACGAAAGAAGACAACTCAGACAATCAGAAAGGACTTGGAGACTAAACCCTTCGACTCTTCACCTAGCGCAACTTAGATCAATCCGGTTAGCATATAAAAACACATTTTTAGAGAAATGTCACTTTCTTCCGAAGCCAACTAGACCAGGTGAAAAATAGACCTAGAGAACTCTTGAACATTGTCAAAAGTCAAACAAACGGCACACCCCCACAAGAAATAAAAGCCACCAAAGATCGATGCGAAGAAATCGCCAGCTTCTTCACATATAAAGTCATAAAAATTGAGCAATCCTTCATCCAAACCTCAGACCCTCCCTCCCTCGCAACCTGCCCTATTTAACCACCCTTGACCAAACAGAATTCATACTACGGACAACCAGGCCCGCTTCCAACTGAAAACAGACGCTAATTGGTCGAACTTCGAACCCATGTCGGAAATCAAAGTCTTCAATATAATTGCAAGCTTAAAGCCTACTTCCCACAATATGGACCCCCTCCCATCCACAATAGTAAAAAAAACTCAACCACATCATTGCCCCTTGCTGGACAAAAATCATCAACTCCTCTCTCACATGAGGTTGTGTCCCAGACTCCCTTCAGCTAGGACAAATCACACCTATACTCAAGAAACCAGGGGCCGACCCCAACGAGCTCAACATCCTCAGACCTATCTCCAACCTTACGTTCCTAGCTAAAACATTGGAGAAGTGCATTCTCCAACAACTTAACAAACATATTGACGACGGCAACCTTCTTGACACCTTTCAGTCGGGTTTCAGGAAAGGTTGTAGCACCGAAACAGCGATGCTCAATATTGCAGACGATATCCACAGAGCTTTAGATGAAGGTGAAGCCTGTCTCCTCATCTTTATTGACCTCTCTCGGGCATTTGACACAATAAACCATTGAGCTTTACTTGAGTCTCTGAAGAGGCGATCTGGCATTAATGGCACAGTACTTTAATGGTTCACTTCCGTCCTCCAGCACCATTCGCAACAGATTAAAATCAACTCCTGCCTCTCTGTACCAACATGAGTCAAACTTGGGGTCTTTCAAGGATCGATCCTCTCACCATCCCTCTTCAATCTCTGCATGGAACCCCTTGCAAGTATTCTGAAACAAGCAGGGGTTTAATACCACCTTTATGCACAAACATACAAACATACAAATATACTACAAATATACTATAAAATCAAATCACCAAGTGACATCCGACACCTCAATGGCACGCTAACCAAGATCCAAACCTGGTTTAATGCAAACCACTAAAAACTGAACCCGGACAAAATGGAACTAATATTCTTCTCTCCTAAAAGTAACCACCAACCAATTCAAGACTGGCTCAAGGAGCTTGATGCTTTAAACAGCTTCCTTGTCCTATCCAACTCGGTAAAGTCTCTAGGCATTACCCTGGACAAGAACTTGTCAATGAAGGGCCACATCAAGAACTCTGCAAAAAGTGCGCTTTACTCTCTAAAACACCTCAAGAAAATTCAATCTTACATTCCTCAAGATGATCACAAGACAATTATACAATGCCTAGACCTTACTAAACTGGACTATGGAAACGCCATCCTAACAGGGTCACCCAAAGCTCACCTAGCCCCACTAAGGTCAGTCCTTCACATGGCAGCCCGTCTCACAACTGGTATAAAAAGATTTTAACACATCTCACCAACCCTCAATGCACCCACACTACCTAAACAGCAAACTAGCAAAAGCAGGAAAATCCAGAACTATAAGAAGCACCAACTCATTTCTTCTCATCCCTCCGAAACTGAAAAAGAAAACAACCCAGTGCCGGTCATTCTCTGGCAACATACCCAGGTTGTGAAACGCACTTCCGATTGACCTCAGATGCAACCCCGCCTTCTCTTGCTTTAAAAAGGACCTGAAACTCCTTCTCCTCAACAAATACTTTTCCGACCAAGTCAACCATCCAAGACATCAATAACCTAATGGACTCCCCCTTCACTTTGACCTTCAAGGATGGTGGTTATCTGACTGTGTCAACCTCCAGCGTCTTTTTCCCCTCACTGGATACATAAGTATTATGTCTTTGCTTATGTCTTTATGCATCCTCATGTCCTGCAATGTTATGTAAACGTTCTTTTCCATTGTGTATGTAAAGCGCTCTGATACCCATGGGTCTAGCTAGCGCTATATAAAATGTTATAAATAAATAAAATACATTTTGAAAAAAGGGGCACCTTCCTGCACAAAAACAATCACTACAGGCATTTTCCTCTTTCAATGTGTGCTGTAGAATGCAGCACGCATTGAAAGAGGAAAAAACGAGAAATTAAAACATTTCTCCTCGTTGTGCCTCCCTACGCCTCCCCTGGGGAGGCGTAGCATTCACAAACATTTCCAGATTTACGATTCCTCGTAAATCTGGAAATGTGTCTGGTTCCATGGGTGTTGCGTTGGAACACCCACAGCAACACCCATGGAACACCCCTTCCACGCAAAGTGCTGCGTGCAAAGGAGCCATATTTACAAGGACAGGAAAAGTCACGCAGGATGGCTTTTCCTTTCTTGTAAATATGGAGTAGTAAAATGCGCCACCAGAACGTCACAAAAAGTGATGTTCTGGTGGGCATGGAGCTTGTAAATCGGCCCCATAGTTTTTGTGCAAACTTGTCTGATGACATCATTAGTGGTCGACGGATAGCAAGTACGGTGCTGCTCTATTTTTTTCCCTTCATGCGATGCCTCACTGTAGATTTCCACATTTAGGCCCTGATTACAAGTGGGGCGGCTACACCTGTGTACGCATGGGATGGAATTACAAGTTTTATTTTATTTAACACATCCGATAATTATCGGATTCGTTAAATAATACAACATTCGCTAAGTTCTGATAGGTCAAACCTGTCAAAATTTAACCGGGAAGTGCGTACAGTATTTTCTGTACCATGCAGATTTTGTTGTATTAACAATGCTTCAAAACCTCAGTAGGGGTAGTATGTGCTATATGAATACAATTACAATAAAAAGCATGTTATTCCCCAATAACTTGTAATAGGTTCAATTTATCACACCCAATAAATAACTAACGCCAGGTTTACCAGGTGCAATAAATGGCACTTTACTTGTAATGAGGCCCTTAGTTTGTGAATCTTGGCAAACGAAAGAACCCAAGGCGGTGCAGGGCACTTTTGCCTCCTGCTACCCTACTTTGCTGCCGCACTCTGGAGTATCAGTAGAAAGACAAGGAGAGGTTTAATAATTTGCAGTGCAACGCAGCGCAGCAACAAAAGTCAATGCGCTGCCCTACGAGGAGAAAACAGGGCAGCACCATGTCTGCTAATTTTTGTATTGGAAGGGAAACCTTACAGTACAAAATACTATGCTAAAACATACTTAAAAAATTCTCCCCACATTGTATGTGTGCTGTAAACTGTATGCAATGTGTGATGAGTAAGGAGAAATAAAACATTTCTTCTTGTTAGCGCCTATCTCAAGGTCACATTATATTTTGGCCAAAGACATGTCTATCAATGTTAGTAGATAGGGCTTTACGTCAAACCCCAATGCATGTTAGCTGGTTCCCCTTGTTGCTTGAACATGAAATACCTTGAAAATAGAAGAGACAAGAGGTGTTTGGCAAAAACAGTTCATTTAATTAAACAATGCAGCCTTGAGCACAGTCACAGGTATAGGGTCTGAGGTCTGTCTCAATTTACACTAGGTCTAACATAGACTTTTATACAGTTCATTGGATGCAATAAAATAGTTCAGACAATCCTGTTGGTAAGAAATGTGAACCTCTGTCGTTGGAGTCATAAATTAATGTATTGGATGAGGAATCCAGGTGGGCCTCGACCTTGCGTGGACGCAATGCGGCCAGTGGGTAACATGTACATATGTCCAGCATGGGGAGTGGGTGATCACTGGGTGTACTGTGTCCTGATTGGCTAAGTGTTCCTAATTTCATGTGGCATCTGACTTTATGTTGTTTTGGGAACGCGCGCACCCCTCGGCCCATGTGTGCTTGATTGAGGCCAATCTCCATGGACCATTGTGGTGTCGCTGCACCTATCTTTGGGATTGATGTAGGATTTCTTGTTCGCGCCTTTGTCTGCTGGATACATGCAACCCCATCTGTAATCTGTCAATCTGTCAATCAGTGACCTCGGGCCTGGGTTTCAGGGCCCGCCTAACTACGAATTTCTGAGTCGGGGTTGACGTGGCGGTCACAACAGGCAAATTTGTCAATAAAGATGCAAATTCTTTTTAACACATTAATTTATTGTTATTCCTATTGACATTGACGTTTTAAATTTACCATTTGACCCTCTAGTTGAATTTTGAACTACACTATCTAACCCATACTTCATGACAGTTTCTATAATGGAGACCACGTTTTTACAACAGGAAATCATTCATTGCATGGAGCCACACACAAACAAGAACATGATAAAAACTTGCAACAATGATATGCACAATCCGGAGAACCACTCCTGCTTAGGGGCATCTCCCATCTCATGCATGTCTTTTTGTAAACAGTGGAGTACATGGATGGCAAGAGTCAATGTCCCATTATCCAGGTCATTTCCTGGGAAAAACCTAAGCAGAATGCACCAATATTAGCACACACTCCTGCCTACATCATGGTTATTAAGCCTAACGGATACCGATGATGCATTACCATGAGGCGGAGTGCTCTCAGTTCTTTTTATCAAATTAAGGTCAAGCTCAGCGCTGTTCATCATTTTAAGAATTTCCCATCTGATTTGGAGCCAGCTGGCTTTCCCTTTCATCTGCAAGGTGAAGAAGTGTATGGCCCCTCCCGCCGATACTTGTGAGTCCTAGAACAGTCTAAATTATTCTGGAATTGCCTTGTAGTGAGCCCAGCCAAAATAACCTGCAGTTCTTTTTTCATGAATCTGATGCAGTAAGATTGTCTTCTTCCTTAGCAGGTGCTGGTACAAGTCCGATAGTTCTTCTCTGGAAATGACCAGGGTAGGGATGTGTATAGTTACTAGAGAACAGAGTCCTCGCCATCCAGGAATGAGCTGAGTGTAGGCAAACTTGCAGGACTGCCAGTACATATTCATCAGCATGGAAGTGCCCTATTGCGTATCAATAATGTATCATTCGGGCACAGTGGGAGCATTCCTTTACCTCTGAAGCATAAGGATTACAGTGCAAGTTTCTGTACAATTAGGGATTGCCCCATACCTTCTAGCCAAGTGTATCCACCCACCTCTGTATCCCATATTTTCTGACATGGGGTTTCTGAGCCTTCGTTCAACCCCCCCCCCCCTGTGTGTGTGCTGTGGAGGTTATGGGATCTTCACTATCCCAGGTGTACGGGAATCCTGGTTTCCGCCACCTGAGAACAGCGTTGTTTAAGAATTCAAAGTTGGCCTCCATCTGGCTGGAGACTTCTAGTTTTTAGGGGCGCTCTTGGAACTTTACGCCATGAAGGAAACATGGGTCCTGGGCCAAATGCCAGAGAATGGGGCCCTTTCGATCAAGTGATCGGAAAACGTACCTAGTGACTTTGGATGCGGAGACCTGGGTGCCTGTTTTTAGGTTTTGCCTCGCCAAAAAGATGCGCTCTGCGCATCTTTTTCGCGCAGGCGAAAACCTGATGAGAATTGTAGTGTGCTTTGGGTCGGCCCTCCTCATTCATTGGCTGGCTCCGTAAATGGAGCCTTGCCATTGGACGAGGGGCCTGTCCGTCAATGCCGGACCAGACACGGGGGCGTTCCCGCGTTTCTTTGGCTTTTGCCGACGTCACGCGACGCCGGGAACGCCCCCGATTCTGTTCCGGCATTGCCGGCACCTCCCTTGCTCCCCCTCCCGCTTGTTTCCTGGTGCCCGCCTTCGTGCTCCGGCCGGCCGTCGTCAGCGTCTCTCCTCCCCCTTTCCCGCCCCCTCCCGCTTGTTTTGGTGCCCGTCTTCTGCTCCGGCCGGCCGTCGTCAGCTCTCTCCTCCCCCTTTCCCGCCCCCTCCCGCTTCTCTCTGATGCCCGCCTTCCGGTGAGACACTGTGATGAATGCCACTGAAAGCCCTGGATGGACTGGGCTGGGTCCGGGTCAGTCTGCTCGGTAGTGGGCTGACTAAAGCGTGAACGCTTGAAAACAGCTTGAAACATTGAAAGAACATATTTGAACCAGCCTTTGACAATAAATTATGACGTAATGCAGCTAACACAAATGTAACGTGTGAAACTGCAGACTGTTATGTTCAGCCAGAGTGGAGCTTCAGAGTGGAGCTTCAGAGTGCAGAGTGGAGCTTCAGAGTGGAGCTTCAGAGTGCAGAGTGGAGCTTCAGAGTGCAGAGTGGAGCTTCAGAGTGGAGCTTCAGAGTGGAGCTTCAGAGTGGAGCTTCAGAGTGGAGCTTCAGAGTGGAGCTTCAGAGTGCAGAGTGGAGCTTCAGAGTGGAGCTTCAGAGTGCAGAGTGGAGCTTCAGAGTGGAGCTTCAGAGTGCAGAGTGGAGCTTCAGAGTGCAGAGTGGAGCTTCAGAGTGCAGAGTGGAGCTTCAGAGTGGAGCTTCAGAGTGCAGAGTGGAGCTTCAGAGTGGAGCTTCAGAGTGCAGAGTGGAGCTTCAGAGTGGAGCTTCAGAGTGCAGAGTGGAGCTTCAGAGTGGAGCTTCAGAGTGCAGAGTGGAGCTTCAGAGTGCAGAGTGGAGCTTCAGAGTGCAGAGTGGAGCTTCAGAGTGCAGAGTGGAGCTTCAGAGTGCAGAGTGGAGCTTCAGAGTGCAGAGTGGAGCTTCAGAGTGCAGCTTCAGAGTGCAGAGTGGAGCTTCAGAGTGGAGCTTCAGAGTGCAGAGTGGAGCTTCAGAGTGGAGCTTCAGAGTGCAGAGTGGAGCTTCAGAGTGGAGCTTCAGAGTGCAGAGTGGAGCTTCAGAGTGGAGCTTCAGAGTGCAGAGTGGAGCTTCAGAGTGCAGCTTCAGAGTGCAGAGTGGAGCTTCAGAGTGCAGAGTGGAGCTTCAGAGTGCAGAGTGGAGCTTCAGAGTGGAGCTTCAGAGTGCAGAGTGGAGCTTCAGAGTGGAGCTTCAGAGTGGAGCTTCAGAGTGGAGCTTCAGAGTGGAGCTTCAGAGTGGAGCTTCAGAGTGGAGCTTCAGAGTGCAGAGTGGAGCTTCAGAGTGGAGCTTCAGAGTGCAGAGTGGAGCTTCAGAGTGGAGCTTCAGAGTGCAGAGTGGAGCTTCAGAGTGCAGAGTGGAGCTTCAGAGTGCAGAGTGGAGCTTCAGAGTGCAGAGTGGAGCTTCAGAGTGCAGAGTGGAGCTTCAGAGTGGAGCTTCAGAGTGGAGCTTCAGAGTGGAGCTTCAGAGTGGAGCTTCAGAGTGGAGCTTCAGATTCAGAGTGGAGCTGCAGATTCAGAGTGGAGCTGCAGATTCAGAGTGGAGCTGCAGATTCAGAGTGGAGCTGCAGATTCAGAGTGGAGCTGCAGAGTGGAGCTGCAGAGTGGAGCTGCAGAGTGGAGCTGCAGAGTGGAGCTTCAGAGTGGCGCTTCAGAGTGGAGCTTCAGAGTGGAGCTTCAGAGTGGAGCTTCAGAGTGGAGAGTGGAGCTTCAGAGTGCAGAGTGGAGCTTCAGAGTGGAGCTTCAGAGTGCAGAGTGGAGCTTCAGAGTGGAGCTTCAGAGTGCAGAGTGGAGCTTCAGAGTTGAGCTTCAGAGTGCAGAGTGGAGCTTCAGAGTGGAGCTTCAGAGTGCAGAGTGGAGCTTCAGAGTGGAGCTTCAGAGTGCAGAGTGGAGCTTCAGAGTGGAGCTTCAGAGTGCAGAGTGGAGCTTCAGAGTGGAGCTTCAGAGTGCAGAGTGGAGCTTCAGAGTGGAGCTTCAGAGTGCAGAGTGGAGCTTCAGAGTGCAGAGTGGAGCTTCAGAGTGCAGAGTGGAGCTTCAGAGTGCAGAGTGGAGCTTCAGAGTGCAGAGTGGAGCTTCAGAGTGGAGCTTCAGAGTGGAGCTTCAGAGTGGAGCTTCAGAGTGGAGCTTCAGAGTGGAGCTTCAGAGTGCAGAGTGGAGCTGCAGATTCAGAGTGGAGCTGCAGATTCAGAGTGGAGCTGCAGATTCAGAGTGGAGCTGCAGAGTGGAGCTGCAGAGTGGAGCTGCAGAGTGGAGCTGCAGAGTGGAGCTTCAGAGTGGCGCTTCAGAGTGGCGCTTCAGAGTGGAGCTTCAGAGTGGAGCTTCAGAGTGGAGCTTCAGAGTGGAGCTTCAGAGTGCAGAGTGGAGCTTCAGAGTGGAGCTTCAGAGTGCAGAGTGGAGCTTCAGAGTGGAGCTTCAGAGTGCAGAGTGGAGCTTCAGAGTGGAGCTTCAGAGTGCAGAGTGGAGCTTCAGAGTGGAGCTTCAGAGTGCAGAGTGGAGCTTCAGAGTGCAGAGTGGAGCTTCAGAGTGCAGAGTGGAGCTTCAGAGTGCAGAGTGGAGCTTCAGAGTGCAGAGTGGAGCTTCAGAGTGGAGCTTCAGAGTGCAGAGTGGAGCTTCAGAGTGCAGAGTGGAGCTTCAGAGTGGAGCTTCAGAGTGGAGCTTCAGAGTGGAGCTTCAGAGTGGAGCTTCAGAGTGGAGCTTCAGAGTGGAGCTTCAGAGTGCAGAGTGGAGCTTCAGAGTGGAGCTTCAGAGTGCAGAGTGGAGCTTCAGAGTGCAGAGTGGAGCTTCAGAGTGCAGCTTCAGAGTGCAGAGTGGAGCTTCAGAGTGGAGCTTCAGAGTGGAGCTTCAGAGTGGAGCTTCAGAGTGGAGCTTCAGAGTGTCAAGAGCAATGCCAATAGCTCTAACTTTAACAAAGGCAAAACCATTGCATTGTAAATGCTTGTTGAGTACTTGGTCTGGGAGACGCCCGGCCCCCTCGTCAGACTTCCCTCCACCTGGGATGTGGCCTGCCACCCCAGCCCTGGGGGATCAGCAGCAGAGTGGGACCATGGCTCCTGCAGGCACCCTTAATGGTGAACTTTTTTGAGGATACCTGATCGGCAGTACACATATAACAGCCCTAAATCCCCAGATGCAAGTAAATGTTTGCATTTGCAACATTGTCCCAGTGGTCCTCCTTTTGGCTTTGGTGCAGTTAATTCTTGGATGTGGGTGGTATTTTACTCTGGGGTTTCAGCTTTCTGCACATTTGGACTCTGTGTGTCTGTGTAAAGGCTTTACTTCCCCTTACAGTTACCCCTGCCTGCAGATACTGTGACCCGGTCCATGTTGGGCTGGGTTCCCTCTCTGCAGTTGCTGTTACCATATGCTCATCCAACTATCTGATCTCTGGTGCGGGGTGTTGTGGCTGACTGGCCTCCCTGTAGCTGAATGTACCATGTATTCGGGATTCCCTGGGCTTGGTTCTGTGGATGAGGACTTTGTGGTGGCTGGCCCTGGCCCATCGATCTCTGTTCGTGGTATGCTTTTAACTGGCATCAGACTGGCAAGTGGCCCATGCTGTGGCAATAGTAACATTCCCTAGGGTCTGGTTGCTGCCAGCCTCCCTGGCCTCTGGTGCCTTTAGCAAGATTGAAACCCTCTGGGGTATTGTGGTGCAGTGCCCTTTAAGATTGGTGCCATTTACACGCTTGTGGACTACGCTGCCTCCTCGAGGGCGGTCTTTTTCATTTTGTGTGTGACCGATTTAGCAGTGCCTCTCTGGGCTTGCTCCTGTTTCTCTCTATCCTTCTCTTGCTCCTTTTGGAGTAATGCTCTATATAGGCTTGTATCTCCCACAAGGGTTTGCTGTCTAACCCAACCACACTGTCCAATCTGTTTTGTATCTCAGTGGGCAGCCCTTTTGAGAATATTCTAGAAGAATGCGACTTGTGGGTCCATATCAGTCCACAGCTGCCCTGTCTTTTTCCCATCATTCCCTCATCCAATCCAGAAAATCACTTATTGTCTTCCTTGGCTTCATAGTACACGCCATTAGCCCTCCCACATTCAGGCAGTCAGGGAACATCTCCCTTAGGGCGTCCATATTCGGTGCTTGTATGAATTGAATGCGGCCCGTCATGCTCAGTGTTTGTCAGCGTAATTGCTGGGATGTGAGCTAGGGTGAACACCATGTTAGTCTACTCTCCGATAAGACTACTTAGCAGGCTTTTGATATCGTCTATCGCTAGCTGTATTCCCGCGGTGTTCTTCTCAAAAGCATGAGATCCAATTCCCCGCTCCATCTAGCAATGGTGCCAACTATATCCTTAATCCTTCCTTATCCTGACGTGTCCTTCTGTAGCAGCAGGTACATGTTTACTTTGGGCAACTATACTGGTTTCTCCCTAACATGACGTTCCCATCTTCTTAGGCATTAATGCATGTAGGGGAAATTCCACTCGGGATTTCCTCCATGTCGGATGCAGTCTTCCGCTATGGCCCTCTCCACTGGTTCGCAGGATCCCTCCTTCGGCCAAGGTCTATCGTACTGGTGTTTTTCCTATGTCTATTGGGTTAGCAGGTGGCAGAATGGCAGCACAACGGTCTCTCCTTCCTCGCTGGCCACTATCTCCCTTGGGGTCAGTCTATCTATCCCGTGCATTTGGGTGAAGCAGCATACAGGTCTTCATTGCTGCTCTCCTCGTGCACGCAAAGGTCCATCCTTTTTTCCCCTATGTCTTGGTTAGGTCAGCACCAGGCTACTTCTGTCTTTTATTTCCCGGTCAGTCCCTCTCCTTTGTTGAAAAATTGGTGAGTCTTGGATACCAGCCAGAGGAGTCTCGTCTAATTCTACCTCTGTCTCTTCCCCGAGCTTTGCCCTGTGCCTACCCCCGCTCTCCTCATGTGGGGGGCATGCTGCTCTGTTTTCTCGCTGTGCTTTCTGGATGCAAGCTCTTTATCCCCTTAGCTCGCACCTATCGTCCACATCCTGTATTTGTTGCCTCCTTCACTCTGATCTATGCGCTGTTCTTCTCAGTCGGGCTTTGCCCTCAAATTCGTTCACTGTTGTTTCCTTGTGAACCTGAGCAAGTCCAGTAGCTCCACTCTCGTCATTGGGATTGGGGTCCCTTTGCTCACTACTCCTACCTGTATCACTGTGTATAACTGCTACAAACCTCCCTGCCACTCGTGTTTGTTTGCCTAAACCAGTGAGGGCACGTGCTCTCTGAGACATTGGAGTTCTATGTGTTGGGTGCGACGGAGGGGGGGTAGAACTTCTGGGAGACCTTGCACTGGACTGGGGTTGCCCTGTGACGGCCTGGGCCTGCTGGCCTGTTAGTATTACATGCCTGGGCCCACCAACTTCCTCAACTGGAGGTTTGGAATATCATAATACAGGGAGAGCGGACAAGAGCACCTCCATACCCGCACATGGTTGGAGAGGTGCTGACGTCTTATTTACCATGTGTAGTGCAGAACTGTGGATCTGGGCTTCCTCAAAGATGGCACATACTTCTAAAATGCCTCTCTCTTATCCTTCTTTTGACCTGTGTGTTCGGTTTGTATGTATGTTCTCAAGTATCTCAGTGTCGAAAGTTCACTCCTTTGGCCAAGGAAATGTATCTGCCTAAGTGTGTGCGAGCCATTCTTGGCAAAACGTATTATGTTTTTTAGCCTGTGTGGGGAAACTGGTCTGCATGTGTTTTAATGGTGTCTCCATGATACGTTTGGTAGTTTTGGAGGATAAAATACCTTAGCTTCTTTGTTTTAGGGACTGTCTGGTTTCCATCTGAATCGTGGAGAAAATATACACAGGGGTTACTGCTTCTAATTATGTAAATAGAAATTCAGCATTATGTACAGATTCATCAACAATTCAACATGAACATTTCATACACACAAATAACAGTGCATATGAAGGGTTGCAACATAGAAAAAGTGCAATTTGGCAATATAAACAGTATCTGAATGATACTGACTCCTGGCATCAAATACGGTTTGTGAGAAATAGCAGCATCCGTTATCACTAAATTCAGCGGGGGTCAGATTAAAATGGGAAGGCCATCCTTTTTTTTTATTTCAAAATATTTTTATTGAAAATAAAATTTTCCATATACAGAGCAAAACATTCGTAATACTTGTACTGTTCTTGCAAAGTTGCGGCCTGGCGGGGCCTGAGAGAGAGAAGAAAGGGAAGAGAGAAAGAAAAGAAAGAAAAGAGGGGGGGGGGGGTCACTGTTCCAGGTATGCGTCAAGAGCTTCCCACATGTTGTCTTTGGCAGTATGATTCGCCGTCTTTTGCTTGGCCGTGATGTTGTCTGCCCCCCGGAGGAAGGTTACCCAATTGAACCAGCGTTTGAAGGTGGCTTTGCTGGTGTCCTTCCAGTTACCCAAGATCGTTTTCACCGCAGCCGTCAGAAGGACATCGACCAGGTCTCGTACTTCTTTGGACTGGAGTTCTGTTGCTAGGAAGGCAGTGGCTATTCCCGCTAGTCCTCTTTGTGTCTTACTTCCCGTTACTGTGTCTATGACGTTATAGACCTTGTTCCAGAAGGTCTTGACTCTGGTGCATTCGTATAACATGTGAGATAGATCTCCTGTGGCCCTCTGGCAGTTCCAGCATGTGTTGCTCTCGCTAGCTCCCACTTTCCCTAGTTTCGCTGGTGTCCAGTGCAGTCTGTGGAGTAACCAGTATTTGGTTTGTGCTAGCTGTGGCGTGATTTTGTTTTTGGACGCAGACGTCCATAGTCTGGCCCTCTCTTCCTCATTTAGCGGTCTTTGTATGGTCTCCTCCCAAAAGGCAAGTGTCTTATTGTTGAGAGTTGTGGTGCGTGGTGTGAGTAACTTGTAAATTTGTGCTGTTTGGTGGCCTGTCTTGTTTAAGTTTTGTGCGTATTGTATGATGGTGGGTGTTTGTTTCGTGAGGCCTGCTTTGGTGACAGCTGCTTTGATTTTGAGGAATTCGTAGAACTCCTTATTAGGTAGGGATGTTATCTGCTGTAGTGCCTTGTAGGAGAGTGGGTTGTTCCCTGCTTCTAGTTGTGACGGCGTTGCGATGCCTCTGCTGCGCCATTCCTTGCTGTCTAGTGTTTTCCCTTTGTACGTGACTTTGGTGTTATGCCACAGTGATTCCCATTTGGTGCCTTTGATACTAACTGTCATTTCCCTGTCTACTTTCAGCAGCGCTGTCTTTGTGTTGTGGATTATTGCGTTTTTGGCTTCTGGGTGCTTGTGCGCCGTGAGGGCCATAATTGGGTCTGCGCCACCAAGAATACTCCTTTCCAGGTCCAGCCATACCGGCATGTATTCTGGTGTGGGGGCTATCCAGTGTAATCCGTGTTTGGCCAGGCATGCCGTCTGGAAGGCTTTGTAGTTCGTGAGGTTCAATCCGCCTTGTTCTTTTTTTAGTCTGAGTTTCGCTAAGCTCATTCTTGGTTTTTTCCCTCCCCAGAGGAACATGTTGATGCTTTTGTCTAGGCGTTTGTGGAACTCGGATGTGAGTGTGAGAGGCAACATGGAGAGCAGGTAGTTTAGCATGGGGGTGACCATCATCTTTATTGTCTCAATTCTTCCCCACCAGCTTATGAATTTGGGGCCCCACGTGTCTAGCTTGGACTTAATTTTTTTTAACATCGCCTCCTCATTGTGGTCTAATGTCGATCTTAGGTCCCTTCCGAAGAGGAGGCCCAGGTATTTTAGGGGTTTCGTTTGCCATGCTAAGCCGGACGAGCCGAGGACAGTCTTGGTGGTGTGAAAGTTCATTGGTTTGCATTCGGATTTCTCCCTGTTGAGCTTGTAGCCTGAGACATGTGCATACTCCTCTATTGTTTGCACGAGTGCCTTAATTGACTCTTGTGGGTTGTTTGTGGTGATCAGAATATCATCCGCGTATGCAGCTAGCTTGAAAGCTTGACCCTCTATCTGCACCCCCGTGATCCTGGGGTTTGACCTGATCATGTAGAGGAGTGGTTCTAGGGCGAGCAGGAATAGTCCCGGTGAGAGGGGGCAGCCTTGCCTTGTCCCTCTCCCTAGTGTGAGTGTTTCCGATGTGGCTGCGTTAACCACCACTCGAGCCCGGGGGTTTTTGTACAGGGACATGACCATGCCCCTGTACTTCTCGCCCAGTCCAAACTTGAGCATGCATTGGTTAAGGAAGGGCCATGAGACTCTATCGAAGGCTTTTTCCGCATCCAATGCGATCATGACAGCCTTTTCCGCGCTGTTGGCCGTGCGGTTAATTAAATGGCATAGCAGTCTGGTGTTATCTTGCGAGAGTCTATTTTCCAGATAGCCCACCTGGGATTTGTGTATGAGAGATGGGAGATGTGCATTTAGTCTAGCTGCCATGATTTTAGCATAGATTTTGCAGTCCACGTTAATTAAGGAAATTGGCTTGTAGTTATGTGGGAACTGGGGGTCTTTCCCTTCTTTGGGGATAACAATAATGTTTGCCTCTGCCATTGAGTCTGTCATCTCGCCTTTTTCCGCACATGCTTGGAATACTCTGACCAGCGTGTCTTTGAGTAATGGTTGAAATTGTTTATAGAAGGTGGCTGTGAAGCCGTCCGGTCCTGGGGCCTTGTTTGGTTTTAGTGAGTTTATGGCCCTCCCTACTTCCGCTTTCGTTATGTTTTGATCTAGGGCCTCTCTTTGTTCGTTGCTGATTCTGGGTAGTTCGAGCTTCTCTAGCAGGCTTGCCCCGCCGTCCGCCTCTAGCGATGTGTCCGCGGTGTATAGGTCTTTGTAGAACTTCCTGAATGTTTCGAGGATGTGTTTATTAGCCGTGTGTGTCTTGTTATCTGCGTCTGTGATCGCCGCGACTGAGTGCTGTCTTTGCTTGGCTTTCAGGTAGCCCGCCAAGGCTTTCCCTGCTTTATTGGCCGAGCATAAGTTTATGGATTTATATTTGTTGATCCATGTGGATGCTCTCTCGCTTAGGATTCTGTTTAGCTCATATTTTTTTTTTGTTAGTGTTGTGAGTGTATTCCTGTCTTTCAAGTTGGCCGTGTGGTTTCTTTCTAACTCCTTGATCTGCTCCTCCAGTTCCTTAATTTTTTTGTTTCTGCCCCTGTTCATGCGTGCTTTGATATTCATGAGTTTCCCCCTTATTGTTGCTTTAAGCGCGTCCCATAGTGTTGCTGCCTCTGTGTCAGCTATGTCATTGTATTGGAGATATTCTTTGATCGCTTCCTCTATTTCTGTGATGTTGGCGGGGGTCTCGAGTATGTCACTGTTAAGGCGCCACCTCCTGCTCGGCGTTTCATTATGTTTGCCACTCAAGGAGAGGGATATGTGTGCGTGGTCCGAAACTGTTATGGGTCCTATTTCCATTATGTCTGTTAGGTGTGTGTGTGTGTTGGACATGAGTATGTAGCCTATCCTGCTGTATGAGTTGTGGGGGTGCGAGTAGAAGGTGTATTCTCTGGCACTTGGGTTTTGTAGCCTCCACGGGTCCGCTAGTGCGAGTTTGGTGCATAGGTTTTTAAGTATGTACTGTTCTTGTGAGGTGTGGCTAGGTCTGTGTGGGTGTCTGTCTGTGGCACTATCCATCGCCTGGTTCATATCTCCTGCCGTGATTAGTAGTTCACCCAGTGGGACCCTGCTAAGCACAATTTCTAGATCCTCCCAGAATTTTTTGTCCCCTGTGTTTGGCCCGTATATGTTGGCTATGTGTATGGTCTCGTCACCCCTTTTGATTGATGTTATCAGCCTCCTCCCTTCGGTGTCTGCGGCATTGTTGTGAACCTGGAACTTCCCTTTCTTACTGATTATGGTGATGACTCCCCCCTTTTTGTTGACTGCCGGTGAACATAGTACCTCACTTATCCAGTTGGCTTTCAGTCTGTTCGCGTCCTCTAAGGACACTCTAATTTCTTGGAGGACGTATATGTCAGCCTTCAGTCTGTTTAGGTAGTCTAATGTTTTCCGTCGCTTGACGGGGTGGTTGAGTCCCTTGACGTTAAGTGACACTATTTTTTTGTCTGAGGCTATCTGTGCCTGGCCCCTAGTGTCGTGTGTCAACATGGTGTGATAGTTCTGTCGCTGTGCCTTAGTGAGGGTTTCATGTAGCTCCTCTTTGCTCTTTGCTTGCTAGCTAACTGCCGCCACTCATTGGTCCCCCCCTGGGGTGTGGGATGGGATGAGGTGTTGTGTGTGGGTATAGGAAAGAAGAGAAAGAAAAAGAAAAAGAAAGAAGCGCGCTTCCGCCAGGCTATGATTGTCCGTGCTACATGGCCTCCCCCCCGGCCCTGTCCCCCCCTCCGCCCCCCCTCCCCGCTCCCCCCCGTCAACGTACTGTAAACGTGCGCCAGCAACGGTTCCCGCCCTCCGCTCCCCCGGATCACTAAAAGTCAAAAACAAGACCCTCTCAGCCCCCTCCCGTGCTACGCCTTTAGGCAAAGGATATTGGTTTCAAAGTGTCCAAGGTCTTGTGTTCCCTGTGTGCGGTAGTCCTTTCCGATGAGCTCGGTGCTGCCCTGCATGGGTAGGAGAGTTCTGTGTTCCTGAAATTGTCCAAGGGTCACATTCCCATTGTTGAGGTAGTTCCTTCTTCTGGTGAGGTTGGACCCTTTTTCATTGAGGTAGTTGTTGTTCTTCCGAGGTAGAGTATTATTTGCCGCCTGCTGCTCCTTTCTCTTCCGTCTCTGAGCTGTCCGATGAGGCTCTTCTTTTTGCCGTTCCGGGAGTTGTTTGTTCCATCTCCTCCTGCTCCGGCTTCCTGAGGTACCTGCGTAGTTCCGCTGGGTCATCGAACATACGTGTGTCCCGCCCGTCTGTTACCCTCATTCTTGCTGGACCAACAAAGCTGAACGTTAACTTTGCTTTCTTCATAGTGTCTCTCAGCGCAAGGAACCCTTTCCTTGCTTCCACCGTGCCCCTTGAAAGGTCTTGGGTGAAGATTATCTTCTTGCCTTTCCAGATGGGGGTTTGGCCTTTGCGTGCGAAGGCGAAGATAGCATCGGTGTGGCTCGATCTTAGGGGTTTGCAGATGATCGTTCTTGGTCCTTTCATGTGCGCTTGTTTTGTGGCGGGTATCCTGTACGCTTTGTCGATCTCCAAGGCTCTTTCGAATTTTATGCCGGTCAGCTTGGGTATCAGTGTTTCGAGTAGCGCCGCGCATGAGCCAGGCCCCTCTTCTTCGTCTTCTGGTATGCCTAGAATCCTGATGTTCCCCTTCCGGTTTTTGTCCTCTTGTTCTGCGAGCTTTCTCTGCATCTCACTGGAGACTTTGGAGATGTAGCAAATGTCCTTATCCATGATGACTGATTTATCTTCTATGTCGCTGATCCTTCTCTCTGTCTCCGCTACTCTGCTTGCTATTTTGTTCTGGTCTGCTCGTATGGCTGTGAGTTCTAGCTGGACGTTGTCCATTGAGATCTTTGTGGCTTTGGCCAGGTCGTTGGCTTCGGTTATTTTTTTGACGAGCAAGTCCATCGCAGTCTCTGAGCATTGCAGGTTTTTCATTTTGATCGGTGATTCCAGATCTTTCCTAATTTTTTTGTTATCCCCGTTAATCATCTCTAGGCCTCTTCTTCCTTGATATATGGACAGTCTCTCCTTCTTTTGCAGGTTGAACTGTGCTTCTTTTGGTGGGGTGGTTTTGGTGTTCGTGGCTGTGTCAGCCTTTACAGTGCTGCCGAAGGTGAACCTGCTTGGCCACTTTATCGACCTTGTTCTGGTTTTCCCGGACGCCAGGGCTGCCGTTCAGAGCCGGGTGCTGATCCGGTCTTTGGTCTTAGCGCTCTCTGTACCTCGCGTGTACTTCGCCTGGGCGGTGGCAGGGTGTGTACGCCCTGTTTGGCTAGGGGCTAGGGGGCTTCAATGGCGCGTTCTGGTGCTTGGTTGCTTTCTAGTGGCCCCTCGCACCGAGTCCGAAACGCTCCGCTGTCTCTGCTTTCTCGCCGGATCCACCTTCCCGCACTGGCTTCCTTCGACCACTTGTGCCTCGAGTCGCACTTCAGTTTCTCTCTCGCGTCTCACTTGTGCTTTTTTTCGCGACCAAAGCTTGGTGTGTGCCCGGTTGGTGCTGCCTTTATTTGCGGTGTGTTTTGCCTCGGTATCGTTGCACAAGACTGCCCCCTTCTTACCGCTGTGGTATGATCTGATGTGATCTGCCCCTTCCAAGATGGCCGCCACCTTTGTTCGCCTCTCTGGACGGGCTGCTTCTTAGTGCTCCCCTGTTTGGTGGACGGCGCTTGCAAGAGGACCACCTGGCTAGCGCTGCCTTGCTGCGGTGCGCTTGCGTTGATTTGCTCGCTTGCACATCCGCGCCCCCAGGTCGCTGTGTTGTGATGTGGTCCGCCCTTCTCAAGATGGCCGCCGCCTTTTGCTCACCTCTTTCACGGACAGTCACCTCTTTGCTTGCTGGCCGCTTCTTTGGTGTTTCCCTGGTTTCGGTGGTTTTCGGTGGACGGCGCTTGCGAGGGATCTTGTGGGAAGTCCCGCGGGATCACTGACATAATATCGACGACACAAATATCGAGATACACAAATATCGAGTCAAAAATATCGATTGACAAAATATCGACTCCCTATCTTCAAACAGGTAAGTACCAAAATATCGACTCCAAAATATCGACTTACAAAAATATAGACTGTCAAAATATCGATTTTTTTAAATGTCTTAAAATTAAGTTAAAACTAATATAGTAATAAATATATTTATTATAAACTTAGAAATAATTAATAAAAAAATGTAATTTTAATAAATAATTTATATAATTAAAAAAATTATATCACCAAAAATTACACACACACATATATATATATATATATATATATATATATATATATATATATATATATATATATATATATAAACATATTATTAAATAAACATATATAACATTTTAGAAAATGTTTAAAATTTATTGTTACAACTATAGTGAGTTCAACATTAGCAAAAGTGTTGGATAGCGTAGAGGTCAAATTTACTACTCCCACTCCAGTGGGTGCAACAGTAGGGAAAGCGCTGGATAGCGTAGAGGTTAAAATTACTATTCCCACTCCAGGGATGTATGACGTTACAACGCATACTTTTACAACGCCTACCATTACAACAAAACTTTTACAACGCAAAAACTTTTACAACGCATACATTTACAACGCAAGATTTTACAACGCATATACCTTTACAACGCATACCATTACAACGTAAGTATTGGTAAGTATATAATAATTTTTTGAATATAAATTAATAAAAAATATTATAATATAATTTAATATAATTTAATTTTATTAAATAAATTTAATTTAAATGTAATTTTACTTTATTTTTACAAAGTACCCCTGTACCCCAAAAACCCAAAACTGACCCTGAACCCTAAAAATACCCCTTCACCCATAAACTGAAAACTGACCCTGAACACTAAAAATACCCCTTTACCCGAAAACTGACCCTGAACCCTAAAAATACCCCTTTACCCCAAAAACTGAAAACTGACCCTGAACACTAAAAATACCCCTTTACCCAAAAACTGAAAACTGACCCTGAACCCTAAAAATACCCCTTTACCCCAAAAACTGAAAACTGACCCTGAACCCTAAAAATACCCCTTTACCCCAAAAACTGAAAACTGACCCTGAACCCTAAAAATACCCCATTACCCAAAAACTGAAAACTGACCCTGAACCCTTAAAATACCCCTTTACCCCAAAAACTGAAAACTGACCCTGAACCCTAAAAATACCCCTTTACCCAAAAACTGAAAACTGACCCTGAGCCCTAAAAATACCCCTTTACCCAAAAACTGAAAACTGACCCTGAACCCTAAAAATACCCCTTTACCCAAAAACTGAAAACTGACCCTGAACCCTAAAAATACCCCTTTACCCATAAACTGAAAACTGACCCTGAACCCTAAAAATACCCCTTTACCCAAAAACTAAAAAGTGACCCTGAACCCTAAAAATACCCCTTTACCCAAAAACTGAAAACTGACCCTGAACCCTAAAAATACCCCTTTACCCAAAAACTGAAAACTGACCCTGAACCCTAAAAATACCCCTTTACCCAAAAACTGAAAACTGACCCTGAACCCTAAAAATACCCCTTTACCCAAAATCCCAAACATATAACCTTTTTAAAATAATTATATACTTACTAATACTTACATTGTAATAGTATGCGTTGTAACGGTATCTGCGTTTTAAAAACATGCTTTGTAAATGTATGCGTTGTAAAAGTTTGTGCAATTTAAAAGTTTTGTTGTAATGGTAGTGCATAGTAAAAGTAGCGTTGTAAACGTTGCATACCCACTCCAGTGGGTGCAACAGTAGGGAAAGTGTTGGATAGCGTAGGGGTTAAAATTACTATTCCAACTTCAGAGAGTGCAATAGTAGGGAAAGTAAATACTTCACAAATATATATAAATAACATAAATAGTAATACCAATTACAAATAATTAAAATATTAAAAAAGTGTATAAAAATCTTAAATATTTATTTATAAATACAAAAAAAAAATATTTAATTATAAAAATTGCCTACTCATACTAATTAATTACCTATTAACAATAAATTAATTTACAATTTAAAAATTAATAAATTATTTTCAATTACCAATTATATTTTAATTAATTACCAATTAATAATTAATTAACAATAAATTCAAAATAAATATCAATAAATAAATTAACATATTTAATAAATTATAATTAAATTACTTCCCACCCTATTCCCCTATAAACACACAACCCGCTACAGAAAATAAATTACTAAAATTAAAATATTTATCAATTAATCAATTATAATTAATTACCAATTATATTTTAATTAATTACCAATTAATAATTAATTAACAATTAATTCTAAGTAAATATCAATAAATAAATTAACATATTTAATTAATTATAATTAAATTACTTCCCACCCTATTCCCCTATAAACCCACAACCCGCTACAGAAAATAAATTACTAAAATTAAAATATATATCAATTAATCAATTATAATTAATTACCAATTATATTTTAATTAATTACCAATTAATAATTAATTAACAATTAATTCTAAATAAATATCAATACATAAATTAACATATTTAATTAATTATAATAAAATTACTTCCCACCCTATTCCCCTATAAACCCACAACCCGCTACAGAAAATAAATTACTAAAATTAAAATATTTATCAATTAATCAATTATAATTAATTACCAATTATATTTTAATTAATTACCAATTAATAATTAATTAACAATTAATTCTAAATAGATATTAATAAATAAATTAACATATTTAATTATTTAGAGGCTACCCTTGATATTGCACAATGAAAATTCTGAGAGAAAACATTCTTCGATTTACCCTCTGTTAATAATTAGTTTTCCTTACATCATCAAAGTGTCTACTTCTGAATACAATGATTTAAAATAACAGAGCACTACTGTGGTGGAAACTAAAAAGTAAACACTTGGGGGCAGATTTACAAGCCCCGTGCGCCGCTTTTACGCCGCCGTTGCGTCACTTTTCTAGTTTTACTGGATATTCCCTCTATCACCTCCTAACAACACCCTACAACAGGTAGAGCAATGTAAAGCTATTAACATGCCTAATAACCCAAATTCATAAGTTTCTACCACAAAGTGTGCAGTCAACATGATCCAAAGCTCTTGAGACCTCAAAAAAAGCAGCATAAGCAGATCCCTTCATTAACTCCACCTGTTTATCTAAAATAGGGTGAAGAAACTGCTACATTGTTAGCAGTGGAACAATTAGGGCCTAATTACGCTCAACACCTTTGCGGATTGGATCCGCCCGACCATAGGTTGGGGGTTCCGACCACACAATTCGGGCAGTCGTAAACATCCATTTTACTATGCCAGCTTGTGCGGTGGGCAGAAAAGGCCGGCAGCACAAGCTACCATTGTAATATGGATGTTTTTAATCATCCCTGCCCCATGTGGTAGGCACCATGCGGAGCCTGACACATGATGCCGGGATGTTTAGGGGGCTTTCCGACAGCATTTCCATGTCGGAAAGGCCAACATGGAAAGGCTGTCAGAAAGTGCCATCATAATACCAACGGCTGAGCCGAGGCTGTCTCCGCCGTCATTATGGGATTATGCTGGCGTCTGATGGGCTCCTTGCACCTGTCAGAAGAACAGTGGAATCCCCCCGCAGGTTTCCCTCTGACCACCATCATCCTAATACGTCAGTCCGAGGGAAACCAAGGATGTTGGGCGGAAATTCTCTGACAGCTGGACCGAGGCTTTCTGCCTGACATTGCAATCGGGCCCTACGATTAAAAACTGGATTGTTCACAAGGCACTATATTTGTTCTTCAAACCCAAACTTGCAGTTTTTCTAAAAGTCTCTTTGCAAATATGTTCCCCACTGAATAAAGCAGAGAATTTTGGTTGTAGTGTTGAGTGTCTCTCCTTAAGCCTTTTACCTGTCAAAAAGTTAGGAATAGAGCTCGTTTTATAACAAAAATTTGAAAATCTGAACCCATTGCACTGTAATGTCTTGGGCTATAAATATAATGGGTGCTTTTTCAAATCCAAATTAAAAGAACTTGGTCATACAAACTGTGATTACACAAAAACCTGCTCAGGGTGCTCTCTAGGTCATGATGGAATGAAGGTTAGGTATGGCTGCTGTGAAATGGTAACTGTTGGGATATTTGCCCTTGCCTTTGTCTACTAATTATTTACCCAAAGGAGCTAGAGTATTATACCTGGCAGCACCGCACTAGAGGTATGACCCGATCCATAAAGGCAACTACAATACAATTTCCAAGTGGATTAAGCCTTGTAGGCTGCTTAACACTAGCACACACAGTGGCTTCTTTATGTTTTTTTCCTAGTTCAGATGCAACACAAAGTTGGCTTTGTGTATGGCTTTGAAGCCCCGCCCACTCTCCACCTAGATTTTTAATTGGCTTGTTCCATTGTCCTTCATAAACACTGGCTTCTGAGTCATTATTAGGCTTGTTAGTCCCTCCTTGGTACTGCTTTGTCTGCATTTGTTACCTCCCATAACGGCTGGACATTTTATTGGTGTTGTCACATGGTCTGCTTTATGAGTCAGTGAGCACAATTTTTTTTACTGCTCGTCCCCTATTCTACCAACGATATCGAAGCACCCGCTCGCTTTTATTTTAATTATTCAAATTACAGCGCGGTCCGCTTTAACTATAGCGGCTTCGCTTATTTAATTATTTAATATATGGCGCGGTCTGCTTTCACTTTAGCGGTTGCTCTTATTTAACTATTTCATTACCAGCGCTGGCCGCTTTCACTTAACGGCCGCGCTACCGATACTTTTGAAATTACATTTTTTTATCACTTTGGTTGAAAACACAACACATGCTTTAACTTTAATGTTGGCCACACTCCTTTGTTTAGACGCTGCACACTGTAACCTGGATATTCGAGCACCGTCTAAAAAAACGGGCCCAGCCGCATTAAAGTGCTCTCGCATTTGCGAGAGTTTGAGCTCTTGGCATTAAATATAACAGTGCCTTTTATACATTTGTTGATTTTAAAAACAAATAAATAAAAGGCATTGTCATTTATAATGCCAATAGCTTAAACAGTGACGTTTTAAGGCATGGGCAAAGTGGGCCCTGGCCCAGGGTCCCAGTCTAACAGGGGGACCCCTGATAGAGCCAGCTCTGTTCTGTAGAGAGTCTTGCCCAGATGACCTTGAATATAGCCTTATAGCCCGCCGTAGCCGGCTATACCGGCTATTAAAGGCCCGCTGAATCGTTAAAGGCCCAAGCCGAAGGCAAGGGACTTTAACGAAACAGCGGGACTTTAATAGCCGTATAGCCCTGCTACGAAGGGCTATACGGCTATTAGAACATTCTGCCACCTGAGGGCAGAATGTTCTAACAAATTAAACAAAGGGTTCTCGAAGCTCGAGGGGATATAAATCCCCTCGAACTTCGAGAAGCCTTTGTAGAACATTGGAATGTTGCTCTGCGGGCCTTTACCGGCCCGTAGAAGCAGGGAGCACTCCATTGTCTGCAATGGAGCTCCCAACATTCCAATGTTCTAATAATTGTTAAACAGATTGTTGTAAGTAGCGTTTTTCTATCATTTATTTTTAATGTGTGAGGCTCTATTATAGACATTTCGCAGACAAAATGTGTTTCTTTCAAGCAACATCCATATAAAACGTTTTTTAGATCAATACAGGACCTCACGTGAGAAATGCGAGGGTGTCACAGATATTATATGCAGTAATAGTAGTGAGCTGCTTCTGTGTTACAATATTGAAAACACACGTCACTATCCATGAATATCAGATGTATACACAGTTAGAATTTTACTAAAGAGGGCATAAAAGAGCTGAAACTGGATAATAAAACCAAAGCCGTTCGGAACAGGGGCCCCCAAAATACATTTGGCCCAAGGCCCCCAAAATCCTTAAAACGTCCCTGAGTTTAAACACTCGCAAATGCGAGACCCAGTGCATTGAAAATGCTTGTTTTGGATTGACTTTGCATCCTGTCCTCGAATTTGGTTGCTTCTGTCAACAGAACTTGCGCCCCTAGCGCCCATGGGAAGCAACTACACTTTCTTGATGCAGTCCACTAAACTCGCTATACATCCAAGGATTGCATACCATGTCTGACTGATGTGCAGATGAAATTCCCCTACAAAGGGCTTGAGGGGCACTGGATGTGCCACAGCAGGCTGCCCCCCACTGGTGAAAGATCCTCGGGAGGTTGTTTTCCCACCGGCTGGCATGATGTTTTTGTTTCTTTTGTATTTGGATATCTATAAACATGCCAGAGGAAATGCCATCAGTACAGCAAGACATCTGAGACAAGTAAAAATACATCTTGAAAGTTCACTCGGAATGGCATTCCCCAAACAGCTTCTATCGGTTCTTACCAGTTAATGAGGGCTGGACAGAAAGCAGGGGCGTGGCTACCACTGGTGTAGCAGGTGCAGTGGCACCGGAGCACTTGAATCCGGACAATGCTGTTTTTTTTACCACCCAAACACCAGTTTAAGGGCCTATTTTTCCTTGACTGCACCAAGCCCAGGGCTTCCTTGCCGCACTACTCACAGAAAGGAGACTTTCTCTGTAGCTGGGCGGGGTGCTGTGGTGTAAACAAAGTAACTTCGGTTCCAAACAACAATTCCCTGGAATATTTCCCGTTCAGCAATCTGTTCCCATGCAGACACAGCTGGTAGTAATTTGGTTGTATGTTCTTACAACGCATTCCGTTGCAACGCATGCCTTTACCACGCATGCGTTACAACGGAATGGAATTTCTACGCATTAGCTTTTCCTCGAATACATGCCTGGTGACGTCATACGTCGTTAAGAGGAAGCGGAAGTTTTTTACCGTTTTCTCTTAACGACGCTGATTATCTGCATATCCCGACGTGACTTCTGGTGACTTTTTTTGGGGGGGGGAGACCCCCCAAGCCCCCCTTTTTTAATTTTAACCTTTACCACATATGCCTTTACTACAAACCTCGTAGTAAAGGTATGCGTGGTAAAGGCTTTCGTGGTAACCACGCATGCGTTGTACTGCATGCGTGGTTAATGTATTCGTGGAAACGGCCGCGTTGTAGTGGCCGTTTCCCTAGTAATTCCAGCTACGGTTGAGGGGGTAGGAAACAGTAATCCAGCGACATATAGTTTGGAACTAATGCCAGGATGCAACAAGGCATCAGATGAAGTGGAAACGCCAATCTATTGGAAAGCTGCTCACAGGCCATATGACCTGATGTATAGCTGGGTGGTGACGAGGAAATCCACCAAGATCAGGAGAATAGGTCACTGGTGGAATTTCCTTTCTGGTGGACATAGGGTTGCATGGGCATTTTTATAGTGCTTGAGGATGGAAATTTCACCGGTGAATTCCCCTCCAATTTCAACCATTGACTCAAAATTCTGAGGATTTTCCAGGACCTCAGAACTGTAAATTGGGGCCTAAGCGTGTCCTACACATGAAATACGTCATATTTTAAGCAAGCATAATGTAGACTTAATATACATCACATTCACTTTTATTCTCTTCCGCTATATGATTATACTGGATGTAAAGCATGTGTACATTACATTCTAAGGGGCTTATTTATAAGCCCTTGCGTCACTTTTGCACCACCATTGCATCACTTTTTGTGACTCACCAGCGGGGTAAAAAATGTGCCTTGTTGCGCCATATTTACAAAGTGACGCATCTAGGTAGAAGCATCACTTTTTAAACCCCTGCGCCACATTATACCTGCGCCAGGTATAATGTATGCAGAGGGGGCGTTCTGACTCAAGAAAGGGTCGTAGAAATGACGCAGTGAAATCTATAAGATTTCACTGCGCCACTTCTAGGACGCAAATGCGTCATTATCTTACGCCTGCCTCATGGCAGGCGTAAGACTGACGTAGGCACATTTCACATGGGAATTGCCCATGTGTAATGACCCACTGCTAGAGTTGCGTCACTTTTGTGACACACTCCAGCAATGCGTCATTTTTGCGCCTACAGATACGCCAGTGATACTGACATATCGGTAACTCCTTGCGACATGATGCGTCGTACTGTAAATATGACGCATCATTAGTGTCGCAAGGCGGGTGCAATGAAAAGTGACGCATCGCTGTTTTCTCGCAGCGATGCGTCACTTTTCATAAATGAGGCCCTGAAGTCCACATGGCGTAAAAAAGTGGGGAGTGTTAGAGTAGAGGGAATGGATGCAAAGTATAAATTAGAGGAATACTCCGAAGCAATATCTTTTGTTTTTTGGTAGTTACTGAGGGTTACACATCCATTTAACCGGCTGACCAGTGCACTTGAAGTACACCCAAATGGTTGGGGCCTACGAGTGTACACCCAGTAAGAATGGGTTCTTCGCTGATCTAAGAGGACATGTGGGGCAACGTGTGCCGTGCCTAGGAAACATATTTGCAGGCAAGGAAAATATAAATTAAGACATTTTAACACACTTCTCTGGTTTTATAAACTTACACACACATATAACCTGTGTGCATACATTATGCAATTATATGGTTGCAAAAATAGAAATAAGCCAGACAAACATAGATGCATTCACATTCTTACATGCATAATGTATGCATCGATTAGAACGGAAATGCACCAAAACCGTGAAGCAGGCATAAACTGTAAGTGACTTCCACGCATGCACTCGGGCATTCCGAAATTCCTGAAGTCAAGAGTCTGAGCTGAAATGCACTACAATCCGTAAAAACTGACAAATCATGCACAGGTGTGGAATATACTTTCCTCAGGGGCAGTTTACGTATATTAATATGTACTTTGGTGAATCAACCCTAACATTTTATGCAGTGGCGGCTGGCTTGTACCGAGGATAGTGAGTCCCAAAAAAAAATTCACTTACCTTTGTAGCGCAATATCCTCCTCCCTTGGGTGTCTTCCAGGAAGCTCACAGTGCAGGAAACTGCACTACTCAATCCTGGCGCTGCTTTCACAGCATGAAAGAAGCACCAGGATTGGATAGGGCGGCCTCTCTCAGCACTCCTAAGAACACTGGAGGTCTGCACTTTCTCTAACCCAGTTATCTAAGAGAGCTAGGTTAGAGAACTTTAAAATGCACGTCTGGCTGGCCGTCCCAAGACGGCCGGACAAAGAGATGTGCATTTTAACCCCTTGTATGTGCGGTGAATTTTCGCGCTGTGCGGCCGTTTTAAATAGTGGGCGGGATCATGACGGCCCCCAACCGTCATCAGCACACACCCACCGTGATGCATGACGGCCGGGGGCCGTCATCAGCATGGAAGGGGTTTAAGCACACAGCTTCCTCCTTCTGCCACTCGGCAGCGCTGGCCACGCACCGTCCTGATACTTAGTTTAGGATGGGTCTCTGAAAAAGAACACAGTGATAAATAATCTTTATTACCGTTTTAGTTTTCAGCTCTGGGGCTTGTGGGGCGATGCTCTTCCGCTCAAATGGAGGAGCCGCCCCTGATTTTATGACCATATGGTATACCCATAAAGAAGACACCAGGAGACATGGGGGCGTATTCATGAAGGCATTTTGTATATAAAATAATACTCGTATAGTCCTTTTTAGGTTGTGCCTAGAGGTAGTGCACATGCGCTGCTCTGCGAGGCATGCTGTATTACGTATTCTAATTTTATAGATATATATATCAGGCTCCCATTTATCTGTCCATAGCCTTTATATATTAGAAAGAGATCACTGCAAATATTCGATAAAGAGATCACTGAACACATTTTAGTTTGGCCCATTAGTCTTTATCATTGTCACCTTGTTTCTCTCTTTTCCACTTTTCACTGGGTGATGGTGTAGGTCAATCTATTCAACCATTATCAGATACTGTAGTGTAACTGTGCAATTAGATTTTAGGTTATTGTGTGGCCTTCCTGATGAAGATGCAGTTTTCGTCGAAACGCGCGTCGAAGACTTTTACTTTCCTTGCCACAAGGAATATTGTTATTAATCAGAACTAGTTTTTTAAACAAATTGAAGATTTTTATTTTCTCTGTCATAAAGAATATTGTTATGATTTAGAATTGTTTTTCTAGAAATTGTAATAGGATTTATATAAATATGTTAAGGAGATAAAAAGATTGATATGTGGCAGGAATTTTTCATTTTGTCTGTACTTCAATTAAATAAATGTTTTTAAATTCATACAACTAATTTAGTTTTGACTGTTACACTTCAGTTGTATTTTAGTATATTGCAATTTGAAAAGCACCTTTTTAGATAAAGATCTATGACTTGTACAAATATGGTGATTGCCTAGGGATATACACTTTACTCCAATATTCTGTACCACCGCCTCGTCCAGGGAAGTAAGCACCCTAGAAATGCAATTACAAGACAATACAATACCATATTATGCCTTTCAGGACATATGAATTATAGTCTAGGGTATTTTGATATGACTTTGACAGTAATTCTAAAGTGATAACATGGTGTTACTTCGGGGACATTTCATAGTGTTTGTATTACTTC
Source organism: Lissotriton helveticus (assembly GCF_964261635.1). Lineage (NCBI taxonomy): Eukaryota > Metazoa > Chordata > Amphibia > Caudata > Salamandridae > Lissotriton > Lissotriton helveticus. Next base: position 252,857,419 of record NC_136068.1, on the reverse strand, counting down.
ACTCTTTTGTGATGTTGATAAATTTCAACATGTTTGTGAAGGTATTTATAATAAACTCTGCACTGTATGGAGTTTCCATATGTAAAGGTTTCTTTGACTTTTGAGGAGTATAGTCAGGGCTACTGGAATTATGTGATTGTGCGGCTGTGGCGATTTTTGCATAGTTACAGATTTGCCGCATTTGCCACATAAGCCATCATCTGCCACATAGTCTGCAGATTTTAACATTAAAAAGTTTCCAGCTCAAATGGTACAAAAGTTACTATAAATGCAGTGACAAGTGGAAATAAACAAATAACCTTTTAAAATCTGTGGTTCAAGCTGCTATATGCGACAAATACAGAGCGCGGTATAGTGTGTATAAGGAGTACGCTGCAAACATGGGGTGTAGGTGAGGAGCTGCATGGGATGGACAGGGGAAGCGCTCCACAAAAGTTACCCCTGAACACGCTGGCTCCCCATTGAGTCAGAATGAGTGTGTGTGTATGTGTGTGTGGGTATGTGTGAGCCCCTCGTCAACTCAATCTGGTTGCACAACAGGCACACTAGAGCAGGTTCTGCGATCTAAGTGGAGGGTGCATTCAGTTTGTCGAATACTTTGAGGACCTATGTGTCCCATACCATAGCTGCGCCGTCACCCCCGCAATCGTTGGTCATGTGTCTGTGGTCCACCAGCCCATTTGTGAGTCACCTGGAGCCAACAGTTGATCTTTCCAAGCCATGGTAATCAAGCTCTTGAAGAGGACCAGTGCAAGATCAACTAGCTTTAGATAATGCTTTTGCATTGAGTGCATTTTGTGATCCCTCAGAGGCATACCAGATGGGATCTATCACTGTTGATATGTGTTCCATTACCTGGGTCCATGTTCAAGTCAATGGCGGGCACATCCGGACCACATGCAGGGATGTGGCATCCGCATCGCCACATCTCTGGCAGGCTGGGGAGACTGTTGGAAACATTTTATGGAGGTGGTGTTGTGTGAGATAGGTTTGATGTAAATAATTACATTGCATGAATTTCAGACGAGCTTTGCGTGAAATTAGTCTTACCTGCTTCAAGGCCATGGTCCATTGCTTGGTGGTCAATTCCATGCCTAGGCAGTCATCCCATTTGGATTTGTCCTGCATCATATATTCTGTGTTTTCCGCCGGTAGCTCAGTGTACAGCACTGATATCGCACTACGGCCTAACCCTTGCATTAAGAAACACTGCAACCCTAGGTGCAGTGTCGGTTCAGCCTGTGCCATCGACCACATATCGCCAATCACTGCCACAAGTGCGTTATACGGAAGAAAGAGGCTAGCCCCAAGCCCATGATGGTCCTGCAGGCCCTGGAAGGGGAGTAGAGCACTGTCACTGTGTAAGTCACCCAGTTGTGTTATCCCCGCTTCACACCCTAAGCAATGTCCTCATGGCTTGCACGCTCCAGAGGGGCAGCTACGACGCACAGAAGAGGAGTGTATGCCTGGGTTGTACATATCAGGCCCACATGAGCTTAGCAATACGCGCAGGCCTAACAAGCTGGTCCCTCACCTGGAGCCTGCATCTTTTGTTGTCCCTGCCCCCGCCCACCCCCTTGTAAATAACGAAGCAAACGGATGAACTACTCGCCGTAAGACAGCAAGAAAGATTGACATTTTTTGCGTGAAAAACATTGAGGGCAGGCTCCTCCTGGATTTTGCCAAGGATTATTTAGCCTTGGAACTGAGAAATAATTGGAATTTACCATCCCCTGACCATCTCGGTCCCTTTTTCTATCTTACACGAGCACTAATTTCTCACTCTATGCACTCTACCCTTTGGTAACCCCTTGTTTTTTTTCCTTAAATTACATATTTGTATATTGTACCATGAAGAGGAATTTTATTTAGAATAAACAGTAGAGTCGTTATCTTCCTCTACTTTTAAAACGTTTGAAACACTGTTTCTGTGTGAGTTGGACATTTGTTTTGGGCTATTGTTTTCTTTCTTTTGTTTCCAAGTTTTCTTTGCAGGATTAATTTCGCATGTGAAAAAGAATTGAACTAAGTTCCCTTGAAATAATATCAAGAAGTGTATGTAGAGGTAACGTCTAGGACCACCATTTCTGTAACGCTCAATACCCAGGTCCTAGGACTTTCTTTGGGTCACCCCTTATATAATAAGGGCCTCCTGGTGCAAGCAGTCACTCCATCACTTCCATGCCTCCTAAGTCCGCCTGAACCAATCTACTCACCTCAGTCCTGTCTCCGGCCATCCATTGCATAGGCCACTGAAGCTGAGCTGCTGCAACATATAGCTCTAGGTCCGGCACCCCAAGTACTCCCTCGAGCATAGGGCACTGAAGCATGGGAACCAAGACCTGTTTACATGCCGGTCCACATATAAGCTCTGATTCCAGACTTCTCAGACTTCTAAAGAAGGATCTAGTCGGAATCATTGGCAAAGCTGGAAAAAGATATAACAGCCTCGGGAGAACTAGCATCTTTGTGATCGATGCCTGCCCATAGGCTATAGGGGTAGTTGTGTCCAATCGTGAATGAATTGCCAAATCGAAGTCAGGGTCTTGCCATAATTTTTTTAAGTTTTATATAGCGCAAACTTGACCTGAAGCTATTGGAGCACTTTACATGAGCATCAGTTACATTACACAAGGACACATTCCATTTTGGTAGGCACTGGGAGATTAAGTGATTCCCAAAATGTGGTACCTCTGTGTTGAGATTAAGTGATTTGCCCATAATCACAGGATGTTGAGCCGATACTGAGACTCGAACCTGGCTCTCCAGCTCCAAAGTCGGCATCGCTGGCTGTTACACCACATTTCCATCAAGGATGTCCCTATCCTTATGATGAACGTCACATCCAGGTAACGAAAGGTCTGAAAACTCCAGGGGAGGCGGCCTATTCCTGGCACTACTCGGTGGGAAAAAGTCTACATGATGGCTAGGTTCAGATGAAAGGCGATTGAAGCGTTCAGGAAAAACAGTAACAACATTTAGATGTGGCAGAGGAAAGATTGTAAACCTACCTTGCTGTTTGGAAATGAGAGGGACCGAAAGGGATCCAAATCAGTGGTGCTGGGGATGCCAAGCAGCTGTCAGCTCATGAGCATGCATAATACGTCATGTGCACAGACTAACTTGTTCCCACAACTTCACTCGGGAGACAATGAAGATGCTGCAACTTCTGTTAGGCTTTAAAAGTGGCCACAACTTGTATCCTGGGAATTTATTATGTTGAAACAAGGACCAGACCTGCCAAGAATTTGACCTGAAATGTTTGGCCTCTGGTGGCTCTGACCTGTTCTTATGACTTGGATGGGGATCAACCCTTCCCTTCTGTGCTCTTCGCGACTCACATTTCGCTGTCTGACCAGTAAGCCAGCCAACACATTGCGGCAAATGTTAACCATTGTTGCGGTTTTAACTGAATCCCCCCACCTATTTGGTTAGTTGGTGCAACCAGGTGACCTGCTTGTTAACGTATGCCCTACGGTATAAATGGTTGCAGAAATAATTCCACAGAGCCGCAGCACAATTTAAAGTGTGGTAGGTGAACAGAGCAGTAGCGGGCACCAGGCTTTTCCCCGATGGGCCACCAGGGTGGGGACGATTTTGGGGCCCCTGGGGGCCGTTTATATTACCGGAGGTCTGCAATATCAGCCCCCTGTAACAAAATCGGCCGAAACCGGCACTCGCAAACAGCTCGGATGCACCATCCATCCTCCCCAAGGTGGGCGGCCGAGCAGTTTGGCATGGATGGTTTCGGTTCCCAGTCCGGCCCTCTAGGTGAATGAGTATCAAGGGAGCAACGTTGCCTTTATCAGGATGGAAGAAGGCCAAATGGCACTGCACGTGGTGATGCTGCAGCGCAATGACGTTTTTGTGCCGACGTTACCGCCACACTCTTGTCTTCCGTTCAGCTGAGGCCCAAACAGCATGTAGCCCACTCTCACTCACAGCCCCCTAGTTATGCCTTCCGGTTATGACGGAAAGCACTTCATATTTATATTGATCAAATGCAAACTGGGGACTTTCCCAATTTGAAGGCTCACGTTTCTGCTGTCGAGTTGTTGAAGACACACTGACAACTGGGGAATATTTATCAACACTTTGCATTGCTGAAAAGTCAGGCAGTGTGAAGCAAATTCTTGAAAGGGTATTTACTTTCCAGCACAAATAATGATTCGTATTGGAAACTTGCCTAAATTAACATAAAGTAGCGCTACATACTACTTTGCATTGAGGGAGCATACCATGGGTGGTACATGGTCGTTCCCATGCAACTATCTATGGATTTTGACACAGATCCCTATATACTAACATTTGTAGACAGGGATATGTACCTAAAACGGATACCTACGTAATGCATACGTAAGAGTGGAGCAAGTGTTAAAAGCCTCCGCAGTTTTCATTTGTGCTGCACTCTACAGCACACATACAAAGTGGGAAAAGTATTAAACTATATCAAAGCATAGGTCTTGTAATGAAAGGGTACCCTTCCAGTGAAAAAACCTTAAGGTGTGTGTATGTGTGTAAATCACTTAATCTACCCCTGCCTATAAATAATGAATATGACATTGCGTAATGTAACTAGTCCTCACGCAAAGCACTTCAACACCATGGTGTCAAGTTTGCTCTATATAAGAACTACAGAAAAATGTGCAAAGAGGTAAAAGCAAAGAATCAAAATAAGGAAAGGCAGATATATACCCATTTATTGGCTGCTTCGTACGAAGAAAAAAACCTGGATAAATTGCGCCTCCTCCACTTGAATTGTGTTACCTTAGACAATTGTTTTATTTTACCAAAAGGTGTATTATCAGATGTGAAAGACCTTTTAAATATATGAGTTCAGATTACCAGTTGTACAAAAATCTATTCTGTTTGATTTATTAGACTATAATGTTGCTCCATAATAATCGGGCCAAGTACAGGATTTACATTAACTTTTAATAAGTACTTCTCAGTGTAGTGTCATAATGTGCCATATTAATGTCAAAGCTACCACGTGTTAAAGAAATATATTTATTTAATTTTGAAGACACAGTATCATATTTTATGTGATGTTTGTTGTGTGATTTACATAATGAACAATTTCAGGGCTCGGCTCGTGCATTCCATCGTGATTCCATGGTAATTTGTGGGCTGGCCCACCTCTAGTGTACGTGTGTCTTTGCCACATGCCAGCCTAAAATTCACCAGCACTGGGGGAAAGAAAAACAGTGTAATTTCTTACTAGATATGGTGACGTTTTTCTCTCTCCCTGTGACACAATGCAGTGCAGCAACTTACGTTGCTGTGCTGTCTTGTGCCAAAACTTAGTAGATTTGGCCATCCATGCGTGCTGCACTGTACAGCACACATCCAATGTGTGAACTGTTTTGTAATTTGCCAGAGCATAATATTTTGTGCTGGAAAGGTGCACTTCTAGTACAAAACCCTATGACAGACAGCAGACAAATATCTGCGTGGCAGCGTGGTGGGGCAACAGCGCAGAGGAAAAGAGTATGGACAGGCCATATTCAGCAAATATAGCTCTGCACTGCTCTCAAGCCCAAGTAAAACTGACCTAAAATCTCTTCTTTTCCAAAGACACTTTCAGAATTAATACATCCCTTTTCATGTCCCTCAAGGAAGTTCTTACAATGTTGTAAATATGTAATCTATGCCTGTACGATCCTAGTCCTATTGTGTTTTTATTTTTTGCGTGACTGCCATCTGTTGTTTATTTTACTTTTTCATCTATCTCGTTTGTATCTGTAAGGTGTAAGTATGTAAATTTCCTCATGTAAGGTACTTGGTTATATTGTGAAGCGCTCTGACAGCTTTGGGTAAAGTCTTCGCTATATAAAAATGCATTAAATAAATAAATAGTACAATGCAGCACAGATGCTGCAGTGTTTTGCGCTGTAACTTAGTACATCTGCTCTTTGGTATCACAGCCTGAAGACCCTAATAGGGGATATCCAGCATTAGACTCCACACGCCCATATTTCATCCCGGTTCAAAGGTGCTTCACAATAGAACCAAGGGGCATATTATCAAGAGGTATATCGCTGATTTTTTGAATCTCAATATCATCAATGACACGTTAACAAGCGTTAGCGCGTGTTTCCTTGCGACTTTGCATATCAGCGATCAATATCGCGAATGACATGCAAAGTAGGTGTTCCTGAGCTAAACAACATGGGAATGCTTGCTAACACGGCTTCGCGATATTAGCAAGCCATGCAGCAGACCCACGAAGCGATAATAAAAGTTGCACTAACCGCGATTATCGCTGGAATTTAACGCCTGATTAAAACCTGACTTAGCCATCTTGACAATGGGAGGTGGATTGTCATGCTGAGTCCACACCTGCCTATTAGGGAGATTAGGGAGAGGTGTGGCGCCGCGGCCAGGGCGACTGACGCTGGAATCTGGGGACCACGGTTCGATCCCCGGCTCCGGCGGCAGGTTAGCCCAGCAACATGTGACTCTGGGCAATAGCTCGCTTAATCTTCCCGACGGCCCCCAGCGCCTAGAGACCCTTACGGGTGATTGTGCGCTTTACAAATGTGGACTTTATTAGCTAGCTGTACATTAGCGCTGTAAAATCATCGCTGGGTTTCATGCGCTATTCCTGGGAATCGCCCTCTATCGCTGGAATTACATCGCCTGGTAGCAAAATGTTGTTAATACGTCGCTAACACGGCGATGTAATCCAGCGATAGAATAAATCGCGCTAAGCGTGATTTGCGATAATTATCGCATCTCCTTGTTAATATGCCCCAACTTTGGGGCATATTCTCAAGGGGGTATATCTTCGCTTTTTTGGCTTTAAAAGCCAAGAAAGCGGAAATAAAATTATCTCCCTATTACCTAGCTGTCGCTAACACCAGTTAGCGACAGCTAGTAGGAGATAGCGACCATCTTGGGCCCCACTTTGCATGTCAGAGAAATTTATCACTAATGACATGCAAAGTGGGCGTGCCAAGATGTTAGCGACTGGAAACAGTCGCTAACATCGCTATCTCCTATTACCAACTTTTGAAGATATTCTCGCTAAGCGCGAATATCTCCAAAAGCTAACACCTGCCCTGAGCAGTTCTTAGCCATGTTATCCAATGGGAGGTGGATAACATGCCATGTTATCCAATGGGAGGTGGATAACATGGCTAAGAGCATTAGCTCGGTAATGCCTGAATATCGCTGACTTTTCAGCGATATTCATGCATTGCGGCCGATTTTTATCGCATTTGTGATAAAAAAGGTTTATCTGCGATAAAAATCGCCGCAGGTCGGCGATACATTTTTGTCTCTAACCAAGCAATAGCGATAACCAAGCAATAGCGATATTGCTTGGTAATATGCCCCTTAATTTTTTTGCCGATTTATATAACGCGAACTCGACCCGAAGGTATTGGAGCGCTTTACATGAGCACTACGTTACACAGGTCGGGGTCTTAGATGAACTGAGAGCAACCTTTTGTTGATTCTAAACCCCAACCCTGAAGTACTGGGTTCGCAGGCCAACCTCCCGGCCAGAATTCACAGCCATAAACCGAGAAGTGGCTTCTCGATAGGTAGATAGGGTATCTTTAAGACACTGCGGCTGTGGAGAGCTTCAAGTGGCCTGCGCGCGTTCGCACGTGATTGCTGCCGCGTCTGTCAGCAGCAGGCCCGCCTCTGGAAGGTTAGCAGGCCCACAGCACGCTCGGGGGATGAGGGATGACCTCTGATGAGATGGCGACCCGAGGTCACCAGTTACCAGGCATGTCCCTGTGTGACCCTCCCCGAGATAAGGCTCCTCGGGCCATTGCACACCGCTGCCCTTCCAAAGGCAGGCCTCGCGTTATCGGGGGAAACTATGCAAGCGCTGGGCGTGCTGGTGGTATGCAGGGATTTGCAGGAGACAAGAAACTCCAAATACCGGCGTTTAGAGCCCGTATGTACAAATTATATATCAACAGTACTTTGGAAAGCAAGCGGTAGTATTTTAACTGTTTAGCGCTCTGAAGTAATCCTACAGGTAACTCGTAGCGCTTTATAAAACGTACACATGAATGAATACACCGAATTACAGACAATATTACAGAAGAGACAGGGCATTGTGATTGTTTACTTTTCAATGCACCCGACACGTCCACTCAGAAGGCTATAAATCAGTTTTTTAGTGCTGGATAACGTTTACAATTCTAGGTATGAAAAGTGGAAAAAAGGGGTAGAATCGGTATGGAAAAAATTACGCAAGTGTAAGCCAGGTACCTGGGGATATCCAAAACAGGGCCCTGGCAGTCCAGGTCCGCCGAGCGCGTGAGCACAGGAACTATGGAACAAGCTAAGCCCACTTGAGACAAGGAACTCCAACATTCAGTTTAATGTCTGTAGGAATTATATATCAACAGTAGTTTGTAAAGATAACTGTTCAGTGATCCTACAGGTGACTCGTAGCGCTTTATAAAATGCACAAATAAATAAATAGCCTGAATTACAGAAGCATCAAGGCATTGAGATTGTTTACTTTTCAATGTACCCGACACGTCCACTCAGATGGCTATAAATCTGTATTTTAATGCTAGATAACTTTTACAATCTCAGGTATGCAAAGTGGAAAAAAGGGGTATAGTCGGTAAGGAAAAAAATACCCCTGAGAGAGATGGGCTGTTTTTCGCCCTCGCTAGAACTGTCTGTGCAGAGAAGAATTGTTGCATTGAAATATTTTTTCAACAGGTGGATTTTTTTTAGCTTTCTTCTGAGCAACAACTACAAACTGTAGATCTTCACACCAAATATGCCTAGTACAAACAGCAGCTCCTCACCATCAATGTGGTAATCATCAGTGCAGCAGGTGCAGTGGCACCTGGAGTCATGGGTGTGAAGGAGGCAGTTCCCCGACTATGGCTATGCTTGTTTTCGTTCTCAGCCGAGGGACAGGGTCCCTTTCCATGCTAGCATTACATCTCATTGTATCCTTCCACTAGGGCCTGGTGCTTACAGCAGCTAGAAGCAGGCCTCATAACATGCCGCGGGGTAGTGAGAGTATTGTACAGCTATCTAGTGGCTCCTTGTTTTCTGACACCCATTAGGAAAGCACAGTTTTTTTATTCAACAGCATTTTCCAGGCTTGGAGATTTGAGCCCATGCATACAATCTTGTAAGAGAACTACACTTTCCAGAATACAACATGTGGTTTGATAAAATGGTCATACTGGCTGCAGTGTTCCACATTACCTAGAGCCAGCCAGCAGTCTACAACACCATGGGCCAGATGTACGAAGCATTTTACAGCTGGCAATCGGCCGATTGGACGTTTGGAATTGGTAAAATGCTTTTTGGCATGTACAAACCCTATTTTGCGAGTTGGTAACTTAGTACTGACTCGCAAAATAGGATTCGCGAGTCACTATTAGGAAGGGGCATGTTAAGGGCGTCCCTTCCTAACAGTGAGTCGCACTAGTATGTAGAAATGTTTTGCGATCGGGGATGCGGTCGCAAAACATTCGCAATTACCACACACTTCAAGTTGGTGGTAAGCCACTTGCAAAAGGGAAGGGGTCCTCCTTTCCTTTTTTAGGTCAAGCTTATACAGCGCATGTGCTGTCGGGAGACATGCCGTAATCAGTGTATGGACTTTGGCCACACCCCTTGCTCTTAATTGGTTATTTGTCGTGCCCCTCCTAAAATCTTGCTTTTCTATGGCGCCTTAGGTGTCTTTGTCCCGACTTTTGGCTCTTTGTTTCCACCCTGGAGAAGGAACTTTTACAAGGATCATTTCGCTTTTGACCATATAGGTAGTTTGGCGCACTACTTATTTTGTTTTGACTCGGCTCGCTGTGCCCTTCCCCCACTATACTGCCCGTCCTGCGTTTTCTGCCTGTGTCTGCATTTGCTGCTGCTAATTCACTTAATGTCTCAAAGAGCAGGCAGCTTGTGTGGCATGCTTTAACCATTTTGTTGCGCCTGTCAGCCAACGGCCGTCGCGAGCACTACCTCTGTAGTGCCGCGCAAGTTCATTGGCCGACGCGGCCCCGCCCACTCAATGGAACACCCTGCACCGCACCAGAATTGCCGCCGCGGTTAAGGTGTTAATTGCACAAACGTAACTTTATTTATTTGTTTTGTATAATTTAGGAGGCCTTGGGGCTTATATTTTATCAGCATGGCCCATGGTTCAGGGATGCTGCATTTCAGGCCGTGCGTGCTTTGCCGTGTGGTGCTATTTGGTGTTGCAAGTGTCATCCAGTATGTGCAGTGCTGTACCTCTCCGGTGGTGGTGTTCAGTGTATGAAGTAGTAGAATTCTGTGTGTGCAGCACAGTGCTCTCTCGTGCTTGCACCATTTTCCCGAGCTCTTATATTGCAGTGTTGTGGAGCAGTGTGTACTGTTGACACCGTCACACCGACTGCACAGCCGCGGTTTCGTCCTTCTCAAGTGTGCATAGTGGTTTGTTCTAAATTTTAACCTGCCCTGGAGTTATCACTGGCCTCCCACTGCGCTTCAGATGTGAGTGTGAAACGGTCACCTCACCGCAGGCCACTAGCACTGTGCCGCCCTATCTAATGCCCACGATTCAACATCCAGATATATTACTTCTGGCCTCTTGTGGCATGCAGGATCACACGCAACCTGACCTGCCATGTTCTGATGCATCGCACTAGCTGGCACTGCTTACTTGGGACTGTTTTGTGGCAAATCCACAGCCTACAGATTCTCGCCATTGTAGGAGCTGCAAATTAAACCCATTGACGCTGCTATGGACAAGCATTTGCAATACAATAGGTCTCGCATTTGCGAGAGTTTGAGCTATTTGCATTGTAAATAACAATGCCTTTTATTAATGTGTTTTAAAAACCTGCAAGCGGTGCTTAAACATGCACTTTGTAATTTAGTCCTTGCTTACAAGAAGCAAGGTTGGCAGTAGAAGAGGCGCAGGTTTTCAAAAGACATAAATAAAAGGCATTGTCATTACAATAGTAATAGTTCAAACTCTCGCAAATGCGAGACCTATTGCATTGCAAATGCTTGCTTAATGTGGGCACCAACATTTTCTAAGAGCAGGTAGTGGTCTCACGACCACTGCCAACTCTTAAAAAATTGAAAAGGTAGCTTTTCATTTTTATTTTTGAAATTTATCCCATTTACCTTTCAGGAAAATGGGTGGTATTACAAAAAAAATGCTTTATTTAAAAAGCAATCACAAACATGGTGGTCTTCTGACCTCAGCAGGCCACCATCCCTGTGATTGTAGCCGTTCACAGTGCGTCGCAAATCGAGACCTGTCTCATGAACACTGATGAGGCAGGTCCATTTGCGGCCCACTACAAATCGCTAACAGTTTCAAACACACTGTTGTACATCACAGTTGGCCATTTTCTAATAACAAATCGCTCAAATTTGCTATTTGGAAATCGCAAACACGCGATTTTGTACATCTAGCCCATGTCTAAAAGCAAAAGTTGCAGTGATCGGACTCTCCATTCATCTTAAGTTGTTCCATTGTGATGTGTGGGTAGGTCTTCTGGGCCTCTTCCTTTTTAGGTCTGATTTGACAGCACAGTTCTCTACAAGACGTATTATTACCAATTCTTTAAAGGATATCCAGAGTGGACTTCGTCTGTGCTGAAAGGAGTAATACCCTCTCACCTCAAGCTATTGCCTTTTTGGTGTATCATGCCTCCTTCCAGTAAGCACATTCACTTTAATGTCTGAGGGACTATTTTACATCAGAAAAATGAAATCAATCATCACGTTATTTATCACATTCAGATCTTTATCTCCTATATGCAATATATAAAGAAAGCAGTACTTTTTTGTAACTTTATTCCAGCAATGCCATCGGAGTAGGTTTAAAGTGAAAAAACCGCACTGATGCATGCAACAAATAAAAACAGCATTATTCTAATCTTCTGATCTTACTATGTGTGCTGCACCAATGCTTATTTTTCCATCTATTATTTTTCTATCTACGCTACATACATCGTGTGAAACGAACATTACAAGTAACTGAAAGTAAAGATAAAATAAAAACAAAAGTAAGGCGAAGCCATTAAATGTCAAATAGGGCAACTTAGGGCTACTTGTTTTTGTCTGTTTTTTCTTGGGGCAGACAGCATCGCTATGCGTTTAAAAAGGCTACAGCGGGGCTGTCCATGTGCTTTGATGTGCTAACACAAGCTACACAGAAAAAACAACACCCCCCACCACTTCAAACAAGCAGGATCCTGTTTCCCCTGATGTCATCAGCAGAGAACACCTGCCAAACACATGCATGAAAAAACTCAGAGTCCATGCTGAGTCAGGCCTCTGCAGTGTGTGTTTGTGAGGGGCTTTCCTCCCTGCAATAGGGCCGCCTCCTTTGGGGCCAATTCATAGAAATGTTGCCAGGCAGAGAAGGCTTTCTGGGACCAATCTGCCCTACTTCCTACCTGTTCTACAAGCCTCAAAGTTAGTATGGCGACCTAGATTTGGCAACAGGGCCTAAGGATTTGTCCAACTTCACTGGCCGCAAGAACAGTTTTCCTAGTCCAGACTAAGCAATATCATCTCCCATAAAAACCCAGCCATGTTTTAATGGTCGGCCGCAAGGCCTTATGATTACAGTAAAGGTCCTAAAGACCTGCGAACGCGCATGGTGCCAATGTGTCACACAACATCGGCTCTCTTAAGATGGTTTCCCAGTGAAGAATCAATGTCATGCAGCGTGCATACAGTAAACCAGAAAACCCCGCAGAGAGCAGGTTTCTAGCTCATTGTGAAGAGGCTGTGGGCAGCCAATGTCCATGAGGGCTTTACATCCCATCCCTGGATGTTGGTGGAAGCCTCAGAAGTTTCCCTCTTTTATATTTTTTGGCGGAGGGGGGCGGTGGTCTGCTCAGATTGTTCTGGACTTTAAATCCTTTCCTGTCTCCTTGCCCTCCCACCCTCTCTATTGTTGGCCAGTGGTGATGGGCTTAAAACTACTCTCTCTACACCAGACTCACTCCGTCAAGCCCCCCTCCTTATGCACTAAAATTAATTCCATGGTTGGCAGGTCTGGTCCTAAATTAGTTTGATTACTGTATCTCACTTTATGTAGGTTACCTTCTTATGTCATAGTCCACCTTCAACAAGTTCAACAAAGATAGATCCTGCACAGACCAGATTGGGACACTATACGTCATCACAAGCAGACGATTGGAACTCCACTCCTATGTCAACTTCTTCGACTATGAAAAGAAATTCGACAGTGTGGATAGAAGACCCTTCGGAATCTCATCCAGCACTATGGTGTGCCAGACAAAACTCGTAAGAAGCATCAGGAACTCTTACGAGGGAATGACCTGCAAGATAGTCCATGAAGGACAACTCAAGGAAGTCTTCCAAGGGAGGACCGGAGTCCGCCAGAGTTGTTTGCTCTCGCTTTTTCTCTTCCTGCTGGCCATAGACTGGAGCATGAAAACATCCATAGCAGGGAGTAGAAATGGGATCCAGTAGACACCTTGGACAGTTTGACAACCTGGACTTTGCAGACAACCTGGCCCTACTCTCCAATACCCATCAGCAGATGCAAGATAAGAACATCAATGTGGCAGCCACAGCAGCAAAATTTGGCCTCAACATCCACAGGGGAAGACCAAGTTCTTGAAGGCTAACAGGGCCAGCACATCTGCAGTCACTCTTGCAGGCGATGCACTAGAAGAGGTTGAAGCCTTCACCTACCTGGGCAGTGTCCGAGAAAAGCATGGTGGTACAGACGCCAACGTCAAGGCAAGAATTGGCAAAGCAAGGGCTGCCTTCAATCAGCTAAAGAAGATCTAGAGCTCCAAGGATCTAATACGGCAAACCAAGACCAGGCTTTCTAACACCATCAAAAAATCGGCGCTTCTGTATGGAGCAGAAACTTGGAGGACAACAGTGACCACCACCACCAAAGTCCAGAGCTTCATCAACATCTGTCTGAGAACAATCTTCCAAATCCACTGGCCAAATGAATAGGACACGTTACCACGCAAACATTTACAACGCAAACATTTACAATGCATGCCTTTACAAAGCATGCCTTTACAACGTGGTTTTTACATCACATAATCCATTATAATGCATGATTTTACAATGCATGCCATCACAATGCATTTTTAGAAAATACATTTACAACGCATTCCATTACAACGCAACCCATTAAAACGCATAATACTTTTAGGGCAACATTAGGGTAAGTGTTAGATAGAGTAGGGAGAAAAATTACTATTCCCACTCCAGTGAGTGCAACAGTAGGGTAAGTGTTGGATAGTGTAGGGGTAAAAATTACTATTTCCACTCCAGTGAGTGCAAAAGTAGGGTGAGTGTTGGATAGTGTAGGGTTAACAATTACTATTCCCCATTACTTACCTTATAATGCTTTATAATGGCATGCATTGTAGTGACATGCGTTGTAATGGCATGCATTGTAGTGACATGCGTTGTAATAGCTGCGTTGTAATGGCATGCGATGTAAAGGCAGTTGCGTTGTAATTACTGCGTTGTAAATGTAGTGCATTGTAATGACTGCGTTGTAATGGTTGTTTCCCGGCCAAACACCATCAGCAACAATTACCTATGGCAGCAGACTTTCCAACGCCCTCCTCATGAAGAAATCATTAAAAGATGCTGGGGCTGGATAGGTCTCACCCTCCACAAGCCCCCAACAAACACCATCTGGCAAACCCTGAGCTTGGGGAAAAGGAAAGAAGAAGGCGAAGAAACACCTGGTGCCGAGGACTCATGGCTGACTGCAAAGAGATGGGCTATACTTGGAGTCAGATTGAAAGAAAGGCCCGGGACAGAGATGGCTGAGAGTTCTGGTTGACAGCCTATACCCCCGAAGGGGTAGTAGGAATCAATAAGTAGGTAAAGTTCTACAAGTTCAGAAGTAAGCCGTTTGTATTACATGTAGATTCAAATCATGGGGTAATAGCTTTCAGAACAAGGCTCAGATACACTAGCTACCTGTCTACTTCAGGGAAATATTTAAGGCCCTCACTGTGACCCATAAGGCAAATTATGAACATGGCCACTGGACTTATGCGGCAATGGCTGACAAAATTATGTGACTTGATTGACTAAATTAAAAGAAAAACAGGCAAATTAAGCAAATGTGGCACATTCTGTTGCAGTTTTATTTTGTAATTTTAACACAAATAGGCCACGTGATAACGCATGTATTTAGAACGCATACCATTACAACGCGGTCATTACAATGACCACGTTGTTACATAGCATAGCATAGCATTCCAACGCAAGTCATTACAACGACTTGCTGTAGGGGGCACTGGATTTTTGAATAGTATAATTTACTATTCCACCTCCAGTCTGTGCAAGAGTAGGGAAGGTGTTGGATTTAAAATCCAACACATTCTGTCCCCAACAGCAAGTCGTCGTAACAGCTTGCGTTGTAATGGCATGCGATGTTACAACACAGTCGGTGAAATGCCCGCGTTTTAATGGCATGCGTTGTTTCGCATGCGGGGTAAATTATTTTTCCCTTTTAACCCATATTAATACTGTACGGTCAAAAGGTTCAACTTATTTATACTTGTTGAACACCTGAATACCACAATCGCTAAGTGAAAGTTGATCATTTCACATTTACAGTGGCTGCCTTTCCATGGCACCATAACTGCTACTTTTGTTTTGTAAATTTTGATCTGCTTGAACGAGAATTTGTATACGGCAATCTGCAAATTATGCAGCAAACAGTGAATTGTCTGGCCAGTTCAGTGAATCCATAACTATGCAAAGAGCACAACAGCAGTAGAATCCCATAATTCCATCAGCCTTCAATATCTGTGGGAGAGACCATCAAAATGAGGCTACGCGTTGCTTCAGCTTAGCCACACCTCAGATGGTAGGGTTTTGCAGATAGGAAAAGATTCTGGGTGGAGTGACATGGTAATCAGAGCATGATGGTCTACAGTATCTCAGAAGTATTGGAAATAGGATTTACTTACAAAGACCGATTAATATCCACATATTTCATTTCAAGAGTTCATTGTGTTGTTGAGTTAAGTACTGCCTTGCGCTTCCTCTCACCAAGCCTTGGACCATGCGCCCGAAGCACCCTTAGGGATGCCATTCTGCTTGGCATATACAAAACAATAAACATAAATTGCAGCTTAAGCACTGTTTTCTTAAATTGTAACCAAAGCACCATCTTTTATGATAGTGACTTCTAGAGATGGACGAGCCAACAAATTAGCCGGGAGAGCCGAGCCAAGAGCCTGGATCGGATCTCAGATCCCATGTACGCTCCAAGTCCTGAAAATATTTACTGTGTGAATCATGCAACAAATCACGTTAAATAAAATAAAGTCTATTCATAATTCAAAAATGTGTATTTCTTTAACATATGGAAGCTTTGACATAACCAGGTCACATTATAGCACTGCATTGAGGCGTACTTCTTAAAAGTGATAGTTTTGGTAGTCTGAAAGCACACATTTAAAAGTACTTTCATACTTGATAATGAATAAAAAAGAGTTTTGGTGAAATTAAATATTTGCCTAAGATCACACAATTTAAGCGGGGAATCTGCAGTTTTCAGGTTTCATTTTGTACAAATCAGCTTGTAAATGGGTATATTTTTGTCTTTCCTTATGTGAATGCTTTGTTTTGACCTCTTGGTGCATTTTTCTGTAGTTTTTAAAATATAGCGCAAACTCGAATCTAAGCTATTGGGGCACTTTAGACGGGCACCATTACATTACACTGGGACACTTGCATTGTTTATAGGTATGGGGAGGTTATTTGATTTGCCCAGAATCACAGGATGTTGAGTCAACGCTGAAACTCGAACCTGTTTCACCAGTTCCACAATCGGCAGATTTGGCGTTAATGCCACATCCTGGTGGGAGGCAGGCAGGCAGAAACCACATAAAAACATGGCTCGTTTTGGGCTTGAGGTTCCAACAGGTCCTCGAGCTGAATCAGAGCCAGACTTCAGGCTCGAGTAACATAACATAAACGTAAAGTGTACATAAATACAAAAGAAGATCCTTTTACCATGACATGAGCACTCTTCTCTTATACTGTGATCTAACACCCTCTTTTCGTAACTGCAGCGAATGTACCCTCTTCTTCTATACTGCAAACTATGCGTCCAATTCTCTCCAACATCTTTCAAGGAATAAGCCATATATTGACAGCATGTAGATCTTTGCACCGTTTGCTCCTGACTGTATGTGATATTTTTTGTGTATTAGTATCCTCTATATACATTCATACAACCATATCTGTCCATAGCACCCCATCAGGTCCTTCCGCCCTTTCGGCATGAAAGTGCTTAATTTGAGCCGGTGGTTACCGGTGGGGGGCACGGACACTTATTTTTGGGGACTGGCACTTATTTCGCATATCAGATATTTACAGAGGGTGAGAGGGAACAACGCGCAGATTGGAAAGACAGAGGAAAAGAAAAACGGTAAAACCGTCAAAAAGGGAGGAAGTAGGAACCTGCAAGGGTGACACAAAGGGGAGTGCCTGGTAGAGGATTAAAGACTACCAGCCTTGGTATTCGGTGCACCAATGTTTAGTGACCCAAGTGTGTGTGGACACGATGCGGAGGAAGGGCCCAGTTGTACGCATTTTATTCATTCAAAAGTTGGGGAGCAGTTAAATGAGTTGTTATGCACCCTGAATTTAGGATTTGTAAATGAAATGTGTTTAGAACCAGTATCTATGGGTTCAGTTGTACTGGACCGTGGAGGAAAGGCGCCAGGACCAGACGGTGTCCCCAATGATCTTTTTAAACTGAATGTATCTCTATGGGGCCCAATCGTTACGCAAGTAGCGAATGCCAGTTGCCATGTTTCATTTCCGGCAACATGGACAGAGTCAATTATAGTCCCATCTTCAAGACAAGAAACCGCCAAGATCCTAGGTGCTACAGGCCCATTTCGTTACTTGACTCAATGACAAAAACTTCTAGGTCGTGTAATTTTAGTAAGATTAAAAGCCTGGGCATCTGACAATAGGATCTTTTCAGATTTACAGTACAGCTTTCGTGAAGGAGTGGGCACTTATGAGCAGTGTCTTAACCTTGCATTATTGGTGGAAAAATATGTCAGTGTAAAAAATGGTAATTTGTTTTTAACTTTTGTAGACTTGACAGACGCTTTTGATTCGGTAAAACACATAAAACTTTGGGAGATTTTAGAAAAGATAGGCGTGGACCATCAAATTATCCACTTTTTAAGACGGTTTTATTGTAATGCTTAAACTAGAGTCCGCTTTGATGTTAAGGGTGAGTCCACAACTCCAATCCCAATACGTAGGGGAGTCCGTCAAGGATGTGTCCTTGCACCATTTCTTTTTTAACTTGTACATAAATGATCTTGAGGGCGCATTACTTGAGCAAATCGTTGACTACCCTAAGATTAACGGTCGCCCAATCCCTGCTCTTTTATATGCTGGCGATGCGGTTATACTGTTCAGAACACAAATAGGTCTACAGAAAGTTTTGAATGGTTTTAATGATTTTATGCATGACTTAGGACTATCAGTGAACACGTCCAAGACCTCCGTTATGAGATGTGGTCTGGGGAGGAAAAAATATTGTGAAATGTTCATTGCGGACCAAAAGATTGAAACAACAAAAACCTTCTCATATTTGGGTGTCATGTTCCACCAAGACGACGTGTGGGCACAGGCAGTAAGATCCAAAAAAACGAGTTTTATTAACACTATATCTGCACTTACCCAATTTTCGAAAAGATTAGGGAAAAGACCTCCTGTGGAACTTTTACAAATTTATCGGGCTAAAAGTATTCCTACCGCAACCTATGGGTCCGGTGTGGTAAATAAATAAATAATACCTCTCTTTTTGAATGCATAAATGAATAACAGATAGCTCAATAAATAAGAGTCAAGATTCGAGGTAGTAGGAGTTTGCAGGTTTAATACAGCATAAGGACAGGAACAGGACAACCTGCACAGGAATAGGATGGCAAGCCCTGGCAGCGCTGCCGGGGTCAGGATCTGGACAAGAAGGCTAGCGTGGTATTTAATAACAGATACATGAGCATATATACATAACGCAAACACATAGCATTACATTGCAATAGGCGTAGCAGTGGGTGGAGCAATAGGCATGACGCGTAGCAGTCGCGAAAGATAAGGGTGAAAAGAGGTGTAACAGGGCGTATACATAGACATGTGATGCAAACGTAACAGAATATGTCATGAATGGGGTGGAAACCATGGAGGGGGCTACCTAAGGAGCCGGGACCTCTAACCTGATGGTGCGCGCAAAACTGGCAATGACGTGTTACTAGGAGAAGCTGGGGGCTACGAACTCTGTGCTAGGAGCAGAGACTGAAGTCTAGAGAGTCAGGGCGACATGTACCTAAACAGTATCTAGTATCTGATGTTTAGAGAACATGTTGATAGAATCCAAATGTTATCGGGGTAAAGGCGAACAGACTCTAAGACTGGAGCATGCATTATTCTACATGTAGTGCGTGATGAAGAATATTAAATGACCATTAAATGCAGTATTTCTCTTACATAGAGACGTAAAGGCTAGACAATGACGGAAACTATTGATGCGATTCAGTAGCTTTAGGAATGCAGAGAAGGAGGGCTGTACTGATAACTCGAATCATAACATACTCTTGGCAGACTCAGAGGCAGAGCCAGGCTGAACCGGGCACTGTGAGGCAGGAAGTAAGTGAAGGGTCGAGGATACAGGTGGGGGCTGTATCGCTCCTCAGCGAGGCTTCGGGAGTCAGAAGCTGAATCTGGTGCCCGGGCCCTTTTGAGGCCTAGAAACGGGGACTTTACAATGGAATAACGTGCACACTGAGAAACGTGGCAACGTAGCTTTACATAGGCCTGATATTCGTAGTATTCACGAGAACTGGAAACTGACATACTAAAGGTGGACACAACTATAATTGCGTCTTTAATCGAACATGGGGAATAACATATGCATATTAATCATGCACAGATAACATATGATGGAGGACGCGTAGGGACACAGAACATGGCAAAATTTACTTTTCCACATTCCCTCCTTGTCACTACGTTTCCTTCATGAAACATCAATATTCATGATACCATCTATTATTTCGTACAGTATCATTTGCTCGTCTCGAATTTTCTTTGAACGGGTTTTAGAACGGGGCTTGGGACTAGGAATACAAGAGGTAGCACAAATGCCGCAAATCGCAGGGCCACATTGTATACAGAGGCAGCAGCTGAATATGATCGCTACTGCAATACCTAGAAAGGACAAGACTTTCCATCCCCAGGCGGAAACTATATTCCAGAACCAACCGGACCATGTCCAGGTGCCTGGATTTTGGTGTAACAGATGGGCAATTTTATGGAGTCTGGTTATAGCTGAATAAACAGACGGCGCGTTATTTGGAATGAAAATGCAGCAACTAGATCCGATGACTCTACAGGCCCCGCCCCTATCGGCCAATATGACGTCAAGGACGAGACGATTCTGGAGCACGACAATTCTCATAAAGGATTGTTCCTCGGTTAAATTACTTAGAGCAGAAGTAGTCTCAATTACTACTGCTTCAAGGGTTCTGGTTAACCTACGTATCAGTTTACTATTCACAACTGTACCTAAATAAGGGAAGACACCTTTATTGATATCTATATATTGTTCTAGAGCAGTTTCAGTATAATCGACAATCGGGAGGTTTCTCTTGTGTCTAGTATGTACTAGGTGGGAATTCCTATGGTAGTCGGGTGGGGCTAGAAAAACCGGTGGCAGTAGGAAGGCAATGTAACAGGTTCCCTCCCAATCGAGGGGCAGACGAACATATGCGGTCTGACCACAAATAAAATAAGAATGACGTGAAGCTTTGAAAATAGATTTCCCACTGTCACTATACTTGACAATAGTAGTACAATCACTATGTCCTACGTGTGTAGAACCATTATTTCGGACACATAATTCGCCTTTGACTGGTAGTACTGAAATTGCAGGTAAGTCTGGAGTAGTATCAGACTGAACATTCAGGACCATGAAATTCGAAGAATAATTACCTAAATTATACACTTCATTTTCTAGATCTAACCCGGTTCTGTGGGGGAGACCTTGCTTGTCTGGAAAACATGTACTGTTAAGAAAAGACATATCTGTTGAGGATGACGTTAACGTGGACCATGCTCCACACGAACCATTATGTGAAAAAGGATAAGGAAAGAGTGGCAGAACTCCCTTCGGTGTCTGAAAAGGGGGGAGTCGACCACACACCCAACAATTAGTGGCATTGCTGGTCTGGTGTGAATAATGTAACATGCGGATGAAAGAATTATTTCGCATAGCGAGGCGGTAAGAGAGTTCATAAGGAGGCAGATCACTAAACGTGTGCTCCACCGTAACATTAGCAGACTTATTTACATGAGAAACTGGAAAATACAGGTAAAATGCATAACCGGTGCAGGAAATCATAATACTGAGAAATAATATGAAACTTAGAAAAACGATACATCGGATTGAGTTTTGACTAACTCTCTCACTATGGGGGTCTATTTTATACATGTCAGAAACAGTCTAACCGTTTCACCTAGGGGAGGACTTAGACAATCAAACTGGCTGACTTATTTTACTAGACCGGAGTTTCAACTTATACTCCTGCTGCGGAGTTTTCTCTAACAGGGAGGGTGCAGTATCATTGTTCTTTGCGGGACAGTCCTTGAGAATAGTACTTTGGTAATCCTTCAAATCCTGGGAAATGTTCTTTGAGACCGGTTTCAGTCCATAAAACTTCTTTATATGTGAAAGAATGCTGTACCTTCGCGTTCTGTGACGAAAAGTGTAAAAGGCTTACTGTAGTTTGGTGTAGCTAGAACTGGAGCTTGACATAAAGCTTTCTTTAACTCATTGAAGCTAAGTGTATGTTCAGATGTCCAAGGGAGAACAGTCGATACGGCTGCCTCCTGTGTCGTTAACTGTATCAGTGGCTTGGCTAGAAATGCATACTGAGGAATCCATTGTCGGCAATAAGAAGTAAGGCCGATAAAAGCACGTACCTCCTTCTGGGTCTTGGGCTGAGGAAGACTCGCTATTAACTGGATACGGTCAGGTGTCAACTGCCTACCCCTCTTGGACAGTAAGTGTCCTAAGTAGACCACTTGCTGGACACAGAATTGAAGCTTCGAAGGGGACACCTTGTGCCCCATCTCGGCTAGGAAATACAGAACTGTGAGGGATGCTCGCTCGCAAGCACGTTCAGAACGGGCTGTGACCAGTAGATCATCGACATACTGGAGCAGGGCAGTGTCAGTTGGCATGTGAACATTATCAAGTTGTCTCTTAAGTGCTTGACTGTAAATACTAGGGCTTTCTGTGAAACCTTGAGGAGCTCGTGTGAACATATAGCTCCTTCCATTTAAACAGAATCCGAAAAGAAACTGGCTGTCTGGATGAATGGGAACACTGAAAAACGCGTTCTTGAGGTCGATTACAGTAAAGAACATGGCTTCGGAATCAATGGCTGTTAATAGGGAAGAGATATCTGGGACCACTGGGTACTGAGGAATAATACATTTATTAAGTTCTCGTAGGTCAATCACTAATCGATATACTGGGGGTGCATTTGGATCAGTACGTTTCATGACTGGAATGATCGGAGAATTGCATACATTGGAGTCAGTTTCTACAACTACTCCTTGAGCGATGAGCTCGTCAATAATTTTGGATAAGGCTGCTACAGCCTCAGGTGGCAATCTGTACTGTCTGATTCGTGGTAACACTACACCTGGCTTGAGAGTCACACGATGGGGTGTGATTTGCATGTAACCTACATCAGTTGGACCTTGCGCCCATAAATGCTGCGGAACATTAGACAATCTGGGATCAAAATCTCGTAATACATAGTGACCCTTAAAGTCACGCAGGAACAGACGTATTCCCTCTGGGGAACAGCATATAACTGCACCTAACTCTTTCAGTGTTTTAATACCTAATAGATTTTCTGGACATGACTTAGTAAGTAACAGATCAGTAGTACGAGACAATGGACCTACTTCTAGAGTAACTGGCTTTGATATTTCATTTACAATGGGTTTTCCTGAAAATCCAAGGGAAACATTTCTTGAGCCTGAGAGCGGAGCCCCTGGAACTTCGGCGTGACTTATAGTGGTCCTACTTGCCCCTGTATCAATCAGAAACTTTCTGTCTTTCCCTAATACTTGACTGTGAACATAGGGACCTTCTTGATCTACAGGTATCTCGATGAGAGGCAAGCCTACCTCCCTCTCTAGGCTGTTTCATGAATACGGTTGATACTCTGGATACTCAGACTGTGCATACTGGTACATCTGCTGTGTAACATGCTGTGTTGCAGCGATGGGCTGCGGTGCTGTAACTGTCTGTGGTGCATTCTGTGGCTGAGGAGTCTGTGAAACTTGTTCTTGTCTAGGCGGACGTGGTCTTTCTTTAGTCTTACCAGTAGCTATGTTGTGTTTCAGAACTACACACTCGTTTATAAAATGACCTGGCTGTTTACAATAATTGCAGTTCCCTTTAACGGGAGCTGCAGGATGACTGGCTTGATTCGGACCCCTCTTCTGGCTGTCTTGTGGAATAGATTGTGCAACTAGTACTTTCATTTTCGTGTCTTTCATACGCTTTCTCTCGTGTTCTTGTTCTTCCCTGATTCTATTCTGGTGGTATTGGAGCATCTGTAACATCTGGGACGGGGTATTAGCTTGCCAGGTACTTTCGACTTTCAAAACTCGATTTTTAATTGGTGGACTTGAATTCTCGACTAATTTAGTAACAAAAAGGTGAGGGTATGACTCACTACTTGTCTTGAGGCCACTGTTGATGCTAAAACATTTCTCAAATCTAGAATAAAAATCACTAATGTCTTCGTCTTGTTTCTGTTTACAGGCTGAGATTGCATCCCAGTCTTCCTTTTTCGTTGTTAACAATCTGGGTAAAACTTGAATCAATAATTCAGGTAATTCTTTACATTTCGCTCCAAGACCGGTACCTGGTACTCGTGCCTTGTCTTCAGTTTCTAGAACTGCCCAATCGATCTTTTTCTCTCCCACCTCCCATTCTTTTTCCTTGAGCTTTTCATACACCCCTGCGGGCAGCAGAACCTTTAACATTTTAATTATATCTGGATACGTGTATTCTCCCATACGGAGCATGTCTTTTAATTCTCGATGGAACCCTGCTGGATCTTTATCATGACAGGGAATTAATTTTTTCATCTCTAAGAGTTCCATCTTTGTGATCGGGGTGTAAACAAACACTCGTTCTAGTTCGCCACCCGTTCCTCTAACTGGGTGGACTTCTCGTAACGGATTCTGTCTCTCCATGTAAAATGGTTTACTTTCTGGGGGTGAGACATGAACAAAATGCGGGTTCAAAAACGTTCTATATTTGTGACGCTGTTCTAGAATGACACTAATTAAATCGGTACCTAGACCTTTCCATCTATACTGGAGTAACTCGTTCAGGATATCATGTAACGGGCCTGGATCAGAGTGCTGACCCTCATACAATGTAATGAGGTGCTGAATCATATACATACCCGCCAGTCGTTGCTCGGCTGGGGGCATTTTCAGAAACATTTGTGCCACTATTTCGTCTGGAAAAGTGGTAGAATCAGTAATCCATCGGACTGCTGATCGGGCTAGTTCTTGTTCATGCATAGTACTTAACTCGCTATAACCGATTCGTGATTTCAGAATGTGATCGGTAGCTTGAAACACTTGTTCTAGAGAACCTTGTTCTGGTGCTGGATGATGGAAAGTTGACTTGTGTTCTAGGCGTAAATGGCGATCTGGAAATCTAGATTTTCCTACATACGCTATTCTGGCGGGATTCTCGTCGTCTACCTCTTCAGTATCAGAGTTACTTTCTTTCTCGCTTACTTGTGCTGCTTTACGCTGCTCGTGTAACTTTATTATTTCTTTACGGATTTTCTTGTACATACTTTCCATAGCACTGATGGTCTTGTGCTTACCCTCGGCTATATTATCACTCCACTTTGTCAGGGTTCTCATTTCGGCTTGATCTTTGGACGGGTAATCTTGTTCTCTTATTAAACAATTAATCAAAAACTTTAGTATCATGAGCTGGGTCTCGGCTTTCCTTTGAGACATGACTTCGCCAATGCTTTCTGGATCATCCCCTGTACGGATGAAACGATATATTCTGTCTAGATCTTCTTTCATATTCGGTAGGGTGACTAGATACTCGGCCACCTTTCTTACGCGTAATGAATATAAAACCATATTATCCTCGCCTGGGACTGGATCATAGCCGCATTCATTAAGGGCTTTCCTTATTTCTGCAACAGACTGATATCTGGGCGTACGCTGTGACGCTTGAGCATGTAATTCGACTAACGTTAAACGCTTGTGTGGCGGCGGGGTTTGAGGAGGACCTCCTCCTGCGGCCCCTAAACTAGAATCGTCAACTGATACTCTTCGTCCTGGCAGAGTGGGAAATGGAAATGCAGACTGGACTTGTATGGCGGGCTGGACCGGGGGTACCGTAACAGGTACTCCGGTGTCTGGAGGAGCGGGAAGTGCCTGATTTACAGGGACTGGCGGAGTAGTAACAGGATTTGCATATTCTGGGACTGTGTCGTCCAAATAGGACGAGATGAAAATATCAGCTGCGGTCGGTTTGTGACGTAACTTGGTCGGAACTAATGGTGGCGGAAAGTTACTGGATGCCTCCGGGGTCGCTTTTGGCAGGCCCTCGGCAAGAAGACGATACATACCCTTAATAAGAGCATGCCTCTGTCTGTCTGACTGTTCGGTTTTAACTCGTTCACCAATCTCGATTAATTCCCTTTCTTGGGCTCGTTCCAAGGATTCTCTACTTAATTCTGACTTTCTGATTTCTTTTTCGGTTCTTTTATGAGATTCTTTGCGCCATAACTCGATGGCATCTTTCTGTGACTGTCTGGCTTTCTTTTTCCATAATGCTTCTTCTACTCGCATGATGCATTCGGCATCCCATGTGCCTGATACAGGCCATCTATACTTTTCTTCTAACTGTTTGGTATACTCTACCCATAAATCTAGATACAATATGGCACTTATGCCATGCTTCTGATACATAAAATGACCTGGACTGTCCCTAGGCGGGACAGGAACTGCTGCTTCCAGCAGACCCTTTCTAGTTTTTAACTGACGTAACTTAGAAAACAAGGGCATGACTGAACTGTAACTGAGACACAATACGTAATTACACAATAAACACGATAACTACTTCACACTCATACCACAACATCAAAATACATGAAGAACATTTAGAATAACAGTTCGAACAGAATACAACCTGGAATACAGGACACAGAATACCTGAATTTTCTCGAGAACAGAACTGACTAGAACAGAAACTAGATGCACTGCTGAAACAGTACGAAACTTACCGGTCTCATAAAGAGACACGTCAGGACCCGCATCCACCGAAGTGGACACTTCGTTTGTGGGTCTGTGTACCACCAACCCACGGACCAGAGTCAATTAAATTGACCCTGTCTAGATACTACCCCAGTAACGGTACTCACCGGGCAGCAAGAACGGAAGGCCTCGGACTGGACTGGACTGCTACGACGACGGACGACGAACTTCGGACTTCAGTTACGGGTGGACCTCCGGATACCTCGGACCTTGGACTCTCGGCTTGGGCTCTGGTCGGGACTCGCCGCGTTCCTCCACCGCCTCGTCTGGATGCTGGACCGCCTCCTCCGTCTCCTCCGTGGGCCTGAGGGATACTTGAAGCAGAAATATCTGCACGTGCACGGTATGGTTCCGTCACGGCTGCAGAGGGTCAGGGGGCCGGCGTGGCTTCACCGGCGCGTGGGGAAAGGGCAAGTCCCTGTTCGGGCGCCATTATGTGGTAAATAAATAAATAATACCTCTCTTTTTGAATGCATAAATGAATAACAGATAGCTCAATAAATAAGAGTCAAGATTCGAGGTAGTAGGAGTTTGCAGGTTTAATACAGCATAAGGACAGGAACAGGACAACCTGCACAGGAATAGGATGGCAAGCCCTGGCAGCGCTGCCGGGGTCAGGATCTGGACAAGAAGGCTAGCGTGGTATTTAATAACAGATACATGAGCATATATACATAACGCAAACACATAGCATTACATTGCAATAGGCGTAGCAGTGGGTGGAGCAATAGGCATGACGCGTAGCAGTCGCGAAAGATAAGGGTGAAAAGAGGTGTAACAGGGCGTATACATAGACATGTGATGCAAACGTAACAGAATATGTCATGAATGGGGTGGAAACCATGGAGGGGGCTACCTAAGGAGCCGGGACCTCTAACCTGATGGTGCGCGCAAAACTGGCAATGACGTGTTACTAGGAGAAGCTGGGGGCTACGAACTCTGTGCTAGGAGCAGAGACTGAAGTCTAGAGAGTCAGGGCGACATGTACCTAAACAGTATCTAGTATCTGATGTTTAGAGAACATGTTGATAGAATCCAAATGTTATCGGGGTAAAGGCGAACAGACTCTAAGACTGGAGCATGCATTATTCTACATGTAGTGCGTGATGAAGAATATTAAATGACCATTAAATGCAGTATTTCTCTTACATAGAGACGTAAAGGCTAGACAATGACGGAAACTATTGATGCGATTCAGTAGCTTTAGGAATGCAGAGAAGGAGGGCTGTACTGATAACTCGAATCATAACATACTCTTGGCAGACTCAGAGGCAGAGCCAGGCTGAACCGGGCACTGTGAGGCAGGAAGTAAGTGAAGGGTCGAGGATACAGGTGGGGGCTGTATCGCTCCTCAGCGAGGCTTCGGGAGTCAGAAGCTGAATCTGGTGTCCGGGCCCTTTTGAGGCCTAGAAACGGGGACTTTACAATGGAATAACGTGCACACTGAGAAACGTGGCAACGTAGCTTTACATAGGCCTGATATTCGTAGTATTCACGAGAACTGGAAACTGACATACTAAAGGTGGACACAACTATAATTGCGTCTTTAATCGAACATGGGGAATAACATATGCATATTAATCATGCACAGATAACATATGATGGAGGACGCGTAGGGACACAGAACATGGCAAAATTTACTTTTCCACACCGGGGTCTGGGGTATTGCAAATACAAACTCTCTACAAGTAGTGAAAAATAAATTCTTGAGCTATCTTTGTCTGTACCCAGAACAACATCTGCTTACATCTGTCATGCCGAATTGGGTTTAACGTATCTGTCTGATATAATTAAACTTGAGCCAGTCCTGCTGTGGCATCGTCTATGGACTAAAGAAGAACCCACATTAAATAGGGATATTTTAAAGGATATTTTAAAATTGGAAAACATTTTTAAGGATCCTGGGGATTTATTATGTTTTTAGTTTTATGCAGAACCTGGGTCATCCTGAGTATTTTACCATTCCCGAATCCCTTCAATCAGTAAGCAGGAAGGAAGTAAAAAAAAAGAAGGTATTGCAATGTTGGAAATGATAAGGTTGACGACTGAAATCTATAAGCCCACGGTATTTGAAAATCAAATGATCTTAAGTGTTTTTAAAATACAGCCCTACTTAGCCATAGTCCCAGTAGGGTGAACAACACTTACAACGCAACTTTTACATCGCAGAGCCTTTACAACGCAACCATTACAACGAAAACTATTACAACGCATTGCTCTGGGGGGCGCTCTAGGATAGGGAATAGGCTAATTTACTATCCAATAACCTTCCCTAGTGTCCACGGGGACTGGAGTTGGAATAGTAAATTAAACTATTCACTATCCAGCCCCCAAAGCACTATGTGTTGTAATGGACTGTGTTGTAATAAATGTGTTGTAAAGGCATGCGATGTAAATGCATGCGTTGTAATGTCATACATCCTCCCAGTAGAGTATAATAGATTTTTACTAACAAGATTCAGACTCTGTATATTCCATAGACTTGCTAGCTTTCCCAACATGAATAACTGGAGTCGCACTATAATAGTCTGTCCTTGCGACAATTGCTCATGTCAATCCACCATCCATGTCATCTTTTTTTGTGGCTTTTATTCCGATATTAGGAAAGTGTGGATTCGACCAATGTTAAAAACGATGGGGCTTAGGACTTGCTGACCTGCGTATATTGCACTGCAAACCCCGGATAATGCGGATATGATCTGGAAAGTTGCGATGTTTCTAAAAAGTGTGGTCGCTTATAGAAAGAGTTTTGTGTTTTAATAATAATTGGATTTTAATTCTGCTATCCCCGACTATATCTATGTCTTTTTAACCTTTATGTACGATTGATGTTAATGGAGTTATATTATTTAATATACTGTTCTATTGATTACACTGGTGTATGTACTGCTTTTATGATTGCACAATTTTACAATTGAATAAAGCTTTATTTGATTTTATTTGACACAAAGGGGCAGGGGAGTGCCTGGTAGAGGATTAAAGACTACGGGGCATATTATCAAGGATAGAGTTAAAATTATCGCCGCTTCAGAGGCAGGAAACTGCCGCTAAAGTGGCAATAATGGGCTAGTTAATATGCCTTTGAGAATTCCAATAGAAGCCCATGTTCACACCAGAACATGGGCTTCTATGGGAATTCATAAGGGCCTATTATCAAGCCCATTATCGCCGCTTTAGCGGCAGTTTCCTGCCGATGAAGCGGTGATAATTTTAACTCCGTTTCTTAATAATATGCCCCTACCAGCCTTGGTATTCGGCGCACCGACGTTTAGTTGCACCTGCTGCTGGCTTCTGAGCAGAACTTCAGGAACCGGCACACCCTCCTTCACAAATTAAGCACTGTAAGTAGCCAAATTGTTTGGCCAACCGATAAGAACAAACCAATCTGAGGCAGTCTATTTTACGTTTGGGGCACGTACATCAGGAACTAAACTCCCTCTCTCAGGAAATAAGCTTCTCGAATTAGATTTTGTAAATCACTTCGAAAGGGCACCCTTTGGCTGAATGTGCCCTCCAAGCATCTGATGCCCCGATGCCAGCTTGGAGAGATGATGAAACTGTGCCAGGCAGTCAGTATGTGACACTAGTCATTCATACCGCCGCCGGGGCGCGCTCTGCCAGTCATCACTGGAGTCTGTCTCTTCATTCATAAGGCTGGTGGGAGGGGCTCCCGCCTTCATTCATAGAAGGTGATGAGCAGCGTCTAGCCGCACTGCAGCCTCCTCGGCCAGACACAATGACTCACCCTCACCGCGGGTACAAGCGATGAACAGTGGCTTTGTCCACAGATGCGCCCTCGTGTTGCTCACAGCATTGTTGGGCCGGGCGCTGTCTCTGCTGGACTCGGATATATTCACCCAAACTCACCTTCAAACTCTTTTAAAAGAGCACTGCTGACCTCTAGGCAGTGCTGCACGAGCACTGCTGACCTCTAGGCAGTGCTGCACGTGCACTGCTGACCTCTAGTCAGTGCTGCACGTGCACTGCTGACCTCCAGTCAGTGCTGCACGTGCGCCGCTGAACTCTACTGCATGAGCCCTCACTGGGCTCTACACTAGCACTGCAGGGCTCTCTCTCACTCACTAGCACTGCTGAACTCTAGTGCATGAACCATCATTGGGCTCTGCACTAGCACTGTTGGGCTCTCTCTCACTCACTAGCACTGCTGAACTCTAGTGCATGAGCCATCACTGTGCACATTGTACACACATTATCACTGCTGAACTCTAGTGCATGAACCATCACTGGGGCCTGCACTAGTACTGCAGGGCTCTCTCCCACGCACTTGCCATATTGAACTCTAGTGCATGAACCATCATTGGGCTCTGCACTAGCACTGTTGGGCTCTCTCTCACTCACTAGCACTGCTGAACTCTAGTGCATGAGCCATCACTGTGCACACTGTGCACACATTATCACTGCTGAACTCTAGTGCATGAACCATCACTGGGCTCTGCACTAGCACTGTTGGGCTCTCTCTCATCTCACTAGCACTGCTGAACTCTAGTGCATGAGCCATCACTGTGCACACTGTGCACACATTATCACTGCTGAACTCTAGTGCATGAACCATCACTGGGCTCTGCACTAGCACTGTTGGGCTCTCTCTCATCTCACTAGCACTGCTGAACTCTAGTGCATGAGCCATCACTGTGCACACTGTGCACACATTATCACTGCTGAACTCTAGTGCATGAACCATCACTGGGGCCTGCACTAGTACTGCAGGGCTTTCTCCCACGTACTTGCCATATTGAACTCTAGTGCATGAACCATCACTGGGCTCTGCACTAACACTGCAGGGCTCTCTCTCACTCACTAGCACTGCTAAACTCTAGTGCATGAGCCATCACAGGGCTCTGCAGTAGCACTGCTGGGCTTTCTCTCACATGGTAGTTCTGCTGAACTCTGGTGCATGAGCTATCACTGGGCTATACACTAGCACTGCTGGGCTCTCGCCTGCACACTAGCACTATTGAACTCTAGTGCATGAGCCATCACTGTGGACACTGTGCACACATTATCACTGCTGAACTCTAGTGCATGAGCCATCACTGTGGACACTGTGCACACATTATCACTGCTGAACTCTAGTGCATGAGCCATTACTGGGCTCTGCACTAGCACTGCAGGCTCTCTACTACACACCATCACTGCTGAACTCTAGGGCATGAGCCATCACTGTATCCTACCGTAGCGCTGTTGGGCTCTCTCCCACACTCTAGCACTGCTGAACTCTAGTGCATGAGTCTTCACAAGTCTCTACACTAGCACTTCGTGGCTCTCTCCCACTCACTAGCACTGCTGAACATTAATGCATGAGCCGTCACTGGGCTCTACACTGCCACTGCTGGTCTCTCTCTCACTCACTAGCACTGCGGAACTCTAGTGCAACAGTCCTCACTGGACACACACACTGGCACTGCCGGACTCTCTCCTAAATGCTAGCACTGTGGCACTTTTATGCAAGAGGTATAACTGGGGTTTTTAACTCTAGTGCAGGAGCCATCACTGGGCTCTGCACTAGCACTGCAGGGCTCTCTCTCACTCACTAGCACTGCAGAACTCTAGTGCAACAGTCCTCACTGGACACACACACTGGCACTGCTGGACTCTCTGCTAAATGCTAGCACTGTGGCACTTTTATGCAAGAGGTATAACTGGGGTTTTTAACTCTAGTGCAGGAGCCATCACTGGGCTCTGCACTAGCACTGCAGGGCTCTCTCTCACTCACTAGCACTGCAGAACGTTAGTGCAACAGTCCTCACTGGACACACACACTGGCACTGCTGGACTCTCTGCTAAATGCTAGCACTGTGGCACTTTTATGCAAGAGGTATAACTGGGGTTTTTAACTCTAGTGCAGGAGCCATCACTGGGCTCTTCACTAGCACTGCAGGGCTCTGTACAACTCACTAGCACCGTGGAACTCTAGTGCAGGTGCCATCACTGGGCTCTATATTAGCACCGCCAGGCTCTCTAAAAGCACAAGCACTGCTGAACTGTAATGCGTAGCCATTACTGGGCACACGCTGGCACTTCTGGTCTCCCTCCCACACACTAGCACTGCTGAACTCTAGTGCATTGCCATCACTGAGCACTATGCTAGCACTGCAGGGCTCTCTCTCACTCACTAGCACTGCGGAACTCTAGTGCACAGTCCTCACTGGCACACACTGGCACTGCTGGACCCTCTCCTAAATGCTAGCACTGTGGCACTTTTATGCAAGAGGTATTACTGGGGTTTTTAACTCTAGTGCAGGAGCCATCACTGGGCTCTGCACTAGCACTGCAGGGCTCTCTCTCACTCACTAGCACTGCAGAACTCTAGTGCAACAGTCCTCACTGGGCACACACTGGCACTGCTGGACTCTCTCCTAAATGCTAGCACTGTGGCACTTTTATGCAAGAGGTATAACTGGGGTTTTTAACTCTAGTGCAGGAGCCATCACTGGGCTCTGCACTAGCACTGCAGGGCTCTGTCCAACTCACTAGCACTGCAGAACTCTAGTGCAACAGTCCTCACTGGACACACACACTGGCACTGCTGGACTCTCTGCTAAATGCTAGCACTGTGGCACTTTTATGCAAGAGGTATAACTGGGGTTTTTAACTCTAGTGCAGGAGCCATCACTGGGCTCTGCACTAGCACTGCAGGGCTCTGTCCAACTCACTAGCACCGTTGAACTCTAGTGCAGGAGCCATCACTGGGCTCTATATTAGCACCGCCAGGCTCTCTAAAAGCACAAGCACTGCTGAACTGTAATGCGTAGCCATTACTGGGCACACGCTGGCACTTCTGGTCTCCCTCCCACACACTAGCACTGCTGAACTCTAGTGCATTGCCATCACTGAGCACTATGCTAGCACTGCTGGACTCTCTCCCCCACTAGCATTGCTGAACATGTGAAGTCACTAGGCCCAGCACTGCTGGACTCCTGTATACACACACTATAAATCTGCCGCACACTAAAAGCACTAGACAAGTGCAGACAGTGCACACAGCACTGCAGCCAACTCTAGCAGTGCTGGACTCACATGTGCATACCACTGCTAGTCCCATCGGCCTCTTATACACACCGTCAAATTGTCCCAAACGTCTGAACGTAATGCGTGTCTCTCGCTGGGCCGTGCACCAGTACCACTACTTTTCATATTACGCACACCTTCACTGTGCCGTGCACTACTATGGCTGGACTCCAATGCACACACCATTACTCAGCTCCAAACACTTCTAAACTGGCACTGCTCAACTTTTACCCATGCACCACAACTGAGCCCTCACAATACCACGGATGGACACTCTCCTGCAAACACCATGATTGTACCCCACGCTACCAGTGCAGGACTGCAATGCCTACACCATCCCTCTGTCCCTCGCTACCAGTGCAGCACTGCAATGAACACACCATCCCTCTGTCCCAAGCTACCAGTGCAGGACTGCAATGCACACGCCTTCACTCTGTCCCTCGCTACCAGTGCAGGACTGCAATGCCTACACCATCCCTCTGTCCCTCGCTACCAGTGCAGCACTGCAATGAACACACCATCCCTCTGTCCCAAGCTACCAGTGCAGGACTGCAATGCACACGCCTTCACTCTGTCCCTCGCTACCAGTGCAGGACTGCAATGCACACACCATCACTCTGTCCCAAGCTACCAGCGCAGGACTGCAATGCACACGCCTTCACTCTGTCCCTCGCTACCAGTGCAGGGCTCCAATGCACACACCATCACTCTGTCCCAAGCTACCAGTGCAGGACTGCAATGCACATGCCTTCACTCTGTCCCTCGCTACCAGTGCAGGACTGCAATGCACACACCATCACTCTGTCCCTTGCTACCAGTGCAGGACTGCAATGCACACACCATCCCTCTGTCCCAAGCTACCACTGCAGGACTGCGATGCACACACCATCACTCTGTCCCAAGGTACCACTGCAGGACTGCAATGCACACACCATCACTCTGTCCCAAGCTACCAGTGCAGGACTGCAATGCACACGCCTTCACTCTGTCCCTCGCTACCAGTGCAGGACTGCAATGCACACACCATCACTCTGTCCCTTGCTACCAGTGCAGGACTGCAATGCACACACCATCCCTCTGTCCCAAGCTATCACTGCAGGACTGCAATGCACACACCATCACTCTGTCCCAAGCTACCAGTGCAGGACTGCAATGCAAATACCATCCCTCTGTCCCAAGCTACCACTGCAGGACTGCGATGCACACACCATCACTCTGTCCCAAGCTACCACTACAGGACTGCAATGCACACGCCATCCCTCAGCCCCACAGGATCACTGCGGGACTGTGATTCACACATCATCCCTCCCCCCCATAGGAGCACTGCAGAACTGTAATGCACACACCATCCCACTGCCCTACAGTAACATTGCGGGATTGCAATGCACATACCATCCCTCTGCCCCACAGGAGCACTGCTGGACTGTGATTCACACATCATCCCTGTGCCCCTCAGGAGCACTGTGGGGCATTATTGCACACACGATCCCTCTGCCCCACAGGAGCACTATGGGGCATTAATGCACACACTATCCCACTGCCCCACAGGAGCACTGCAGAACTGTAATGCACACAGCATTCCTCTGTCCAAAGGAGCACTATGGAACCGTAATTCACACATCATCCCTTTTTCCCACAGAAGCACTGCTGGACTGTAATGCACACCCCATCCTTGTGCCCCACAGGAGCACTGCTGGACTTTAATACACCATCATCCCACTGCCCCACAGAAGCACTGTGGGACTGTAATGCATACACCATTCATCTGCCCAACAGGAGCACTGTGGGGCAATAATGCACACACCGTCCCTCTGTCCACAGGAGCATTGTGAGACTGTAATTCACACATCATTCCTGTGCCCCACAGAAGCACTGTGGGACTGTAAAGCACACCATCCGACTGCCCCACAGTAGCCCTGAAGGCAGCCGCGGTCTGTACAGGTAACAGCGGTGGGGCAGTGGGGCCAGGTAAGGGGGGATTTCGAGGGACGATGCAGAGGGGAAATTAAATAATGAATTTTCCCTCGGCATCGTCCCTTTTCCTCGTAACCAGGGCTCGAGTCGGGG
The DNA here is from genome assembly GCF_964261635.1 of Lissotriton helveticus. Classification (NCBI taxonomy): domain Eukaryota; kingdom Metazoa; phylum Chordata; class Amphibia; order Caudata; family Salamandridae; genus Lissotriton; species Lissotriton helveticus. The sequence goes on along the minus strand of NC_136068.1, from coordinate 252,821,944 downwards.
TACCACGCGGGTGGACGGCATCCCCCCACTTATTTTACCAGGGGGACGCCATCCCCCCGCCAAACAGGTGGACTTCACTCTTTGGCCTCTCTGGGACGAGGAGCTCGGCACCTTTCGTGACGTCACTTCCTGTCGTGACGTCACTTCCGGTGACAGCATCCCCCCACTTCTTTTTTTACGACTTGTGCCCTGCTCGTAACCCCCCCTTACCCAGCCCCACCGCACCACGGCTGTTACCTGCACAGATCGCGTCTGTTTGCAGGATTGTAATGCACACACAAATCCTCTGCCCGACATGAGCACCTCGGGACTGTAATACACACACCATCTCTCGGCCCCACAAGTACACTGTGAGACTGTAATTCACACATCATCCATGTGCCCCGCAGGAGCACTGCGGGACTGTAATGCACCCACCATCCCACTGCCACGCAGTAGCACTGTGGGACTATCATGCACACACTGTCCCTCTGCCCCACAGGGCACAGTAGGACTATAATCCATGCACCATCACTCTGCCCCACAGGAGCACTGTGGGACTGTAATGCATTAACCATCCCTCCCCCCCATAGGAGCACTGCAGGACTGTAATGCACACACCGTCCCTCTCCCCAACATGAGCTCTGCGGGACTGTAATGCACACACCATCGCTCTGCCCCACAAGAACACTATAAGACTGTAATTCACACATTATCCCTGCGCCGCACAGGAGCACTGTGGGGCATTAATGTACACACCATCCCTCAGCCCTACAGGAGCATTGCGAGACTGTAATGCACACACCATCCCACTGCCCTACAGTAGCATTGCGGGACTGCAAGGCACATGTTATGTTATGTTATGTTATGTTAAATGGTTATTTGTAGAGCGCACGGCTACTCAAAAAGAGTGTCCCGGCGCTTTTAATTGAAGAAGGCTGCAGAAAACTAACATAACACATTAAAAGAGAAAAACAACAAAAGTGAAGAAAAAAAAACACAGCACACAAAACAGGCCTACTGGACAAACAGCCAGGTCTTAAGGTCCTTTCTAAAGGCTAATAAGCCGGTGGATCCCCGGAGGGAGAGGGGCAGAGAATTCCACAGCTTTGGTGCCAGCAATCCAAAGGAGCGACCTCCCAGACGTGCTCTCTTCACTCGTGGGACAGAAGCCAGGAATAAAGATTCTGATCTCAGAGAGCGAGCTGGTTGGTAAAAAGTCAGTCTCCTCTGGAGATACTTCGCTCCCGACGCATGAAGGGCCTTATATACCAAAGTCAGGGCCTTGAAGACAATCCGCTTACGGATTGGGAGCCAGTGCAAGGTCTGGAGCAAACCCGCAGCGCTGGTACGCCTGTTCACTCCGTAGACCGCCCTTGCCGCAGCATTCTGTACAACCTGTAGCCGCTGTAACAGGTACTCTGGCAGGCCCAGGTATAGAATGTTCGAATAATCCAACCTGGAGCCTATCAGGGCCTGTACAGTCAGCTTCCGGTGCTCCTCCGATAACAGGGGAAGAAACCTCCGCAGCATCCTGAGGAGGCCGAAGCACATGCCCGACACCCCCAAAATCTGGGCTTTCATTGTCAGCCCCGTGTCCATCTTCACACCCAAGTTTTTAGCTATTTGGGATGAGCACGTAGGGGGGAACATGTCGATAGGCCACCAGGCCTGCCAGTCTGGCTCCGTATCGCACCCAAAGAAGAGTATCTCGGACTTATCGGAATTGCACTTGAGGCTGTGCAGTTGGAACCATTGAAACACAGCCCCAAGGCAATCCCGGATACTCTCCCCCTCGAAATCTCCTCCTCTCTTACACGAGAAGAGGAGCTGGGTATCGTCGGCATAAGATACGATCCGGGCCCCAAACGACTCCGCCAATGCCGCCAAAGGGGTCATGAAGATATTAAAGAGGGTCGGGCTCAAAATAGAGCCCTGAGGGACCCCAACACCCACATACCATCGCTCTGCCCCACAGGAGCACTGTGAGACTGTAATTTCCACATCATCCATGTGCCCCACAGGAGCACTGTGGGGCATTAATGTACACTATACAAACAACAGTATTCACGGGTCTCACTCATACAAACCACTACATAGATATGTGTTGAAGCCTACAAAGGACCTAAAGAAACTGCAACCTATTCACCTCTTGACAGGCTTTAGGGAAATAACTTTAAACAAGCATTTGCAATGCAATAGGTCTCGCATTAGGAAAGTTTGAGCTATTGGTCTTGTAAATGACAATTTTTTTATTTATGTGTTGTTTTTGAAAATAGCTAAATTAATAGCTTTGTCATTTACAATGCCAATAGTTATAACTTTCGCAAATGTGACACCTATAGCATTTGTAATGCAACATGTTTTGTATTTACTTGACTTAGATGTATTGATATTACAAATAACAATGGCTTTTAATGTTTTTAAATAATTAATACTTAAATAAAAGTGATTGTAATTTATAATGGCAATAGCTTAAACTTTTGTAAATAACTTTTGTGAAGATTATGTTCAGTGTATTTTATTGTGACGAAAATCCAAGAACAGAAGTGAAATATTAACATCTTTTTGTGACATTTGTAATAAAGCTTGAAACATTGAGAGAACATATTTGAACCAGTGATGCTGTGGTGGTGCTGAGTGATGCTGTGGTTGCGCTGAGTGATGCTGTGGTTACACTGAGTGATGCTGTGGTTGCCCTGAGTGATGCTGTGGTTACGCTGAGTGATGCTGTGGTTGTGTTGAGTGATGCTGTGGTGGTGCTGAGTGATGCTGTGGTGGTGCTGAGTGGTGCTGTGGTGGTGCTGAGTGGTGCTGTGGTGGTGCTGAGTGATGCTGTGGTGGTGCTGAGTGGTGCTGTGCTGGTGCTGAGTGGTGCTGTGGTGGTGCTGAGTGGTGCTGTGGTGGTACTGAGGGATAATGTGGTGGTGCTGAGTGATAATGTGGTGGTGCTGAGTGGTGCTGTGGTGGTGCTGAGTGGTGCTGAGTGGTGCTGTGGTGGTGCTGAATGATGCTGTGGTGGTGCAGAGTGGTGCTGTGGTGGTGCTGAGTGATAATGTGGTGGTGCTGAGTGATGCTGTGGTGGTGCTGAGTGATAATGTGGTGGTGCTGAGTGATAATGTGGTGGTGCTGAGTGGTGCTGCTGAGTGATGTTGTGGTGGTGCTGAGTGGTAATGTGGTGGTGCTGGGTGATGCTGGGGTAGCGCTGAGTGATGATGTGGTAATGCAGAGGGCAGAAAGGCACAAACAAGAAAACACACTAAGATTACTTGAAAGGAGTGTGGTGAAATCGAAGACTGAATTTTTTCAAAAATAAGCCGTCGGAGAAACTTAATAAATAAATCTGTCAAAGCACGCTGCAAATGTGTACATTCGTTGTGGGAGAAAGTCTACAAAATATATTTTGTGACGTTTTGAATCATTTACGGTCACATTACTAAAAAGTAGTTATTACACACTAAAACCTAATAGATAACATAGCTCTTAAAAATGTTGACAATGCGTGCTAAGAAAAGAACATTATGTGGGATTAATTGTTGCAGAAAGTGAAGGACACTTTAAAACCTTGTCTCGTTTTGGTTTTCCCTTTAAAGCAAAAGAATCTCTCGACATTGCTGTGTGTGGGGGGGGGAGCAGCAGCCTTTGATGTGGTGTTCGAGGCGGATGGGGTGGGGGGGCGGCGGAGCAGGGGAGTGAGCGAGTGGGAGGGAAGGGAATGAAGCCCTCGGTACCTGACAGAGTGAATACGGGTGGGACATATCTAACATGCCAAGCATAAGTCGTGCATTTTTTGTATTTTTCACGTGTCACATGAATGCTACATGTGTGTCATGTCGTTTCCGGGTTGGGAGCCAACACAGGATATGGAAGTCATTAATTTTTTTTTTTTTTTTTTTTTTTTTTTTTAAAACCTTTATTTGAGTATGCAGTAAAATACAAGGATGGGCCTACAACCACACGGGCCAGCCGCTAAAGAGGAGAAAATACACAATATACACTTTCGTAGCGGTAATGATCAATTATCAAATGCAATACTCCATATAATATACAGGACAAAAACAGATTTTGTTTTATGAAAAAGAACAGACACACAAAAAAGGCGAAAGTGAATTACTGAAGGTCAGCCCAAAGGACGGGAGGGGACAGCAACAAAAATGGAATCAAAGCTATAAGCTCCAGAGAGCCCGGATGATGGGGGGGGACAGGGCACGAAGGAGAAAAAAGGAGGGGGGGGGGAGCCGGAAAACCAGCACAACCCCTATATGCAAGGTTCCAAGAACGCCCGCCTAAGGAGACCGGGAAAGCTCAATGTCATCAACGAGGGGAGGAGTGCAGATGGTACCACGGTATTCATTCCATTGACCCCACACTCTAGTCCATGCCCTGGGTCTGCCCCTAGCCACGTAGACAGTCTTCTCACGGAACATAGACCAATCCATGTTGTCTTCCCATTTCGATAGTTCAGGGGGCTTGGAGGCCCCCCAAAGTTGAGCAATATCTCGCTTCGCAACCATATAACCCAGGGTGGCCCACCTAGTCTGGGCCACCGAGCAATCAGTGGGCTCCCAAACATTCAAAAGACAACGACGAGGTTCAGGACACAAGGACACCCCTGTCACCGCAGCCATAACCTCAAGCACAGCCGTCCAGTAAGCGACCACCATCGGGCATTCCCAAAGAATATGTAGGAAAGTCGCACTCAAACCACATCCACGCTTACACAACCCATCGGAAGAAAAACCCATCACAAGCAAACGAGGTCCCGTAACATACACCCGATGAAGGATCTTCAATTGGACCAAACGGAGACGAGCCGGGATAGCCACCTCTTTAGGAGAAGAGAGGGCCGACTGCCAATCTTCGTCATCAAGCTCCAAACCATCACGAACCCATGCCTCCCGGAGTCGGACCAACAGATCAGTCCGATTATAAATCAGTTTCTTATAAATCAGGGAGATAGTGCTATCAGGAAGATGTCCGTCAAGGACACGGTCCTCAAGGGGGGAAGAATCAGGCGGAGTCTCACCAGGAGCAAATACAGCGGTCAAGGCGTGCCTAACCTGTAAATATCGAAAGAATTCCCGACCACTCAAGCCATATTCAGCCTGGAGGGCCTGAAATGTGCGCACAGAGCCCTTGGAGTACACATCTCCAACTTTAGAAATTCCAATCATGTCCCAGCGATCGAAACCCTTGGTAGACCAAAGACCGCCCAGACGTTCGGAAGCATAAAGCGGCGTGGCTAACGTCAAGCGATCCTCCCAGCCCAGGCTCCGAGTCGCGGCCCGCCACACCGCCAAAGCAATCGACGCGGGACCCACAAGATGGCGCCCAGCAGGGCGAGAGTAAAGCACTCTGTTAAAGTCACCTCCCGGAAGCTGAAGTCTATCCATCTCAAACGCCGGATTACTACCCGGCGAGAACATGATGTGGTTGATAGCGGACAAGTGTGAGGCCCAATAATACCTCTTAATATCGGGGAGTGCAATGCCACCGTCATACCAAGGAATGGAAAGCTTAGCAAGAGCAATACGCGGGCGTCCATCCCAAACAAGTTGTCTCTGCAGGGTCTCAATCTCCCGAAAATAGGACTGAGGGACAGGATCATAATAATTCTGGAGAGCGTAAAGAAACCTCGGCAACGACATCATCTTAAACAGGGCCGCCCGACCAAGGGGAGACAAGGGAAGCTTGCGCCAACGAGCAACGTCCAAACGCAAACGAAGCAACGGAGGAAGGAGATTACGATCAAAGCGAAGAGACGAGTCCAGAGTAACGAAAACTCCCAAGTATTTGAAACCATCCCGGGCCACCTGAAGAGGGAGCCTGCTCGGTAACGGAGGCAAGACACCAGACAAAACATACACACAGGACTTTGTCCAATTGATTACGAGGCCCGAGTTAGCACCAAAGGACACAAGAACATCAAATAGAACAGATAAAGACTGACGAGGGGAGGTAAGATATAAGAGGATATCGTCAGCATAGAGCGAGACTCGGTCCTCGAAGTCCGGTGTCCAACGGATCCCTTTAAGGGACGGTTCCCAGCGGAGCCAGGCCGCCAACGGCTCAAGGGCGAGCGCAAACAGTAGCGGGGACAAGGGACAACCCTGGCGGGTGCCCCTGCCCAGGGGGAAGGGAGCAGACACCCTACCATTCACAACCACCTGCGCCAAAGGTTCCGCATACAATAACTTAATCCAGTTAATAAATTCGCACCCGAAACCGAATTTCTCAAGAGTCGCCCATAAATAGGGCCACTCTACAGTATCAAAGGCCATGGAGGCATCCAGGGACGCCAAAATGGCCGGTTCAGTCAGTAGCCCCGCCCTCGCTATCACGCCGTGAAGACGACGTAGATTCAAAGCAGTGTTGCGATGCGGGATAAAACCAGATTGATCCGGATGAACTAAGTCCCCGAGAACCGATAGGAGTCGGGTCGCCAAAAGTTTCGCCAGAACCTTGGGTTCAACATTTAACAGGGAGATGGGTCTATATGAGGAACAAAGGTCGCGAGGTTTACCGTCTTTAGGGATGACAACTATCGTCGCCAAACGCTGATCATAGGGAAGGAGGTTACGCTCACGTGATTCCAAAAACATATCGCGGAGATATGGCGCCAGTTTGTCGGGTCGCAACTTGTACAACTCAATAGGCAAACCATTTGGACCCAACGCCTTGCCCGAACGGAGCGAACGAATGGCAGTAGCTATTTCATCAACCGTAAGGGGGGAGTCCAAAGCGACACGGTCCAAATCGGAGACACAGGGCAATGTAATATCACGCAAAAGGAGGCGAGAGTCAGCTATATCCCTCACAGACACAGGAGCATACACAACACGAAAATGTTCCGCAAAACGATCCACAATGGCGATAGGATCAATCACATTCTCACCACTCGCAGACTGAATCACAGGCACCACACGATTAGCTCTTTCTTTCTTGTCCAACCACGCCAGGAGTTTACCCGCCTTATCACCAACATCATACACTCGGCCTTGTTGCTCACGAAACATCACTTTTGCAGCGTCAGTAACTAGGGATTTATATGCAAACTGTTTTAGACCCAGGGCATGAAGTTTCTCGGGCGTGACACCAGATCCCAACTCGGCCTCCATGGCAGAAATTTCCCCCTCGAGGTCCACTACCTCCCTCTTCCCGGCTTTCTTAGCTTCAACAATCAAAGAAAGGGCCTGTCCACGAATCACAGTTTTGAAGGCTTCCCACAGGGACACCGCCGAAGGGACCGACCCCTCGTTTTCCAGGAAATAAGCATCTATGGACTTGAGCAAGAGGGCACGAGTCTCAGGGGAGGAGAGATACCATGGGTTAATGGGAGCCACTCGGCCCACTGCCTCTATCCCAACCTCAAAACGAAGCCAGAGCGGCGAGTGGTCAGAGATGCCCCTTGGCAAATGTATAATCTCACGGACCGCCGACGACTGGGCAGCGGGCATCAGGAAATAATCTAGCCGAGAAAGGCTACCATGGGCACCAGAGTGAAAAGTGTATTGAAGCTGAGTAGGATGTAACAATCGCCAGCAGTCCACAAGGCCAAAAGTATCCAAAAACCCACCCAACCAACGCTGGGCATGCGGGGTATCCCTGGGGGGATGGCGATCGTGAAGGCCAGAAAGCACTGAATTAAAGTCACCGGCAAGAAAGAGTACACTATCAGGAAGATCCAACAAGACACGGCCTAAATCAGTGAAAGTAGCAGTTTGCAAGCCGGGGGGGACATAAGCATTAAAGAGGGACAGGGTGCGGCCCTCATATCTACCCACCAGAATAATATATCTCCCACGATCATCCCGAATCACCTCATCTATCGCCAGAGGGAGGGAGTTACGAACAAGGATACCCACACCCCTGGATCCTGAAGTAAACCCCGAGTGTGCCACAAGGCTGTAGCCCCATCTATTCATTGCATTACATACATTCCCAATCAAATGGGTCTCTTGTAGGAAAACAATGTCCGGTGACAAACGTCTTATATATTTCAACACCACACTGCGCTTGATGCGATCTCCCAGGCCATTAACGCTCCAGGAAACAAATTTCAACCCCCTACCCCCCATCCCACTCACCCGAGCCAGGACCCCCCATCCAAGAGCTAGACATCAGAAACATCAGTAAAGACAGAAGCAATTCGCCTTGAAAACAACACACAAAAAAATAAGAACTTCCCATCCCCCCTCCCCCAAGCTGAAAGGAAACACCCCCCACCCTGCACCCCTGCAAAAAGCTAAAGAGCCACCCCAACCTGCAGTGTGCCTGTCGCCCCATAACCCCTAGTCTACACAAAGACCCCGGAGGAGGAAAGATCTCCGGGCCACCCGCCCCCAGACTACAGTAAGAGTAAGAAACAACACACAAAAAATAAATAATCACATTGCAGAGGTACGCCGGCCACCACTTCTGGGAACATATTCAAAACGAGACATCAGAGTCAAACAATCAGATCTCCACACCACCTTCGGCACCACCAGGGTGAGCGGCAGACTCAGTATCAGGAGGACAGTCAGGCAAGGAGTCCAGCCAGTCATTAGCAGCATCCGGTCTATCAAAGAACAGAGTACGCTCATTATATTCGACACGAAGTCTGGTGGGGAAAAGCATAGCATAGCGTAGACCCCGATCTCGAAGACGTTTCTTAGCACCACGAAACTCCATCCGTTGTCTTTGAACCTGTTGGGAGAAGTCTGGGTAGAAGTTCACTGTGGCATTCTCGAAGGCCACCGGGCCCTTCACCCGCGAGGCCTGCAGGATAGCGTCCCGATCCCTATAATGAAACAGTTTAGCCACAATAGGCCTTGGCGGAGCACCCGGCTTAACTTTGCCCCCCGGGACACGATGTGCGCGTTCAACCGTGAAAAATTTGGTAAGCCCGGAGGGGGCAAGATGGTTTAAAATCAGACCCTCAACCAGGAGATCAACAGAGTGGGGTTCAGGATTTTCCGGTACACCAACCAGGCGAACATTGCAGCGACGTGCCCTGTTTTCAAAATCCTCCAGGCGTCGGGCCATGAAGCCGTTCACCCGACGAAGATTCCCAACCTCTGTCTGGAGCTCCGAGACGTCCTTCGTGAGGCTAGATGATTTAATATCCAGTGACTGGACCCTCTCATTCGTCTTGCCGAGATCGGCACGAATCAGGTTCACCTCAATGGCCACGGTGTCAAGTTTGTGGGCCAAGGCCTCGTACTGAAGGCCGGTGGATTCCTTCACTCCCGAGATGGCGCCCATGATATCCTGTAGGGAAGGCTCCGCCGACTCCTCCAAAATCCGTTCAGACGCCGTACTGTGGCCAGGTAGGGCAGCTCCGGGGGACCCCTTAGATTGAGTATAACGGTCCATGACGTTCGTCTGAACCGGCGCTCCGCGCAGAGGTGTTTTCGTCTTGCGCGTTTCTCTGTCCCCTCTGCCCGCCATTTTGAAAGATGCGTCACGGGACAAGCCACCAGGGTCGACGGGCCAAACACCCAAAACTCAGGATCAAAAGTACACCAAAAGGAAGGGCTCAACTCGGGAGGAGGCCACCAAACCAGCAAATAGAGAAGAGGAAAGCCCCGTGTCCGAACTGTCTCCAAGTCTCAGCCAAGCGCAATACGCACACTCGTGGCACAGGTCGAGACAGAATCGAAACCGAAACTCAGGAAGGGGGTCTCACAAGGCCAGATCTCCTGCCGTTGTTGTTCAATTCCAGGACGGCCACAGATCCGCACCCCGTCCCGGGCGCACCTCAAGGGCGGAGCCCAAAAGTTCAGACCACCGTAGCTCAGGAGTACGAGATCCAAATCAAATTCCGGAAAGTGCCAGGGTGATCAGCCAAACGACCTCTACTTGAATTCTTACAAGAAATCAGGATCTAGTCAGGATAAATCGCCGGGAGCGGCGAAGGTCCGGAGAGCGCTGTGCTCAAGCGGCCATCACGGATGCCCGCCAAGCTCCTCCTCATGGAAGTCATTATTAATTAGAAAAAGATGGAACACTATAACACGAATGTTCAGACGTGTCCACGGGTGAATGCGTAACTCGGAAAAGAGCTGTCTGTTGGTCTTGCTCTCTAATAATGGGCATTTCAAAAGTTGAATCGTTATTAAGGAGAGCAAAACAGGTTTGCAAACAATTGGGAATAATCATCCACCTCCTCAGATTCTCAGACATTGTGGATTCGAATATTATTTCATCTGGATCTGTCGCTGGGTCAGCACATTTCTCCCATAGCAGGATAATTTCATTTTTCAATTAAGCACCTTTTCAAGTTCCTGGCTTATCGGTTTAATGCTGTCCTTGTAGGTGCCTACTCTGTCGCCCGGTTCATGGATGTCATTGGTGACATCGGATGGGCCAGAGGTCGGAGCTTATCAGGTGAACAGCAAAGCCGACTGGGGCATGATGCTGCCTCAACCAAGGGATAAAATAATCGCGTGCACTAAATTGACGACGTAATCCACTACAGGAACATGTATTGGGTGCTACAGAGAGGGAAGTACTGGCTTTTGTGCACTAGTGATCGAGACCTATTGCAGGGAGAATAGAGGTAGATTAAGCCCTTGCTGTGGGATTGTGTCATTGGAACTCCCCCAGACTGGTCCGACAATGTGGTTTGTTGACAGCTTAGGCCAACACATTTATTCTCTACCAGATGGTTCCTCACTCCGCCAGATATGCGCAGCACTCCCGGGTTGCCTCGCTATTGTACGTCTTGAGTGTGAAAAAGGGATTGGAGTGTCAGCACCATTAAAATTAACCGCACTACAGAAAATTGAAAACATAGAGACCGTGTAGTGAGTGTGAAAGTGAAAAACTGAATTTATTAACAAGTTTAAACGAGACCCAGAGGAGGCTATCTTAAAAAATATATATATATTGGGCAGGCTGGTTGCCTGAGAAGCGTCCATGAAGCAGGGGGCGGGGAGACAAACCCTTTGACGTAGCTCACGGCCTGGCGGCTGTGAAAAAAAGCAATTGGGGGAGGAGAAGTGAGGCCAGCGCGCCCTGTGCACGCTGGGGAAGCCTGTGGAAGGGAGGCTAAGATTCAGCAGATAAAGACGTTATGGCACTGTTGATAGGAACCAGCTGCCACTTTGCCCTGGGGGCCAATAGTCCACGGCCAGGATAGCATGGAGATTGAAATTAGGCAGATAATCCTGCTAGCAGCCTGGCTTTCATGCTTTTATTAGAGCTTTCCCGGAGACCCGGGAGACACCAAACAGGATGAAAGTTTGGAAAATAAGGATATGTTCACCGAGGCTTCAAAAAAGTCCATGATTTAAGCGAGAGTGAGGAGGTAGCCAGGACTCGTTTAATCGATAGAATCACTGGTCAAAGATCCAGATATTTACCTGCTTGCGCAGTTTTTGTTCAAATTTGTTTAAGAATTTCATATAGTGACAGGATGATATGGGGTCGTCTGGGCCTCAACAGAGTATCATGGCATGCCTACATGTGCAGATTCCTTTGCTTTGAAATAAAGGCTTGAGGAGACGCCTCCTCTCTATAGCCAACTCGGAGCAAATGCAGGTTAAGTGTAGCAGATTCTCTTTGCTTTCCCCAAATAAGCGGCACCCTCCATTCCCGGTGTATTTCCATGCTGGTTTTTCCGCTAAGGATGGGGGCAGCCCAGGCGATGCTGCAGTAGTTTACGTTTCAGTTGGTGCTGGTAGGTGCAGGCTAGATACGATCCCCGTGACAATTTGGAGCAGCTGTTGATGACCGCCCAGGCTTGACTTTTTTTGGGCGAACTTTTTTTTGGCGAACTCTTCTGTGTCCTTTAGGAAAGAGATTTTAGCCGTTGCGGAGTTCACTAGATTTTGAAAGACATTATATGAAGATGGCAATGCTCAGAGGTTTTCAAGATGCAGGTTATTTAGCGATTGGTCCAATAATTCTTTAAGACTATTACTGCAGCCATCTTTAATAATTGCAAATCACGTTGTTTGACATTGTTCAGCTGTGGTGGCTGGTAATTTAGCAGGGAAGGGGCTGATGGGACACACATACACACTCACAACCATGCATTCATGCATGCGTATACACACACACACACACATCCATTCACAACCCTAATTACTAACTATTCAAACAAACACGCACGCACCCACCAAACATTAATTCAAACAAGAGAGGCCAAGAAGCTCATCTCAGTAGGCGGCTGAGCGCTGTGAAAGCAACGGGTCTGAGCAGGGCGCCGTGCCTCTTTCTGCATCACTCGAAGCACACGGAATAGGAGGGGGTGGGGGAGGGCAATGCTGCGTTTGTTCTCGGAGGGTAGGGGAAGGGCTCAAAATGTGAAGCGGAAGCAGGAGGGGGAATACCCAGAAATACTAGTGACGTACATGAAATTAAGTGTTGTAAAATAAAGAGTGTGCAGTGCACTCTGATGTACATACAGCACTGTGAATTATATAATGAATTGCACATTAGGTTGCACAGGGCTGTGAAAGTCCACCCATCCAAAGTGGAGAGATACGGAGCCCTGCTACAGAGTGGTGGCAAACTGGGGAATGGAAAGCAACCGACAGAGTTGCACATCGCCGAGCAGAAGTAAAGGCCTGTGTGTTAAAGGGCGGTGCTTGACGAGCCGCATAAACAAGGATGTTAATTAGGGGGAGGAGAAGTGAGGCCGAGTGCGCTGGGGAAGCAACAGATGGCTTTGATGGGAAGCTCTTGGAGGCAGGCGGCTCGGACAAAAGCTCGTGCACGAGAGCACATGCACTTGTGGAAATCCGCTTGGGAGAGCTTAGTGGTTTCACCGCAATAGACTCGTCCTATTCATTCCTGCGGAATGGAATAGGCCGAGATCTAAAAAACGGATTACCATCACTCACCATTGGTGACATGCTTCATCATCTGGGTCTCCTCATAGTGACACACTAGTGTCACTAAGGGCTGCAACCCTTTCAAAAGGAAAGGGGAGCACGTGTATCTGTTTATGTTGTTCAGCTATATATGATCCTACAGATGTGAGCAAACAGTTCGTGTGGGAGTGATAAGTGAAGTGCAAAATAGTGAGCGGCAGTGTGTTAAAATTGAGCAGTGAGGGAAAAGAAACGAAGGTTTCCACTCGTAGACAGTTATTTGTTGAAAACTGTCATTGCACTGTTTTTAAGCTTGAGCAATGAGAGATACCAATTAAAGTTCTTATCCCTCACTGCTAGCTCCCCTTTCCTTTTGAAAGGGTTGCAGCCCTTAGTGACACTAGTGTTATTTTAATACATTTAATAGTAATATTTATATATTAATGTTTATTTAATTTATAGTTTATAGTATTAATTGTGGGAATTAATGTATTAATAATTATTTTTCAGTTGTTTGTTAATTAATATTAATGAATTAATTGGTAATTATTATGTTAATTGTGTAATTGTTTAGGAATGGGTGGTGTGGTTTATAGGGGAATAGGGTAGGAAGTAATGTATTTAAAATTAATGAATTAATAATTAATTGTTAAATAACAGTAATTAATTAATTAAAAATTAAATATGGCAATTGGGAAATTTATTAATTTGATATGTTAGTTTGTAGGCAGTCCGAGTGTCCAACGCAACAGCGAAGAGAAAACAAGAGAAAAAGGAACTGGGTCATCTTTTTTTTGTAATTTTTTTTTTATATCTTTTTATTCAGTAAACAATGACATTATACAGAGCAAGCAGTAAAACGCATGTGTCCATAACCTGCACAAATAGTAAGATCTGTACAATTGCAATGTCAAATTGTAGGATGCAAATTTTCTCTTTGTTGGTAACCTACAAAACAACTTAGGCTGTCGGCAGTACCTCAGTTAGTGAAGTATAAAATACATTTACGGTCACAGTGCTACATGGCATTCCAGGCTAATGTAATGATGACTTAGCAAAGAAGCTGGTAGCAATATACAGCGGCAGGGTCGCGGAGGACGCTGCAGAAGATGCCGGCATGTACATACATATGGTCAAAAACTCAGAGCAATGAATGACGGAAACGTCCGCAAGAGTGTCCAGCAGACCAACAGAGTATTGGCACAAAGTAACATAGTATGGTAGTCAGAGCACTCCCTCGGGATCAAGCATTTAGTCATATCTATGGCGCATGAGCAGGCTCAGGTGAGTCCAGTGTTTCCCTCTCCTGCACCCATTGAAGAAATGGTTCCCAGATTTCCCGCGGACGAGAGGCAGTTGGCATGGTCTCCCAGTAGATCCCAAGTTGGGTGTGCCCATATGTCACATCCGACAACCAGTCAGTGAACTTAGGGAGAGTCCTACGTCCCCAACGTATTGCCACCTGGCGTCTGGCATACAACAACAAGATGGCATGAAGTTTGCGATGTGTGGGGACTGTATCTGCCACCCACCCCAGCAAACCCAACAGTGGTGATGGCGTGTCAGCTCTCCGGAGCATCTGATTTATTGCATTCAAAATAGCTGTCCAGTAAGTCTGTATTGACGGGCAGCTCCATGCCACATGTAGGAGGTAGGCAGCCTCGGCACTGCACTTCCAGCAGTTACCGTCCTCTTTTAGACCCATGCGGTGTAGGGATTCAGGGGTACGATAATATCTATGCAAAAATTTAAAGTGGATTAATCGGAGTCTATAATTAGGTGTAAGTTCCATCAGTTGTTTGCAGCAGAAGGACCACTGGTCATCCGTCAATTGCGGGTCAAGCTCCACATTCCACCTTTGCATAGAGGTTGGGGCCACAATGGGAGATTGCTCTTGCATCACATTAGATAGGCGGGATATCAGCTTTTTGGGGGAGGCCTTGGCTAGAACATTCTGGAGAGCTTGGAGCTGCGGGGGTTCCTCTGGAAAACCATCACCGAGCGCCTTGCAGGAGGACTTCAGTTTATGGTACAGGAACTTATCTGCAAAAGATGGGGCCTGCTCTGACTCAACCAGTTGAATGTCTCTGAACAATCCGTCGGGGTACAGGTCAGCAAACGTGTGCAATGTGGTCCCTGTCAATGAAACCACCCCCCTGCTATCTTCCAGGCATGGTATCATTGGATTATGTCTGAGAGGGATCGCCGGCGCGTATAAAAGAGGAAGCCCTGCGCGCTTACGTAATTCCTGCCAGGCCCAGCGCAACATATTCGCAGTGTCTATGTCTACTGATGGTCTGGGGGCTTTATGATAGAGGGCTACGCTGATTGGAAGCGGGGATACGGCGTCCGTCTCTACTGCAACATGAGGTTGATAGGGAGTAGGGTACGCCCAAAAGTGTGCGAATTGGGCCTGCACGCACAAGGCATATAGGTGCATGTCCGGCGCGCCCATACCGCCCTGCCTTAGTGGTAGTGTTAAGAGTGACCAAGACAGCCTGGCTTGTCCGCCCGCCCACACCAATGTTAGGAGATGAGAGCGTAGGCAGTTGAAGAAATGCCTTGTCAATGGGATCGGGATGTTCACGAAGAGATATAAGAACTTTGGCAAAACCACCATTTTCACAAGGGCAATTCTGCCAGCAAGGGACAGCGGTAGTTTCGACCAAATGGCCACCTTCCCCTCTAGCCAAGTTACAGCTCTGTCAAAGTTCAGATTCCAAACATCCTGTATCTTGCGACTTATCCACACCCGAGATATTTCACTTCATCAGCCTCCCACCTTAGAGGGAATTCAGATTGTGTCTCTTGAGTGTTATCAGTGAGAGGAAAAATAACTGATTTGGCCCAATTGATTGAAATACCAGACAACCCGGCGAATTTCACAAATTCACGAAGGAGCGGATCCAGGTTCGCATGTGGGTTTGAAACATAGAGGGTCACATCGTCAGCATATAGGGAGATCAGAAGGCTGCGCGTGCTAAAACCTATCCCTCGTGTGGTGCTGTCTGATTCTAGTCGCCAGTGGCTCCATCGCGATGGCGAATAGGAGCGGGGATAGAGGACACCCCTGTCGTGTACCTCGGGACACAGGACATGGATCAGATATTAGACCATTGACTCTTACTCTCGCTGTGGGTGCCGTGTAAAGTGGGCGAATGAGTGCTATGAACATTGTACTAAACCCCATACGCTCCAGAATTCGAAAGAGATAAGGCCATTCAAGAGAATCAAAGGCCTTAGTGGCGTCTAGAAATACTGCTGCTGCCTGGACATCTGGATGCAGATAATGCAGCACCGAAAAGACGGTTCTGAGGTTGTGCGATGTGGCACGGCCAGGGATAAACCCCGATTGATCAGGGAGGGCTATCATCGGGAGCAGCAGCAGTAGGCGGTCAGCAATGATTTTCGCATATATTTTCACGTTCACATTTATGAGGGACAAAGGTCTGTATGAATCCAAAGATTTGCTGTCCTTGTCCGGTTTTAAAAGCGTAACAATGAGGGCCTCTCTCATGGATTCAGGTAATACCCCTTCTATCAAGGTTTCGGTAAAAACGGCATGTAATCTGGGCGCTAGTTCCTCCACGTACGTCTTGTAGAAGGCCGTGGTGAGCCCGTCGGGGCCCGGAGCTTTCTTTAGGGGTAAACATTTAATGACTTTGGCAACGTCTTGAACTGTGACAGGCAGGTCCATGTAGTTACGGTGGGCATCATTAAACCACACGAGGGCAATGGAGTCTAAATAGGCCTCGAGTAATTCTTGTGTTTGTGCATGTGTGGACTTATATAGTGTGGAATAGAACGTGGCAAAAGTCTTGAGTATTTCTTCCTGTCCAATAACCACGTCTCCGTTTGGATCAACTACAGTGTGCACATAAGATGGTGATGTGGTCGTGTTAATCAATCTCGCTAGTGTTTGGCTTGGCCTATCCCCCTCTCCATATCTACGCGCCTCCGCTCGCTTGCCTAGGAACTTGAGCTCTCGCTGTGCCTCCTCAGAGTAATCCAATAGTTTAGCCTTAATCTGGGATGCGATCTCAGGGGTTGGGTTATCGCAAAATGTGGTCTCAAGGTTCTTGAGGTCCCTTTCCAGGGCACCTAGGGTTCCCCTAATAGCCCTAAGAACACCTGCCTGGCATGCTATGCAATGGCCTCTGATTACCACTTTGAATGCATCCCAAAGTGTCGACTCCGTGGAGACAGAACCGACATTATTGTCAAAGTAGTTCACAATGTCCGCTCTAATCTCCTCGGTGAAGGCTCCATCTAATAGAGCGTTCGGCGGCAGGCGCCAAGTAAAGGCGCGAGTGGGGGTGCCAGGGATCCTCAGCTCAAGCAGGCAAGGGGCATGGTCGGACAACGACCCGGACAAACCTTCAACCCCAATCGTCCAAGCCGCCACATCCGGGGTAACCAACCAGAAGTCCAGCCTTGACCAAGCTGCGTGGTAGCTAGAAATGCATGTTCCTTCCCTGCCCTCAGGGTGCTGCACCCTCCAGATATCAACCAATGATCCTTCCTTTAATATGTCGTGTAGAGCAGTGCTCGAGTGCGGATGGAGGGGTCTAGGGGCACCCTTGCGGTCCATGGAGTCATCAAGCATCACATTGAAATCTCCACCCCAAATGACTGTCTGCCATTGCATTAACATTATCTGGGCCCATACTTTCCTGAAAAACTCTGGGTCATCGATATTGGGACCATACACTGCCGCTAGTACCAACGGCCTACCCATGAGAGTCCCATGGAGTACCACATACCGCCCATCCGCGTCACAGGATATTGTGTGTTCCTTCCAGTCAAGGCCTCTCCGCATAAGCATTGACACCCCACGGGCATAGTTGGAGAATATGGCCGAGTATATGTGACCCCATCGCGAGTGTTTAAGTTTGGGCGATGGTGTGCTATTCAGATGCGTCTCCTGTAAAAAGCCTATGTCGATATTATGCCTCTGTAAGTAACTATGCAGTAGCCTCGCCTTTCTACCGTCCTGCAAACCACGAATATTCCATGTTAATACCTTAGTCACTGCCATTTATCTATATCCAGTCTTCTGTGAAAATAATATACATCTACCACACCATGACCACACAAAACTGCGGCATCAACTGTACCTCCAAGGCACTGACCCACAGCCAAACAGCCTAATAACCCACCCCACCCCCCACCCACACCAACCCCGCCAATCAGGTTGTGAAAAAACCCACCCCAAAACGCACAGTGCGTAAAAACAGGTAAACAGATAAACAGTGGGAGACACCCCTTGGGGGACAGGCATCCGGAGCTTACAACCCCGTTTGCACAGGGTGACTGCGTACTATTACGTAAGACCTAAGGCACTGAGATACAATTAAGGTTACAGCTGCAAAATTAGAGACTTGCATAACAGAAGCGTAACCTGGTAAACAGTCATATCAATTATAACAGTTATGATGTCAGCATTAAAGAAAAAGCTAGGTGAGGAGCGCATTCAGTGTGATCTACAAGCAGCGCTAAGCACCCGCCTGTTATAATGGTTGTGGGCACCAATCAGTCAGTCATTGTCACTCAATCGCGCCTCAGCTCCCTCAGCAGTCCCAGTTTTCTTTTTGGATTTAGAACCACATATGTGCTTCGCAAATTTAAGGGCAGAGCGGGCATCAGTGAAGTAGCTTGCAGTTCCTTCATGCACCACACGCAACTTGGCGGGGTAAAGGAGGGAGTATGGGAGGCCCGCCTGCAACAGTAGGCGCTTCACCGGGATAAATTCTTTTTGGGCCGCCTGCACCAAGGGCGTGAAATCTGGGAAAAAAGACAAATGATTACCTTTGTGTACAATTTTGCCCTTTTCCCTCGCCAGCCTGAGTATGAGGTCTCTGTCCTGATAGTTCAGCAACTTAACAAGGATTGGTCGTCGTGTTTCCCCAACCGGCGGCTTTTTCCCTAGCGCCCTGTGCGCTCGTTCAACAGTGAACACAGGTGATAGGTTGGGATCAAAGAGCTCATGCAACAAGTCTGTAATAAAGACCTCCATTTTCCCGATTGCTGTAGTCTCCGGAATGCCCGTGACACGAACGTTGCATCTTCTGGAGCGTGCTTCCAAATCGTCAGCCTTGGCGCGCAAATCTTCTAGCTGCTTCTCCATGTTTGTGAACCTCACCTTTGCGTCCTGTTGAAATTCACAGCATTCGGTGTGTCGGTTTTCAAGGCAGTCCAGCCTAGTTTTGTGTGTACTGACCTGTGCCCTCACCGAGTCCAGCTGGGCGGTCATTGCATCCAACTTAGTGTCTATGCTCCGCAAGCTGGAATGCACCTCCAACATCAGCGCTTTAACATCCATGTCTTGCTCAGTAGTAGTCGTCTCCATTTCCACCGCACCGGGGTCAGGAGGTTGTGGCTTGTTTTGGCGCTTCTGTTCAAAATTTATGCGCGGTTGCCTGGTATCCCCTTTGCCCATCTTCCCAGGCTGGGCAAGGCACTCGTAAGCTCCTCGGGTTTGCTCGCCTGTAGCGCCGGTACGTTATAGCTTGCGCAGGCCGAAGGCGTAAGTGATGCAGGGGGCACAGCCTGTAGCCCCGGAGTATTGCGCTGAGTTTCGCAAACTGTATTTGCAACAATTGAGCCAGCCTCGACAGGAGTCTTTTATTTTGCGCCGACTGCAATGTCTCTGTGTGCTGAATAGGATGTGAATGGTAAAGGCTGGGGGAACCCAATGCAGGATGGATGGTGCGGGCAGGGGCAGTCACCCCCCAAACCTCTCGATGAACCCCTGGAAAGATCCACAACAGCCGCCAAGCCCCACCAGGGACACAGGGGGGAGTCCTGCCAATAGGTCTGTCAAGCTGCGTGCTCAGGGATTGCACCAGTTCTGCATTGCTGCCGGTCTCCACCTCTCTTGTTCAACGAGCGCCCGCCATCTTGTCCCGAGGCCTCAAGGGTCAAGCACACTCACCAACGGCGGCACCCGCTCAGGGACTCGGCAGGAGTATGGTCGCCTCTATCCCGACTTCAGATATTTCCCCAGCATCTCAGTGCAATTGCATGATCGCGGGGCCAGCGCCAGGGGAGCGTCGTGTCATCGCGTCTCTCAGGCAGCAGGGTCCGGCCACGGAGCACAGGATAACCCGATCCAAATGGCGGGTGCCAGCACCGGCGAGCCCCGAATCCACAAGTAATTTTCAGGTCGCCGCCCAGAGGAAGGTAATTCCGGACTGTGTTGGTCCGCGGGTATGTACTTATCCTCTCTGCGTGGGTCCGCGGGTCAGAATGGGCTAAGCCATAGTGTCTCCGTCGCCCCCGGGCTCAATTGCGGTCCGGCGCCCAGCAAGAACACCTCTCCCTCGGCCTTCGTCCGCGCGTTTTCCCGGAGGTCACAGCCAGCGCTCCCGACTCTCAAATCTGCCACGCTCCGAGCCCCAAAAGGTATCAGCTGACTCCTCTTGGGACCTACTTTCCAACTGTGCAGTAGAAATCGATGTGCCAGGTGGTCTAAAAGGAGTAATGAAGGATTAACGCCGCTGTCGGCGGAGCTCGCTTATTCAGCGGCCATCTCGCTGCTCGGTCGGCCACGCCCCCCCAACGGGGTCATCTTTAAACTCTTTCCAAAGTACCTTTATTTCAGGTCTTAGGTCTATTTTCTTTATAGAGAAGTTTCGCTTAGTCAAGGTTATAGAAATGAAAGCAACAAACAAAAAATATAAAACCAAAACAAAACAACTGATGAGGAAGGTCGGGTGTCAGCGTCAGGGCAGAGCGTCTACTTCTTTTTTCTACTTGGTCTTTGGTCTTGCTGCTCTTTTCTTACTTCTCCTCGTCAGGCTCCAAGGAAGGCAGAGAGCAAAAAAAAAAGGGACCGGGGTTAATCACACCTGTCTTTTTAGCGGCTACAGTGTGCTACCACCACCAAACGTGTGAAAGGGAAAAAGGCTAAAGAGTAAGGGGAAGGGTGTGCAAGGGAGGGAGGCCGGCAATATCAGTGCTACCCCTTATCACGCCACCACCCCCACCAGAATGCGCCCCTTAATGGCACTTGCCTTGGGCCACGACCCGTCAACAGGGTCGTGGCATTTGAACCCGGGGCGTCCTCTCCCCTCCTTGGGCCGCTGGGTATGTGCGCCGTATACACTCTTGGGTGGGTCTCCTTCGGGGTCCTCTCTCACTGGGACTCGTCTCCGCTTGGCTCTTCCGGCAGCTTCTCTTTGGGGGTCGGTCCGTCCTGCGGCTTGCCTCCGCTGGCCTCCTTCGACAGCTGGTCTCCGTTTTCCTGATCGATGGGCGTCTTGGCTCCCGCTGAACTCCAGGTCACGGCGTTCTGACTGTGCCGCCCCTCCTTCGTTGGTGGTGAGTTTTTATCGTCACTCCTCTGTTTCTGGGCTCCACATCACTACACAGAACTAGACCGCTGGCGGCTTCCGGTCTGGTCTGGGAGTCCTTGCCCGTTGTTCTCCACTTCTGGTTGTCTGCTTCGGTGGTTTCCCGTTCCTCCTCACAGAGTTGTAGGGTTTATAGTGGTAAATAGTGGGAAGTAAATTATTGTTAATTAATTAATACGTTGTTGTTAATTGATAATAATTTAATAACGTAAAATTAATTATGGAAATTGTGTAATGATTTTTAAGTGTGTGTTGTGGAATTTTTTGGGGTGGAGGGTGGAAAGTATTCAGGTTTTATTAATTAATAATTAGTTACTCATTATTATTCATTTCTTAATTGATAAATGTTTATTGTAATGGTTTACTTTTATTTTGTGTGTGGATTTTGGTGTTATAGGGGTAATGTTTGGTGAGTAAATTAATTTTTAACTGTTTTAATTTGTTTTTTAATTAATAATATTTTCTCATTTGATAATTACTTATGTTAATTATGGAGGTACACTTTTTTAGAAATGTAGATGTGTTTTGTGATTTATGTGGTGTTATATGAAGGAAGTCAAAAATATAAATTTTATATAACAGTTAATGTTTTTCATTATAATTAATTTCTATTAAATATAGTTATTTTTTGGAAAGTCATTTTTTACATTTTTATAAAATAATGTTTGCAGGTAATTTTTTCGATTTTTTTAACCATTATAATATGTTTCAATCCTTTGTAATTTTTATTATTTTTATATATGTTTTCTTTTTTGTTTTAAACGTGTTTTGTATTGTATTTGATATTTTGTTTGTTTTTAATTTGGGTTTACTTCAGTGGGAATATAAATTTTTACCCCGCGGCTATCCAATACTTTCCCTACTTTTGCACTCACTTGAGTGGGAATAGTAATTTTTACCCCTCCGCTATCCAACACTTTCCCTACTGTTGCGTTCACTGGAGTGAAAATAGTTATTTGTACCCCTCCGCTATCCAACACTTTCCCTACTATTGTACTCACTGGAGTGGGAATAGTAATTTTTACATTTGTGCTATCCAACACTTTCCCTAATGTTGCACTCACTGGAGTTGGAATAGTAATTTGTACCCCTCCGCTATCCAACAATTTCCCTACTATTGCGCTCACTGGAGTGGGAATGGTAATTTGTACCCCTCGCTATCCAACACTTTCCCTACTGTTGCACTCACTAGAGTGGGAATAGTAATTTTTACATCTTCGCTATCTAACATTTTCCCTACTGTTGCACTCACTGGAGTGGGAATAGTAATTTTTACTCCTCTGGTATCCAACACTTACCCTACTGTTGCACTCACTGGAGTGGTAATAGTAAATTTTACCCCTCCGCTATTCAACACTTTCCCTACTGTTGCACTCACTGGAGTGGTAATAGTAAATTCTACCCCTCCGCTATTCAACGCTTTCCCTACTGTTGCATTCACTGGAGTGGGAATAGTAATTTTTACCCCTCCGCTATTCAACACTTTCCCTACTGTTGTACTCACTGCAGTGGGAATATTAATTTGTACCTCTCTGCTATCCAACACTTTCCCTACTGTTGCACTCACTAAAGTGGGAATAGTAATTTTTACCCCTCCACTATCCAACACTTTCCCTAATGTTGCAGTAATTGGAATGGAAATAGTAATTTTTACCCCTACGCTATCCAACACGTTCTCTACTGTTGCACTCACTAGAGTGGGAATAGTAATTTTTTCCTCTCCGCTATCCAACACTTTCCCTACTGTTGCACTCACTGGAGTGGTAATAGTCATTTTTACCCCTACACTATCCAACATTTTCTCTACTGTTGCATTCAATAGAGTGCAAAATGTAAGTTTAAACATTATTAAATATTTTAATGTTTTAATTTATAATATAATGTTTTTATTAGATTTTATGTTATAGGTGTATGTGTGTATATATATATATATATATATATATATATATATATATATATATATGTATATATATATATATATATATATATATATATATATATATATATATATATATATATATATATATATATATTAGCAACAATCCTCCAACCACTTGAAAGAAAGGAGCCCAAGCGGGGAAATACAGGTGAAGTTCTTTATTGGATATCCTTACAGCTGGGCAAAATGCATTTCGGAATCATTATCCTTCTTCAGACGCCTTTAGCTGCTGTACCTCCTGTCCAAAGCGCCCAGTTCAAATAATGGCAACCTTTATACAGTTCCTTACTGACGCCGCCCCCACTCATGTGACCATCCTCTATGTTAGAGTCTATGGGGAACTCCAACTCCCAGAATGCTGTGTACCTGGTGTGGCGTGACAGGGGAAACAAAAGTTGAATCTCTGTGTTCATGGGCGTTAGTAGAGCTTGGCACTTGTGTAGAGGTGAATACTCTGGCATCCGAACCCCTCGAGTCCCCGCGTAACGCTTCAACCATCCGGGCGTGGGTTCGCTGGGGCATGGGTTGGCGACAATGCACCAGCACCTCCGTGTAGTCACGGTCCGCTGTCCCGCGGTGTCCCTTGCAGTTCCAACGCTCCGAAGGTGTGCTGCCTGTAGCCAATACCTTGGCGGAAGAGAAACCTGCTTGCGCAGAACACCAGTGAAGCAGGCAGCCACTTGATGAGGCGGGGATCTTTGGCGTGTCTCTGGCTGACACGGAAACATTAGCAACAATCCTCCAACCACTTGAAAGAAAGGAGCCCAAGCGGGGAAATACAGGTGAGGTTCTTTATTGGATATCCTTACAGCTGGGCATAATGCATTTCGGAATCATTATCCTTCTTCAGACGCCTTTAGCTGCTGTACCTCCTGTCCAAAGCGCCCAGTTCGAATAATGGCATCCTTTATACAGTTCCTTACTGACGCCGCCCCCACTCATGTGACCATCCGCTATGTTAGAGTCTATGGGGAACTCCAACTCCCAGAATGCTGTGTACCCGGTGTGGCGTGACGGGGGTAACAATATATTTATTTGTAAATTTTCATATAAAATTTTAAAATAAATATAAATTATTAGTTTAATTGTTTTAAAGTAAAAATACATTTATGTATTTCTTTTTATATATGTATGCTTACATTTTTTAAATTAAATTTATTTATTATATTTGTTAAAATGTACATTACATCTAAATAATTTTTTTAAGTAATTTTTATTATTTAATTTATTTAACATTATTTTTTTATATATAAAAACAGATATTTTGTACATCGATATTTTTAACATCGATATTTATTTTCTCTATATTTTAGTCATTTACATTATAAAGATAGGATATTGATATTTTCACTATCAATATTTTGTGTCAATATTTGTGTATGGGGATATTTTGGTAATTGATATTATGTCAGTGACCCGGCACACGTAGGGTTTAAAGATGTTCAACAGCAATTTTATTCTTTTTTCTTTTTCAAGCAAAGTGCAAGTGCGTCATATATATATATATATATATATAGGTAGTTATAGTTAGGACCTAGTTTCCTTAGGAAATCCACAACATTCTATTGGGAATAACTTTGGCGTCGGTTGAGGAATTTGCGTGTAATTTTCCAAAATTTAGGCCAGCTCTGCTCCGCTCCTTCCCTGGAAGTTTCGGGGGGATTTGTTATGCGGGGGCCGAGAAAAAAGGGGGGTCCCAAAACGTGTTTTCCCCATGTTAATTTCCATAGGATGTTCAGACATGGCTACAGCCCGAACCGCTGAATGGAATTACACCAAACTTTGCAAAATTGTAGGGAATGGTACGCAGAAGTGCCTTTGCTATATTTGGTGAAAATTGCTCCAGTGGTTTTTACGAAAATTAACTTCAAAAAAATGTATATATCTATATGCGCGCTCCGAGTGCTTAGGGGTACGCGTACCGGTAAGCGCACCCGGCGCACCACGGAAGTGCGCGAGCGGAAAGCTGATTGGCTCTCGGGTGTCTGTCAACATTCCAAACAGTCTGGAGAGTCCGCCATCTTGTGTCTCGGTAGAATCGAGACACAAGAGGTGAAAAAAAAGGGGGAATTGATTAAAAGGGGGCAGGGTAGACACCCCCTGACCCCCTAGGTTTTCTGAGGGGGGCCTAGAAGGACCCTGAAGGGCAAAAAAAAATTTAATTTTTTTAAAATTTTCGCGGGGTAAGCGCTGGGTGCGTTCCCATGTACGCTTCCAGGTACGCGTACCCTGAGCGCACCACGGGGAAGAACAGTGAAAGAAAATAGTGTAAAATAAGAATTTAGAGTGCTTAGAGGTAGGGTAGCTCTGAAAAGAGCTGTTGTGTTATGTGGGTGTTTTTTGTACCTACAAGTAGGTACCGATGCAGAGTCTAAAATTCAAGAGGAAGACTCTATTCCCCTCATCTGTAAAATGTACACCATCTCTCCTATAGATGCCTTGCATGTTGTAACGCAAGTTGTTGTGGTATATGGAACCCATACCATAGTCTCTGAGGAAAGCAGAAACAGATTTATTCACATGTTTCCTTGCTTTCTCAATCTGTGGACAAAATTGGTTGAACCAGTTCCATTTTTGCCTTTGGCATATATTAGAATATACCAAGGCAGTTTTTGGAAAAAGTGACATCAATTGCCCAAAGATGTCCTTTAAAAGCATTTCCAGACCTACCCCAGTCAAAGTGCCCAGGTCATTTCCACCACAGTGCACAATTATGAGGTCAGGGTGTGGTAGATGCATAAAGGATTTTACCAATTGTATCAATTGGTGACATCTCAATCTTCTCTGGCCAATCCACTTATTATCCACATTTGGTAAATCAAGGTTGAGAAAGCATCTATTTGCTACATACTTCACTACCTCCGTCCCCTTGTGGTAAATTAAATTTACTTATTACCTCATTTCTGAATTTCTATGCTTAATAAATCATAATTTCTTGTCAATGCAAAGCGAGGAGTCCGTGGTGCTCAAATGAAGGAGGAGAAGACCAATAACTCGAGTTAAGGGGAGCGCTTCCAGCACCAAGCGGGCACAGGAGCAATCTCTCAAGTCCCTCTCTTGAAGTGGGGGTGTCTTTATTTTCAACAGCAGAATATTTATACAGTCTTGGTCACGAGGCAAAATAGAGGAACAAACAGGTTGTGGCAGATAGAGGAACAAAGATCAGCAAGAGGAGCAAAGTGTGAAGAAATGGGGGCGTGTCTTAGGCTTCGTGAGGGGACTTGCGATGTGAAATAGTCTGACAGTTGGAAGGGGGAGGCTTCCTCATTTGGGGTTTGTGCTCGTGCTTCATGTCAGAAACATGAACCATCTCAGCGGGGGGGGGGGCAGGAACTCATGTACTGGTTTCCCGGACTTGGCAGAAACCACAGAGACAGATGGTGAAAATGAGGAAGGCCAGGTGCAGGGGTGTCGTGCTCATGCTCGGGGTCTTGGGACACCAAAGGGTGAATTAAAAACAAAATGGTGCCGGCTTTTAATGTGGGCAATTATTAATCGCGCAAAGGGGATCGCGCAAAGTGGCATAATTAGATCGCGCAGAGGGCAGCGAAGGGGCATAATTATAGATTTTATTTCCACATTCCCTCCTTGCCCCAGAGTGTACCTACATTATATCTCAATTTGCATGAGATCATTTATACATTCTTGTAACATGATTCTTTCCCTTTCTCTCTGCTGGACAAGTGGTTTAGGAATGCATTTTGCAGCGCATAGACCGCACAGGGCAGGACCACATTGGATGCAAAGGCAGCATCCAGTTATTATCAGGAATATTATACCTGCTGCTGACAGCAGTTGCCATCCCCAGGACGAGACCGAGATGGAAGGGGGACCAGCATTCTTTTTAGGTTTGGTATTTAACATCTTGTAGGACATGGTCATGTTCCCTTGCTTGTATTCTTCACTTTCTAGGACTGTACCGGTCGCCTGAGGATCTCCCTCCTTATTAGGGTAACAGGCAGTATTGAGTACCTTGTTTAAATCCCCCCAAGGCCACCCATTCTTGCATGAATTATTTCCGTCAGGGCAGGAGGTGGGGGTAGTATCGTCAGCTGTTATGAGGGCGAACAAGGCTTCACAAGTTCCATTATAAGAGAATGGGAAAGGAAAAAGAGGCATCCCTCCCCTTTTCTGATAAGGTGGGATGCGGCCACATATCCAACAATTGGTGCTATTACTGGCCTGCTGAGTGTGGTGTAGCATCTTTATGAAGGTATTGTTTCGCAAGGCTAGTCTATGGGCTTGTTCATGAGGGGGTAGGTCGTGATAGGTGTGTTCCTGAGTGCTGTTGGGTGCATGAGAGGTGTGTTGTGTTGGAGGAAAAACAGTGTGGAGAATCCAACCAAGACACGTCATAACTGCCATGAGGAAAAATAATACTGTCAAACATATAATAGGACCATTATGTCTTTTTCTAGAGTTCATTTTTTCTTTCTCCCACATAGTCAAGGTGTTAAAATCCATTCCCATGCTGCAACCGCTTCACCACTGGACCGACGCCCAATGGTCTTAATTAGCCAGAGTCCGAATGGCAGACCTTAACTTTGATTTGTAATCCTGTTGTGGGGTTAGTTCCAAAGGCAATAAAGATTGTTCAGTCACAATGTCAGTGGGATTGGCAGGGCCATCAGCAACAGTGTCTTTTTGTCCAAAATGTTTCCGGCAATGGCTTGCGTGGAGCCAGCCCTTCCTGCCCTCGACCTTCACTGCTGTCCGTGTTGTTAGTAGTACGAGTCTTGGATTCTTCCACCTGGGCTGGAGGGGACTGGTCCGGTCGAAGTTCCTCACGAGGACCCAGTCCCCGGGTCGGATGGCGTGTTCTTCCGGGTTGGTTTTGTCAGGGAAGGTGGCAGCAACCTAAGAACGACAAGATTGGAGTGCAGACATCAAGGAAGCCAGGTAGTCAGTCAGCATAGTACTGTCAACATCAGTTATTCTTTTAGGCCTTGGCGTAACCCACATATTTGGTGGTCTGCCAAAGACCACTTCATATGGAGATAAGCCAGTTCTGGAATGGGCTACCATACGCATGTAGAAGAGGGCAACCGGTAAGGCTACCATCCAGTCCACGCCTTTGTCAGTGCATATCTTGGCCAATTTTGTCTTCAAAGTTTGGTTGTGCCTTTCTACTAGACCTGCTGCCTGAGGATGTCTTACACAGTGAAACTTCCAAGTGTACCCTAACAGAAGAGACACTTGCTTCATGAGTTCAGAGGAAAAAGGTTGGCCGTTATCTGAGTAGATGACACGGGCAAACCCATACCTCGGGGAAAACTCTCTAACTAATTGTTTAGCAGTTGTCGTTGCAGTGTAATCTGGGACGGGATAGGCTTCTGTCCATCTGGTCAGAGCACACACTACAACTAGCACATACTTGTGACCTCTACATCTCTCCATCTGGATATAGTCCATCTGGAGAACTTCAAATGGATGATCAGGGGGTTGGAATCCTCCCTGTTCCACCTTTGTGCCTTTTCCTGGGTTGAACTGATTGCAAATCATGCATTTTTTAACTTTTTGTTTGGCTGCAGCTCTCAAATGTTTGTTGTGCCATATATTCTGTATGCTGTCTAACATTGCTTTTTCTCCCAGATGCGCTGGTCCATGTATGGTGTTTACCATAACCTGTACCATGGCATCCGGTAAAAACCATACTGCTCTTTCAGGTGTCATCCAGCCTTCATCTGTAAGGACCCCTCCTTTTTCCTTCCATTCTAGTAGTTCCTGTGGTGTGGCGTGACTTTGGACATCCTGGATGTCAGAAAAGGGGTCTCGTATTGTATATTGGCGGTGTGGTATACTTAATTCTGTGTTTGCTGCTAACTTGGCTGCACTGTCTGCAGAATCATTTCCTTTTGATATTTCATCTGTTCCTTTTGTGTGCGCTTTACATTTTAGCACTGCGATTTTCTCTGGTAACTGACTGGCCTCTAAGCGGGCATTGATGAGTGTAGCATGCTGTATTCTGGACCCATGTGATGTGAGAAATCCTCTCTCTTTCCATAATGTACCGAAGTTGTGTACAACTCCAAAGGCATATTGTGAATCAGTGTAGATGTTAACTGACTTTCCTTTTGCTAAGTGACATGCTCGTGTTAGGGCTATGAGTTCTGCTGCCTGTGCCGACAGTATCTCTATCTTGTGTGCTTCTAAAGTGTCTGTACCATTTGTGACGGCATAGGCTGCTGCTAATTCTCCTGTGGGGAGTCTCATACATGAACCATCAACAAAGAGTGTCATTTCTGCCTTAGCAAGGGGAGTATCTTGTAAATCTGGTCTTGGTTTGGTAACTAAATCAATTATGTCAATACAATCGTGAATTTCTTCAGTAGGAGAGGTCAGTGGCAACAGTGTTGCTGGGTTTAAAATGTTGCAGCGTCTAATCTCAATGTGTGGCTGAAAAAGTGTCATCTCATATCCGGTGAGTCTGGCTATTGTCAGATGCTGTGTTTGTGTTCTGTTTAACAGAAGTTCTACAGCGTGTGGGACCTGAACTATCAGATGATGTCCCAATACAATAGAATCGCTTTGTCTAATAGCTTGTGCAGTAGCTGCTACTGATTTTAGACATGCAGGCAATGCTTGTGCTACTGGATCTAATGTGCTTGAAAAATAACCACATGGTTTATGTTTGTCTGCTTGAAGTTGGGTCAGAACTGATAGTGCTGTACCTGAGTTTTCTGTTACAAATAATGTAAAATCTTTGGTGTAATTAGGTGTTGCCAGCACTGGGGCTTGACACATAGCTTTTTTAAGAGACTGAAAGGCTTGCGTGTGTTCATCTGTCCAGGGTAATTGTGGAGTAGCGCCAGCTTCGAGTGTTGTCAGCTGCACTAACGGTTTGGAAATGAGTGCAAATTGTGGGATCCACTGTCTACAATATGAGGTGAGACCAACAAAGGCTCAAACTTGTTTCTGTGTTGTTGGTTGTGGTATTTGTTGTATGAGTTGGATGCGTTCCTGTGTAAGCTGCCTAACCTCCTTTGACAGCAAGTGCCCTAAGTATGCCACTTGCTGTAAACAAAATTGGAGCTTACCAGGGGAAACTTTATGGCCATTTGCAGCTAGGAATTCTAGTACTAGTAGTGATGCTTCAGCACATGCTGCGTCAGATCTGGCCGTAATGAGGATATCATCAACATATTGTAGTATGGCTGTATCCGTGGGCATTTGAACAGTATCTAGTTGTCTTTTTAATGCTTGGCTATATACGCTTGGACTCTCTGTGAAACCTTGAGGAGCTCTTGTGAATTGGAAACTTCGTCCTTGTAAGGAGAAGCCAAAAAGGTATTGACTGTCTGGGTGAATAGGTATGCTAAAGAATGCGTTTTTCAAGTCAATGACTGAAAAATGCGTTGCTTCCGCATCTATGGCTGTGAGTAGGGTGGAGATGTCTGGAACCACAGGGTGTTGTGGAACGACATTTATTGAGCTCTCTCAAATCCACCACTAGTCTGTAGACAGGTGGTGTTCCTGGTTCCACTTTTTTATGAACTGGTAAAACAGGGGAATTGCAAATGTTAGAAGTTGTTTCCTTAATCACACCTGACTGTATTAGGTCCTGAATAATTAACATTAATGCTTGTTCAGCCTGAGGTGGAATTTTGTATTGCCTTATGTGTGGTAGTTGGGCTCCCTCTTTCAGTGTAACCTTGTGAGGTGTTATTTCCATACATCCTACTGTGGTGGAATCAGTGGCCCACAGGGTGTGTGGCAAATCTTTCAAACGCTCATCTAATTCTCTACTTGTGTAGTGGCCCTTGAAATCTCGCAGAAATAGTCTGACATCTGTAGGTGAGCAAACAATGACAGCTCCTAATTCTTTCAATGTTTTTATACCAAGCAAGTTTTCTGGACATGATTTTGTCAATATAAGATCTGTAGTTGTCATGAGGGGACCAACCTGCAAGGGCAGTGGCTTTGACGTGACGTTTGTCACAGGTTGTCCCGAGAAACCCAGAGAAATACTTTTTGAACCCGAGAGAGGAGCCTCTGGGACCTCTTGATGGCTTATTGTTATTTTACTGGCCCCAGTGTCTAGTAGAAACTTCCTATCCTCCCCAAGAAGTCGGACCTCTATAAATGGACTTGTCTGATCTACTGGAATGGGGATTAGGGGCAGTTTGTCATCTTCTCTCTCTGGGCAACATCATGAGAAATCTGGGTAATATTCAGTGTAGGCGCTGTCTATAATATTCATTTGGGCCATTTGTGTTGTCAGTGGAACTGAAGGTGTTGAACTGTCTAGGGAACCATTCTGTTTTGGCTGATATGGGCGTGGCTGGGTCTTACCAGTAGCCAAATTGTGCTTTAAGACAGGGCAATCTTTAACGAAGTGTCCCATCTTTTTGCAATAATTACAAGTGCTTTTTATATTTGTCTGGCTACTTGGTGTCTGTTGACGCTGGGGTGCAGTTTGGGCTACTAATGCTTTCATCTTTGTGTCTTTCATGCGTTTCTTATCATTTTCTTCTTCATCCCTAATGCGATTCTGGTGATATTGTAGCATTTGTAACACCTGTGGAGGTGTATGTGCTTGCCAGGTACTTTCTACTTTTAGTACTCTGTCCTTAATGGCTGGCAAGGCGTTATCTACTAATTTGGAAACAAACAGATGCGGGTAAGCTTCACTTGTCGGCGTAAGGCCGCTATTTACCGCAAAACACTTTTCAAGTCTAGTGTAATAATCTCCTATGTCTTCACCATGTTTCTGTTTGCAGGAGGAAATGGCATCCCAGTCCTCCTTTTTCACTGTTAGTAACTGTGGTAGCACCTTTAAAATAGTGCCAGGAAGTGCTTTTAGTCTGTCTCCTATACCTTGACCTGCTACTCTAGTATTTTCGTCATTCTGAAGTTCAGTCCATCTAATGTGTTCACCTGCTACTTCCCAATCTTTTTCTCTTAGTTTGTCATATATACCTGATGGCAACAATAATTTCAGAATTGCTGTGATATCAGAAAGAGTATATGTTCCCATCATTAATACATCTCCTAATTCCTTAAAGAATCCAGCAGGATCCTTTGAGTGGGAGGGAACCATCTCTTTCATCCTTAGTAACTCAAGTTTTGTCAAGGGTACATAAATGAAGACGCGTTGTAGCGCTCCATTTGTGTCAGCTCTGGGGTGGACCTCTCTCATGGGGAACTGGCGTGTTTGAGGAAGTCTATTAGTTGATCCACACATATTATGGGGAGATCTATATCCAGTCACTTTCTGGTATTTCTGTCTAAAATCTATAAATGTGTTGAGAAAAACTGAACTATTGTGGAGGAACATGTTATCAGCGCAGTCAGACAGAAAATCTTTGAGTCTTGGATCATGTTTAAAATGAGTGTCATTGAGTGTGATTTATTTATTTATTTATTTTAAAAATTTATAAAGCGCAGCATCTACCCGTGGGTGTCTTGGCGCTATGACTCAGCTAGCGATCTCTGATTGAGCATATGTCTACCTTAGGAAGTGTTGTCCTGAACAGTTATGAGATGAGATGTTGTACCATGTAGAGACTTGCTAATCTTTGATGTGAGCGTGGTAATGCTAGAAAAAGCTGGGCTATGAGATCATTGTCATATATCTTATATTGAGAGACCCATAGGGTCGCAGTTCTGGCTATTTCCTCCTCCTCCGGTGTAAGCGGAGGTTCCTGGTCTAACCAGTAGTCTAATGCATTGGATGTATTTTCAAATAACTCATCTGGAGATGACCGTTCAGAGTGACCTTGGAGGAATGTAGGCGGGGGTGTTCGTGAATTAGGGGCGGAAGAACGAACGGGTAGGACTTTTTCAGCAGGTTCAGTAATTTCCTCCTCAAGTTTCTTATTCTCTTCATTTGTTTGCAAGTTTTGCAGAATACAGGTCACATTACGGGTGAACCTGTCTAGTGCATCATTTATAAGTTCTAGACTAGTGTGGTCGGATGCGGAATCTAATAAGTCAAAAAGTGAAACTGGTACATTTCTTTCCTCTGCTTGTATGTGTTTTATGAAACAGCAAAGGAGGAACCTATACATGTGCATTTTTACAGGGTGTGATCTTCTTGTAGTCATAGCGTTAATGGCTTGTGAGTTCTCTCCAGTACGAAGAAACTCAGAGGCCGCTTGAAGAAACGTGTCAATTGCTGGTAGATGTCTTATTTCTTCCCAGGAGTCATGAAGTATTTTACTTATTCGGCCCGCCTCCCCTGTGTTGCTCGGAGTCGGGTCATAGGGGTAGTCGGGAATTGTTTTACCTGGGTCTGGACCTACGGCACCCCCTTCTGGAGTGAGAGGTGGTGCGTTATTTTGTGAAAGGGGTGGCGGAGGCAGAGGGTGTTGAATGACTGGAACTTCATAGGGTGGTGGAGTATCTAAGAGAAAATTAGTAAAAGTATCCTCTGGTAGTGGGGCTGTAGGCTGTGCTGATGCAATGTTAAGGTTTTCAGGTGCAGATGGCAATACAGGATAAAAACCAGTAGAAATGGCTGATTGTTCCCTTTTATTCCTTTCACTAACTACTTCTTTCCCTATTTCTTGTAACTGTTCTTTCTTGGCCTGCTCTGACATTCTCTTACCCTTTTCAACTTTATGCAATTCCTTCTGTTGCCTCCTATGGGCTTCTTTTCTCCATAATTCTACTGAGTCACTCTGTGACTGGCGGACTCTCTTTTTCTTCCATAACTGTTCCTCTAATTTCATAATACACTCCGTATCAAAACTACCATTTTCAGGCCATCTATATCTGAGTTCTAGGTCTTTAGTATATTCTACCCATAGATCACAATAAATAAGTGCACCGACACCATGTTTTGCATACATGAAGTGTCCTGGAGTATCCCGAGGAGGAAGGGGAATTTCCTTCTCAAGAATACTCCTTTTGGTTGCCATCTTACGTATTTTCGAGAAAATAGGCATGATGGCAAGACTTTCAAAGATTTTAGAAGTGAGAAAAACACAAACAGAACAAATATCTTTACCGTACCCACGAAAGAGGTGAGTCCGTCTTTTATACTAGTTTAGCAGTCCTCACAAAATAAGTGAGAAACCCACAAAAAACATGTATCTTTACCGTGCCCACAAGGTAGTGAGTCCGTCTTTTATACTAGTTTTAGTAGTCCTCACCAAAGATAGGTGAGAAACCAACAAAACGCGTATCTTTACCGCCCCCACAAAAGCTGTGGGTTCGTTTTTATACTTTTCAGCAGTACTTACCGAAAAATAACTGGAAGGCCTCTTGAAGATTTTGGGAAAACGCGGCACGCAGTTTCAAGGTGGGATTTGTAGAACCTCGGACTCGTCTGCTTCGCAGGTTGGGCTTCGGTTCAGGACGTTCCGCTATTTCCTCACCGCCTCGTGTGGATGCTGGGCCGCAGTCGGTCCCCCTCTTCGCCTCGAGGGAGTTAGCGGGAATTCCCCGCGTTGTGCACTTTTGAAGTCCATCAACGGTCAGGAGGGGACAGTACCGGGTCCAATATTGCCGGCGCGTGGGGGAAAGGGAAGGTCCCTGTTCCGGGCGTCAATTAATGTGGTAAATTAAATGTACTTATTACCTCATTTCTGAATTTCTATGCTTAGTAAATCATAATTTCTTGTCAATGCAAAGCGAGGAGTCCGTGGTGCTCAAATAAAGGAGGAGAAAACCAATAACTCGAGTTAAGGGGAGCGCTTCCAGCACCAAGCGGGCACAGGAGCAATCTCTCAAGTCCCTCTCTTGAAGTGGGGGTGTCTTTATTTTCAACAGCAGAATATTTATACAGTCTTGGTCACGAGGCAAAATAGAGCAACAAACAGGTCGTGGCAGATAGAGGAACAAAGATCAGCAAGAGGAGCAGAGTGTGAAGAAATGGGGACGTGTCTTAGGCTTCGTGAGGGGACTTGCGATGTGAAATACGCTGACAGTTGGAAGGGGGAGGCTTCCTCATTTGGGGTTTGTGCTCGTGCTTCATGTCAGAAACATGAACCATCTCTGCGGGGGGGGGGGGCAGTAACTCATGTACTGGTTTCCCGGACTTGGCAGAAACCACAGAGACAGATGGTGAAAATGAGGAAGGCCAGGTGCAGGGGTGTCGTGCTCGTGCTCGGGGTCTTGGGACACCAAAGGGTGAATTAAAAACAAAATGGTGCCGGCTTTTAATGTGGGCAATTATAAATCGTGCAAAGGGGATCGCGCAAAGGGGCATAATTAGATCGCGCAGAGGGCAGCGAAGGGGCATAATTATACATTTTATTTCCACACCCTCACTCTCTCAGTCCCCTTCCCTCATGCTCACTACCTTTAACTCACCTATACTCCCTCACATACCTTTCTATGCTCCCTCACTCAGTCCCCTTCTCTCACTCTTTCCTTCACTCCCTCTGTCTCCTCACTCCCTCACTCCCCTTATCTCACGCTCACTTGCCTTTACCCAACCTCTATCACCCCTCTTTCCTCAACCTCACTGCTCTTCTCTTATCCTTCCTCACCCCCGTTCCCTTACTCCGCTTTCCTCACTTATCCTCATTCCCCATGTTCACTCCCCTTCCCCTCACTCACCTCCCACACTCACCTTCTTTCAGTCCCCCTGCTTCACTTCCCTTCCCCTCTCTTTTCCTTTCTTCGCTCCCTCACTCATTTCCCTTCCCTAACTCACCTTACTCCACTTCACTCACTCCTTCTCTCACCCCCACTGTCCTCTCACATCCTCACTCCCCTTCTCTCACTTTCTCTCTCTTAGCCTCACTCTCTCCGTCCTCTCACTGTCTCACTCCTCTTCCGTCACGCTCACTCCCTATAACTCAGCCACACTCCCTCACTTATCTTTCTTTGCTCCCTCACTCAGTCCCTTTCTGTCACTCTTTCCTTCACTCCCTCTATCCCCTCAGTCCCTCACTCCCCTTGTCTTACCCTCACTCACTTTTATCCACCCTCTTTCACCCCTCTTTACTCACGCTCTCTGCCGTTCTCTCACCCTCCTTCACCCCCGTTCCCTTACTCCGGTTCATTCACTACCCCTCAGTCCCCATCCTTCTCTCCCCTTCCCTTTACTTTCATCCCCCACTCACCTTC
The DNA here is from genome assembly GCF_964261635.1 of Lissotriton helveticus. Taxonomy (NCBI): domain Eukaryota; kingdom Metazoa; phylum Chordata; class Amphibia; order Caudata; family Salamandridae; genus Lissotriton; species Lissotriton helveticus. Next base: position 252,785,849 of record NC_136068.1, on the reverse strand, counting down.
TCTCAGTACCTATGCTTCAGTCCTCTTCCCCTCTATTCCCTTCCTTCACTCACTCACTTATTCCCCTTCCATCACTCACCTTACTCCACTTCACTCACTCCTTCTCTCACTCCCTCTGTCCTGTCACATCCTCATTCTCCTTCCCTCACTCCCTTTCTCTTAGCTTCACTACCTCCGTCCCCTCACTCTCTCAGTCCCCTTCCCTCATGCTCACTACCTTTAACTCACCTACACTCCCTCACTTACCTTTCTATGCTCCCTCACTCAGTCCCCTTCTCTCACTCTTTCCTTCACTCCCTCTGTCTCCTCACTCCCTCACTCCCCTTATCTCACGTTCACTTGCCTTTATCCACCCTCTATCACCACTCTTTCCTCAACCTCACTGCACTTCTCTTACCCTTCCTCACCCCCGTTCCTTTACTCCGCTTTCCTCACTTATCCTCATTCCCCATGTTCACTCCCCTTCCCCTCACTCACCTCCTACACTCACCTTCTTTCAGTCCCCCTGCTTCACTTCCCTTCCCCTCTCTTCTCTTCCTTCGCTCCCTCACTCATTGCCCTTCCCTCATTCATCTTACTCCACTTTACTCACTCCTTCTCTCACTCCCTCTGTCCTGTCACATCCTCATTCTCCTTCATCAATTCACCCTCACTCACTCCCCTTCTGTCATTTGTTCCTTCAGTCTCTTTCTCCCCTTCACATACATTCTTTTTTTTTAAAAAATAAAAAAAATATAAAGAATATAGCTCTTTTTGGAGAATTGGAGGTAGTTCTAAAAAGAACTTTTTTTTCTTCTTTTTTTGATGTTATATATTTTTTTTTAACTTTTTTAGAACGATTTTAAACTTTTTGGGTGTTTTTTGGGGAGAAAAACAAAACCAGGGAATCCAAAACTGCTCAACAGGAGCAAAAAAAAAGGGAAAAATTAGTGGTGGGTGGAGCAGCGGTGGTCTTCTTTTTTACGAGCAATACGTTCTATGCTCTGCTCCCCATAGCAAAGCAGTTTGTCGCAGTCCATGCAGACAATTTTGATACCTGCAAAGACCGGCTGTATATTCGGGACCAATCTTGCAGCTTGACTTCCCGAAGGTGTTGCTCCACCAGTCGAGGTGCTGCCGCCATCTGCTGGGGGATTGCGTGCCAGGTCCCTGACACTCTCCCTTGCATAGTTGATGGGGTGTCTCCTTTCAACATGCCTTAATAAAGTGGAATTCCCAAAGCTGTATTTTTTATTTGGATTCCCACGTGATAAGGTGGTGCCACAGATCTTGCAGCACACCTTTGCCGCATTTACCTTCTTTTCTCCTTCGGGGAAGGTAAAAAATTTCCAGATGAAGTGTTCCATGACTTTGCGCCGAGGAGGGTCCTCAGGCAAAAAATCTTCTTCTGAGTCACTGGAGGTTGGTTGTCTTCCAGCCATTGTTGTGAAAAAGAAAAGATGCTGCAGATGATCCAAAGAACACCTCTTGCTCTCTCCAAGTTCAAAGTGATAGCGAGGGAAATGGGTGGGGGCTTTCAATATTTGGAAAAAAAAACTGTTATGAACCAATGAAAAGTGTTCTTTTAAGGTCACATGGCTTGACGCGCTTACGCTACGCGCTCCGGAGCGCTTCCGGGTGCGTTTACGCGGCACGTACGTCGGCACTTACGGAGGCACTTCCGGGAGCGCTTACGCAGCGTGTCACAATGACGTTTTACTTGATTTTCGTAAATGTGTTTAGAGTCAAAATACGGTTTTAATAAATAAAAAATACTACTGTTATGAGTATGCTACTGAATGTCTTGCATTACTATTTACTTTAAATACATAATTATATTTTTTTCGCACGCAGGAATAGCGCTCTCGCTACGTGTACGGGTGGGTTTACGGGTGCGCGTACCCTGAGCGCTCCAGGGTAAAAAGATTTTTTTTTAAACACAGGAAAAATACATAGAAAAAATAATGTTAGAAAAATATACATTATTTAAATAATTTTATAAAAATTATAATAATTAATAGCTATAAAAAATAGCTATTTAAAAAACGTAATAATTTACTTTAAAAACCATAGGTTACAAACTCGTTATAGTTAGAAATTAGCTTTTAAAAAACCTTTGAAATTCACTGAAAAAACCATAGGTTTAACACTCGTTATAGTTAGGAATTAGCATTTAAAAAACCTTTGAAATTCACTGAAAAAACCATAGGTTTCACACCAGTTATAGTTAGCTGAACATTTTACTCATACAAAACAATTGAAATTCCCACGTTAAAGTTAGTTGGACTCATTATAACTCACGCGCCCGCAATCGACTGCTGATGATGTCAGATATTACGTCATTCATGACATGGTCAGTGACATCACTGATGACATCACTGATGACATCATCCATGTGATAATACGATGCACCTCCTCACACTCTAATCTAACCTTTGATACACCCAGTGTTAAATACAAACTACCATTCCTGAAATTATTGACACACCAATACCAGTAACTACATACGCACTCACTGATTCCTAGGTCTACACACACATCCACTCATTCACCCATACAATCACTCATACATACAGACACTCTACATACAGACACTCATCAATACAACACAATCATATGCACTCATACACCTATACAGACACTCATACACTGCCACTCATCCATGGAGTTACTCACACACCTAGTCAGTCATGCAAAGAATCAATCACACTCCCATTTCCTCATCTATACAGTTATACAGACAACACCTCAAATATACAAACATATACTAACACATACTTACTCTCTTATACAATCACTGATACAAGTACACATTGATCCATACATCCACTCACACAATCACTGGCTCTCATGTATAGTCATTTATATATGCCAACTCTCACATGCACTGTGTTTACATATGTACTTACTTGGACATGTAGCACTGAGATATCCATTCACTCACCCACACAGCCATGCACACAGTCAACCGCCCATACTGCTGTTTCCACATGCACTCTTGAACCCATACACCTGGTGAATCAACTGCTCACACATCTATGCAGAGAGACACACACCTCCCAGCCACCCACACACACACTCAGACTCACATACAAATACTTTGGCAACCAATCAATAACCCACATAGCCACTCATATAGCTATTGATCAACACATGCAGCAGCTTACACAACAACAGACACACTGATGCACACATTTTTAATATTGTCCAGTAGCCTTGGAATAAATAATATTTGATAAGTCATACCAGGACAATTTTTAACTCACTGACTTTTTTCTTTTTTCACATTCATCACTCACATACCCGCTCCACTGTATCTCAGGTGTCGCAGCACACCTTGGCGGCACTCGGCTGTCAAGGTGGCCCCGATGATGAAGCATGTCACCGACCAGGTCGGTGAGTGAGGGGTTCCTTAAAAACAAAGAAGGACTTCTTCTTTCACACTAGTGTCTCATTCCACCAATATCGGCTGCTTAGCCTTATCTTTGGTGGTACTCCTCAAATTTGTGATATAGCTACCTAACCAGGGGAACGGGAGTACCCTTCCGTCCACTCAAGTGGATAAAATCCCTCTGCTCTCTATACCTTGTTAAATATAGGTTACAAATGCAGACAAGGCGAAACTAAGGAGGGACTACTAAGCCTATTCATCAATCAATCAGGGGAATTGTAAGCACGCTACTCACCAGTGAAGGTCTCAAGGGGCTGAGAGGGGGGGCGCAGGTCTGTTTAGCCGAAGAGCCAGGTCTTGAGAGTCTTCCTGAAGGTGTTCAGGGAGGGGGCGCTTCTGATGTCTGCCGGTAGCTCGTTCCAGGTCTTGGCTGCAATGTGAGAGCAGGATCTTCCGCCTGCTCTGGGTCTGTGGATACGTGGGATTTCAGCCAGTGCGAGGTTGGAAAAGAGGAGGTTTCTTTTGGGTACATGGAAGTTGATTCTGCCGTTGAGGTATTTGGGTCCGTTGTTGTGTAGGTATTTGTAGGCGAGGGTGAGTATTTTGAAGGTGACTCTTTTCTCCACGGGAAGCCAGTGGAGTCTTCGTAGGTGTTGGCTGATGTGTTCTTGCCGGGGGATGCCGAGGATGAGTCTGGCGGCGGTGTTCTGTATGTTCTGGAGTTTGCGGAGTAGGGACTTGTTGATGGCAGCTTAGAGTGCGTTTCCATAGTCCAGTCTGCTGGTGATGAGTGCGTGGGAGACTGTCTTCCTTGTCTCAGAGGGGATCCATTTGAAGGTCTTGCGAAGTATGCAGACGGTGTTGAAGCAGCTGGATGTGACGGCATGAATCAAAAGTAATGATTTATAAAGTACAGTAACGGGAGCAATTGAAAAGATGGGCAGAAAATGGGCGGAGCTTCCAGTCCATACCTGAATACAGCATGCCTCACAAAGCAGCTCATGCGCTGCCCAGGCTCGACCTAAAGCTATCCTTTTACTCTCTTCCTCTGCTGCATGTGTGCTGTACAATGCCACAGGCATGTGAAGTAGGAAATATGAGGAGAAAGCAAATATTTTTTCTTGTTAAGCCTGCCTCGTGGAGGCATAATACCCAAGGAGCGCCCCTTTGGCGCAAAGTACTGCAAAGCAGCACATAGAGCAACTTTGCATTACTTTGGGAAACTAGGAAATTCAAATCATCCTTTGTGATGGATAGTAAAACCCAGTATAACAAATTGCATCACGTTTGTGTTAAAATATCAATCCAAACCCGGAGCAAAGTATTAGTAAATCTGGGCAGAGATGGGTAAAATCTAACCTCAGGTTTGGGACAGTGCTTAATTTGTAAAATAATGGGTGCTAGGGCCCTGACCAGGAGCCCACTGAAGCTTGCACCACCCAATGCCCTGTCATAGCTGCTAATGACAGTACCATGACAACTAGTAACCATCTCTCTCACCTGCGAGAGAGACAGTTCAGATTAATCCAGGTCCCCAAAGTTAAAGGAATGGCTGGGGAGGCCGGTATTATACATTTTTAATGTATATTGTATTCATAAACAACCATTGTTCTGCTCATATCTAAATTAGATGAGCAGCCCATCATGTGGGAGAGTATAATTCGTATGGTGATGACAATTAAGTGCCAGTGCCGAGCCCCAGAAACAAATTATGTGCCGGTGCTGAGCACCGGAAGCTACTGGTTCAAACTAAGCACAGGGGGTACTAACACAGGAGTTATTAAACACAGAGGGTCGTGGCTTGCTTCACACTCTATCCAGTACTGTCTCTCAGGCGCGGTGCGTGCTTTGGGGCGTAGGGGCATGCCCCCCCCCCCCCGCCCACAGCTCCCTCGGCGTCTCTGAACTTAAGTAAACTGAATCAGTTTGCTTAAGTTCAAAGACGCCGAGGGAGAACTGACAATCATGTCAGTCAGCATGACGTCAGACCGCCCACCCCCTTCAGAGACTGAAGGGGGTGGGCGGTCTGGCGTCATGTTGACTGACATGATTGTCAGACAGGGACAACAGGCAGCAGCACAAGTGCGCATGAGTGGGGACGGAGGGCGAATTTTTAGCCCGTGCCCAGTCATGCGCACTTGTGTTTCACTTGTTTGCGCATGCGCATTAGGAGCCCCTCGGTCTCCTAATGGGCGTGTGGTGAGCGAAGAATAGCCGTGCCCTAAGCCAATCCTGGTGCTGCTGGCAGCGCCAGGATTGGATGAGAGGGGCTGCCAGTCCACTCCAGTGCAGACGTGAAGGCGCCAAGGGGAGCAGAGGTGGCGCGGACCGGTTGTGAGGTAAGTTTTCTGTTTATTATTTAATTCCCGCTCCCCCCCACACGACCCCCCCCACGCGACCCCCCCCCCCGCTAATTTCCCTTGCTGACTGGTTCGAAAAAAAAGTCTGCCAAGAATGCATGTATGTGCAGCGCTTATTATTACTAGCGGGCGACTACATAAATTGCATTGGCCATGCCTGGAGCAGGGTATGATACCTCTTGTACATACAGGTAAACCACACATCTAGATTTCCTGCAGACGGCATCCGCACCTAATAAGAGTAAAATGTAATTCCCGTGAGAATGGCACATTTTGTGCAATTAAAACTATTGTGATTTTTCTTCCCTGGTTGAACGAGGAGTCTATAGGGCATTTGCTTTTTGAACCTATGAGACCTGTGTAATCTGTAGAATAAGCTAGTAAGTCTTTCTTTGGCCGACTACGCTATTGTTATACAGCCTGCCGATTGCTGATGTTAATAGGCGAACTTTCTCGGAATATAAGGCGATTATGCTGTATGCTTGTACCTTACTTGCTCTATTGTGCCGGAGATGTAAACCAAAAAATGACAAATAAAGATATTAAAAAAAAAAGTCTTTCTTTGGCCTGAGACTGTAAAAATTGTGGGGCATATTACCAACCAATAGAGATAATTTTTGTCTCTAACTTGTTTAGAGACAAAAATTATCGCCGCACATCGGCGATTTTTATCGCAGATAAACCTTGCTATTAGCAAGGTTTATCGCAAATGCGATAAAAAACGGCCGCAATGCATGAATATCGCTGAAAAGTCAGCGATATTCATGCATTATCGAGCAAATGCTCTTAGCCATGTTATCCACCTCCCATTGGTTAACATGGCTAAGAACTGCTCAGGGCAGGTGTTAGCTTTTGGAGATATTCGCGCTTAGCGCGAATATCTCCAAAAGTTGGTAATAGGAGATAGCGATGTTAGCGACTGTTTTCAGTCGCTAACATCTTGGCACGCCTACTTTGCATGTCATTAGTGATAAATATCACTGACATGCAAAGCGGGGCCCAAGATGGTCACTATCTCCTATTAGCTGTCGCTAACTGGTGTTAGCGACAGCTTGGTAATAGGGAGATAATTTTATCTCCGCTTTCTTGGCTTTTAAAGCCAAAAAAGCGGAGATAAAACCCCTTGATAATATGCCCCTGTATTACCTGCGAGACAGTGCTAAAGTCTGAGGCCTAAGCATTAAGATCTGTGGCACTTAAACCACACTTTCTGTTGTGGATTCTTCGATCCAGTAAAGCCTGTGTAACCTAACGACTATCTCTGCTATCTGAGCTTGAAGCTCTCTGTAACCTGAAGGATATATCAGCTGTCTGTGGGTGAGCCTGTATGATCAGTGTTACTGTCTTGCGTCCTCGAGCTTGCACCTGTAAGATCAGTATTACTGTGAGAGCCTTGCTTCCTGGAGCCTGCGCCCGTAAGATCAGTATTACTGTGAGAGCCTTGCTTCTTCGAGCCTGCATTCTACCATATATTATATTTTCACTGCTTTTTAGGCGCTGGACATTTTCTGCCACATTGATATTTTCCTGTGGCAGCATGTTACTTTTATCACATCTCTAAAGAGTGCATACGGTTGTTTAGCTGAAGTATGTATGTGTGTGAGAGAAACATATTGTAAAAAGAGGGGAGGATGCACGCAGAGAGAGAGAAGAAGCTAGAGACAAACAGGAGTCACAGAGAGAAAGAAACAGAGAGGGGTAAAAAGGGGGGATAATGAGGCAAAAAGTAGAGAAAATATAAGGCAACGTAAAGAGCCCTGGAAAGAGACAAAGGCTAAGAAAAAGGTCGGTGTGATTGGAAAGAGACACCTGCAAAGAGAATACCAGAGATCAAGAGTTGATCAGGTAGCTTAGTGGATCGAGTTTCTCCTTGAAGAGATACGTGTCCTATTTGAAGGTCACTGGCTTCAATCCTGATGGGAAGAGTTGTGTATTTCGGGGCATATTACCAAGGGTGGCGATAGACAATTATCGCCGATTTAGCGGCCGTTTTCGGGCGCTAAGCGGCGATAATTGTATCGTCCTATTAGCAAGCTGTCGCTAACTGATGTTAGCGACAGCTTTTAGGCGATAGCGAGCGGTTTGGGGCCCGCTTTGCATGTCAGCGATGTTTATCGCTAATGACATGCAAAGTGGGCGTACCCAACCCGTTAGCGACTGAAAGCAGTCGATAACGTCGCTATCGCTTATTAACAAGGCAGGTGTAGCGTTGGAAATATTGGCGCTAAGCGCCAATATCTCCAAAAACTAACGCCTGCTCAGACCAGTTCTTAGCCATGTTATCCAATGGGAGGTGGATAACATGGCTAAGAGCATTTTGTCGCTAATGCGTGAATATCGCTGTATTCTCAGCGATATTCACGCTATCGCCGGAAAATGTATCGCTTTGGAGATAAACGTTGCTAATAGCACGTTATCTCAGTGATATTTTCCGGCGATGCTTAGCGATACAAATTTCGTTGCTAAGCATAGTTAGCGATAAATATCGCTAATCGTTGGTAATATGCCCCTTCATTCTGTCACAGTCGATAAAATGAGTACCATGAAAATGTGAGACAGTACTTTTCATTTGTGGTGCTTCCAAGTTTAAAGCCTTTGACAAGACTGTTGGCAAGTCAATAGCTTTGGCTCCATAGTTAAGCTTACAGGTACCAACTCTGCATTTATGGTTGAGTTGGTTAGTATAGGAGAAACATGCAAGTTTAATTACTGAACATACATACGTATTTAATGATATATTATGCATTTACTTTATGAAGTGCAAAGTCTATGTTTTCTTGGTTAATTATTGGTACTTTCTGGCAGCAGGAGGTTGCCTACCTGAATGACAAAGTTATCAGGGTTGCATGGGTGCCATTTCAATATGCAGGATAGTGTACAATAATTTAAGCTACTTCCAGGATGTTTGTGTACTTTTTCATGTACCACATTACTCATGTACAGTGCATGGTTTGAACTGAGTGCCACCACTTGTTTGCATGATTGAGAGCTCTGGAGCCGTGGTTGTAAGCACTGTAAGTTTCTCACAGGGTCTGTCAGTGGCTCAAAAAGGTGATCACGATAAATGCCTATCCAATCATTGGCCTCCCTGCAGAGCGCTCAGGGCAGTGGTCACATATATGAGTTGAAATTGTGATTCTGTGCAAATGGGTGCCATGGGGTTCCCTGATAAGGGTACACAGTTTTCAAAATTAAGACAAGGCGAAAGTAAAAGAAAATGCAGCGGTTGCTCGCTACTTAAAATTCATCCACCACCACTGGTCTCAATGCACGCAACAGATGAAGTGCTGAGAAAGTGCGCTGTGAGAAATACAATTTGGAAAGTATGACTAGTGCTTTGAAGCGGAGCAGTGTCTGTCTAGAACAAGTGAAGTCAGCCGAGAACATTCATAAGAGAAGTAGCCAGGCTATAGGGTGCAAAGGGAATATGAGAGGCCTGGCGAAGAGGATGCTGGACTCAGACCCTTATGCAAAACAATGAAAAAACTGAAAACCGTGGGATCAATCCCGGCTCCCACCCCACCCCTCCCACAGCTTGTTCAAATGTTGTGATTCTAGGCAAATACTTCATTTCACAAGCCTCTTTTTTCTACATTATGACATTTGAGAGTACCTTCAAATCTGACTTAGTTCTCTAATATTATTGTCAAGACTGAGGCAGGACCATTTCTAAATGAATGACTCTCAGCGCAGTGATCTAATCAATGCACTAAGATGAAGTGCTTCTGGGTGTTAAAAGAAATACACTTTTTTGAATCCAGAAAAGAACGTATAAGGTGTTTGTTGCATGATTTACATGCCAAAATTACAGGCACAGCTTGTGCACAACCTCTTACCATGGCTCTTCCTGTTAATTTTTTGGCTGAGCCACCTCTACTCCTCCACTGGTGCATGAAGCCTGGTGGTGCTGTGTGCACTCACTGGCAGTATATCTAGAATGGTTTTGCCTCAGCAATCACTTTAAAGTGATATCTGGCAGGTGGAAGCATATGTCTTCCATTCGAGGCAGTGTTGCTCATAATGGTATGTTAAAATTCTGCAGAAGACAAGGATGGCCCATCTCTCAGCAAGAGCAGATCACACGCTTGACAGGTAACCCTAAAAACTGCACTTTTTCTTGAGGACTTAACTGCCTCGATGTGTTAAAGGCTAACGTAGCGTAACATAACATTACACAACATGATTTAAAATAAGATTTATTTTCATTCATAATAACTTTATTTCGACTATTACAGTCATAAAAGCAAATATCAATAAAAAAGAAATCTAGACAATTGCATAACCCATTTAGACCTAGCCTGTTTGTACGCCGGGTAGAAGAAAAGTACATGAATTTCTGTTTCTTCCGCCACTCGGCATCCAGGACAAAAATAGCAAGCCTCGTCTGACCACTTATTAGTTGTTGCAAAAAGTGGAAGGGTTCCGTATCTAAATTGGAGAAACAACCTCCTTGTTGAGGAAGGCTGTATTAAATCCAGGGCCTGTTCAAATTGGTAATGTGACTTAAAGTCCAAAAACCGATACGTCATAATATATATTTGATTGATTCGATATAAAATATGACATATAACATTATGGACCTAACTTGTATGAAAAATGTTGGTTATTTACTCTTAAATAGCGCTGTACTCAGATTAAGTGAACAGTGGTATCAGCTTTGAACAGATGTGGCTGAAACATGTCGACATCAAACCATGGAGTAAATGGTGAGTAGAGCTTTGAAACTCACCACAACCACAAAGCTAGAACAGTCAAGAATCTGGTTCTATGTGATTAAATCCAGATGACACCCCTGAATAAAAATGTTGAATATAAATTGCAACATTTTAACAATGTTACCATCTCTTCTTTTATGTATGTTTTTTTATGTCTTTGCTTTAGCTAAGACCTATTGACATTGATAAAATTATATTTATAATCTGCTTACTTATAGGAGCTATCAGCCAGCACACTTCATTATTCACATTTTTCTTCTGCTTACTACAACATACAGTACGGGCTGAACAGCATCAGTTAAAAAGCAATGCTTTTTGGCAGTGTTGTTTAGATCAGGCAAAAAAAATCATGCAATGACGCTGTTACCACTGGCAGATGTCTCATTCTGTAGGCGTGTGTGTGCATAATTATGCATGCACATGCCTACAAAATGACACATCCACCATTTTCTTTTACCTTTGATGGACTGGTCTAAGATAGCGGGTGAACAAGGCAAACACAAGGAGATGATGGATGGAGTGCTGAAACTTTTCAGACACTCACCCCCAGTCACAGATCTGGGTTGAATCCATTATCGTTCTTTAGCTCACTTCCTCACCCTAGTTCAGATCCAGCCATATGCAAATCAGTCTTGACCCTGTTCCTTATGGGAACAGTCCAGCCCGAACTGCCAAGCCAGGTATTCCCTGGACCGAAATGAAGCATCCTGGGACCGGTTTCGGGATGATACCCCTCATCAGCCAGGCTAGCTTGAATCCAGTGGCAAAGTGAGCAAGGGACCCACATCTGGGAATACCTTGGCAACTTAGGGGTCTATTACGATGGCTGGCGGACACCGTAACGGGAAAAGGGACTGCCCACCATATGTGCGGCAGTCCCATGATTCAGATTAGGATGCACCCGCCACAATGGCGCATCCAGCATTTCTTACATTGCGGCGGGCGGTGCTTTCAGCAGCACCCGCATCAATGTAAAAAAGGCATGTTGTGCATTTGCATGCACAACGTGGCAGGCACCGCGTGGAGCCTGCCACGTTTTGCATGCAAATGCAGGGGGTACCATACGTACCCCCCATGTGCACCCCCACCCCTCCAACACTCCGGGGGCCCGCAACGGGCCCCCATATGCAGACACCACATGCCTTTCGATAGCGGCAACGCCGCCATGGAAAGGCACTTCTCTGCCTGCATGTTGATATGGATGGCGGTGTCTTGCAGACACCGCCACCATAACCCCTTTTCCGCCTGGTTAACTCGTCGTCTGGAGGAAAAGCGGCGGACGGTCTTCCCGTCCGCCGCGGTGCCCCCCGTCATCATAATATGGTGGGGGTTAACATTAGTCAGATGGCGGGCAGAATGCCACTGCTGGGCTGGTGGTGGTCACCAACGGTCCGGTGGTGGCAATCTGCCAACAATCCTAATAGACCCCCAAGTGCGAACAAAGAAAACACAAGGACACTCCCCCCCCCCCAGTCACAGATCTGGGTAGAATCCATCATCATACTCTAGCTCACTTCCCCTCCCCAGTTCAGTTCCAGCCATATGCAAATCAGTCTTGACCCTGTTCCTGCAAACACAGGCTCTGCAGTAGCAGGCCTGGGACATATTTAAAGGGCTACTATTTATATTTCCCTCTACTAATCCACCACTAATACACCTTTGGGTTCCGAAGTAGCGAGCTACTTATCGAAAAGCGGTTCAATGCCTTGTCAGGGGTAGTAAGAGCTATATAAATATAATTACAATGACAATTGTTGAGGAGAGCCAAGACAGATTTGCATATGTTTAGTTCCTCTCTGTAATGGAGCCCAAAATCTAAAAACAGTGCAGCAGAATGTGGCCCAGAGCATTTACCAGCGACTGAGATTAATTCAAGTCTTCCTTCCATCACGTCCTCTAATGTCTAAATGAGTTTCCCTAAATGAGAGTGGTATGCCCTGACGTGATTCTCGAGCTTGCTGAGACATACGATTCAAGATGCACTTCATTGATGAGAACCAACAAGACCTGTGCTTGTTTTCCTATTTAACAGGGACCTGGCTCGGCGGGCAGTCTGATGATTCTTTCTTGAGTAGAGCTAAAACTGATTTGGATATAGTTGGTCCCTGTCTGTAATGGCAGAGATGAGCTAAAATGATGAAATGGAATGAGGCTCAGAGTAACTACCAGTGGCTGAGATTAATTCAAGCATTTCGTCCATCACTGTTTGTGATGTATAGGTGTATAGGCAGATGTGACTTCCATGCTTACTATGGCAAAGGAGTCACGTTGCAAACTACAAATAAACTCAACAAAGCTGAAAGTGGTCTAGGATGCCTGTTATCTTGTGAAGAGGAAGCTTGGCCTGATAGTTTTGGCTGGACCACCCTTTTGTGGTACGCCAAGACTAATATATGTTTGGTTAGTCCTTGTCTATAATAGCAGAATGAGCCAAAAAAGAAGCAATGGAATGCGTACCTAAGTAGCCTCCAGTGGCTGAGATTAATTCAAGCATTCCATCCATAGCTCTTAATGCTCTCTAGTTGGTAACATTTGCAGAGAAAGGATGTTTTACCCCTTGGCCGCAGGGGTAATTCCCCCGCTGTGCTGGGGGTTGGGGGCGGGGGCGCGCACAGCGCCCCGGTGCTCGTGATGAGCTCAGCTCGTCATGAGCCACGGTGGCTGTGTGCTCATGACGAGCTGAGCTCATCACGGCCACACCCGTTTCTTTGGAACGCTCAGCACAGCGGGGGAATTAGCCCCGCGTGCGAGCGTTGGAGCCGTTATGACGAACTCAGCTCGTCATGAGCACACGGCAACCGTGGCTCATGACGAGCTGAGCTCCCCATGAGCATGGGAGGGGTTAAGGGGCTTCTTGATTCACACCCATCTTCTACAATCTGTTCTCAAGTATTTCCGCCTGAGACCAATCAATTCTTTTATTCCCCTCTTATGGCTAGATTTGGATTCATGTGTCACCACTACAATTTATAGTACATAATAATACATGCTCTACAAGCATTTTTCCTTCTTTCCCAGCCTCCATCTTCCCTTTATGCCCAATTCTCCTCTTATACACCCAGGAGTGCAATAATACCACAGCTATATTAGGCACCAGGTCACCAGCAGAAGAGGGTACCAGAAGCATTTAATACAGTCTCATGATATGTTCTCTGTGTCAGGTGAGGGGCAGCAAAATGTCCCTCAGCCTATAATGCTCTGGTTACACCCATCTCCCCATTCCACCCAGTTGTGTGTCTATGTACTCAAGGATACTAATACCTTGGAGGTGGGCAACCATGCAGCACCTATGCAACAGGACAACAGGTGCACAGCACTGTACTTCCTGCTTGCATCATTGCTTTGTATTATAAAGATGTAACTCTTGTACACCACTAAGTTCCCCATTACGATTTAGTGGTTATCTGGGTGTGGTAATACCATCAAGAAATACCAATACCACAGTGTGTTATTAATAAAATGTGCTGTAGTACTAAATTAGCTGCTATTTTTTACCCACATAACTCAGAGTGGATGAAAAACCAGGTCCCACTGTATCAATATTCCACCACATTAAGAGTTCTGCAGGGCCGAATGCAATAAAGTGGTAATACTGTATGTTTTAACAATAATAGCATTTTTTACTTAGTGCTTTATCCCACAATTTTTGAGTCACTAAGCGCTGTAAATAACATGTCACTACTATCCATTTTATGATACGCAAATTACCAACCTCAGAAAGATGGACCAGTGAGTTGGCCTTGTTGGGATTCAAACTTCTAAACTTGACATCACTGCATTTTGTCAGCAGTGAGAGTTCATCTCACTGAGTCCTCCTTCTGACTTTCCCCTGTTTTGGGCCGCAAAATTCATAGAGCCTGATTTATCACATTCTCACGCAACGCAGCACAGCAGCCAAATGTGCTGCGCTGCTTTGCATGAGAAGTAGAGAGCAGGAGAGCACCATATTTACAGAGATCATGTACCACTATTGTAATGCCCCCCTGACGCTAAGTAACACAAACCAGCACCTCGTGCTACTTTGCATTACTTTTAGGCAACTTTCCAGTGCAAAACAAGTTTTGCGTTGGAAAGTAAATAAGCCAAAAAAACACTTTGTGCTGGTTAGCGTCACTTTTATGATGGAAACTAAGTGCAAAATGTTAGTAAATCTATTCCATAATCTTATGGTTTTTCTCGTACAAATTTGGTGAGGTGTTACCCAATAGCGGCCACTTGTATGGTAAAGTGGTGGGGTGAGGGAGGGTCAACACAAACAAAAAAAGTAACTGAATTATTTATAAATAAAGAAAATACAACTTACCTGCTCCGACAGCCTCCCCTTTACTCGCGATCCTCGTGTCCCTTCCGGGAACTGCTGCACACTGCGCAGGCTCCCAGCTCCCAATCCCAGCGCTGCTAACATGCTGGGAATACTATTCCCAGCATGTGAGCAGTGCTCGGATTTGTCTGAGCGCCTCAGTTTGGCACCAGACATATACTGAGAGCCTGTGTTGGTTTCCCCATTTTCCTGTATAACACAGCCAGGTGGAGAAAGGCTAAGTGCGCATGACGGTTTGGCCGGCCCCGGAGGACCATCCTAACCGTCATGCGCACTTGGCCGTGTCCACCACACCCTCTTCCTCCCTGGCGTGGCCCAGTATGGGTGGCCACGCCCTTCCCTTGGCTCGCAGCCTGCAGGACTAAAAATAAAATGATAATAAAAAAAATGTATTATCATTTTATTTTTGTCCTAGGCCTCTGCCGGCTTTCAGCAGGGGAGGCGACGCTCCTCCGCCTTAATGGAGGAGCCGCCCTGAGAACTCCGTGCCAGGAAAATTCGCCAGGTCAGAGCAAAATTTGCCCATGGCTTGTGGGGCCAAACCAGGCGCACATCCCCGTTTGTGCCCGAGTCGCCACAAAGGGCCAACTCGCCATGAGGATGTAAGGTCTTTACTAATTATAGCAATCAATGATTAATTAGTGGCACCCTCTCTCACGTGGACCAGTCCTTTCCCCCATCACAGGACCAGGCCTCTGGATTTCCACCGCATACGGTGCCTGCCTTTGATCTGGGTTTGGAAGCCGCAAGCCAGTACATGTGAAAGCCATTGTGAACTAAATGAATGTAGTCTTAAGAAATCCCCGGGCTCTCGGGAAATGCTCGCTCAGAGAACCTGAGCGAAATTAGGAAGGATTGCTTGTGGGAAAAGGTTTTTTTTGGAAGGCGTTCAGCGAATAGTAATTGAGTCAATGAGCCTTCCGCTGAAAATAAGATCTTAGAGGAGTAAGTTCCTGAATGCCGCTCTCGCGTTTCCTCACCCCGGCACCACCCTCAAAGAGACAGGATGGAACAGCCTAATATGTGACAAGTCTGAAGGTGAGAAGAGCTCACTCTGTAACACGGGGGTGTATTTTTCTCTCGTAAGACAGGCCTGTCAGCAGGGGAAAGCACTTATAAAACAATTGGAAGTAATAGGCCCCCTTGCCGGACTCACGTCGTAATCTTGCCCCAGAGGTGCAATTAAAGCGAGATGAAATGAGGGCGGTTAATATCGCGCTGTGAGCTGAGCAACTAGGCCGCATTTCTAGACACCCACGGGTTTGGGAATGTTATAGATTCACCAGGCACCCAGCTTCTATCCAAATATCTCCTTCCTGCACCGAGGCGCGTTTATGTGACCCTGAAGCTTTCTGGGGATGGGAAATATTTACTTAAACCAGAAAGGGGACCGGGTAGCGTGAGACCCTGACCCGAGGCGCCTGTATTGTTGAATCTGCGGCTTCTGCTTTCCAGGCTCTGGGCCTGATGAAGGGGACAAGTGCACGGGTCTCTTTTCTTATCCTTGCTAAGGCAGCTCTCTTGGAATTTGTTGGTAATAGCATTTTCAAGCTAGAAATATAAAGAAGAGTATTAAAAGGGCTAAAACGATCAACAAGTAATACCCCAAGTAAATTAAATTCTGAAGGACGTTTATAATAACCAAAAATACTTATTTGCCAGTCTGCAGAATTTCGTGTATTTTTCAAAATGCTCCTAATCTTTCTTAGCCCCAAAATTGGACTTTAAATTTATCGTTATGAAACGCGGCCAAGTACTTAATTTTTGCAGGTGTCTACAGGTAGTGGGAACCAGCACTCATTTTTGGGGAACAGGACTGGTTTTTTCATCATCAGAGTTAGACAAAGAAAGGAAAACAATGACAAAAGCATAATGGAGGGATGAAACACCTGTAAAAGTGAGATAAATAAACAGGAAATGCAGGCTGGCACAAAAAGGGAGGTATGAGGGTAAATAAAGGCGAGCAGCCCATTGTATTCAGCAAGCCACATTTGCCACGAGTTGTAGGGGGTGCCCAAGAAAAACTTTGGCCCCCTGAACTTCTGTTTTGACAAACTAAGCGCTAGAAGCAACCATCATTACAAACCGACCCGCACCGACACTTGTGAACTCTGGTCTACAGGAGCGAAAAGGTTAACAATTGAACGTGTATCTTACTTCTGGTGAGATGTAGATCCTTTGTGCAGGCCCACTCGGAGACTGCACAAGCACTTAAGATCAGCCATTGGAGCTTCAGGGCTCCGATAGGCAAATTAACTCTGGCTGGAATGGTCCTAATACCAGGATCGAAGAAGGCAACAGACTGTGTGCCCAGCGCTCTGATGTGAATGAGAAAAATTCAGAGTCCAGAAGAGGACCTCACTCTTCTTCTAAGTTCTGGGGTCTATCAATTCCAGGCTTGTTTGGAATAGTTTAGTAGGTTATACTAGACCATGGTATGGTTAAGTTCATTAGCAGTGGGCTAGACTGACATAACTTGTTGTTAACAAGTTAGGCAAGCCCACATATTATTTTATTTCCAGTGTCTCCTGAACCCAATGCAGCTGCACATGTGTAGGATATATATGGGATATTGCTTCCATTAACTAGTGTAACTGCCTAGAGTCTTTCCATGTACCATATCGTCCCCAGTCCTTTTTTGTGAAAAAAAAACAGAGCTGGAATCCAAGGTACACCACATTTCCATATTTTATGATTGAGGACATGTTTGTTTCTGATTGGCTAACTCGGAGCCCTGTTGAAACAATGGTTCCAATGTGTTTGCATGGTATTAAAAAAAATCTGTAAATACCAAGTTGAAAGGCCTATTTTAAGCATGCAACACTGCTGATTACTGAGTGCTGTATTCCAAGTGAAGGGCAATACACTTAGCTGTGGGCAAGTGAAGCGCTCCTATTAAAAAAAAATATGTCATGCTTCTCTTCAGCCTGAATATGCTCCATGCTGTTGACAATTTATCAAGGATAAAATGAAACATAATTTAAATTTATGTTTCTGATATATTGTGTCTTTAATTAAGGCTTACATAATCATGCTCATGAAGTGATTGATACAATTTGAATATTTTGTATTGGACAGCGTGCCTCGTAAAGAGGAGTGCAGCAGGTTTTGAGCCTGAGCATCATTTAAACAGCACCTCACACATCTAGGGCCAGATGTAGGTCACCAAATACCGGTCGGTAACGGCCGATTTCGGCCATTACGGACCGGTATTTGGTGATTGAGATGTAGGGGGCCTAAAATTTACAGAATCGGTAAATTTACCGATTCGGTAAATTTACAGATTCTGAAAAATACCGATTCGGTAAATTTACAGAATCGGTAAATCTATATGTTGGTGGCACTGAAAACAGTGCCACAGGCCCCTAAGAATTCGTTATTTACCATGTAATACTATTGCATGGTAAATAACGAATTCCTGTGTACATGCACATCTGTGCATGTACACCTGTGCCATGTGGCACACATACATGCCCTAAGGGCATGCATGTGTGTCACATGGCACATAAGCCTGAATCAGGGGTGCAACAGGGTGTCAAAGTGACACCCTGTCCCCCTTGGCAATTCGGTAATTTTACCGAATCGGTATTTACAGATTCGGTAATTGCCATTGGTTCCTATGGGCCTCAAGGCCATAGGAATCAATGGTAATTTCCGAATATTGCCGATTCGTTAATTTATTCGGTAAATATACCTACATAGCATTTACCGATTTGTAAATACCGAATCGGTAAAATTCGGTATTTATCAATCGGTAAATTCTAATTACCTACATCTAGCCCCTAGTTTCTTATATACATATTCACTAACCAAACACATAGCGCTCAGCCCACAGCTACGTTGATCGTTGAGAACTACATATCAAGGCCAGACTTATCACTTCTTCACCCTGCGCACGTTAGACAGTTGGCTTATCGATGCCTTCTCCAAAGCACATCCAACGCATCCAAGCAACTTAAATTTCAAAAGCATTCAGAACAAGTTAACTTTTAAATAGAGCATGCCCACATGCATTTAATAGTGAATCAAAGCCAACTTCACAGAGTCCTCAAGCCCAGAAATGGACAGAGCAGAAGTAAACAAATTGTATAGTCTTTGGCACACACATCCCTACACATCATGGAATACAGATATCTACGACAGGGTCTACCTAGCCAATATACAATAAGACTCACATTTAAATAGTACGAAACATTGTACACAGACCACCTTGACCCCAGCCAACCAGAATCCCAGAAAAGTAATTGAAGTTCAGACTCAGAGAGCATAGCATACCATGATAAGACATGACATGACACAACATAGCATATGACAGAGACGTTTCGGAAAATGTGGATATTTAGTGAAGGGTGGTAAACAAGCATTATGGATAGTAATTTTTTTCAGTTAATAACGTTATTTCGGCCACTCGGGCCATAAAAGTACATCATTACAATCATAAAACCACAAAAGAAAAAAGAAAAATTAGATAACGACAGACAATACAATCATATTTCTACGTTTGTTACAGTATAAAAATATTGGCTAGCCATTATCCTAAAATCGGGTAAAATACAAGTGTACAATTCATTTAAAATCATTAATTAAAAAGAATTGATGGATGGAGCAAATGTCCTCAATGTATAAGCTTCCATAGATTTGTTAGAAAAAGGGCACAATTATAGTTATCCTCAAATTCACTTCAGAAAGCCCCTGTGCTTATGCCACATACCATTCAGGAAGCGCGAAACAGCAAAAACAATGGGGGGATTAATTTTGTTATTAGAGCAAGTGTGCCTTTTTTGAGATTCTTTTGTGTTCTGGTTCTCAGTGGGCCCAGCTCACTGGAGAAAAAATGATGGTAAGATGACAGGCGCTCATGCTTCGACTCTCTTGTCTTATCTGGCTATTATGGCCTAAGGAAACATTCCTCAACAAGCATTTACAATGCAACGGTTTCGCCTTTGTTAAAGTTAGAGCTATTGGCATTGTAAATGACAAAATTTGTATTTATGTGTTGGTTTTGAAAACAGATAAAGAAATGGCATTGTCATTTACATTGGCAATAGCTCAAACTTGCGTAAATGCAATGGCTTGTAAAACTGGAGTTGCATATACACTTACAGCCTCAAAATTGATAAAACAATGCCACATATTTGCACAACATAATCATGTTATAGGGTTTACAATTGAAAAGACTTGGAGCATTGGGCAGACCGTTTTAAGAATGGTTAAAATATCTTCTGAAACAGAATCCTACTTGGTGTCCAGCTCTGTCTTTGGTCTCAGGCTGTAAGGCTGCCCTGTTCGTTTGATTTTGCCCACGTCGTTCCCATTAAATGGCTGTACCATCACCTTTCTCCGAAGAAGACCCTTCTGTTCGTCCCGATAAGCCTCTCTCTGAAACGTGTTGTATGATGGCAGAAACACTAGGTGTACACGGCTCAACAAGAGAATATTGCAACAGCTATGCACTCATGTATTTGAAACAAATGCATTTAGATGTCTCTGGACCAATGTAAGGGTCAGGTTGCATTTACAGGTACACTATGTCACTATGTCAGATGGCTCGCACACATATACAGCCGAGTAGCTCTCAGAGATACATTTGGGTTTTCTGGTCACACTCAGGCACACAAGATCACACACATTATTAAGACAGATGGCTTACATACATACACTTGGCACAATTAGGTCACACATCCTGGGGCTGCAGGATCAAACACGTTCATTGAGCAGTTTGGTCAAAAACAAGAGGGCCAGCAGGGTGACAAACTCGCATTTGCAGAGCTATGATCAATACATTGTAAGAACACAAACTCACTGACAGGGAATGCAGGTTAACACAGAATCGCATACAATGCACATACAGCGTCTACAGAGTGAAAGGCACGCCGTCACCCAATTACAAATGTGCACAGAAGGTACCAGGGCAAAAGATCCCGCACGCACACACTTTTTGTACGTGTACACCCTGCAAGCTGAGCTCTACAGGACACACTGTGTGCAAGCTGAGCTCTGGTGCTCGCAATATTCAAGACATTCTCTCAGTTCGATCGGAAGCTGAGCTTGCACGGTCTATGTAGATGGAGCTTTTTCTTACCTGTCTACTGCTCAAAAAACACCTCCTTGCTGCTAAGTTACGGGCAACTTTTACTGCCTGACCTGCCATGGAAGTCGCCATCTTCAACCGGAAGTGAGCTATGCCAAATGTCAGAACAGACAGCTCGAGCAGCGAGAACGTGGCGTGCGAGACGTGCCTGGGGAATGGAGGCGGAGCGCTGGACTGGTGCTTCGAGGATCGATTCACTCGTTGCCATTGAGGTCCTGCGGCGCTATAATTGGCTTTTGCAGAAGCAGCTTGAGTAAGGCTGTGTTGACTGCATTTCGTTTTAAACTATTGTTTTTAGTTTTGGCACAAGGGCATTTTAATTCGCATAAAGGGCTACAGTTAATAAAGTTAATTAAACGAGCAGTTAATAAAGTTCATTAAACGGCCGAAAGTACTAAAGTTCCAAATCTGCCTATGTAGGACGGAGACTGCGCTGCAGCCTCGTACCGTGCACCTAATTGACAACAAATATTAACTTAGGCTTAAAAAATAAAGTCAGTTTCATGAGGAACTACAGTTTCTATTTAGGTTCTATAGTAGAACCGGACCCATGACAAGAGTGTACAGATTTTCATGCCAAATAATAGGGACGGTCATTCATAGACAGAAAAATAGGACTAGTTGTATTCACTGCCCATACCTGTGATTTTTGAAGGACTACGGGGAAAACATTGAGGATATATATTAATATTTGAGGTGGGCGAGTTTTTGAAAGCACGAGCAGGCTCAAACCTGTCTTAGCTCGAGGTCCCGTTGGAACTTCCTTTGAGAGGGGGGACGGGAAAGGCACGGACAGCGGGAGGGGGGGCGGGAAAGGCACAGACAGCGGGAGGGGGGCGGGAAAGGCACGGACAGCGGGAGGGGGGCGGGAAAGGCACAGACAGCGGGAGGGGGGACGGGAAAGACACGGACAGCGGGAGGGGGGGCGGGAAAGGCACGGACAGCGGGAGGGGGGCGGGAACGGCAAACGGCAAGTAAAAGCACTCACCTGGACTTCTTCCGGTGGCGGTCGGCCTGCAATGACCAAAACAAACCTCCCCCCCCCAAAAAAAAAACAGGAAACGCCCACCACCGCAATGACGTTGTAAAAGGGGCAGGATGAGAAAAAATCACCGGGAACGCCCACTAATCGCCTCGCACAATGACGGACGCCTCTCTCTTCCAATGGCTACCTCCATTTATAGAGCTAGCCAATGGAAGACAGAGGCGGAACAAAGCCCACATATTATTCTCATAAGATTTCGCCTGCGCGAAAGGCTGCGCAATGCGCAGCTTTCGACAGGCGAAACCTAAAAAGGAGGCTAACGTGAGCTGGGATTAGGAGCCAAGTTAAGGGGAAATGACCATCTCAGAAGTAATGTGTCTGGGGATCAGAATCTAAACATCCCCCACCTTAAGGGTCATGCTAATGATGACTTATATTGTGCATGTGTCTAGGAGGCTATAGGTTATATCAGACTGCGATGATGTCAAGGTTTGAGTCTACATCAGGTGGTTGTACAAGATTGTATCTGGTGCTGCCTTGGTTCCCTGTTCTTTGTAGGCTGGAATAGTGAAGGTGAACTTGGACAGCTCATCAAGGTTACTCTGCTGAGAAGCTGTTCCAAGAAAATCCTGATTCTATGTAAATATGACCATATATCTGTCAAGCACAACATACATTTGTCTATTGTCAAAATTCTTTTTTATACCCTATGTATGCCCCACACAGCCACACTCCTTCCGTCAAATAACTCACTCCATACCAATCGGGTGGTAAGAGAGTGGTTTGATTTTAGAGTGGGCACCTGCCTACTTGCTTTTTTTTGTGCCCACCAGAGGAAGGGACATCACCCGCAAGAGAGATGGAACATGATAGCCTATGTAATTTATGCTACACCTTCTAATAAACAAAAACACTACACAACTTGCTGCTTCAGTAATCCAACAGAGATACCAAAAGACAACGTTATCTTTGATGAATAATCACACAAGACAGACAATATTTTGGTGGAGATGTGTTAGCAGTCAGTATGCAAACTAGTCATTGTGGTAAAGAAAATGTATTTTCATACAAATAGGAATTAATTGTTTACCATTATGCTATGCATTGTCTAGTATGGCTTAATATAAATTACTCAATTTGCCAAGCAAGTCTGTTGACTATAGAGTTCATGTTCACAAGTTGGAGAGTGAGCACAACTTAAAAAATACAAATATAAAATTCTACTCTTCTAGGTAGAGAGATTGTTGAGTGGATGTTGAGTAACTCTCTACAGAAGCTGATAACTAGGAAAAGACACAATACTCCGACAAGTTCCAAGCAGAAGTGTAGAATAATAGCATGCCAGCATCAGAGGCGGCTTTGATCACAGAACTTAACTCTGAACACGTACTGATTTACCCACGTTACACCTCTGAATTAGAAGACATACCATGATGGCAAACTACCCATACAAGAATTCACAAATGAAATAGAAACAAGCATTGACAAAGCCAATAGGTGTCTCTGACGTGAAAACTAGTGGCTATGCCAAATCCTTTTAGCTATGCTGTACATCAGGGTGGCTGCTGTTCAGCATGGCTAAAAGTTAATGTTGTGACGTGGAGTGGCGTGGTGTACAGTGGCATAGAGTAGAATGGCATAGAGGAGAGTGACATAGAGGAGAGCGGTGTAAAGGAGAGTGGTGTAGAGAAGAGTGGAGTAGAGGACAGTGGAGTAGACTGGCATGGAATGGAGTAGCGTAGGCTGATGTAGGGAAGAGGAGTGCCATAGAGTAGCATGGAGTGGAGTGGCATAGAGTAGAGTGGCGTAGAGTAGAGTGGCATAGAACAGAGTGGAGTGGCATAGAGTAGAGTGGCATATAGTAGACCGGTGTGGAGTGGCATACAGTGCAGTGTCATAGAGCGAAGTAACATAGAGTGGAGTGGCGTACATTGGAGTGGACAAGTGTAGAGTGGGGTGTAAAGTGGAGTGGAGTGGTGTAGAGTAGAGTGGAGTGGCATAGAGTGGAGTGGTGTAGAGTAGCATAAAGTGGGAAGGCGTGGAGTAGAGTGGCATGGTGTAGCATAGAGTAGAGTGGATTGGTGTAGAGTAAAGTGGAGTGGTGTAGAGTAGAGTAGATTGGTACACAGTAGAGTGGGGTAGAGCCAAGTGGTGTAGAGTTGCATGGAGTGGTACAGAGTGGAGTGGCATAGAGTGGATTAGAGTGGCATACAGTAGAGTGGCAGAGAGGACTAGCATAGAGTAAAGTGGAATGCAGTTATGTGAAGTGGTGTAGAATGGCACAGAGTGGAATGGAGTGACATAGAGTGGAGTGGCATAGGGTAAAATGGCATAGAGTGAGGTGAAATGGCATAGAGCATTCTGAAGTGGTATAGAGTAGACTGGAGTGTCATAGAATGGAGTTGCATAGCATAGAGTGGCGCAGAGTTGTGTGGTATAAAATAGAGTGGAGTGGCATGGAGTAGCGCAGAGTAGAGTGAGGTAGAGTGGTATTAAATAGAGTGGTGTAGAGTTGATAAGAGTGGAGTAGAGTAGAGTGTAGTGGAATATATAGTGGCTTGCAGGGGCATGGTACAGAGTAGAGTGGAGTAGAGTGGAGTAGACTGGGTAGAGGTGAGTGGAGTGGCATACAGTAGAGTGGCACAAAGAAGAGTGGAATATAGTGGCGTCGAGTGGCACAGAGTGGAGTGGCCTTGAGTACAGTGGTGCAGAATAAAGTGGGTTGGCACAGAATAGAGTGCTGTAGAATGGTGTCGAGGGGAGTGGCATCGAGTAGAGTGAAGTTGCATTGAGTGGCATAGAGTGGAGTGATGTAGGGTAGAGTGGAGTGGTGTGGAGTAGAGCAGCATGGAGTAGAGTAGAGTGGATTGGCATAGAGTGGCATACAGTGGTGTGGAGTAGTATATAGTGGCCTAGAGTAGAGTGGAGTGGTGTGATGTAGAGTGGTGTAGAGTGAAGTGGAGTAGAGTGGAGTGGTATAGAATAGAGGTCATTGAGTGGAGCGTTGTAGAGTAGAGTAGAGTGCCGTTAAGTGGAGCTGTGTGGAGTGGAGAGGAGCATAGTGTCATAGAGTAATAACTTAGAATGGTGTAGAATGGAGCAGTATAGATTGGAGTGGAGTGGTGTAGAGTGGAGTGATGTGGAGTGGTGTAGAGTAGAGTGGCATAGAGTGAGTGGTGTAGAGTGAAGTGGTGAAGAATGATATGGCATAGAGTGAAGTAGTGTAAAGTGGAATGGCATACACTGAGTTCAGTGGTGTTGAGTGGTATATAGTAGAGTGGCATAGAGTTGAGTAGTATAGAATGGAGTAGCGTAGAGAGGAGTGGCATGGTGTATAAAAGAGTGTCATACATTAGAATGGCATAGAGTGTTGTGAAATGGTATAGGGTGTTGTGGAGTGGCATAAGGTAGACTAGAGTGTCATAGAGAAGAGTGGCATAAAGTAGAGTGGAGTAGAGTGGAATATAGTAGAATGAGTGGTGTGAAGTGGCTTGGAGTGGCATAGTGTGGGGTGAAGTAGAGTGGCATACAGTGGAGTAGAGTGGCTTAGAGTGGAGTGGCACAGAGTAGAATGAAGTAGCATACAGTAGAGTGGCATCGAGTAGAATGAAGTGGTGCCGAGTGGAGTGGTGTAGAGTGGGGTGGCATATTGTGGCGTGGAATGGCATGGAGTGGCATGGAGTAGAGTGGTGTGGTCTAGCACAAAGTGGCATAGGGTAGAGTGGCGTAGGGTAGAGTACCATGGAGTAGAGTGGCATAGAGTACAGCACAGTGGTGTAGAGTAGAGTGGCATAGAGTGACATGAGACAGTGTGGAGAGGCATAGATTGGCGTGAAGGGAACTGATGTAGAGTGGAGTGGCACAGACTGAGGTTGAGTGACATGGAGTAGAATGGAGTGGCATGAAGTGGAGTATTGTGCAGTGCCTTAGAGTGGAGTGGATGGGAGTCGGGTGGCATCGCATAGTCTAAAGTGGCAGAAAGTGGCATAGAATGGCATGGAGGGGTGTAGAAGGGAGTGCCGTAGAGAGGAGTGGCATAGAGTGGAGAGGCATAAAGTGATGTAAAATGGAGAGAAGTGGCGTAGACTCGAGTGGCGTAGAGTGGAGTGGTGTAGAGTAGAGTGGAGTGGAGTAGAGTGGTGTACAGTAGAATGTAGTGGAATAGAGTGACTTAGAGTAGAGTAAAGTAGAGTGGCATAGATTGTCGTAAAGTAGAGCGGTGTAGAGTGACATATGATGGAATATAGAGTGGTGTAGAGTGACACAGAATGGAACAGAGTGGTGTAAAATAGAGTGTCATAGAGTGAAATGTAGTGGCATAGAGTAGAGTGGAGTAGAGTAGGGTGGTGTAGAGCAGAGAGGCGTAGAGTAGAGAAACCTATAATGAAGTGGTGTAGAGTGTATTGGCATAGAGTGGAAGTGCGTAGTGTACAGTGGCATAGATTAGAGTACCATAGAGTAGAGTTTTGTGGACTGTCGTAGAGTGGCATGGAGTGGCATAGAGTGGAGTGACCAAGAGTGGAGTGGCATAAAGTGGAGTAGCATATATTAGAGTGGCATAGAGTGGTTATAGCAATGTAGAATAGAGTGGCACAGAGTGGAGTGGCACAGAGTGGAGTGGAGTAGAGAAGAGTGGCATAGAATGGTTTAGAGTGGAGTAGTGTAAAGTAAGAGTGGAGTGACATAGAGAAGAGTGGCATAAGGTGGAGTGGTGTAGAGTAGAGTGGCATGTAGAGGAGTGGCCTAGAGGGGCATAGAGTGGTGTGGGTGGTGTATAGTGCTGTAGAGTAGACTGGAGTACAGTAAAGTGACCTAGAGCAGAGTGGTTTGGAGTAGCATGGAGTGACATAGAGTAGAGTGGAGTGGAGAAGAGTGGGGGAGAGAAGAGTGGCATAAAGTGGAGTAGACTAGAGTGCACAAGGTGATGTGCCCTGGAGTGGTATTGAGTGGAATACAGTAGAGTGATATGGAGTGGGGTGAAGTGGCATAGAGTATAGTGGTGAAGAAAGACATAGAGAGGAGTTGTGTAGAGTAGAGTGGCATAGAGTAGACTGATGTAGAGCAGAGTGGCATGCGCTAGAGTTGCATGGCATGGTGTGAAGTGCCATAGAGAGGTGTGGAGTGGCATGGTGTGGAGCGGCGTGGAGTGGCATAGAGTGGAGTAGAATGGCTTTGAGTGGAGTATAGTGCAGTAGCGTAATATGGAGTGGAGTGTCATGGAGAGGAGTGTGTAAATTGGAGTGGCACAGAGTGGAGTGACGAAGAGTTGTGTAGAAAAACGTGGAATGGCATAGAGCGCAGAAGAGTATTGTAGCATAGAGTAGAGTGGCATGGTTTGCAATAGAGTAGAGTGGGTTACAATAGGGTAAAGTGGTGTAAAGTAGAGTGGCATAGTATGGAGTAAAGAGGAGTAGAGTGGTGTAGAGTAGGATAGCATAGAGTGGCTTAGAGTGACATAGAGTAAAGTGTCTTAGAGAGAGGTGGCGTACTGTGATGTGGCGTAGAGTGGCATACAGTGGAGTGGCGTATAGTGGATTGGCACAGAGTAGAGTGCAGTGGCGTAGAGTACAGTGGCATGGAGTGGAGTGGTGTAAATCGGCAGTGAGGGGAGTGGAGTGGCGTAGAGTGGAGTAGAGTGCAATGGCATAGAGTGAAGTAGAGTGGCATAGAATGGAGTGGCGTAGTTAAGTGGAGTATCATAGAGAGTAGTGGAGTGGTTGAGAGTTGTGTAGAGTGGCATGGAATGGCATGGAGTGAAAAAGATTAGTGTAGAGTGGTGCAGAGTAGAGTGATACAGAGTGGCATCGAATGGCATAGAGTGGAATCGGGTGGAGTGGAGTAGGGTAGATTGTTGTAGCCTGAAGTGACATACAGAGATGTGGCATAGAGTAGAGTGGCGTAAAATAGAGTGACTTAGAGTGGAATGGCGTATAGTACAGTACAGTGGCATAGAGTACAGTTGTGTAGAGTGGAATGGCGTAGAGTACAGTGGTGTAAAGTCACATGAAGTGGAGTGTTACAGAGCAGAGCAAAGTGGAGTGCAATAGAGTGGAGTGCAATAGAGTAGAGTGTAGGGGAATAATTTGGAGTGAAGTGGTGCAGAGTGGAGTGGTATAGAGTAGAGTGACATAGAATGGAGTCGAATAGAGTGGAGTAGAGCAGAGTGGCATAGAGTAGAGTGTGTCAAGTGTCATTAAGTGACATGGCATAGAGCAGCATGGAGTAGAATGGAGTGGCATGGAGTGGAGTGGCATACAGTGGAGTGGCATACAGAAGTGTCCTAAAATGTGTACCAAAATCGCAGATTGATCAGCGAATGGACACTAATCAAGAGGAATCAATCTGTGCGTGGTCCATGCTCCACAGAAGAAAAAAGGAAGTGACGCCTGGTATACGCTGGATACCTAGAAGGCAACAATGAAGAGTGACAATGAAGCCAATGAAAGGTAAGCAATAGGAGGCTCCAAGCCGTCCTTTGTAAACAATACCCTTCGTAGGCGAGAGCGCATGCAGCGCATGTGCTGTTGCAGGTGAGACCTAAAAAAACTCATGTGGAGGGACCCTGATGTCAAACTCCAGGCATACAATTTTAGAGACAAATGTATTATATTTTCACACAGCACAACCTAGCAAGCCACCATGCTGTGCTGCACTGTGTGAAAGGAAAAGAGCAGGAATGCACCATATTTACTATTACACATTCCTGTCCTTTCCTAGCGCTGGCACACTTTTAGCTGCCTCGCGCCAAAGCAGACACCCTTGTGTCATGGTGCAAGGGTGTCTGCATTGTAGGCAGGATTGTTTTTGTGCAGGAAGGGGCACCTCTCTGCACAAAAACAATCCTCAGAGGCATTTTAATCTTTCTGCATTCTGCAGCACACATAGAAAGAGGAATTGTCATGAGGAGAAGTAAAGATATTTCTGCTTGGTTTGCCTTGCTTGGGATTCATAGCATTTTTTATGCATTCCAAGGGTTACCACTAATGCTAAATCTGGGAAAGTGTCAAAATCCAAGGGTCGAGGCTTGAGAACACCCCCAATCCGCACATGGAACGCCTCCTAGCCACAGAGTAATTCAATGCAGCGATTTGCGTTACTCTAGATTTATCAAGCCATACAGGGCCATGCAAGGTAGCCTTGTTTGGCTTGATAAATAACACTTAGGTTTCCCATAACCTTGTGCCCCTTGCGAGGCACAAGGGAGGTGCAAAACCATGATAAATTGAGCCCTGAATATGTAGCACGCACATTGCAGCAGGACAGCTTTAGCTCTAGTGGCCCCCGTTGTGACAATTGTTTTTTTACGCCCCCACACCAATGATCTCCTCGAAGGAACCCCCCACTACCACCTTCAAAAGTGCCCCTTATCTATTCATAGCCCCTCTGCCACATACATTATATTTTTTTAAAGTACTGGTTGGGGCTGGCTCTTCTAATAAGAATGTATAAATACCAAAATGAACCCTATTTATCAACATTAGGAATAGATAATGAAAGACTGGGGAAAATACATAACATTCTAACCTATATTATACAGTTTTGCACACAGCTCTTTGATGCATTTTCATAAATCACTGTTCTATATTAGGATTGCAATTTATGAACTGATGTAACAAACGGATCACTGACAAAAACAGTAATCTACTGAGCTATTCACATAAAATACAGTACTGTGATCTACATGGTACATGCTGCAGGCATATTAACCCTTTGCGCTTCTTTATGACGAGTCAAACTGCCATTAGACAAAACTCTGATCTCTCTCCAGCAGGAATGTTAATCACTAGAGTTATCTTGACATATACATTTTTGCCTGAAAACTGCTGGCCACAAAAGAAACTCTGCAGTAGGTACTTTTAAAACCATAAGTTATTTCTAAACACAAACAGTAGCTCCACCTACTTAAGTCAGTGCCAGTAGAGACTGCAGTGTGCACTGTCCTAAAGCTGACCCTGTATTGCAGGCATGGGCTATGGTGTGGTGTGTCCTGTGCCAGGGTGTGGTGCTGCACTGTGAAATATCTTATAGGAATAAAATCCCTGCTACAGAGTTCCTTTTGTGCCAAGCAATTTTCAAATAATAATAAATAGGTCACAATAACTCTGGTGATTAATGTACCTGCTGGAGAGATTTGAGATGTATCTAATCAATGTTTTGACTCATTTTATTTTTTCGGTGTTTGAATATGTTTATTGCATTTTGTCATTGTACAACGTTACACATATGTAAACAGAAATGATAAATTATGCTGTAGTGCAGAATATTTGCCACAGGTCGTTGCAGTCAGTCATACACACAAGAGGGCATGGTAGCAAGGATCAAGAGAGAAGTAACATAATTAAACAGCATGACAGATTCGTATAATACAGACATATGTGTGAAAGAATAATGATCAATGGTGGCATCAATGTTTTGACCCATCCTGAAGTATTGCAGATAGTTAATGTGCCTGCTGATAAGGGCGTTTAAGTAACATGCATATCACAGAATTGTATCTTATGGAGATAGCTCAGTGGAAAACTTCTTTTGTTACAGAGATCTTTTTGTTACTTGCAAATCATAAGTTACAACCCTTCTAATATAACACAGTGAGTTATGAAGTGGTGTAAAAGAGCTACGTGCAACTTGCAAGGCATAGTTTTAGAACTTTACATTTTTTCCCCAGTCTGTCAATATCCTAACATTGCTAAAAAAAATGTTAGTTTGGGTAGAACTAAATTCGTCTTAGTCAATTCAGCCCCAATCATTGTGTTAAGTTTTATATCCTTGGTATGTGCTTCTCCTGTCCAGGCCCCTGAGGGTGATATGCTGGACCCCGATGACTTGCTTAACATGCGCTCCGCGGAATGGACCCCAGCGCCCAAGATTGTGGCATATTTGGCTTCCTTCTTGCAGAAGCCACTCGATAGAGAGAAATGCAGTTACCTCAGAGCGGAATGTCTGTGCCCTTCCCTTGAGGGCAAGGACTCTCTCACCTCAGAAATTGATACCAAGATGACTACTTTCCTAGAGAAATTTGTAAAGAACCCTAAAAAAGGGCTGGACCACTCCTGGGGATCATGCCAGGATGAGTTGTTGAACGTGGCTGGCCCTC
The DNA here is from genome assembly GCF_964261635.1 of Lissotriton helveticus. Lineage (NCBI taxonomy): Eukaryota > Metazoa > Chordata > Amphibia > Caudata > Salamandridae > Lissotriton > Lissotriton helveticus. Next base: position 252,754,913 of record NC_136068.1, on the reverse strand, counting down.
TTTCCAAAATCTTAGACATGTTGGAAGTCGCCAATTGTCTAGCACCCTAATCCCTCCTCAGGCACTATCGAGTTGGGCACAGAGAGCACTCATATTCTTAGGGAATGCGAACTGAACTCCTTATGTAGAGACGCAGATCCCTGTTGATAAATATTGCCCTGAACCTGGGGGAGCTGGCGACCTCTGAAGTTGGCCCCATCGCGCAAGACAATCTCTTCAGATACCCCTTTATCCGTGAGTTGGGAAAGTTTGTCAATACTTGTAATTCCCTTGACAAGGCTCAGTCCTCCATCAAATGCATTTTTACCCGCCGGGTTTTTGCCAGCACCAGTCACAGTCGGGGCGCACGACCAGCTCGCCTCTTCCAGCATGCCTCCGCCAAGGGTCTTGAAGTCCAGAGAGGACAGTGGCAAGACTCCAGCAGGTTCGGTAGTTTTTACCCAACCAGACAGTACCCTTGTCACCGAGGTTCCATGGGAAACTCCAGGGGCAAAAGCTCCTAAAATAATTCTCAAGGTGAGAGTGCTTCCTTCCCAAGGGGAGGGGCTTGGGGGCAGATTGAGAGACTTTTTTCACAGTTGGGAGACCCTTACGTCTGTTGTATCTTCAGACGGTAAGGGGTTTTCATATAGAATTGTACGATTCTCCCTCCCAACCCATTCACCCTGCCCCTCTCTCCTTGTCCCCAAATCCAAAGGCAGATGGTAGAGGAGGAGATTGGGCAACTTCCAAACAAAGGTGCTATTACAAGGATGTCCCTACACCCTTGTGGTTTCCTCAGCAACCTTTTCCTGGTGAACAAGAGGGATGGTGGTCAGCATCCTGTGATCAACCTGAAGGAATTCAATGAGTGGCTGGTCTTTCACCACTTAAAGATGGAGGGGATCCATCTTTTGAGGGATATACTGCAGGCAAATGATTTGATGGTGCATCTGGATTTAAAGGATTCCTATCTCACATCCTCATTTTTCCGCCTCACAGGCAATTCCTTTAGTTTCAATGAGGCGACAAGATCTTCAAGTTCACCTCCTTTCCTTTCATCTTTCTTCTGCTCCTTGGTGTTTCATCAAGGTACTGAAACCAGTAGTGGAACATCTTGTGGTCCAGAGAATCTGTCTAATAATGTATCTGGACAATATCCTCATCATGGATCAGTGCCCGAGTCGACCTTCCTGCCACCTACAACAGGCCCTCAATCTACTGGAGCCCCTAGGCTTTGTGATCAACAAACCAAAGTTGGTCCTGATGCCTTCCAGGTCCCTGCAGTTTCTAGGCTTTGTAGTGGAAAAAGCCACGTTGAATCTTCCATCTCGGAAATTGACCAAAATCAAGCATGAGTTGTGGGAAACTCTTGCCAAACCCTTTGCTTGTCTTCGACACCTCATCCGCATAGAGAGCCACCTGTCCTTGTCCATACAGGCCATCTTCCCAGGCCCCCTTCACTATCGGGCATTACACCGCCTCAGAATCGTGGACCTCCAGCGAATTCTGAAGTAATCCCAATTAATCCACCTTTCAGAGGAGGCAAAGGAGGAATTACAGTGGTGGATCACACATATGGAAGCTGGAATGGCCTGGAACGGCCTGACCTGATAATAGAATCAGAGGCTAGCGGTTCAGGTTGGGGAGCCCGATGCAGAGAATTCTCCACAGGAGGTAAATGGTCATCAGCCAAATGGGCCTCCACATAAATTGTCTAGTGCTTATTACAGGTTCTTTCGCAACGAAGTGTTGGACCAAGGACAAAGTCCAATGTTGGGTCCAGATCAAAATTGACAATGTGGCGGCAGTCCGCTATGTCAAATCATTTAGTGGGAACCCGCTCGAAAGCCCTCGCAGAACTGACGAGAACCTTTTGAATGTATTATCTGGACTGCCAAATCTCTGTCTCGGCAGAACACCTTCCCACTGCATCCAACAAGATGGCGGGTTGGTACCCTTCCTATCTTAAGTGTGAAACACTTAACCTCGATGCACTGTTGCTATATGAGGTTCACAATGAACAACACTTGGTTTAAACAATATTTTCAAAAATAAACATCAAACTTTAATCTGTATTAAACTCAACGAATTTACTTCACAGTATTACAATGAAAACTCTCATGTAGCATTCCAACATCAACATAAAATATTTTTCAAAAATATTAACAATTTAGCGAATGTTAAACATCCAAAAACGGTAAATCTTCTCTGTGCCCAATGCATTTCGAGCTCTGGGAGCTCTTCATCAGGGGCCTGAAAACTGAAATGAACAATATGTAAACTTTCTCAATTGCAAAAATGTCAAAATGTTCTCAAGGTACATGGCCAAAAATTACAAAAGTAGAGCTCAAATAAGTATATTATTAAAAAGTGAATAGGATAGAACCATAACCCCCACCACTGTGTGTGGAAATACCTCCAATACTCACTAGTCCAAAACAACAGCAATCAGGGTCCTGCAAAGACAGGATTGATTTAAAAAAACCATTCTCAACATTCACAAAAACATCACAGTGTAAGCGACAGTGGAAGCCTGGCCACTATCTTACCTTGAAGTTAACTCGGCAGTGTATCGAATTTCTTCAACCAAAAACAATGGGCGCTCACTACAGCCGTGATCCTTGAAGCTACCAACAACAAGAGAAACCAAACTTAATATAGCATACCTAATGAACTCAATACTCAGTCATCAGAGCACCTATCTCTAGCCTTACCAGTCTCAACTCGATCAAAAGGCTTCCCCTGATCCTTCGCGTGCAGTCTCGCCTAACACTCAGTCAACCGCTACTCACTCGATACACGCTGCAACTCAGTGATATTGTGAACTCCGAAACTAAAAACTGACTATTTCTCGTCCCTGTCGGAACTAAGCGCATAAATATTACCTCCACCTAAAAATATAAAAAATAAGCACGGGACCATAAACCAAGGCTGAAAGCTGTGTAAAAATAAATTAACGACGTGAGACTTAACATTAACAACCAAAAAACTCGGAAAATCGACCCGATCAGAAACGGGCGCCATCTTGGAGAGGTGTAAATAGCTCAAGACTCCAATAACTACAGGTGAACTAGACGAAGAAAATAAGAGAGAATGGAAACAAAAATAGGAATTACCTTAGGAATTGAACATCATTGTTTGAAAATGTACAACAAATTAACACTAGTAGACAACTAGAGCATTTTACTGAATACATGTGACAACATTGTGTACAGTCGCAAAAAATGAAAAGGTCACAGGAAACATGACAAATCAATTTTTTCATTGAGACCTAATGGTTCTTGTGTTTTAAGGAATCTTATCCAGTGAATCTCTCTCTGGAGGAGGGATCTGGTTAGATCAACCCCCTCATGCATTTTAATGAGTTCCAGTATGGAATACCTGACTTGGGAAATGTTGTGATTATTGTCTGACCAGTGTTTAGCTAGGCTACTTTTAAAGTTCTTATTCCTGATCGTACTTTTATGTTCAGAGATTCTTGTTTTCAATTTCCGCTCTGTTTTACCAGTGTACAATTTTCCACAGGGACATTTTATGTAGTAAATCAAGTTCTTACTATTGCAGTCACCATCATAATGTAGATTAATCCTTCTTCCAGTTTGTGGATGGGATAACACTTTACCCTCAATTGCATTTGAACAGTGCACGCAGTTCTGACATTTTTTCATACCTTTATAGTTGATTTCAATGTTTCTTACAGGTGTAGACAGAAGCTCCTTTATATTTTTTGATCTTGTGTAGGCAAAGATCGGCTTATTGGTAAAAATACCATTAAAATCAGTTTCATTCTGCAATAATTCCCAGTGTCTTATCACAATGTTCTTGATTTTCTGAGATGAAGTGGAAAATTTTGAAACAAAAACATGTCTGTCGCTCAATTTTTTAGGTTTTAGCTGAAGCAGATTATCCCTACTGCTCGTCTGGATCCTCATCTTCGCTTTATCCAGAGTATCATCGGGATACCCTCTTTCTTTGTATCTCTGTTGTTGTAATATCAGGTTGGTTTCCAGATCTTCTTTCGTTGAACAGATTCTCTTTATTCTCATGTACTGAGACACAGGAAGATTGTTCTTAAGATTAAGAGGATGAAAGCTGTTGTAAGACAAGCATTTACAATGCCATGGTTTCGCCTTTGGAAAAGTTAGAGCTATTGGCATTGTAAATGACAAAATTTGTATTTATGTGTTGGTTTTGAAAACAGATAAATAAATAAATGGCATTGTCATTTACATTGCCATTAGCCTCTGCAGTCACTCTGCACTCCCTAGCACTCTGCAGTCACTCTGCACTCCCTAGCACTCCCTAGCACTCTGCAGTCACTCTGTATTCCCTAGCACTCTGCACTCCCTAGCACACCCTAGCACTCTGCACTCCCTAGTCACTCTGCACTCCCTAGCTCTCCCTAGCACTCCCTAGTCACTCTGCACTCCCTAGCACTGCCTAGTCACTCTCACTCCCTAGCACTCATTATTTGCATATTGAGGGCTTCAATATAAAAGATGGTTCCCACTCCTGGCAAAATGTTGTCCCGGGCATATTGATTGGAATTCTTAGCGTATTGATGGTTCCCACCTTTGGTATTGGTGGCCATGGCATACAGGTGGAAATGCTTTGCATAATGTGAGAATCAATTTCATGATGGCAACCGCTGGCAAATGCCACCTCTGACATATTGATGTCAATTTTTGAAATATTGGTTTCCACCACTGAATGATGTTGCTCAACCTAGTATAGTGGTGGCCAAGGTATAACCGTGGCAATTACTTGCTTCTTGTTGTTTGCACACATGGCATCAGGATTCCCACCCTTGGTCTAATGTTGATCCAAGCATGATGATTCTTGGCATATTGTAGACCTCCATGGCATGAGATAGTGATACATGGCATTCATGTGTGGCAGTGATGCATGTGAGTATGTGATGTAAATGACAAATTGAAGTTTGATTGTCAAATGTGTATTTACGAAAAATGAAAAGATATTTGTGGCAAAACAGATTTTATTTTATTTTTTCTTAATAAGCTTTTGTCATTTTGTTTGCTCTTTTCAAAAAGAAAATGTGTATTTGATAGCAACATATGGCTATTTTCAAAAATTGATCAGCTGATGTTTGGGGATAAGATGATTGCATTTCAACATGTCTGTTAGCCAGTTGGTTGAGTAAGAATCAGTAACACTCTGTATTGCTTGGGCCAGGGAGACACCCAATTTGGATCCCGCACCCTCCAACTCAGCTGAGTCACTGACAATACTGAATATCTGTAATTTGGATTCATCACACAGGTTGTGTTTATTCAAAACATTATTATCGAAAATCAGTTCTTAGCAAACAATACAATATCTGTACAAGATTTAAACAAAAAAAATTAATATTGCATCTTAAATCCTATACCAAACACAACACTGCAGTATTTACACCTAAAGCGCCTCTACAGGAACAGAAAGTCACTAGCTCCCTCTCATTGCTGTATGCCTAAGTCTGTTTACAATATTCTAGCCCAGCTGTGTGCAGCGCCCACGTGCACAGCTGTCTCGTGTCACGGGATGCACTCCTGTCTCAGGTCCACAGGCCTTTTCTACCACAGCTGCACCTCTCCTCCCACACAGGGCCCGCCTTTTAAAACAGCACACTGGTTGCATGCATCACTTTGTGGATGTTTGCACTGCCTGCACAACTGCATGGATTGGTTCCTGCACCTCTACTTCCTCGCAGGGCCTCAATTTAAAACGAAACACTGGTTGCATCCAGGGACATTGTTCCAGCCCAGCGGCAGCATCACCAGGCCCAGACTCATTCCCCAGGAGCGGGAGCTGCTCTTAAAAGGCCACAGCTGCACATTTTTCCAGGATCATTGAACATGTACACTTTTCTGTTACGCTGATTTCTTTTTTTTTTTTTTTTTTTTTACACCCGACACCGTGCACTAGCAACGTTCGAGTCATGGTCGGATAACAACATTCCTCAAGGAAATAAGTGATGTGAAGATGGGTTCTAACAACAAAATCTACCGGACTTGCACTAAGAGGTGCGCATACTACCGATCAAACAGTGTAACTGCACACGAGCCAAGAGAAAGGACGCAAGGAAGATTTATTTAAAATAATACATAAATACATATAAAGAAACCGAACATTTGAATTGGTCACTAATTAATTAATTTTATACATTCACGTCCCTTCCCCACTTTAATCTCTTGGGGTCCCGGATCAACTGAAATTTAGGCAGAAACTTCTAATTCCCAGTACACTCCCGCAACCTGAAGAACCAGGCAAGAAAATGTAAAATCTTCTATGTTGATTAAACAACTGAATTTTAGCAATTGCAAATTTTAGTGAGTTTGTATACCTTGTATTACCTTGTTGATTAAGTTGGATAAAGTGTAAGAAAATTAAAAAAATAAGCAAGAACCCGACGGTGAACACCCGTTTTAGCCAGAAATAAAGTTGGTTGCCTACTCAATTTTATGTTTTCCATAATGAAACGTCCCTCGTGGTACTTTAGCTCGGGAGATTCTAGGTAACCAGATGTATAGTTCAAAAACGTAGTCATGTCAACTTGATAAAGTAGAACACATTTATAACTGGTCAACACATGGTATAGCAATTCAAGAGATACAGTGCTGATATCCGGGGCTTTCGTTAAGCAACCAATGCATTAATTATAGAAGTAATGTCACTTCACCTGCGGCCAGAGAAAATAGGGAGCAGAGAGCTTGGCTCTTACATTACGGCATACACACTGTTCCATGCCCATCATCTCATCACCTTCTTATGGGTGTAAACAATCCTTCCCGTGCAGCCATGCATATTCAATATATAATAAACACTGCAACTAACACGATTTAAGTAGCGCTACGAGCAAGATTTTGCTGTTATGACGAGCAGTGAAAAACGTATTATTGTCAAGAAATTAATTCGCGCCCCTTTTATCAAGCAAGAAAAAGAGGAAACGTTGGGAGGAAGAATGTTGTATCCCATAGGTATTATCAAGGGTAAAGGTTTGAATTTTCGTAATGCGTCACAACACCCAAGGGCAAAGCTTACGCTATGCAGAATAACTGCTGAGTCACCCATAACCTCCTGGTAAGTGTAAACATTGACCTACAGTTTACAAATAGATCCTTGCAGGCGGCGCTGAACACCATAGGCTGTTGAATGGACGAAAATGTGCAAATGGTCTTGGACTACCCCCCCCCCCCCAGCCCCAAAAATAGGGCGTGCCTCTGTTTTAACACTATACTTAAGACTCAGAGCGAACTGATTATGGCTTGATTTAACGAGGATCACACAATGGGCGATACCAAGGGATAGTATATACACATCCTGGGTAAGCTTATTATATTCCCTAATGGTTATATCAAAATGATGTAAATCGCTTTAAAGCCCACAGAAGGTTTCCACACACACAATTATCCATATGTAACCCTGTTCAGTAGATGATCGACCATGTTTCCCGTTTTCGGCCCATGCCATCTACTGTAATCAATACTTTTGTTTACTTGGGCTACAATGGAAGAAGGTGCAGCGCAGTTAGTTACTCGGATCACTAAAAACCTTAAAACCGCTGACCTTGGCAGTTCGGTCATTTTCAGAGAAAGTTCTCCCTCGGTGGCTGACTGGTGAATCACACAACGCCATCGCTTTATCGCAACCAGAACTGTGTGGGGGTGACTGGTGAAATGCCAGACACATCAATTACCCCTTCCGAAAACTAACAATGCGTCAGGTCTAGCAAAACCGAGTTCTTCCTACATGAGGATGGGGTCTCAATACCAGTTCCCTATAAAGTGTCCATTTTGTGAGTAATTTATTGGGCTCCAATAAAATACATTAAAAAAGACCCTTAAATAAGTGTAACCAAACCAGAGAGGGGGGGGGGGGGGGTGAAAAGAATACGCTAGTTTGCAATATCGATAGAGTGCTATCTATACAAAAATGAAGAAAAAAGTAATTTGTAACCAGTGGTGAAAATGTATAAGGCAAAATAAGTAAAACAACGGGATATATATTTTATAAACAATAACAAAACAGTACTGGCTTAAAAAAACACAAAAAAAGAGAAAGCTGGAAGTGTCTATAGAAGCGAGTGTTTGTATCAGATAGGGAAGCCTCACAGCAGGAGGATGCCGCTGCCCTGGGCCAGAGCTGGCTCGGTCACTCCCACCCCCGGGCCAGGCACAAAGGAAGAGCCGAGAGAGGAAGGGGGGCGGGATAAAACCTAGCACGAGAAGAGGGGCTCCTAGGGCACCCCGAGACAGCCCCAGCTCGGCGACTCCACTGAAATAAATCCGTGCAGTATAAAATACAGAGTTTCTACGGATTACTTTTAAGGTAACAGGGATGCCCCCCACAGTAACCCATTCCCAAAAACATCAGGAATTTAACCCCCCCCGTCTTTATCAAAACTCATGGACTGTACCACTTAGTGGGTTAAATGGCACAGAGAGGATCCCTTTTCACGCTACCGGAATCTCACCATATGCATTTCAACTCGACTCACCCATTTTCTAAACAAGCACCTACGAGGACACGGGGGGGCGGGAGAGGACACGGACGGCGGGAGGGGGGGCGGGAGAGGACACGGACGGCGGGAGAGGACACAGACGGCAGGAGGTATTTAAAATGCACAAAAGATGCATATCGTACTATGCTGAAAGAAAGCTCAATAAAATGAATGGTTTGCAGTTTGCCATCTAGAGCTCCTATGAACAGCGTGGAGCAGGGTTGTGTTGCAACCAAATTACATTACCAAATGCTCCTTAAACAGACTACTATAGAGGCCGGTGTTTGATTTCTAACATGCTGGAATGTTTCTAAACTCTCATTGAGATATAGCCCACTCCCTGAGTTATTTGCTTGCTATGAGCAGAACATTTCCCTGCTAAGAAAATCTTGAGGTGCCAAGTGCAAGATATAATATATTATCCAATCTTTCAGTCACTCCACAGTGCTTCGAAACACTGGACAGTGAGGTGGAAATGGTGGCAATAAGTATGGGGAGATGTGAAGAAAAGGACGCTGAAGGCGAAAGGATGGCAATAACAAATGGCCCACCTTAAATGATTCCAAGTCTACCTTCCTCCACCGTCTCTTTCGGCCGTGGCCGCTTCATGGTGTAAACAGGAGGCGGCCGCTTCTCACTGTCCCTGCCAGAGCAGAGCGATCTCAGGCTGCGCCCCTGAGCTCTGCGGCAAGGGAAAGGACGCCTCCATCTTCGGCCGGTGCCGCCATCAGGAAACAAGCGGGAGGGGGCGAGAAAGGGGGAGGAGAGACGCAGCGCCATTGCGAGACCAGCATCAGGAAAACAAGGGGGAGGAGAGACGCAGAAGACGGCCGGAGCAGGAAGGCGGGTGCCGGCTCAATGCCGGACCAGATTCGGGGGCGGGAGAGAACACGGACGACAGGAGGGGGGCGGGAGAGAACACGGACGACGGGAGGGGGGCGGGAGAGAACACGGACGACGGGAGGGGGGCGGGAGAGAACACGGACGGCGGGAGGGGGGCGGGAGAGAACACGGACGGCGGGAGGGGGGCGGGAGAGAACACGGACGGCGGGAGGGGGGCGGGAGAGAACACGGACGGCGGGAAAGGGGAGGGAACGGGAAAAACGTAACTCCGCCCAGGGAAAAAATCTTGGGAACGCCCCCGAATCTGGTCCGGCCTTGACGGACAGATCCGGCACCCAATGGCTAGCCTCCATTTATGGAGCTAGCCAATGAGAGCCGGGGGACGTTCCCGAAGTCCTTATTGTCAACAAAGGATTTCACCTGCGCCGAAAAGCTGCGCAGAGCGCAGCCTTCGGCAGGCGAAACCCAATAAAGCATTGTTAACATCCGTGTCTTTTCTGTATAGTGACGTTGTCACTTTGTGGTCTTGAATGTTGATCATAACATTCAGGAATGGTATTTCTTTATCACTAATGGTATGTGTGAATTCAATCTGTTCTATGCACTCATTGAGTTTTTCAATTTCAAATTCAAGGCTCTCTTTAGAACCGGACCAAAGAACAAAGATATCGTCGATAAAACGCCGATAGATAATCGCTTGTTTTTTCCAGGATTCATTACAGAAGACGAAGTCTGCCTCAAATTTTGCCATAAAGGTATTTGCGAACGCCGGAGCACCCGCAAATCCCATTGAGGTTCCATTCTGTTGGAGAAAAAACTTAGTGGACCACTGAAAGTAACTATGATAGAGACAAAAATGTAGTAACTCTAAAATAAAAACCTTGTCAGCCTTGATTAACGGTTGTTGCAACAAAGCCCATTCCACGGCTTCCATGCCGGATTGGTGAGGTATCGATGTGTACAATGACTTAACGTCGATTGTACACAAGAACATCTGTTCATATAGCAACAGTGCATCGAGGTTAAGTGTTTCACACTTAAGATAGTGCTCCTCTTATTCACTGAAATCGGGTTGGTACCCTTGCCACTGTAAGGATGCCAGTCTCTGTCAGTTACACTCAAGAGTATTTCAGGTCCTACAGTGCAGGTGGGGCCCCTTCACCATGGACCTGTTTGCTTCCTGACTGGATCACCAAATGGACAGGTATTGCAGCTGGTGTCCAGACCCGGAAGCAGTAACAACCAATGCTTTCCTCCAGGACTGGAGCAAGGAGAGTGGGCATGCGAATATCAACGCAGATTCAAAGGCAACAGATGGATCTGGTACTGATTATGCCAATATCGAGATCTCAAGCATGATTTCAAGTTCTGATGGAAATTTCCTGAGTTTTTAGCCCTGCTACTGGATCTCCTCCTTGATCCCTGCGGGAATCCCCATCACCTGGTCCTAGCAGGCTATCTTTGTCTCATGGCTTGGCGAATTACAGGGAGTGTTGGCAAGTCCCAGGAATTTCACAAGAGGCTGCCACCTTGCTCACCAAATCTTGGGCGGACAGAACGACAAAATGATACCGCTCAGCCTGGTCCATGTTAGATTTGAAATTACATTTCTGTGTTGCATAGGCCTGAAATGCTCCTCCCTTGCACTTATAAGCTGTGTACTTCCTTATGTTAGCATTGATGGTGCCATTTTTATTCGTGCCATACTATACTGTGACTGAACATTGAGTTCTCTGTTTCATGGTGCTTGCCTCAGCGGAGCTGCAGCTCCTGCCACCCCCCCTTCCGCCTTGTGTTCTCAAGTCTGAAATCTTGCTGCCCTAGTGAATGTATTATCTGTTTTGCATACCTTTGCTGTTGGATATGTTCGTTCCCACATCTTAGAATGGTAGGCCCCAGCCGAGTGGCCTTGGGGTCGAGATAGCCTGTACCCGGCTCTGCAATATGACTAATCCTTGTGTGCCTTCTTTGTTCATCCTGGCCTGAGCTGGGATTTTCCAGCTTGGGCGGACCCTTGAAGGTGCAAGTTTGGTATGACTGTTAGCCCCGAGTTGGGGGGAGTCAGTCCCTAGGCTGTCCTGTCAGACTGGGCTCCATTGCAACGCGATTACTAATAAATATGTGGTTTGTATTCTCCTCTGTCTGACCCACTCTTCATTTCTGGGAAGGCATAGAGGTGGTCCGAGTGACCCGAATTATCCATTTTTCGGGACATTTCCTTCATCCACATGATTGAGTTTGGCATAATCAATAAGAAGTGGATCCCGTGGGCGCAGAAGTTTTACACATTCTGACTTTCCTAGCCTCCTGGGCTTCAGAAGGGCTGGCTTACAGGTCTATTAACACTTTTTGGTCAGCTATCTCAGCCGGTAATATTCCAGTAGAGGGATGGCCTGTGAGGGCGCACCCCTTAGTTTGCAAACTCCTAAGAGGTATCAGGTTATTCGTCCCTCCTGAGCCCAGGTATTCAAACTTATGGGATGTTAACAAAGTTCTGGGTCTCTTTAAATCATGGCCCTCCAATAAATACTTATCTGACGTGCGAGCACTGGATTTAACAGGTAGAGTGTTTACACTGGAAGGAGTTACCTTTTTTATTTCCAGACGAACAAATGCAATTCAAAAGTGTTGTTATATACCTACTTTCCAGATGTTCCAAAGTTGTGTGTGGTATGGGCTATCAAGCATTATGAGTCCATGACAGTAGATGTCCATCCTCATGGGGAGCAACAGTTACTTATTGCTCTTATGAAACCGCATAGAGCTGTTTCCTCCCCTACCATTGCCAGATGGGTATGTTGAGTGATGCAAGAAGCTGGCATTGACCTAGCCAAATTTGGAGCTCATTCCATTGGTAGAACCATGGCTTCTAAAGCTTTTTCCCTGGGACCACGATTGGAGGACAACCTTAATGTGGCCATTTGGTCCTCAGACTCCACTTTTAAGAGGTTTTACTTTAATCTGGTGACACATCTGGCATCGTTGGTGGTGGAAAAGCTTTGAACCAGCCTAATCCTTGCCTATTGTAGATATTGTACTAGAAATTTTCAGTTCTATTAACGACACGGAGCCAAGGATTAGCCCACCCGTACTTTTACCTTCAGATTATTCCCACCCTGATTATAGTATTTGCTCTTTGGGAACTCTCATTATTTACAATTCATATGGCCCAATCTACTTGAATTGCTTCAACGTTGATTTACAATGTCGCTTTTGTAGTAAGCTTAACAATCCTCTGGAAACAGTGGTTATATTCATGTCTTTCTCTTCCAGGGGTGGATTCTTCCAAGTAGGAATGAAGTCCAATATCCTGGGCTGTGTTCACAGGAAGAAAGAGGGGATAGAGGTCCTTGGGGATAACACTGACTCCTGATTAGATAGACTGTTTCTACTTTCTTTCTGAATGTTTCATGGGAAAGGTAGTTTGTGTTCTTTGAATAAAATGTTTTTAATAGCTGCTGGTGCAAACTAAACGAAGAAGAAACAGCCTAAGCCCTGTATCCGTATCTATAATAGATTTTAAACGTTCTGTTAAGATAGCTAAGAATTTTTTAATTCTGAAAGGTTTGTTGTTGGCTGCAAATTGATGTCTCACTTCTAAGAAATACTGTACAATGCCCATGAGGCACTTTTACACAGGGTTAGTTAAGTTTCTAGGCTGCCTACTATTACATATATGTACCCTTGGGAACAGGAGTTTTAAATTGCTCTTCAAACCATAACAATGACAAATGGAAGAATTTTGATGGACTCAAATGTTTTTCGATAAAAAAAGGGAAAACAGCAAGTAGCAGAAGCAGTACTTCGGCCTGTCCAGTGTACATTCTCAAATCTGGTCCTTTGCAGAGGAGATTTGGTGTTGTTACTAAGAGATTAGAATATAACGCCATCTTGCCTCTTCCAGGAGGAGCATAGTTACTGAAAGGACATCCAACAAGCAGAACCTGAATCACACGTAGTTTGAATCCAAACCCACCCTGGAAACTTTCTAGCTTATGAGAATGAACGGCATACGCCCAAAACACTGTTAGTCAAATGTGTTTCTATGTTTCAGTAGCAATACGTGAGCATGTGACTAGAGCGGAACTGACAATATAAGAGAGAATTTGTAATCATTAAAGATCCCTTTAAGATAGGTCACCGCTGATCAATGATTCTTTGTTGTGTCCACTTGAGACTGCTCAAGTATGAGCAAACGAAGGATCAACCCCGAGGACAAATTAAACTGAAATATCTTGTTATTGAGATTATTTATAATTGAAATATTGTCTTTTATCCCAATGGAGGAAAAGAGAGAAAATGATAAATTTGCTTCCATAAGAGAGAAAATTGGGGTTTGTCTTTTAGATTCAGGGTTCAGAGGATAAAGAGAGGATTTCTCAGATCTTGGAAGTCCATAAAAGCTTGCAAGCTGACAGCACTGTGAAATACTTTAAAGTGCAAGATAGGTCCTCTGAGGTGGCTATGAGCAGATTATTTGCTTACTGCTGCACCCATTATGGTTTCATAAATATGTCCTCTTTAAAATACTGTACTTCTGGCATTTACGCATGTTATTTTTTCTCATAATTTATAGCTATAGCCATACTTTCTTATGGGAGTGATTATTCCTGCATCATTATTTCTAGTGAACAAATATAAGATAATATAATATAAAATAATGCAATACAATATACTATAATTATATATAATATAATATAATGCAATATAATATAATATAATGCAAAATAATATAATATAATATAATATAATATAATATAACATAAAATAAAATAAAATATAATATAATGTAATACCAAAATATATTTTACTTGTGATTCTGCGATACGTGACAGGAAAAAGGCATTGTCTGATTTACTAAGAAATCTGAAGAACTGTTCCGATTATTACTGTATATTGGTGACTCACACCAGTAACATATCCAGGAATTTTTAACTGCTGAGATCTCAAGACATCCTTTTTAGGTTGAGCCTACTAGACAGTGTATGTGCTGTCAGTTGCGAGGCATATTTTGGCTTACCAAGAACATAGAGAAGCTTGGAGCCAGTCCATTGTTTATCATTGGTTGGATTTCCTTGTCAATCTCTTGTGTCTGCTTCTTATTCATGACCCAGATTCTTAATCATGTATTTGTCCCTCCCACTGACCATTGCCTCTTTACCACTGCTTTGATTGGTTAGAATCTATTCGTCCGTAGCTTGTTTTTCAAGTTCTACTTTTTTCTTTTGTGTTGAGTGATCTATGAGAGCACATGTAATTTTCAGCTGTCTCCCTCACGTACTTCTCTCCCCCTGGAGTGCTCTTTGTCACCTGTACCGTCTATGTTATGCTCATCTGTGTGCTCCTCCTTACTACCAGTGCCGGACTGGGATTCGAAACCAGCCCTGGCAAACTGCTCGACCGGTCCCCCTGAGGGGGAGATGGGGAGTGTAGCCGAGCTCTTTTTTAGGGCCGGTTTCGGCCGATTTTGTTACAGGGGGGTGATATTTCTGGCCCCCAGTAACATAAACAGCTACACAGAGGCCCAAAACCGGCCCCCACCACGACCGCCCACTGGGGAAATGCCTGGTGCCCACTATGGTCAGTCCGGCCCTGCTTATTAACTCCCTCAACCTCCCTTGCGTTTCATACCTGTCCCTCAATCCTTCCACCATGTTGGAGGGGCTTCTCTACTACCCTCTCTGTGTTGCTTTTGTGCCCTTCACCTCCTCTCTTTCTCCCCCCAGCATACATCTTACTTTAATCCCCTTAAAAAACACTTTTGCACTTTTTTTGTTTTTAGTTACCAATCCAACTCGCAAAAGACAAAAAGAGTGCCCTCATCATTTTGTAGACAATGCTTGTTAGTAATAGTTGCATGTCTCAAGTTTTACAAATGATAACATGTTTTGAATAACCTTGCAGGGCATGAATTTTAGGCCAAATTTTTCCAACTAGTGTCATTTTCATATCATAAAGTCAGAATTGAGTTTGAAAACGATGAAGAACAAAACACTTGAACCATTGCCCCAATACCAGCATATGGACGTGCTTAAGGTGTACACAGATAAAATGGACAATCACTATATACAGGAATAAAAGCGTGTTTTGGAATATCAAGGTCAGCAGAGATTTGGGTATCTCTGACTGACTTGAAAATCCAGTTATTAACCATTGTGCAGATGTGAAATCTGTTTCATCATCTCCACAGCCAATGCCAAGAGTTTGCATGCTACAGTGGGAAATATGTACCGCGTATCCTTTGAAAAATGGTGTTGACAATGGGGCTGCCATTAAAAATCACCAAAAGTCAAAAGACTTGCATCTTAGCATTAGGAATGTCCCCTCAATGATTACCTCTGTACACACATAGATATAATAGTCTCATGATATTCCCAGGTTCCTAAGGTCTTGAAGTAATATTGGCCAAGAAAGAAACTCTTAGGTGATTTTAAAATCTTAGCCTTTATCTTCATTCACATCTTTGTCGTTTTTTCTTTTTTTCCTGTTCATATGATGTTTGTGTTCACAATATAAATGCCAGTAATGTGTTATCCCTTAAAACTCTTTGTAAAAACAATGTTTGAGATGGTTGTCTTAGATGGTGGGAACAAGAAAAGTCAATCTCAACTATGCTTGTTGCTTTTTTTAATCCTTCGAGTTCTAAGGGTGAGATGGTCTTGTGCTCAGCACCATGTTCACCATAAATTGGCAGGGTAAGCTCAGACGTGATTTCCTTGCTCACTTTGCCACTGGATTCAAGCAAGCCGGGCTGAAGACAGCTGCAATGCCAGAAACCGGTCCTCAGAAGTTTGTTTCCGGTCCAGGGAAGGCATGGCTTGGCAGTTCGGGCTGGACTGTTCCCATGAGGCACAGGGTCAGATTGATTTGCATATGGCCATGTCTGAACTGGGGTGTCAGAGTGGGCTAAAGAACGGTGATGGATTTAACCCAGATCTGTTGACTGGGTCTGAGTGTTTGATTGGTTCAGATGCTCCGTCCATCACCACCCCCTTTTGTACCACTTTGTTCGCCATAAGTTGGCAGGATATGCTCAGACGTGAGTACCTTGCTCACTTTGCCACTGGATTCAAGCAAGCCGGGCTGAAGACGGCTGAAATGCCAGAAACCGGTCCTCGGAAGCTTGTTTCCGGTCCAGGGAAAGCATGGCTTGGCAGTTCGGGCTGGACTGTTCCCATGAGGCACAAGGTCAGACTGATTTGCATATGGCCATGTCTGAACTGGGGTGGCAGAGTGGGCTAAAGAACGGTGATGGATTAAACCTAGATCTGTTGACTGGCTCTGAGTGTTTGATTGGTTTAGATGCTCCGTCCATCACCACCCCCTTTGGTACCACATCTACAGAGAGGAAGGCAGCATGTCCTTAGCTCTCACACTCGCGATGTGGTGAGGATTCTGCTCCTACGCCTCCCAGCGTTTCATGGCGACGTGGCTCCTCCCTGGAATCAGGCTTCTCTATGCACAGGGAAGAGCACCAGCCTGAAGAGCTGGCTAGTAGAATCCAAGATTATGGAGGAGCAAGGACATCAAATAGTGAAAAGGAAGCATGTAAAACATATTTTTTTCTTAAAATTGCCATTTCTTGAAAATGCCAATTCTCCTGAAGAAATATGTGTGCCTAGCCCTAAATCCATTCCTTTTCAAAATGATTAGCTTCACAGTATTTGTTGTTGGAGTTTTCAAGTCCAACATGGTGCCAAACATTTTGCCTGTGATGGCACTTCCTGCCTAAGCCATAATTAGGGAGGTCTCAGTAGAAAAAGAATACATTGCACAACCTCAGTATCCCCATTTTATTTGTATTCTTTGAGGAATTAGAGGCTTATTGTCCCTGATTTTTTTGCCTTTTTATTTTATTTTATTAAGTAGTTTTATATTGCACAAGCTTGACCCAATGTCATTAGAGCACTCTACATGAGCACCAGATTACACTGAACTAGGTTTGATTATAAAAAAATGTTTTTAGGCACGGGGAGATTAGATGATCTGCCCGAAATCAGAGGATGTTGAAGCTGATGCCTTTAACCCTGCTTCTCGAGATTTAAAGGCAGCAGCTCAAGCAACAGGCTACGCCATCTCTTTTTCTGCAGCAGTATTTTTTGGGGGGTTCTCTAGCCTGGAAGGCTATATATTTGACTATTCCTCAACATTGTATCATTTGTTACCTGCAATCAAGAACTATTGTCACAGAGTTTATTTCTCCCATTTGTGGCTTTTATCTCCTAACTGGAACCCTCTTAAAGAGACACTTGAAAAGCTTCATGGGTGTATTATGTGTAGGAAGTAAAATAGCTACCAGGTGAAGTTGCCATTTCCTTGGGCAATCAAGAAGGACCCGGGAGATACCTTCACAAAGTCCAGTCCTTGACATTAGTACTCACTGTAAAGCAAGTTTATGCATTCAGATATTCCCACTTCATACAATCACCAGAGGACAAATGTCCTGATACATACCCCCACTCCACCATAGTCACGAATACTAGCCGGAACCCCTGTTCTTCCCAATGTTATACACCTACATACCTCATATAACCGGAAAGTGCTCGTTCACCACTGTTTTGCTTTTGAACCTGCTCCGAATGGGCAGCAAATAGCCATTTCTGGTGCTCTGTAAAGCAGTTAAAAAATGCAAAAAATAATTATGGCAGCGACATTCAATTACAAGTTTAGCAGGCATAACCTCTTGCGGGACTACTATACCTGAGAATCACCCACAGTAATTTCATTGTAATTGGACTGAGTGTGTTTAACACCAGTGTCCTCCTTTTAAGATAAGGCCACTACAGCACAGCTAGAGAAAGATGCACCTGGGTGGTTCCACGTGAAGCCATGTGTACATACGTGTGTGCACATATGCGGAATGTATGTGACTTTAGGCCTTGCTAAAGAACAGAGATCATCACCCTTCTGGTTGCTGACAACGCCCTTCTGTTTTCCAGGTCTGAACACTGCTGGTTGATCCAACTAGACCTCTCCACAGTCTTCGACGCAAAATACCACCAAGCAATAATCCAAACAGTGCTAACATGTATGCGATTCTCTAAAATAGGCTTGTAATGGTCGATGTTCTAGCTCACCAAATGGGAAGCTCAAGATTCCAGAAATGTCTCTTCTATTGCGTAGAGCCCTAAGTCTCCATCCTGATATCCATCATCTTCACCCTCTACATGGAGGCCTTTGGAATCCTATTTCCCGATTGCAGCATCAAGTTACAACTCTATCTGAAATTGGCCACTGCTCAAGACATCCATTGACTCAAAACCTGCCTCAGTCTTATTCATAATTAGATATCCAGTACCTATCCAAAACATAACCCAACAAAGACAATTTTCCTCCTGTTTGTCAGTAGTAACAAGCAATCACAAATTAAGCTCGGATCTCTGAAATGAACATGGACAGATTCATACCCAACAGACTATGAATTCAGAATCAATTGGTTTCACCTTTCACGCTTAACTTCAAAGAACTCAGGGGCATATTACCAACAACTAGCGATAATTTTTGTCTCTAACTTGTTTAGAGACAAAACTTATCGGCGCAAATCGGCGATTTTTATCGCAGATAAACCTTGCTATTAGCAAGGCTTATCGCAAATGCGATAAAAAACGGCCGCAATGCATGAATATCGCTGAAAAGTCAGCGATATTCATGCATTATCGAGCAAATGCTCTTAGCCATGTTATCCACCTCCCATTGGATAACATGGCTAAGAACTGCTCAGGGCAGGTGTTAGCTTTTGGAGATATTCGCGCTTAGCGCAAATATCTCCAAAAGTTGGTAATAGGAGATAGCGATGTTAGCGACTGTTTCCAGTCGCTAACATCTTGGCACGCCCACTTTGCATGTCATTAGTGATAAATATCACTGACATGCAAAGTGGGGCCCATGATGGTCGCTATCTCCTATTAGCTGTCGCTAACTGGTGTTAGCGACAGCTTGGTAATAGGGAGATCATTTTATCTCCGCTTTCTTGGCTTTTAAAGCCAAAAAAGCGGAGATAAAACCCCTTGATAATATGCCCCTTATTGCCTAGAAAACAGAAAGCATGGCACAGCTCTACATCATGAACAAAGTGAAAACTTACTTCCTGGAAACTGACTTCAGAATAATAGTACAAACCTTGATCTTCTGGCACCTAAATGGAGGCAACGCCATTCTCTGCTGTCTCCTTGACACCATACTTAAATCCCTGAAGGGCATCCCAGGCAGCATGTTGCATCAAAGACTACAAGAAGTTTGAGTGTAACATTTCAATCCTGATGGCTCCACTGGCCCCAGTTTTGTTTGACAGTTCCCCACTGTGCTGGTCTGTTTCCTTGAGGTACTTTTTAGGGTCTGAAGTAGAACTGCCGTTATTCTGCTTTCCCTTCCCATCTGGCTTGCTTTCTTGATAAGTGCAGGCCCATTAATAAAAAATTAGAACAATGTTATCATGTTCACCTTTAACGGCTCTGCTTAATGATTCATTATTGTGCCAAAGAGAGCTTTTTTCACCATTGTTCAAGATGTAGCTGCTAGTCTGCCTGCTCCTTAGGTATACAATTTGTCCAGACACCCATGTGGTGTGATATGTGTTGAAGGACATGAGATGGGCACAAGGACCCTGTGGACTCAGGATCTTTATAGTGGTCAAGCCTCTTTGGGTGGAGACAGGGAATAGAGTGGAGGAGGTACTGGATGGACACTGGGACTCAGAATCACAAGGACTGAGGGCACAAGTGCCTCTGTCTGCTCTGTGAGGTCGTCAGCACGGGCACGATTCACAGAACTAACTTAAGACAAAATCCTAAACTTACTACCATTTTGGTATTCACAGAAGGCACTTACTCATTTCAGTTTTCACAGAAGTTAGGAGTCCTAACTTCAGGACTCCTAAATGCCATCTGTGAATACCTAAAGTCTTAAAGTTAGGATTTTTCTCAGTTTAGGAGTATAAAGTTAGGAGTCCTAACTTTAGGACTCCTCAACTGAGAAAAATCCTAACTTTAAGACTTTCGGTATTCACAAAAGGCATTTAGGAGTCCTAAAGTTAGGACTCCTAACTTCTGTGAATACCAAAATGAGTAAGTGCCTTCTGTGAATACCAAAATGTGTAAGTGCCTTCTGTGAATACCAAAATGGTAGTAAGTTTAGGATTTAGTCTTAAGTTGGTTCTGTGAATCGGGCCCCACGTGAGTAAATAAAGGCATCTATCTCAGCCACCAGTGATTGTGATCTTTTGCCTGATGCTGGGGGCCCAACACAATGCACTACCTGTTTTGAATCTTTCTAAAGCTTTGTCATGTTTTTAATTTTATGAGATTTTTGACCTACTAGCACTAATCTTGTAATGTTGATGTCATGCAACGTTTCTGGCAACGTTGCTGGCAGTGTCGGACAGTATCAGATCCTCCACAGATCAAGGGGGATCGGTGGCACTGATACTGCTTGACCTGTCAGCAGCGTTTGACACGGTATCCCACGACTGCCTGCTGAACACACTCCTGAGTAAAGGAGTTCAATCAACAGCATTGAACTGGATTCAATCTTTCTTGAGCAATCGTACTCAGGCAGTGCATATGGGCCAGTTCCACTCAAAACCCAACCCCATCGGCTGTGGGGTCCCTCAGGGGGCCTCACTGAGCCCCACTCTTTTCAATGTCTATATTTCATCTCTTGCCGACATTGGAAGGGAGTGGGGCATTGGCATCTGCTCTTAGGCAGATGGCACACAGCTGATGGTGGCCATGGACGAAGGGCCTGAGATAACAAAAAAAAAGCTACATGATTGTCTCTCCGAGATGGCCCAATGGATGCACAACCACTGTCTAAAACTAAACGCTGGCAAAACAGAGATACTCCTGTTTGGGGGAGCCAACCGTGTGTGGGACGCCACATGGTGGCCACCCTCACTGGGATTGGCCCCCACTCCAAAACAACACGCGAGAAACTTGGGAATCATCATGGACGACGCCCTGTCCATGAAGGATCATGTCCGCTCCCTCTGGGGCAAGGGTTTTGCTATACTAAAACTTCTCGCAAGGATATTCCCCTGGATACCCCTGGACTGCAGACGCTCAGTCACACAGGCCCTACTGGTTAGCCGCCTGGACTATGGCAAAGCATTATTCGAAGGGATGAATGAACAACTTTTCTCCCGCCTACAGGTCTTGCAAAATCAGGCGGCCAAACTGGTCTGCAATAAAGGCAAACGAGACTCGGCATCGGATTGCCTAAAGAAACTCCACTGGCTACCGATGCGTCAGAGGGCTGCCTTTAAACTGCTCAGCCATGCGCACAGAGCTCTACATAAAACTGGCCCCACAATTCTCCAAGGGAAGATCGATTTCTATGTTCCCAATAGGAATCTACGGTCGAGTCAATCAGCTCTGGCCAAACCTAAGCGAATCTATAAAGTCAGAACAGGTGGTCGCGCCTTTTCCTACCTGGCAGCTAAAAGGTGGAATGACCTACCTACCGACCTAAGACACACCACAAACTATCTTCAGTTTCGACAAAAACTGAAAACACACCTCTTTCCTAAAACATAACCCTTCAGCAATGCCTTCAGTAGTCTCTCTTGGTTCATAGCGCCGTGATATCCCCTGGGATGAGTGTTGCGCTTTATAAGTACCGCAAATAAATAAATAAATAAATGCATCTCTCACTCAATCTTGATATTATTGATAACTCCTTGGACCATTTTGCTTGTGGAATTTTAGACCACTCTGCCATCTGATGTGATTCAAGATCTCTTTGATTGTTGAAATGTATTTCCTGGTCCTGCTGAAGGTTAATCGTCTAAAGAATTTCATTGAAACGTGTCAACATGTTTTAGCTGTGCACTGTTGGTTTCCTTTCAAGGTGGAATCAAGAACATAGCTGATACCTTCTACATTTTTGAGTCTTGGGTTGCACAAAAGGGACTTGTTTTTATGATTGTTGGACTTTTCAGGATGATATGTTACATTTGTTCCTTTTATTGTTTAATTAATTTCTATATAGATTATTTTGTAAATTAGTCAGATGGTTGAATTGTTGATATTGATTAAATCAACTTTTCAATATTGCCTGTGAGTTGATGTAACTAGTATTTCTTTCAAGAATCATTTGTTCAAACAAACAGACTAATAAATGATGGAGAACATTGCCACAGATATTGACGTTGTTTGATAATGAAGTAATTTGGGGGTAAAGAGGAGCTCAGTTTTTTCTGTTAATTGGCCCCACCTTTAATCCTGCATAATCTTCAAGATAAACTGCATCACACAAAAGGCCAGCAGAACTGGCACCCTTTTGCAGAGAAATTAATTACGTCAGTTAGATAGCACCCCACCAGGAGCAAGGACATCACCAGTGTGGAAACAAAAATCTGGAAAAAAATTAAAAATAGTAGACAAAGCATCTCCAGTTAAGCTCCTGGGATCTACAACAACAACCATATCAAAATCAAACCATCCCTATCTCTTCTCTTTTGTAATCCTGAAAGGATCTGAAGGCCCACTTCTCCAGAGAATACTACATCTCCACAAGCTCCTCGGAGCGACAGCTGCGCTTTATAAATTCTACCTAACATAACATAACAAGTTAGGATTTACCATCCGCAAACATCCTGTGTCCTGAGTCTTAGGTTGAGGCTCCTCGACTTTTTCTGTGGTTCGTTGCTCTCTAGCTGGATTTCACGCTACAAATACATTCACATATATACACATATAATGCTGATGAGTGATTCTTATTTTATATTATTTTAGTAGCTGCTGTGTAGTAATATTTCTAAATTCATATTTATAGAGAGGAGTACGAAATCTTTACATTGCTTTATAATGCAGTCCTACTATACCTGTCTGCTGGTAACTGCAACCCATCAATCTCTCTCTGAAAAAAATATGACATTTTTATGGTATGGTAACACAACGTATCTTTTGGTGTTATGTGTTTGTACCTTTGTTATTTAATTCAACTCACATACTTAATGGTACATAACTAATTGTTATAATAATTATGGGCCTGAACTGTCAGTAAACTAATCAGCAGTAGTCTCTGCCAGCCCGCAGCTGGTGCTCAGCCTTGAATAGGTGTGAAACGGGTGTGAAATGCCTCACATGAGCAAATGATGGGCTGACACGAATGAGCAGATATGACTCATCTGAAGTTCACAGAATATTCATGGTAAAAGCATTGGGCATCCTTTTTGACACTACACTGTCAAATTCTGCTTTGAAGGTCTGTTAAGCCAGATTTAACACTTGGAAATCCCTTTATGGACCTGTTGTCCGTAAACTTAAAGGAGCCCTGCAGGACTGGGCTTGCTTCTCCAGAAATCTAGGACAAAGAAGGTAACTTCAAGGGTCAGTTATCTGACCTGACCTTTTGTGCGGCTACAGAGAGAAAACAAGCTACATGAAGTATTTTTCCATAAACCGGTCCTAGGATGCCTATTTTCGGCCAAGGGAGGACCTGGCTTGGTAGTTCGGGCCGGACTGTTCCCATTGGGTGCAGAGTCAAGACTGATTTGCATATGGCTGGGTACAAACTGGAAGGGTATGTTGAGGAAACAAAAAAAAACAATGGATTTAGGCCCAGATCTCTGTACTGGGTGAATGTATGACATTGTTCTGCATTCTGTCCATCAATTGTTCTTTTTGCATTTGTCACCCCGAGTGGGATGGGTATGCCCAGACGCGGGCCCCGTGCTCTCCATGCCACAGTGGTCAAGCTATCCTGGTTGATAAGGGGTGAAACCCCGAAACCGGTCCTAGGATGCTTGTTTCCGGTCCAGGGAGGACCTGGCTTGGCAGTTCGGGCTTGACTGTTCCCATTGGGTGCAGGGTCAGGTTTGCATTTGGCTGGGTCCAAGCTGGGGTGGTGTGGTGAGCAAAAGAATGATGGATTTAACCCAGATCCTTGTGACTGGGGGTAAATGTTTGCATTCTCCAGCATTCCATTCATCAATTGTTTATTTTGCAAATGTCGCCGTAAGTGGGAAGGGTATACTCAGACGTGGGTCCCGTGCTCATCACACCACTGGATTCAAGTTAGCCTTGCTGATGAAGGGTGATGCCCTGAAACCGGTCCCAGGATGCTTGTTTCTGGTCCAGTGAGGACTTGGCTTGGCAGTTCAGGATGGACTGTTCCCACAAGGAACAGGGTCAAGACTGGTTTGCATATGGCTGGGGCCAAACTGGGGTGGTGTGGTGAGGAAAAGAATGATGGATTTAACCCAGATCCTTGTGACTGGAGGTAAATGTTTGCATTGTCCAGCATTCCGTCCATCAATTGTTTTTTTGAATATGTCACCCTAAGTTGGAAGAGTGTGCCCAGACGTGGGTCCCGTGCTCACCACACCACTGGATTCAAGCTAGCCTGGCTGATGAAGGGCGATGCCCTGAAACCGGTCCCAGGATTCTTGTTTCTGGTCCAGGGAGGACTTGGCAGTTCAGGCTGGACTGTTCCCACAAGGAACAGGGTCAAGACTGATTTGCATATGGATGGGTCCAAACTGGGGTGGTGTGGTGAGCAAAAGAATGATGGATTTAGCCCAGATCCATGTGACTGGAGGTGAATGTTTGCATTGTCCAGCATTTCGTCCATCAATTGTGTATTTTGCATATGCCTCCTATTTCACCTTTGTAAATAGGGGTCAGCGTCAAAATCAATGGGTGTTGCGGTGGACCACCCAACCCAACATCCATTGCCCTCCCTTTTCACTCCAAGTGTAGCGTGATAGGGTGCCTTATTTACAAGGCAGCATTAAGCCATGTTAGGTGGCTTAACACTGCCTTGTTAATAATGCAATTATTCACTATTAGTGTAGTTTAAGAATGGAGCACAGTTAGCTTGAATATGACCCCCTCTGGCAGCTTAGATAGGTAAAAATGCTTTCAAATGTATGTTCTGTGGATGCTTGCTGCTGGGAGTGTGCATATGTAAGCAACAGTATGTGCATAAGTGAATGTGTGTGTATGTGTAAATGTGTGTGTATGTTTTAGTGAAAGGTAAAGCTCAAATGGCGTGTGATGTCACTTCTGCTACCCCTGACATTTTGGTGAATTGACGTCCATGACAGTTAATAGTTAGAATTAAGCCAATATGCACAAATCCCCATCCATTTTGGTTTTGCACAATCAAGACAGAATCGAGTGGAAGTCCAAATTTGGGTGCGCTATTCAGAATTGGGTTCAATCAGTGCACTATAAAAGTGGTGGCTGAATGCACAACTTCCCAGAGTTTTGGGAGATATTTGGGATTTAGCCCAATAATGGCTATCCGGATGCTGTGGTACTTGCTTCACATATCCAAAGTGCCTTCCAAACTGCTCAGTAGATAATCTTTTTTCCAAAATCCAGGAATTTGAGTATTACTTTCAAACACCACCAAAAACATTGATTTATCTTTTTCTCGTTTAAAAAAATTAAAAAACAGGACCCAAAATCAGGAAACATGTCCCCCTGGGCCACAATGAACTAAAATGAGCGTAAATAAGATCTCTATATATTTCTCAAATGTGTTACTTTTGCACGTCCTATTTAATATCAGTTGGCCCATTCTTTTTCTTCAATGGGAGTTTTTTGTGTTATTTTTGTATTTTTTTCTTATACTTTTTGTTTTTTACTTAATGGCATGCCTGGCGTAATGGCGAGACTCGGCTTGCCTAAGAGTCTGAAACAACTGTTTGAGAACCCATATTAACACTGAGGCCAGAGACGTGTTTTACTGTTACCTAACTATTGAACAAAATGAGTCTGTATTGACCTTTTGATGGATGCACCATTTTCAAGATGGCTGCATAAAATGTCTACCCCGCGTGGCTTCCATGTCGCCTACCGGGGATACTTGTGTGGCATGTTGATTGACTGCATTAAACCCCCTATAGTCGTTATGGAGAAGTTAACAAAACATTCTGGCTGGCTGGCATCTCTCATTACCAATGAACTGGAACTGGCAGCCCACGGGTTAATCCTTCCCCTCAACTACAAAAAGAACGTTTCACACTCCTCGATCGCCACCCAAGGTCCTGCGTTTTAGTCATTAGCAGATATGCATCTTGATAGCAAGTCCAGAGCACACAAAAATCTGCATTTTATGCCTCTCGCGGCTGCGTTTATCAGCATTGATGACCTCTTGCTGTGCTGAACGCAGGCACTTGATACCTAAAGGTTACTTACATGCAAGCAAACGGTGCCTTAATTAAGATGGCTTCGGTATGGCTGGAAACAGCAACTGATTATTGGGGGAAAGACTGCGTTAGTTTAACCAGGTTGCGTTGCACAGTAGAAATAAACTACCTTGGACGCCCCTGGCTTAGATGAAGAACATCGCAAGTTTTGTTCACCTCTCAACTCAAATGTTTTTTTTCTGGAAAATTCTGAAAATCATTGAATTTCTGTATGTTATATTGTTCACACTAAACAATGAAATGCATTAAGTAGTTACCATTCTCGACATTTATAAAGTATGAACAGATACCTATGTGAGTTTGATGGCTCAGTGGACTAATGTATCCACAGCTAGGTCCTGTGTTCAACCACATGGCCACAGGTTCAAATTCCGGCCGGTCTACTCAGCCTCTCATCCTTTCTGAGGTTGATAAAAGGAGTACCATTGAGTTGGGTAACAATGAAAATCTGTTATTCAGCGCCAAGATGCCCCTTTGGGGGTGAACGTGAGATTTACATATACACATGATATGTTATATCCAAAAACATTGGGATGTGCTACTGACACAGAAGTAAGACTACAATTCGACTGTTTGAGGGACACATAATAGTAAAAAAAGCCCTTATTAACATAGAAAATGGACTAAAAATAATCATTATTGCCTCAATTGGTATTTTTGTTGTAATAACACAGGGAAATTAAAAGCAAATTTGACACATAGGGCCCCATTAGGATGGCGGGCGGATTGCCCCCGCCGAGCTGGCGGTAGTCACAGCTGGCCCGGTGGGGGCAATCCGCCCGCCATCCCTGTAGAAAAGACCCCCCGCCATATTACAATGGCTGGGGGGTCCGCAGAGGACGGAAAGACCATCCGCCGCTTTTACGCCCGGTCGACATGTCGACCCGGCGGAAAAGGGTTCAATATGGTGGCGGTGTCTGAAAGACAACGCCAGCCATATTAGAATGTGCATTTCTGAATGCCTTTCCGTGGCGGCAAGGCATGCGAAGTCTGCTTGGGGGGCCTTTTGCGGGCCCCCATGGACTCCGGGGGGGTGGGGGATGCACATGGGGGGTACCTATGGTACCCCCTGCCTTTCAAAGAACAATGTGTCAGGCACCGCGAAATACGGTATGCGCCCGCCAGTGTGGCGGGCGCATCATAATGGGGTGTGCGGGACCGCCGCTAGCATTGCGGGCGGTCCCATTCCCCACTGGTTTTTCCGCCGGCCATACTAATGTGCCCCATAGTGTTATCAATGTAACTTAAATCGCTTACTAATGAGTGCAGCTAACTAAGCCTGCATGAGTACAAGGAGATCACCTCCCTCTCAGAATCTGACTCAGACGCCAATGGCCAGAGCAATGAGGAGCAGAAGAGAGGTGCAGCCATTGCCAAAGTGGGAGAGTCCTGGTGACCAGATTGCAAGAAGTGAGACTTCTTAGCCCACTCCTTCTAGATTTCTCAGATGCTGGGACAGATACCGTTGATCATGAGTCGCGTATGCACATCTGTCTGTGCTCATCTTCAGAGGGGGCCTGGAGCAGGACCAGAATACCTTGTTACTATCACCTTGAAACCTCAGTCCATTCACAGAACACTTGGGTTCACCAGGGGTCTGTACTATCTCCTATTCAAACTCTTCACAGGGACACTGGGCCGACCACTCCAAGACTTGATCTTCCCAAAGACAGAGACATCTTACAGCTGTATCTGAGGGTCTTCTCAGACAACAAAAGGCTTTTCGCATATTTGCAGACACTAAAATAATAGTCACTAATATTCTGAAACACCACACTTCCAAAATAGTGTACCTATTGTAGTCATGCTTGCCCTACAAAAGAACTTCGCAATAACAGCATGTGACGCCAGAATCTCCTCAAATTTGCATCAGAATCGAAATTGTGAGGTGTTGTAGGCACTTACTTTCCTGGTGAGAAAGCCGCAACAGCTCTGCTGAAAGCCCTATCTCAGGCTTATACTACACAGCTATATCCATCCTACTCTTTCATGGATCACGCTGCTCCTGGTAGGCCACTACAAATGCCTCCTAGCTTTACTGCATGATCTGCAAAGCAACAGAGCCCACCCCCTTCATTAGTTTGACCAGCCACTTTAACCATGCCATACCAAACTTCCTAGACCCCATCCACTCTAGCACCGCACTGTATTTACTTATTGTATCTCCCTCTGATCCCTACAGCGCTGGTGGTCTAATTTGTGTGGCAGGGATACACGTTCGTCTATTGCGATCGGTCTTTGATGAACAATTTAATCTATGCCACTGGAGGTCCTTGAGCTCAGACATGCCCGGCATCTTGGACGCAATAATCCAGTGATTCAAGGAATCAAATGCTGGAGGATAGTCCAGAACGTCAAACAGAGCTGCCCCTTCCTGATACACCATGCCTGAAGATGTCTTAGAGGCCAATTATTCCCACCACTATGCATTGCTTCGGTACCCTGAGTAAAATTGCCGGTGGATGAGGTGGTTGTATAAGTTGATATATTGGTGGTGAAAAGTGTTGACTATCCACAACCAGTCTGTGTGATGCCTGGACCTTAGGTCGGTGTCCTGGAGGAGTTGGATTCATGCCACTTTCAGGAGAGCGAAGCAGGTGGTCTGATGGGGAGATTTGTCACCTTGAGTGGGAGCAGAGCTGGGCTAAGCCATATTGATTGTTATTAGAGGGACATTGGCTCAGTCGACCTCCGTCTAGGATACTGTAAATGCATATGTACTTGATGGAAAGATCAAGCTGTATTCTTCAGTGAGGCCCAAAATGACTGAACACAATTTGTTGTCAATAAATGTGTCTATCAGGGAGCACTACCCAGTCATGTCTGGGGATTTCCTTCCTGTGGACAGAAATCCCTTCCAACTCTTCCAACTATGAGGTGGCAGGGGAGGAAGGCAATAAATAGGTTTTGTGACCCCCGCAAATGCAAAATCCAAATGCAGCAGGTAGTAGGGTGGCAGAGTCTGCCTTGATCATGGCAACCGAAAACATTCGAAGGACAATGGACGAGGGTGGTAGAACGGCCCTGATTTTACTAGACCTTACAGCGGCGTTCGACACCGTGAACCATTCGATTCTGTTAAACAGATTAAGAACTCTAGGCTTCGCCGGTACTGCTGTAACTCTTTTAACATTTTTTCTGGACTCCCGAATTCAACAAGTGCACTGGGAAGGTTTTCAATCTGACGAATTCTCCCTCCCAGGTGGGGTCCCTCAGGGCTCGGCGCTATCGCCTACTTTGTTTAACCTATACGTTACCCCTTTAGCTGCCTTAATTCAATCCCACGGCCTGCAATTAGTGTCGTACGCCGACGACACTCAAATTGTAGTGTCAGTATCCCAGTCTATTGAAGCCACTGCAGAGTGTTTTAAGAATTGTCTTCTCGGTGTAAAAAATTGGATGAGCTGTAATTTTCTAAAATTAAATACGGACAAGACCGAGATAATCGAGTTCGGTCAGAAACCGTCCGTCTGGAGCAACCTCTGGTGGCCTCCGGAGGCGGGCTCCTGTCCTAGTCCTGCAGATAAGGTTAGGAATCTTGGCTTCCTGGTGGATAAAGATCTTTCCTGCAAAGCGCAGATTAACCAGGTAACTTCCACCTGCTTCTATACCATCAAGGTTCTTAGGAAAGTTCTACCTTACATCCCTCCAACGTTAAAAAAAACTGTAATGGGTGCCCTGGTAATGTCCCGAGTGGATTATTGCAACTCACTCTACTTGGGCACAGGAGAAAAACAACTGAACAAACTGCAGGCAATTCAAAATGCCGCAGCCAGGGTTCTGCTGAACTTACCCTACCGCCACCCAACGTCACTGGCTCCCAGTCAGGTGCAGAATACAGTTTAAGGCCCTCTGTCTGGTCCACAAGTCCTTGTACGGTATGGAACCAGACGACTTTCCCAAACTCCTCCCTCGATATGTGCCATCGCGTACGCTGAGATCAGCCAATCATGATTTAATATGTCAGCCAAGAATAAGAAGAATGCGATGGGGTGGCAGGTCCTTTTCGTACCAAGCTTCCAGACTATGGAACTCTCTGCCCCCTGCACTGCGCTCACAAAAATCTAAATTATGTTTTAGAAAGGCATTGAAAACCTGGCTTTTCTCTCCGCATTACGACCTGCTCTCACCGCTCTCTCCGTCACTATAGCGCCAAGACGCCGCGGCATTCGAGCGCTTTATAAGTACTTCAGTCAGTCAGTCAGTCAAGGAAAAGAGTAGGAATTTCAGAAGGTGGTGCTCAATGCAAAGGCACCAGTGAAATATGTGAGTTCTCTTCCAGGGGACACTGATCAAAAGTCATAATCACTGAATAGTCCCGCCGCCTTTTGACTTTGATGAGTATACTCTGGAAGAGAACTAGGATTACAAGTAAGTAATTTATCCTTATGTGTTCATCCCTTCATCTTCTCTCTATTGAGCGCTGAATGGATGACCAACTAGACAGGTAATCAACGCTGTTCAAGGGAGGGGTGTAGATTCAGTAGTGGGGGTTCCCAATCCCCATAATATGTACCTCTGAGACAAACATCAAAAGCATTACAAAATGTACCTTCCCTTATAAGGCCTTCTTCACACTGGATGAACCGGTAATGCGTCCTGATACCGAATAAGGGCCTTGAATCAAATTACACCTCCTGTCTCCTTCCGAAACCAATGATTTTGGCTCTGAGTTACTGATTAACCCAAGTCTGGATTTACCTAACGAGTCATGACATCATCAGACAGTGACTAGTTTCATCAGCGTCTGGCCATGTCTGATGATGTAAGACAATACCTTTGATGTTCACAAGGCGATACTCTGGCCGGAAATGAGATATAGTATTTACCTTAACTGTCGGGGAACATTAAAAGAAAGTGAGACTTGCAAGAAAAAAGGCGCGGTGAAGCCATGAAGAGAATTTTTTTTAAAGCAGCACCTGCAACGAATTCCAAAGCCTCCTCAGAGATAGTAGTGGCTATTTAAATTCAATTACAAGCGCTGTTTCGTGTGCTACAACGACTTGAACAAGGGGATTCGATAACTCAATGGGTTATTTCACCATGACTCTACTCACCTGTGCTTTGGTTGAATTATTTACGGAAATAGCGAGTGCCTAAAAACGCGTTGAATTCCATTACTAAGTAAGCACTGCCCTTTTCAGGCAGCCATTTTGGTTCACATGCTCCGAGGGTATTTCGGTGTCAAACCCTATATTCAGGCCTCCTGCACAGAAGAGCGCCTAGTTGCGTATCATTCGCTAGCATAGGCGCTACATCTCTAAATCTGTCCCTATTGTAGGGAGGGAACTGCAACAAACAA
Source organism: Lissotriton helveticus (assembly GCF_964261635.1). Lineage (NCBI taxonomy): Eukaryota > Metazoa > Chordata > Amphibia > Caudata > Salamandridae > Lissotriton > Lissotriton helveticus. Next base: position 252,723,131 of record NC_136068.1, on the reverse strand, counting down.
TTGCATCGGTCAGGATGAACAGTTTTGGAATTTCACCGCTGGAAAGTGGTCATCTTAAAAAAAAAAAAAAAATAGGGCCGGTCTCCGCATGAGGGTCGCGGGAGCAAGGAGACAGGGCCTCATTGTCGGATAAAACACCCAGGGACTCTTTTTTTCAGTTTCAGCAAAGAAGAACTAAACTTTCCTCTCTGGAAAAGGCTTTGATAGAGCGCTCTGTCAAACACGGGGGCCGCATAAATCACGGCGTGTTACTGAGAAGCATTAGCGCGCGGTGGCATTCTACCCCACGGATTGATGGGCCCGGGGATGCCAGCTCCGCGGCCTCGGCAGCCACGCTGGAGCCGGCGCACATCTGGAGCGCGGTAAACGTACCCAGGAGCGAGAAAGGGCCCTGTCAGGGTCAGCAGTACAGAGGCGGGCTGCTGACAGGAGGCGCCACCCCACGCCCGCATGCGTTTCCTAAGGTAAACACATGTGGCCGGGGAGGCCACGGCTCTGCAGAGCAGCAGGCCCTCGTAAAGGAGCCAGCAACGCGGGGGGAACAATGTCGCTATTATTGTTCCAGCCGAATTTCACCACAGCAAGCAGCGCTGCTGAGCTATGTACCAAAGGGGGGATTTAAAAAAAAAAAAAAGAGAGAAAGAGAGTGGGGGTGAAAGCTGACAATTGGCTTCAGCTTTGTGGGGAATCGATCATCGCCAAATCAGTTGCAGTTGTATTGGGCGCGTGTAATTATCAGATTAACCTGTGCCTTTCCAGGCTCGGGTTGGGGGTTTAGCCTCACCGTTGAACTGTGTCAAGCATTTTCTCCTAGCTCCTCGCGCTAGTAAATATTCTTCAATGCGCAGTGTGTTTTGGTTGAAGTTTCGCTTTCTTCTAAAGCTTCCTCTCATGCACACAGTGCTTTAAATGGGCCGGTACTGGCCGGTACGGTGTACCGACACTAAATATTATTGAGAAGGAAAGTACTGGCAATTCTGAAGAGAAATTTAATACGTCTAATTGAAGTGTACCGGCACTTCTAAGAAACAAGCAGGTACTCTGGTACCGAGTACCTGCACTTCTATTTTTCCATGTCAATCACTGCATGCACATATGACGTGTGTGTGTGGTGAGTGACTCCTAGAGGGTGACAGGGCTAAGGGCTTTAGGGAAGTCGAAAGATTTTGTCACAGCTCTGTTCATGTGAAGCAACAGTAGGGCTGGGGCAGGGTCGTTCGCCAGCTGTCAAGAATCCGGTTCCCTTCCTAACGGTATTGTGAGTTACAGGCCCCGGGTTGCTTAGAAATGTTACATTTATCCAAATGCTGTCCACCTCTGCGTCTCCTCAGCACGTACAGCTTTCCTCTGTTCTGACTGCATCCTGTGCGCGCACAAAGACCACTTCTTTTAAAAGATGTTACCCCCTCAGGGCGCGGAGCTACCCACCGAGTAAAAGACTCTCTCTGTGGCAAGATAATTCACCCCTTTGGAGCGCTGCCCGGCAGGGCATCGTCCCCCGCAGAGCCCCATCAATCCTTCAGTACAAAGGAGCTTGTATGGAGAGAGGCCCCAAACAAGTGCAGGTGTATTATTTGTGTCTCACCAGATTTTCTCTTTGCATCGCCCTCTCAGCGGCATGCGTGACACTTGTTAATCAGTGTCACCCGGGTTTCTGTTCTGCAAAAGGGGATGGGGGGTCTGATTAAAAGCTGAGAGCCGGTGTCAGTCCCAGAAAGCGCCCAAGAGCATGGACACTCCAACATACGCACGCACGGCTGTCTGTATTTATTAATGTTGAAGTAAACACCTCAGAGGCTTATTTACAAGCCCCTTGCGCCGCTGGTACGTCACCTTTTCCCATGCTAAAGGTGACGCACAGGTGGCGCAAGGGACTTGTAAATAGGCACCCTCGGTGGTTGGCGGCGCGCATGCGCTTTAGCGCTCGCGCGTTTTATCTCTGTTCCAGAGGCTCCGGATAGCTTCCTGGAACCTCCGAACCGCGGTTTTGGCACCGGCCGCTCACTTGGCCATTTTTTAACTTCAGCTCGAAAGTGAACACAGCCCAGGCGCCAAGACAAGAGCGCTGCCAGAATCCGAAGGCCAGGCAGGCGTCAGTCAAGAAGGGAGGCCGAAGCTGGTGTAAGTCTGTCATCATTCAGGACCAGTTGAAAGAGGCTGTGAGGTGGGCCCTTTCATGTTCAATGAGGGGGTGGACGATTCGTCCACCTGCCAGTCACAAGATGGGGACACTCTTTAATGGGAAATGTCTCACAGACAGTGTTCATGCAGACAACAGTCTGTGGGGCATATTACCAAGACAGGCGATAGATAACATTATCGCCGTTTTAGCGGCACAAAACTAAAGCTAAAACGGCGATAATGGGCTTGATAATATGCTCTATGGAATTCCAATTAAAGCCCATGTTAAATGTGAAGGACATTTAACATGGGCTTCAATTGGAATTCTATACAGCATATTATCAAGCCCATTATCGCCGTTTTAGCGGCAGTTTTGTGCCGCTAAAACAGCGATAATTTTATCGCCTATCTTGATAATATGCCCCTGTGTGCGGATGCCAAGCGTTATTCACAATTATTATCCCTCTGTATAGTCTTACGTGCAAAAAAATCTTCCACACTTAGAAGAGAGTCAGCCTTCTCAGGACCCACAACACCCTTGCTTCTAATGGAAACATGGCCGGAAGAATGCCCTTGACATCTACTCCAACGTGCCACAGCTGCACTACAGACAATCTGTGAACCAATATTCTACCACCTGCCAAATTTGGTGTAGTTTTGTTGAGCAGTTTTTGCTGGATCCTTGTCCATGGAAATGCATGGGGATTTTGCATTTTGGGACCTCCCTTTTTTCTCACCCCAAAACGTTTTGGGAAGGAGCTGAGGTGGATGGACTTTTTTTTTTCGGGAAAGTTTTGTGAAGATTCGCAAACGGGACCAAAGTTATTAGCAAACCAAAAAACGCTCTTTCTGATCAAAGTCAACACATTGCTCTACTTATCAAAAGGTTTTGAGATCTGTAGACGATTTGGAAGAAGGACAACTTATGCCCTCTGCTTCATCCAGCCGGGTACTGTCCTCACATCCTGTCACTTTATGTTATTGGCCTATTTTAATCTGTGGTTCAATGAAGATTCAGAAACAACTACGCAAGATCTCCCAGCTAACAGGATTACACTCTGTCTCAGCAATCTAATCCTCTCTCCAATCCTACTTGATTGGTACTTTCATGATCAATCAGGGTAGATCTCTCTAATGCTCCATAATGGCAACACACACACCTAGCAAGAGTTACCTGTTTTGAATAGGTCAAAGTCTCAACCAGAGCAAGTAACTGCCCTTAAAAAACACGTTTGGTGATGCAGAGGACACATATATGGCACTACAGAAATGGCCTTCTTTGTCAATAAACGGTGGACCTCAGCGCAATGCTGTTTGCTCAGCGGTCTGATTATTTAAAATAAGGATCACAATCTTTGGTAGTCATTGAATCGTCTCATCATTCTCCCCAAAAAGTGTCCCAGAATCTCTCAAGAAAGACTCACCAAATTGAAAGGCAAGCCTGGCACATGTCACACACATTACCTTATTCTTGCCCCTATATTTACATGTTTTTACTGTCAAACAATTGAACATTGCTTCAATCATAAATCCACCTGCTGCCCAATTAACCACGCTGGTAGATCCAGCCCACATCGGGGAATTTGTGCTCAAGACCACAGAGCACACCACCTGCTACTGGATTGTATCCAATCTGGGCTTGCCTACTATGCAAGTGATGATCTGATTGCACGCCTCCAGTGAAGCGTTCCTGCTTCTAGAATGGACCCAGCGGGGGAATGCCCAGCTTGCCAGAGTTATTCTTCTGTTCTGCACGTATTGAAACTCACCTCCAGCCACTGTAATGCCACATCGAGACAATCTCAGCCTGTAGCAACTGTCTCGCCTGTGACCTTCCACAAAGATATGGAGTTGACGTCCGGTAACAGGTTCATATTGTCCTACATGTTCTCAACATACCTGCAGCATCGGGTCCAGGAAGCCTTGGAAGTTAAGCTTAAATCAAATGCATAATAGGAGGCATGCCAGAATGTAATCATTTCTTTCCCCCCATGAAACTGGCAGGAAGATAAGAATAGCCTACCACAACTATTTTCTAGAAGTTTTTTGAGGGGTACACAGGACACAATCTCTTCCACATTCAGTAGCGGCCCGTCCCCTGCCAAAGAGGCGGGGTCGGCCGGGCCGGGGAGGTGAGGGGTTCAGGAGATTAAAAATAAAAATAAGAAAAAGAATAAAGAATATAACTTACCTTCACGCTGCCGCCGCATTGCGCTGTTCCTGGTTCTGGGCACATGCTCCCAGAATGCACTGGGGCCAATCCTGATGCCGCAGGAAAGCAGCGTCATGATTGGCTTGAGCGCCTGCAACTTGCACTCTCAGGCAGACTGGGAGCCTGTGCCTGCTCTCTCATGCCGCAACAACACAGCTGGGGCTGGAGAGCTACACTGCTCATGAGGTGTTTGGCCAGCCTGAGTCGGCCGACCAAACCATCATGCGCAGTGAAGGGAGTGCCCACAACTCCCCCACCAGCAGTCATCCCTTGGACCTGCCCCCAAGACTTGTCAGAGTCTTGGGGGTGGGTCCAGGGAATTAAAATAAAACGACACTAAGGCAGGTTTAAATCCTGTTTTATTAACGTTTTATTTGCTGTTGGGGGCATAGGGGCGGCGCTTCCCTGCTCCATTGGAGCAGCCGCCGATGTCCACATACTATATCACGAAAAACCACTACATCTGTGTAATGATGGCGATGCAAAGTGCCTGGTGACCAAACTGGTCAGGCACTAGGACCAGCCCGAGTGAGGGACGAGGGCGGGCGGAAAGGGAGGAGCCGGAGGACCAAGGAGGCAGTTAGCCGTTAGCCCTGGACGAGGAAGGAGCTAAATAAAGGAACTGGTACAGTCATCCGTGTCTGCGTGTATTCTGTGGGAATAACGATACTACAACTGGCGACGAAGGTATCCTGTCCCCACGCGTGCGTGAAGAAGGCTAACTTGGCACCCAGCGGTTATTTACCCGCCTGGAGCTCACCCCACATCCGGAGGTTCGAGCGCGTTGCCCACAGCGCCCACCGAGAGCCCACCTCGGCGGCAGAAGCGCGTTACACGGAGCGCCCACCGAGAGCCCACCTCGGCAGCGGAAGCGCGCTACCAAAAGCGCCCACCGAGAGCCCACCTCGGCGGCGGAAGCGCGTTGCCAAAAGCGCCCACTGAGAGCCCACCTCGGCGGCGGAAGCGCGTTACCAAAAGCACCCACCGAGAGCCCACCTCGGCGGCGGAAGCGCGTTGCCAAAAGCGCCCACCGAGTGCCCACCTCGGCGGCGGAAACAGCGGAGCCCGCCTCGTACAAAGAGGCCCAAAGTCCACAACGGGAGCCCACCCCGGTGGTAGAAGGAAAAAAAAGCTGCCCTACCTGTTCGTGACTCAAGCGGTGGATCCGGGCTGCATGCGGTGAGTGAAAGTGCCAATTAACTGGGTCCCCGGTGAAGAAAACAAAAAAACGGCCAAAATCTCGCCAGAAACGAGATTCCCGCGCGGCCATCTTAGAGTCAGGCAGCATTGGCCAATCCCCTGCGAGGGATCATCGTCGGCCATTTTGAAGTCAGGCAAAGAGCCTGAAACAGCAAACAAGCATTGGCGAGTGACAAACAAACATTGGCAAAGGTAACAGGACTAACAAACAAGCACTGGTGAGTGCAACGGAAGCAACAAACAAGCACTGGCGAGTGCAACAAAGACAGGAAACAAGCACTGGCGAGTGCAGCAAAGTAACAAACAAGCACTGGCGAGTGCAACAGAAGCAACAAACAAGCACTGGCGAGTGCAACAAAGACAGCAAACAAGCACTGGCGAGTGCAATAAAGACAGCAAACAAGCACTGGCGAGTGCAACAAAGCAACAATCAAGCACTGGCGAGTGCAACAAGAGTACCAAACAAGCACTGGCGAGTGCAACAGAACAGAACAGAGAGTAAACTAGGACTGTAAGAGCAGTCAGGAACCACAGGCGTACAATGCCCGTCTCAGCCACCACAAACATGATGAGAGCGTCTTTTCTGCGCTGCCCTGAGCCCCTCGTTCTTGAATCCGGCGGGAGCATGGGCCCGCGATGGCAAGAATGGATAGAAGATTTTGAGGACTTCATGAAAGCATCCAAGGTGACAGACCTCGAAGAGCAACTGCTTGCTCTCAAGAACCTGATTGGCAGGGAAGGTGGACGACTCATAAAAGAACTGCCAGAAAGGTCCTCTGATTCCTACGCTAAAGTACGCGAAGCACTAGACCGCAAGTTCCTACACAAAAGGAACATCGACTTCGAGTGGTACACATTCAACCTAGCCGCACAAGAGAAAGGTGAACAAATTGGAGCGTTCGTAATGCGTCTGAGACGATTGGCGAAGTACTGTGATTTTGACAAGTTCTCAACTGAGGACGTCCTGCGACTAAGAGTCATAGAAGGTTGTCTATCTGAGCCGCGGAGACGCAAGTTGCTCAAGAGAAGCTACGTATTGGAAGAGATCGTAGAGATGACAAGAGTAGACGAACAAGCTGACGAACATGCGAAGAAAATGGAAAACGGGAAAGGTGAGAGACGGGAACAAGCATTCAGGATGGAGTCTCGACAAGGGCACAGACGATCCCCACCACATGCGCGTTCCTCCAGATCCAAGAGACATCACCACCAGTCAAGCAAAGGACACAAAGACACGAGCCACACGAGGGGACGATCAGACAGACAACTCAAATGCTACAGATGCGGATACGACTTCCCGCATGCAGACGCATGCCCAGCACTGGGACAACAATGCCGGAAATGTGGCAGAGACAACCACTTTGAAAGCATGTGTGGGGTAGTACCAAAGAGTGACCACGGGGAAAGGCACCGACAACACCAGCCTTCACACAGTCGTCATCAGGTCAGAGCAGTCCAGGATAGACAAGACTCATCCACTGGGTTGTCACAATTCAGCTGCCGTTCCTGCAGGACATGTCAATCTCGGCGGTCGTCATCAAGAGAATCCTGATCCCCATTGCCCATCCCTCGAGATCGAAAGGAATACCTCTACTGTGTAGCCGACCATGACCAGCTGAAGGAGTACCAGCGCCTAGACATCAGAGTTGGTTCTCACCCCACCCAGTTCGTGCTAGATAGTGGGGCAACGCTAAACTATCTACCAGTAACAGAATGACAACGCATGAAACCACCGCCAAAGCTGGTTAATGCCCATGTACAAGTGTATACGTGGATGTCCAAGAAGCCACTAACGTATATTGGGAAGTTCGAGACCGAACTGTCATATCAAGATCTCAAAATACCAGCCTACATCACGTCATCGAGGGGCCTGAAGCCGATTGCCTCCTGAGCCTAGCCACTGCCGAGCGATTGAAATTGGTGGAGATATTATTCAGAGTCACTGACAAACCAGCACTCATCCAGAAGTTCCCCAAGCTCTTTCAAGGCCTGGGAAAAATGAAGAACTGCCAAATCAAACTGCATATAGATGAACAAATCACACCGGTGGCGCAACACCACCGAAAAATCCAGTTTCACCTGCAAGACGCAGTGGAGAAGGAACTCCAAGACCTGCTAGAAGCCGACATCATCGAGAGAACAGATGGACCAACCCCATGGGTCTCCCCAGTCGTGGTAGTCCCAAAGAAAGGAGAAACCATCCGAGTCCGTCTGTGTGTGGATATGAGGGCGCCCAACACAGCAATAGAGAGAGAGAGAGAGACATCCAGGCCCTCACATCAGTGACATGATCACTTCACTCAATGGAGCCAAGATCTTTTCAAAACTAGACCTCAACAAAGGGTACCACCAACTAGAACTGCACGAAAGGTCAAGATACATCACAACATTCTCGACACACCTCGGATTATTCAGATATAAAAGACTAAGCTTCGGGGTGTCATCCGCAGCAGAAATATTCCAAGAGGCCATCAGGAGAACAATACACCACATTCCACAGGTCCTAAACTATAGCGATGACATCCTCGTTTATGGAGCAACGACTCAAGAACACAACAAAGCACTAGATCAGGTCTGTCAGGCGCTGATGGACGCTAACCTCACACTCAACAAAGATAAGTGTGAACTTCACAACTCAACGCTAACATTTTTCGGACACATATTCTCTGGAAGTGGCATGAAACCAGACCCAGAAAAGGTAGCAGCGTTAAATGACACACCAAGCCCGGAGGACGTAGGCGATGTAAGATCATTGCTAGGCATGGCCAGCTACTGCTCCAGATATATATCTGACTACGCCACGCTAAGCTACCCGCTAAGGATGCTCACTAAACAAGGACAGCCCTTCCAGTGGTCCACTCAATGTGAGGGGGCATTTCGAGAGATCAAGAGAGCTGTAGAATCAGCGAAGGACCTAGCCTACTTCAATGCCAACAAGAAGACAGAGATAACAGTGGATGCCAGTCCCGTAGGACTAGGAGCCATCCTCGCGCAATATGACAGAGAAGAAGACCAACGGCACATAGTAGCATACGCCAGCAGAAGTCTAACGGACACGGAGAGAGCATATTCACAGCAAGAAAAAGGAAGCCTGGCTGGTGTCTGGGCGTGTGAACACTTCCACATCTTCATCTTTGGAAAACATTTTACACTAGTGACTGACCATCAAGCTTTGACCACAATCTTTGGAAACCCTCGAGCAAAAATGCCACAGAGAATAGAGCAATGGGGCCTACGACTCCAAGAATACACCTACACCATAATTCACAAGCCAGGAAAAGATGCAAACCCCGCAGACTACATGTCCCGCCACCCCACCAGGTCGGACAAGTCAGCACAATCAATCGCGGACGAATACATTCAATTCGTGATAGACCAAGCGAGGCCTCCGGCTGTTCCACTGGAGGCCATTTGTGAAGCGACGCAAACTGATGCCACCCTGCAAGAGGTGAAATGTCTGATCCAAACTAACAGCTGAAGACACACGCAAAGCAGTGAACAAAACGACCAAGAGATGGTGGCATTCAAACATGTCCACGAGGAACTGTCGATAGCAGCCAATGGTCTCATCCTACGAGACACCAGAATAGTGATCCCACGACGACTCAGACAAGGGGTCATCAACTTAGCACATGAGGGACACCGAGGCATAGTAGCCACAAAAAGAGCACTCCGTGAAAGAGTCTGGTTCCCAACACTAGACCTGATGGTGGAGACGACCCTGAAGGACTGCCTGCAATGTCAACTGGTGAGCCGTCCGGATCCCCCTGCACCACTGCAAATGTCTCCACTACCGGAGGGTGTCTGGCAACACATTGCCATTGACTTCTTTGGGCCAATCAAATCGGGCCAATACGTCCTGGTCATCTTGGACAAATACTCCAGATTCCCCATCGCACAACTGTGCACATCCACGAAAGCATCGAGTGCCATACCGATCCTAGAGGAGGTCTTTGCCGCATGGGGCATTTCCCTCGTGGTGAAGTCAGACAATGGGCCCCCATTCAACAGCCATGAGTTTGCTGATTTTGCTCAGCACCTCAACTTCACACACCGCAAGATCACACCATTATGGCCGCAGGCCAACGGAATGATCGAACGTTTCATGGGCACGATCAAGAAGGCCATTCAGCAAGCAGAACTCACCGGAAAGAGCCTTCAGGCTGCACTCAATGAGGTATTGCGAGCATACCGAAATACGCCTCATTCCACCACAGGCAAATGCCCTGCCACTCTCATGCTGGGACGCCCAGTGCGCACCAGAATACCAATGATGAATCCGGCAGCGAAAGAACAGTATCCCGACTCTGACCATGAGGAGATCGCGGCCAGAGACAAAATAAAGAAGGAAAAAATGAAGGACTATGCCGATGAGCGACGTCATGCTACTCCCCCTCAAATCCAAGAGGGAAACTGGGTGCTGGCACGACAAGAGCAGCACCGGAAGACTGACTGCAGATACCATGAGGTCCTGCTCAAAGTGATACAACAAAAAGGAACTATGATCACTGCAGAGACCGATGGAAGAAGACTTACCAGGAACGTGACGTACTTCAAAAAGTGCGGACCCAATGTTCAAGAGCTACTGACCGAACCGAAGCTGGAGCAGAGAGACCCAGAGACACTGCCGCCTCACAGTCAGCCATTGATGGAGACTGCCGATGAGAACGAGCGCGACAATCCCAACATCCAGTCATGCCCCAGACGTGTGATCACAAAACCGTATCGCCTTATCGAAGAACTTTAAAGAAAGACTGTTTGCTGTTTGCTCTGGTGTATATTATTTTGTTTTTTTATTCACAGAGGGGGGAGATGTAATGATGGCGATGCAAAGTGCCTGGTGACCAAACTGGTCAGGCACTAGGACCAGCCCGAGTGAGGGACGAGGGCGGGCGGAAAGGGAGGAGCCGGGGGACCAAGGAGGCAGTTAGCCGTTAGCCCTGGATGAGGAAGGAGCTAAATAAAGGAACTGGTACAGTCATCCGTGTCTGCGTGTATTCTGTGGGAATAACGACACTACAATCTGCATCTCAAAACCCCCTCGAAACCAGCATTGGCAAAGCCATTGAGTCTAGGTTTAATGTGCCAACATATGCAGTGTTAGCACATTAAAGGGAGAAACATGGGAGGCGGACAGTAAGAGAAGACAGAGAGTGCCACTGTTGTAATAGATTGAGCATAAATCCAGGACTAATCCTTAGACCGTATTTAGGAAACTAGGTAAGTTGTAGGATGAAAAGCACAGGTCAGCGGGAGCAGCTACTCGAGCTTAGGAATTCCTTTGTGCAGAGCGGCATCTCCATCTATTCAGCAGCCATGTTTTCACAGAGGGGTTTTCCATATTTTTAGTGCAGATATCAAGGTGGTCCACCTCTTGTTTTTTTCAATTTTTGCATTTTATATTTTTGAGCCCAGCGCTCGTACAGCCACCAATTGTACAGTGACCTCCAGAGGTGTTGAGTTTGCCAGCACGGTACAGTGGGCCACTGTTCATCTACTGGTGTGTGATGTAGCATGGTTTGAAAATGGTACAGACCTGAATGGGAGGCATGGGCATGTCAATCTGGATTAAGTAGATATGGTTGCATGCCTTCACCTCTTTTATGAACCTGGCAGTGGGGTGAACAATGCTCTTTGGCGTCACCAGAAGGATCCGGCACACTGGTTATGGTGGCGTTGTCACCACATATGTGGGATATGACATGGGCTTGAACTGTGTTTCTGAAATCTCCTTCCAGGAACCTCCTTCTGGATGAGTGAAAGCTTCCCTCTTGAAGGAGAGAAGGAGAGGAGGAGAGGTCCCTGTAAAGGATGTAGCTGAGTAATTTGACATCTGTGGCCCACTGTGGATTAAAGAAAAATAGATTCCTGTCCTAGAGCTGTTTGTTGATCTGCACTTTGTTGGATATGTGAAGGTAGAACACAATTGGTGACTGTTGTGATGATTAACAAATAATAATCAGATCAACATGTTTTTATATAGCCCTTAATAGCGCAGACTTGTGATTTCAGATGGCTGTAGATAACAATTTCAAGCATTATCCACCTTAGTGATTTTCATGTGTTGCCCGGATTTGAACCTGCGACCTGCAGGTTGTACAATTCTACAGCAGGGGTGTTAACTCACATATCCCATTCTTACTACCCACACTCAGGAGATAAACTCTTTCAAAAAGAGGAAATGTTGGCTATGATCCACACTTTATTCTCTGAAGCGTTCAAAAAGGTAAACAACCTTTACAACGCAACTTTTACATCGCAGAGCCTTTCAACGCAACCATTACAACGCAAACTATTACAACGCATTGCTCTGGGGGGCGCTCTAGGATAGGGAATAGGTTAATTTACTATCCAATAACCTTCCCTAGTGTCCACGGGGACTGGAGTTGGAATAGTAAATTAAACTATTCACTATCCAGCACCCCAAAGCACTATGCGTTGTAATGGACTGCGTTGTAATACTTGCGTTGTAAAGGCATGCGATGTAAAAGCATGCGTTGTAATGTCATACATCCGTTAAAAAATGAAACTGGATGCATTGTTAAAATCCCCGTGTTATCTTTGCGTTTGTCTCCTTCAACAGCGATTTTTCAAGTACCTCTAATTATAAAAGCCCTGTAATTATTGCTGCATATTGTCAAGTGAACAGCTTTAACATCCAAGAGTTGTGGTGAATTCCAGACCTCCTCGCCCAAGTGACGCTCAGTTGGCCCTGTGATTTATGTACATGTAAGTCTCTGTGGTACATTTGTTATTTCCAGGCAATTAGTGATACTTAGAGGGGGCCTTTGCTGCAGCCAGCCCCCTGTCCTCGAGAGCTCTCAAGTCTGCTTCTATTACATAGGTCTTTTCGGCTGCCTAAGGGAAAATATATCAGGGAAAGTATGTTCCAGGAAGCTGAGCTAGAGCACATTTAGAGTTCACTATCTTTTGCAGAAGGACACTGACGTCAGGTAGGGGTATTGTATTGTATTGTAATTGTATTTATATAGCGCTTACTACCCCTGGCGAGGCGTCGAAGCGCTTTTTCGGCGAGTAGCACGCTACTCCGGGACACATAGAGGATTAGTGTTGAGCGATCGCCACCCCTCGGTCTGCCATTTGGTAGGCTTGGCAGTGACTTAACTAACCGTTGTATCAGAGACTATGACGTGAGGGACAGGCCCAGGAAGTAAAGAGGGTGCTGAGTGTTGTTTACATTCTGTAGCTTCCACTCCTGGGCCCCCCTCTAGCACCTAGACAGCAAATAGAAGGCTTTTGATGGGCTAGGGGTGGGAGGATGAGTAACCCTATCATTGCATTTGGGTGGGTCAGGGTGAGTGAGGCCATTTCCGCTAACCAACTGAGGGGCATATTACCAACCAATAGAGATAATTTTAGTCTCTAACTTGTTTAGAGACAAAAATTATCGCCGCACATCGGCGATTTTTATCGCAGATAAACCTTGCTATTAGCAAGGTTTATCGCAAATGCGATAAAAAACGGCCGCAATGCATGAATATCGCTGAAAAGTCAGCGATATTCATGCATTATCGAGCAAATGCTCTTAGCCATGTTATCCACCTCCCATTGGTTAACATGGCTAAGAACTGCTCAGGGCAGGTGTTAGCTTTTGGAGATATTCGCGCTTAGGGCGAATATCTCCAAAAGTTGGTAATAGGAGATAGCGATGTTAGCGACTGTTTCCAGTCGCTAACATCTTGGCACGCCCACTTTGCATGTCATTAGTGATAAATATCACTGACATGCAAAGCGGGGCCCAAGATAGTCGCTATCTCCTATTAGCTGTCGCTAACTGGTGTTAGCGACAGCTTGGTAATAGGGAGATAATTTTATCTCCGCTTTCTTGGGTTTTAAAGCCAAAAAAGCGGAGATAAACCCCCTTGATAATATGCCCCTGAGTTTGGTGAATTGACATTTGTGTAATTGGATGCTCAAACTTCTTGTTCAAAAGACAATCTTAAGTAAGCACTTCATTGTTTCGTCAAGGTTATGAAGCGCTATACACATCCCACAACACAAGTTTGAGGACCTAGGAAATTTACAAAGTTATCTCAAGTCCCAACATAAAGGGACAGACAAGAGGGAGATTTAGAAAAGGAATTGTGGAAATGGAATTTCCAATTCCCAATAACTTGCATTGAAGTGGATGAAGTTGTTAACAGAATATAGCTAAAATAAAACCATGTTTGGATTAAAAAGAAGGAAAGTTTCCACCCGTCGGGAGTGTTGGTGAGTATATGTAACAGGCATATGCCCTCCCCTCCACCAGGGCTCTTGGCCGACAGTTCCTGGTGAAGCATGAGGTTATCAATGGTCTCCTCCGCACCGGACAATGGACAACTTGCATTACATTACACCTGCAGGAGGCGAGTGGATGAGCAATGCCTGTCTGCAGCAGTGAGCTGCCCTATTGATGTCAATCCTGCCCTTGCTGGTGGCTGGTATTCTGTGCCTCAGGAATGTCCTGTGGGTGTTTGTGTGTTGTCCACCTGCTTCTGGTGAGCCTTCCATTTCACAGTAATTGTCACTTGTTTGTTCTCTGGTGGCCTTGCAGAGGAAAGAAGGGAACCCTACAGTGCCCGATAACACCTGACAGCAAGCGCAAATTGTCTAAATATCTACCAAAACAACAACAGACGAAAACACACTCTTCATCATTAGATAAGAAGGTGAGGCTTAAGAAACTCTGTGCATCAGACTGATATCGTAAATTCAAAGTGATTTTCCATTTTTTCCAATTGGTCTCTGAGACAGTGGTGTGCTCGTTTTTGGTCACAGATCCACTTTTGAAAATACACCATAACAGGAGAACCCTGGTTCCTGGAACACAACTGAACATAAATCTTTTTGGCTGGAAGAAGGCGAGCAACAGCGGACCGCAGTAGCCGCACTTCCCTGCTGTATTCCCCTTATAGGTTATCAAGAGGTAGTTCGAGTCGGTGTGCACATACAAGTTCTGCACCTGCCGTTGTTGGGTGCCAGCTTCCAGGCAGAGAGAAAACTAAACCAAAGATGGAGTGGTGTACTACCCAAGTGATGTTCTCAATAAATCATGTTAACTTGTTTTGTTGTTTAAAATAAATCCTTTATTTTCAATGTCATCCGACAAACAAAAAAGTTCCAGCCAGCGCGTTTCGTTCATTAAACAATGAACTTCTTCAGGGCATTGGTGAGTGTGTGGTGGGGAGAAAGGATCCTTAGGTACCTATGTGTTGTAATACGAGGGATGCGAGCTTGTCAGTCTGACCCGAACAGGACTGGCCTAGGTGTACTGTACCACAGAACTACGGTTCCTGGCCCTTATCGAGGAGGCCTCATCTGTTCCATTAATTTGCACCTGCAAGACAGACGCCTTCTGTAACAATCACTACGAGCCTACTTGAGCAAGCTTGCATCCCGCATATTACAACACATGGGGACCTAAGGATCTTTTCTCCCCACCGATCACACACTCACCAATGCCCTGAAGAAGTCCATTGTTTAATGAACGAAACGCGTTGGCTGGAACTTTTTTTTATTGTCGGATGACATTGAAAATAAAAGATTTATTTGATACAACAAAACAAGTAAACATGATTTATTGAGAACAACACTTTGGTAGTGCACCACTCCATCTTTGGTTTAGAAATCTTTTTGGCTTATTATCATTGTTTCGTGTTGTCTCTTTTTCTATATTTTCTGTCATCATGGATGTCAGTATCACCAAAATGCCAGAGGCAGCAGAATGACATTGCAAAATCCTTTGTCCCCCTGATGACATCATCGGGTTGATCCTATGTACCAACCTTAACAGCAAATAAGAGGCAGTTACAGGAAAAAGGTAAGGGAAATGACAGGAAGTTCCAGGATTTAACAGAGTTAGTAGAACTGCAATTACTTTAGCATCCTGCTCCTTCCATCTTGAAACATGGAATACTGGGATTATTTCGCATTGGACGACCGAGTTATGAGGAAAGGCTGACCAAATTATGCATCAAGAAAAGGCAGATTATGCTGTTTATTCCAGCCCATTCAGTGGTAGTATTATATTTCACTGTTTAGTCATTTTAACACATTAATAATGTCCAAAGTTTTCACTTCATGGGCACCAATTCAACCCTTAAATGCAGCAATCAAAAAGTGTAAGGGCAGCCCTTAACCCCTGCAAAGGGACTGTCACTGTGTGGCAACATGCAAGATGCTTAACCAGCAACTTTTGATCCGTTTAGGCTAGACACATATTTTTGTTGAAATCTGTAAATTTTGCAGCAGAAGGTGGTAAATCCATAGTCATTGCCCCTGCCGCAATTCAAAATATAGGGTGCAGACACATCCCTGCACTACATGGCAGGCACCATGCGGTGCCTGCCACATGGTACAGGGACATGTAGGGGGGCACTATGGTGCCCCCCAGGGTATATGTCCCTGCACCTGGGATTAAGGGGGGCCCCAAAATCCATTTCCCCCAGCTGTTCTGCGGCGGATTGACCGCCACAGTACAACCAGAGGAAAGGGATATCATAAGCCCTACGGCGCTGCCTGGCAGGCACCGCCGCAATTCAGGGCTTTGCATTTGGTCTGACGGGCGGTCGGATTTGATCCTCCAGTCTGTACGGTGGCGGTCGGATTTTCTGACCTCCACGGTTCCCCCGCCATCATAATATGACGGGGGGGGGAATTGCATTGCGATGGCAGAGGGACTGCCACTGACAGGCTGTCGGTGGCGGTCCCTCCGCCATCGTAATGAGGCCCTAAGTCACAAGGTAGAATTGTGACTTGACTTAATAGCCTTTCAGCCCTTAAAAAGTCACAAAAGGGCACAAAGCTAGACTTCCTAAAGCACAGTCAGTGGCAGAGCACATCTCTCTTTTCTGTGGGAACAGAGCTGAGGCAGGACTTGTTGGTCAACATAAAACTTACATGTGCCAAAAAGAGATCCTTAACTTTTCCAGGTCTTACAGCATTCCAAGCCCTGATCCCTGTAGGTAATCACAAAGTAGTAGGAAATGCTGTCTATGTAAATAATGTGCAATGTGCAGTAGAACATAAAAAAGTTAAGGCATACTGATGCAAAAGCAAGCTTTATCCTACGTGCGTCTTCCTTATTGCATGTTATGCTACACTGTTTAATTTGTGAAAAAAGAAAATAGTCTAAGGGGCCTATTTTTTTTTTTAGAAGGCCGTGACTGGTGCTTTTCGATTTAAAGATTTCTGAAAATCGCATTGCTGCCTAGTCCTCTTTCTTCCACCACCCTACTCTTCCTTTCTCTTTATCTCACTCTTCTAGGTTTTTTCTCATACCGGCTTTCTCCCTTTTTAACAGTTTTTCTATCTTTCTCCCCTTTCCCTTTTTTCTGCCTTTCTCTCTCTTGCTCTGGGTCAAAGTCTGATGATGAAAAATACATTCCGGTCACCAAAAAAGAGTGCTGGTGCCCACCACCTGCAACCACTGGCAGAACGTAACCACTGGGAATATCCTGAAACGTCGATAATGCCTCTCAAAGTCTAGTATAATTGATGTAAAGTAGGTGCACGTAAAACGCCAAAATAAAATTACTTTGCCCCAGCCTCTACAGAGTTATAGGACTTTCACCACCTCTCATGATTCCTATACTGAAGCCTCTTGTCCCCGTTTCAAGTCAAGTTGAGTGGGGAGGTGGTGAGTACTGATGAACTCAATTGAAAGGATCATACACACAACAGTTTCAACAAGACTATCTATAAAATTGGCTGTGCCAAGAGGCTGCCTTTTCGCAACTTGCAAAGCTCAACCCTGATTTTGCAATGGTGTGAGTTTTTAAGCAAATCTGATCAGCATTGAGAACTTTATTTCTGATCATTTGCTTGTGATTGAACAACAGAGCATTTGCACCAGTCGCTCAAAATTAGGAGCGTGCTAAATTCACGCAATTTGCTTTCGCATAATAGCTAAATATTTGGGGAATATTACATTAAAGGCAAATCCGTCATTTTAGTGCTGCATTTTAGTGCGAGAAACCCAATTGCCTTGATCAACAGCCGCTCTTGTTCTGTTTTTTGGCATTTCCCCCATGCAATAATTTTGCAGCGAAAACGACTAATTACAGAAAGAGACGCAAAGTTTCCAAAATGACACAAATTATGCTGGCATCATTTAAATTTCTCCGGGGCCTAATAAAAATGTCACCTAATTTCCCAAACGGTCAAATGTTTGCTCAAGTCTTAACCTAACAATTGTTTTTTTCTGATTTAACGTTGAGGGCTGGATTCCAAAGCATCAGAAAACCTTAGGCCTGGTTTTGGGTGACCTTATCTCCAGACTTTAAAGCTCTTTTCCAGAAGCTCAGCTGGGCACCCACTGTTGGCCCTCTTTGATAACGCCACAGACCAGGCCTTTGTATGAGCCGCCTTGCACTTAACACACATTGGTAGCATCTGTGCTAACTCCAATTTTTGACTCATTTGGGGTCTTTTTACTTAGAAGCTAATCTTATCTTCGGCAGCAAGGAATGACGTGCTGGCTTAACAGTAAAACAAAACGCTTCAACATGGCCGCCGTGTGTTTGACTCCTTGGGGGCTGTTAGCGCACAAGCGTCTGATGGCTTCCAAGAAGGACATTCGGAGGCACCTTTGATACTCCTGGAGGAGTGATTGATTTTGATAAAGCGTGTTCTCCTTGTGCTGACCCTTACCATAAGGTGAATAGGAAAGCATATGTTTAATGTAATGTTTTTGGCCTGGCCTGTGTTTGGAGAAGCGGTTTCCAAGTTTTTCCTATGTGCCACCCACTCAAGGGTTATGACAAATTCATAAACCACATGCCTCAGCTCTCCCTGTACCTCAGGAGAATACATTAAAAATACACAAAATGAAAGAGACTTTCTGGCATATTCGGCTGAAGTCAACACTGATTACAAGTTATTGTCCACACTAGGTTGGGCATGTGCCAAATGTCTGCAACAACCAATGAGTTCTCAATGGGCTCGTCCGATAGCAAATGCCATTCAAGGTTAAGTGTTGGTGCCCTGGTTTGGAAGTCTCAGCAGAGAGGCCAAGATTAGAATGAACAGGGACTCTGAAATTACTTTACCTTCGAAGTAAGCCTGTCTGAGCATGTTGCTAAGACAGTGTTGAGAGTCTGCTTTACTGCTACTTTTGCAGCTTTTGTGTTCTAGGTCAATTTTTAACTTATTTTTTGCTTTGGTATAAAACGTGCAAGGCCTTCAAGCGCTTCATAAACCCTTTGGCAGAAGGGAAGGGGAGATGAGAACTAAAGTAGTGTGAACAAAAGTTGTGTATGGAAGTCACGTGAGATGATGCTGAATCCGCAGTGCTGGTTGTTAGTCGAAGGACCCTTGTCCAGTACTCTGTGCTATCTTCCTCCTTATGTTATTCTACCTGATCCAGCATCAATCAATCAAACAGTACTTGCATAACACAGCGAATCACCCATGAGGGTATCCAAGTGGTGGGTTGCTGGACGAAGTCCATCAGCGAGGGTGTTGTTCGGAGTTTGTGAGGGAGGGCATTCCAGGACTTGGCGGTGAGGTGAAAGAAGGAGCAGCCTCCTCTGTGGCTGCGGCGTACGCACGGTGTTCATGCAAGGGTAAGGGAGGCGGAGTGAAGGTTTCTGGATAGTTGGTGGAAGTTCAGTCTGTGGTTCATGTATGCTGGTCTTTGGTCGTGGGTGGCTTTATAGGCTTGGGTCACTAGTTTGAATTGGTATCTTTTCTTGACAGGGAGCCAGTGGAGGCTCCTCAGGTGTTTGGTGATGTGAGTCAGTTTGGGCAGGTAGAGGATCAATCCAGGCTGCTACGTTCTTCATGCAGTTGTGGAAGTTGGTCTTGGTGGTGGTGGGGTCTGCTGAGAGCGAGAGGATGAGCTGGATGTCGTCAGCATAGAATATGATGTTAACATTGTGTGTTCTGATGATGTCGGCTAGAGGGATCATGTAGGTGTTGAAGATTGTGGGGCAAGGGATGAGCCTCGAGGGACACCGCAGATGGTGATCATGGGTTCAGAGGTGAAGGGGGGAGGCGTGCTCCCTGTGAGGAATGATGCAATATATCTGAGTGTCTCTCCCTTGATTCGTATCCGGTTCATACTCTTGATAACTGTGTGGTGGGCGACGGAGTTGAAGGCTGTGGAGAGATTGATAAGAATCAGGGTAGCGGATTCTCCTCTGTCGAGTAGGGTGTAGATGTCCGTGGCGGTGATCACGACGGTCTCGGTGCTGTGGTTGGCTCGGAAACCAGAATGGGAGGCATTTAGCAAGTTGTTTCTCTTGAGACTATGATGTTATACTGTGTTTTTAAATAATCAAATGAAATATCATCTATCAAATGTAAAATAAAAGAAGAAGAACGTTTTTCACAATAGCAGTCTCTAACACATCTTTTTTTGGGAGTTTATCTTTTCTGATTATGAATGACAATGATTTTGACTTTGAGAACCACTAATTGTGTTACATTACTTATGATTATTCAATATATGGGTATGTGCTGAGGTCTTTTGAATCCTGTTTCTCTTGAGGTGTTCGTGAGCTGACCAGGACTTTTGTGCGAAATGGAAGCAGCGAGATTGGGCGGTAGTTTTGGAGTTCACTCGGGTCTGTGGAGGATTTCTTGAGGAGAGGTCTGACCCCTGTGTGTTTCCATGAATTAGGAAAGGTGGCTGTGGCGATGGATGCATTAAAGATGGTGGTGAGTTGGTGGCTGATCTTGCTGCTTCCTAGGTTGAAGAGGTGGTGGGGGCAGGGGTCTCTGGGTGTTCCAGAGTGTATGGAGTTTATGATGGCTGTGATGTCCGGTGTGTTGAACTGTTCCCATGCGGTGAGATGTTGGGGCAGGCTCCGTTGCAGTGAGGAGGCTGAGCAGGTCGATAGGTTGGGGATCAAAGTTCTTGTAGATGGAGGACACCTTATTGTGAAAGTGATTTGCTAGAGTGTCGCAGAGTTTCTGTGAGGGAGGGATTGTGTTCTCGGTCACTGTTGGGCTGGAAAACTCTCTGACCATGGTGAAGAGTTCCTTGGTGTGGTTGGCGCTAGCATCGATGCGGTTTGAAAGGGCGGCCTTTTTCGCATCTTTGAGTCGGTGGTGGTATTTGTTGAGGGCTGATTTGGATGTGGCTCGGTCTCTATCGGCTGTGCTGGTGCACCATCTTCTCTCAAGTTGTTTGCAGCTGTGTTTCATTGTGCTGAGTTCTGCTGTGTACCAGTTGGCTTTGTATGGGGAATCTGCGGGTTTTGGTGGTTTGATGGGGGCAACTCGGTCAGCGGCATAGGTGATCCAGGTGTTGAAGTTCGCAATTGCCTGTTGCATGTTGGTTGCGGCATTGGGCTGGGTGGTTTTGAGGGTGTCTATCCATTGGTTCCTGCCTTCAGGGCTAAACTAAATAAACTAAAACTGAAACAAAATAGAAAAAATAAATAAACTGAGAGCTGGCTGACAGACTGGCTACCGTGGACTCACTGACACAAGGCAGGAGCAGCCTGGTAAAGTCCAGTTTGGAGGAGGGCAGCTGACCAGAAGCAAGGGGAACTGGTGAGGACCTGCTCAATGGGGCAGTGCTGAGGCTCTACTAATTTGGACCTGAAAGGGGCGCCGGGGATGCGGGCGGCGGGAAGTGAGTGGTGGGAAGTGGGTGGTTGGAAAAAACTGTGGGCAAGGAAAGGCAGCAGAGGTCTGCCTTCAGGGGTAAGCTAAATAAACAAAAACTGAAATAAAACAGAGTAAAATAAATTAAACTGAGAGCTGGCTGACAGGCTTGCTACCTGGGACTCACCCTCGAAAGGCAGGAGCAGGCTGGTAAATTTCGGCATTGGTAATTAGTTTTTACTGTGGATTTATCATTTACTTGATTATTAATTATGTTCATTGTTTAATTGTTGTTATAATGTTTATTTGAATTTGTTAATGTTTATGTATATTTACATTTTATTGATAGCAAGTTATATTTTAGTTGTGGATTGTTGGGTTTGTAAGTGAAAAGGATGGGAAGTTAATTAAAAATCGTGTATATACATTTTATTTGAACTCATTTTTATGTTTATTAAACATTTAATTAAATATTAATTATGTAACTTACTTTCTTTTTCAAATGTTTAAATTTTGAAGTATTTTTTAATATGTATTTTAGATTTTATTAGTTTATTTTGCATGCATTTATAATCCTGTGTTATCAATTTGGAAGGAAATAATTGGAAAGATTAAAGTTATAATACTTTGAGAACTAATTAATTTTTATATCTAGCTGATTAACTTATAATTAATTACTTATAATTTTACCATTGTACTCGTAAAGTTACATTTAGGGGCCATATCCGATTTCGGCCGGAAGGGCTCCGAACCATGTTCGGAGCCCTTCCGACTGAATCGGTCAGTCCCGGTCAGATTCCTTCCCGAACGAGCCATTCCGATGGGCTCGGTTGGGAAGGAATCCGACTCAGATTTCCGGATTACGGACGACAGGCTCGGAGAACCTGTCTGCAGTCCGGAAATCCTCCAGTACTCCCCCAGTCGCCTCTGTGCGACCGAGGGAGTACGATGGCAGCTTTTCACTGCCTTTTCGTGCCAGTCTGTCTGGCTCGAAAAGGCAGTCGGAAGCTGTCTCTGGGGGCCCCCAGCAGGGCCCCCATGGGTGTAAGGCTGCCGGATGGCGGCCTGGGGGCATATATGGTGCCCCTCCGTTGATCCCTGCACCCGGTGGCAAGCACCTTGGGGTGCCGGCCACAGGGTGCAGGGATGAACTGCACCCATGCTTTCAGCAATGCAAGCATGCTTTCCGGTCGGAAAGCATGCTTGCATTGTAAGGTATACGAATGCGACCGAACCCTTCCAGTAAGCCGAAACGCGTCTCTTGTCTCATGGGTTGAGGGTGACCTATGACATTAAACTAATGCCGTATCCTGACAGCCTGAAGTCCGTGCCTGTTTTCATGGATGTTTCTGTGTGAGCTGGATGTTGTTTTCATATATATATATATATATATATATATATATATATATATATATATATATTACCTACTGGCGGTCGCCAGTAGGTATATATAGTTAGGATTTTTTCTCTATGGGATTTTTGAAAATTCTATGTCTAATAACTTTGGCGTTTGTGGACGGAATTGGCTGAAATTTTCAGGAAAATGGCACATTTTGTTTCTGAGCAGCCCTTGAAAATTTGGGGGGGGTTCGTCAAGGGGGGGCCGAGAAAAAAGGGGGGTCCCAAAACGTGTTTTTAACATTGAGTTTTCCATAGGGCGGTTGGCCTCACTTTTAGCCCGAACGGCTGAACGGATTTGCACGAAACTTGGCAAAATTGTAGGGACTGGTAGCCCGATGTGCCTTTGCTAGGTCTCAATATATGTGCTCCAGTGGATTTTGAGAAATTAAGGTTCAAAAAAAGATATATATCTGTAACAGCGGACCGGGCAGCGCTCCGGTTCGCGGACTTTTCGCGGTAAGGAGCTTTGTGAAGCGAAGCTGATTGGTTCTCCGGCGTCTGTGAACATTCCAAACAGTCCGTAGCGGCCGCCATCTTGTCTCTCGGTAGGATCGAGAGACAAGAGGAGGCCAAAGCGAAGGGGCAAATGACCATAAGGGGGCATAGTAGATCCTCGCTGACCCCCTAGGTTTGATGTGGAGGTTTTAAAAGGGCCCCGCGGGGCAAAAAAAATAAATAATAATAATAATCGAACGGCTGAATGGATTTGCACGAAACTTGGTAAAATATTAGGGACTGGTAGCCCGATGTGCCTTTGCTAGGTCTCAATATATGTGCTCCAGTGGATTTTGAGAAATTAACGTTCAAAAAAAGATATATATCTGTAACAGCGCTCCGCTTCGTGTAACGGAGGTTTGCGAAGCTGATTGGTTCTCCGGCGTCTGTAAACATTGCAAACAGTCCGTAGCGGCCGCCATCTTGTCTCTCGGTAGGATCGAGAGACAAGAGGAGGCCAAAGCGAAGGGGCAAATGACCATAAGGGGGCATAGTAGATCCTCCTTGACCTCTTAGGTTTGATGTGGAGGTTTTAAAAGGGCCCCGCGGGGCAAAAAAATAATAATAATAATAATCGAACGGCTGAATGGATTTGCACGAAACTTGGCAAAATTGTAGGGACTAGTAGCTCGATGTGCCTTTGCTAGGTCTCAATATATGTGCTTCAGTGGATTTTGAGAAATTAACGTTCAAAAACAAGATATATATCTGTAACAGCGCTCCGCTTCGCGGAGATAAAATTATATCTGTATTACCTAGCTGTTGCTAACACCAGTTAGCGACGGCTAGTAGGAGATAGCGACCATCTTGGGCCCCACTTTGCATGTGAGTGATATTTATCACTAATGACATGCAAAGTGGGCATGCCAAGATGTTAGTGACTGGAAACAGTCGCTAACATCGCTATCTCCTATTATCAACTTTTGGAAATATTCGCGATAAGCGCGAATATCTCCAAAAGCTAGCACCTGCCCTGAGCCGTTCTTAGCCATGTTATCCAATGGGAGGTGGATAACATGGCTAAGAGCATTAGCTCGGTAATGCATGAATATCGCTGAGTTTTCAGCGATATTAATGCATTGCAGTCGTTTTTTATCGTATTTGCGATAAACCTTGATAATAGCAAGGTTTATCTGCGATAATTTCTGACGATGCTTAGCGGTAAAAAAATCGTTGCTAAGCATCGTTAGGGATAAATATCGCTTAACTTTGGTAATATGCCCCAACGTCTGTTAACGTTCGATTCGAAGGAAATCAGGAAGTGTTGAAAAACATTGTCTGCGCCATCTTGCCTTTTTTCAAATGCCACACTTTTGTCGTGCACGGCAGTCATTTTAGATGCCTTGACCAGACCCACTCTGTGCACGCTGTCGATCCTTAGCATGGCTCCCCACCCTCGCAAGCATCTCCCCCAGGCAGTGGTCACCCCCGCTCTCTGTCTTATGCATGGGTAATAAACCATCCCCCATCTGCGCTGCTCTTCCCTGAGAATCACACCCTGTGCCCGCCCGACACCTCCCTTTCGCCCTATTCACTACCGCACCCTCTGACACTCCTTTTCCTCTTTGTCCGATTGTCCAGGCCGGTCTTGGGTATCAGCTAGCCCTGCAGATGTAGTTTATGGCCCCAGCTGTAAAGAATCACCCCTCTTCAAAGGAGTTATAGTAGATCATGGCCCACACTCGATGAGATCCGTCACAGCAGACGCGTTCCTATTATCTGAAAACCATCCTGTATTGTGATTGGGGAGGGGACCGAGCCTGAAGCGGAAGATTCCAGGGATGACTCTTTGTACATCAAAGTTTTTACAATTATGTGTCACATTAAAAATATATAGCACTCCAACAAAGTAGTAAGATTATAAAACTTTAATAACTTATAAATATATACAAGAAAACAAAAACAGTAATAACATATAAACATTTTTAGGGAAAAACAACGAAGTAGCGGTCGGCTGTGCGAATAGTCCCAACGCAGCACAACGTCCAGATTTCTGGCGTGGGGCGTCGCGGGGGGTGGGTCATCAGTAGCAAACTGTTGTGCGAATAGTTCCAAGGCAGCAGAACGATGGCACCAAGGTGATGTCCAGTAAGTTGCCGCACTGGTTTTGGTATCCTACAATGCTGCTCCGAATAACGGCGTGGGGCGCCCCGGGGGAGGCGGCGTGAACGGGCCTCTCCAGGTGGAGTCTCGCCTGTTGTAGTGGGGCGCCCCTTTACCGTTTCAGTTGCCATTCCGTCCGCTTTTAGTCCACTGTGTCAAAAGCCGCAATTCAGCTGAGTTGCGCCCACTCTTGCGGTGCAGCGATAGGCGGCTGTCACAGGACTCTCAAAATGGCGGCAGGCTGTTTCCTTTTTGGGCCTGGTCCACTGAAATGGCCCTGGGACACCTTGGAAATCGGACGCTTGTCTGCTAGGTCTTGGACCCCATTCTCGAAAGCGTCCCCTCCGCCTTGAGGATTCATCAAAAGTTTTGGGGGCCCCCGACTCCTGTAGGCTTTTGGTGGGGAGCGGCTGCCATGATTGCTCGCGGAATGACCACGACGGAGCCACGAGATGGTGGTGCTCTCATGCTGACGCCAGCTTCAGTCTGAAACATCCAGAAACAAGGTGGGGCTTTCATCGTTTGGGGAAAAAAAAAAGTTTTCATCCAATGAAAAGTGTTGTTTTTAGGTCATATGATCAAGCCTTCCATCATTAGGAAACCAAAAGTAAAATGAACCAATGAAAAGTTTTATAAACAAGTCACATGACCTGTTATGCGGCATAGGGTATAAAATGCGGAGAAAATACGTTGGCACGTGAGGCGGCGTCAGTAGCGGACCGATGTGCGAATAGGCCGAAGGCAACACAACGCGCCAAGATCCGGATGGCACCGAGGTGGTGTCCAGCAAGTTGCAGCACTGGTGTGGCCATCCTACAATGCTGAAAGTCGGCGTGGGGCGCCCCGTTGGCCTGTGAGTTTGCGTCAGTAGCGGACCGATGTGCGAATAGGCCGAAGGCAGCACAACGCGCCAAGATCCGGATGGCACCGAGGTGGTGTCTAGTAAGTTGCCGCACTGGTGTGGCCATCCTACAATGTTGAAAGTCGGCGTGGGGCGCCCCGTTGGCCTGTGAGATGGCGTCAGTAGCGGACCGATGTGCGAATGGGGCCAAAGGCAGCGCAACAATATTTTCTGTATGGAAGATACCTCTAGGCGTTGAGATGCCAAGATCCGGATGGCACCGAGGTGATGTCTAGCAAGTTGCTGTACTGGTGTGGTCATCCTACAATGCTGAAACTCGGCGTGGGGCGCCCCATTAGCCTGTGAGATGGCGTCAGTAGCGGACCGATGTGTGAATAGGCCGGAACCAGCACAAGGCGCCAAGATCCGGATGTCACCGTGGTGGTTTCATAGTTGAGAGGCACTTCATCTGCAGTGGGGCGCCGAGATCCGGATGGCACCGAGGTGATGTCTAGCAAGTTGCTGTACTGGTGTGGTCATCCTACAATGCTGAAACTCGGCGTGGGGCGCCCCATTAGCCTGTGAGATGGCGTCAGTAGCGGACCGATGTGTGAATGGGGCAAAGGTAGCGCAAGAATATTTTCTGAATAGAAGACACCACAAGGCGCTGAGATGCCAAGATCCGGATGGCACCGAGGTGGTGTCTAGCAAGTTGTGGCACTGGTGTGGCCATCCTACAATGGTAAAAGTCGGCGTGGGGCGCCCTGTTGGCCTGTGAGATGGTGTCAGTAGAGGACCGATGTGTGAATGGGGCAAAGGTAGCGCAAGAATATTTTCTGAATAGAAGACACCACAAGGCGCTGAGATTCCAGGATCCGGATGGCACCGAGGTGGTGTCTAGTAAGGTGCACTGGTGTGGCCATCCTACAATGCTGAAAGTCGGTGTGGGGCGCCCCGTTGGCCTGTGAGATGGCGGCAGTAGCGGACCGATGTGCGAATGGGGCCAAAGGCAGCGCAACAATATTTTTGGAATAGAAGAGACCACAAGGCGCTGAGATTCGGTTAGCACCGAGGTGGTGTCTAGCAAGCTATGCAGCTGAGTTGCGTGCGCACTTGCGGCGAATAGGTCGAAGGCAGCACAACAATGTTTTCTGAATAGAAGACACCACAAGGCGCTGAGATTCGGTTACCACCGAGGTGATGTCTAGCAAGTTGCCGCACTGGTGTGGCCATCCTACAATACTGCTCCGAATAACGGCGTGGGGTGCCCGAAGGGGGGGGGGGGGAGGCGGCGTGAACGGGCCTTCCTAGGTGGAGGCTCGTCTGCTGTAGTGGGGCGCCCCTTTACCGTTTCAGTTGCCATTCAGCTGAGTTTCGGCTGCTCTTGATGCTACAGCGACAGGCGGCTGCAACAGGACTCTCAAAATGGCGGCCTGTTCTTTGGATTTGGGCCTGGTCCACTAAAATGGCCCTGGGACACCTTAGAACTCGGACGCTCGATTTTTTTTTCCTTTCCTGTACATGCAAAAAAAGGTAAATGCCCGGTACGTTACACGCTTCATCTGCCACGATGAACTCTCCAGAGGAACCGAAAAAAAATATAGTTATGGTAACTATACCATGCATCGTCATATGGAG
Organism: Lissotriton helveticus; assembly: GCF_964261635.1. Classification (NCBI taxonomy): domain Eukaryota; kingdom Metazoa; phylum Chordata; class Amphibia; order Caudata; family Salamandridae; genus Lissotriton; species Lissotriton helveticus. The sequence continues at coordinate 252,695,562 of NC_136068.1, read as the reverse complement.
AGGTGGCACCAATTAATTATAGTGCTGCATAAAAGAGAGATTTGGAGGAGAACCCCTGACCTGCTAGTACATTCATCAAAGAAGTGGCACTGACAGCATCAGAGGCAAGGGAAACGGTCCCAAATATTTAGAATAACTTTGGAAAGATTAAAATGACATGTTTAGATTGTGGCAAATTAATTTCATGTGGACAGATGAGTGTTACTCTAATAAATACAGCATATGAACATCATCATAGTCGATGGTTGGTAGAGACATTTTGACTATATCCTGGACCTGCCCGTCCTCGCCCAAAATGGCGCCGGAATAAATGGGACTCGTAACTCCTTGTTGTGTACTGGTTGCAGAACCTTGAAATCACGAGATACGTATGCAGTTTTGAAGCACATGGCGGGCGGGGACGAGAATTGATTGAATATTTCGACATCCCTATTGATATTAAGTTCTGATGTGTTATTGATTACTGTACTATTGAAAGTTCGAATTAACGTCACCCATGGTACTTGCCCGCAAATGTATATCTAGATAATTTTATTGTAACTGGCCCTGTCGTATTTTAATTATAAAATGTACGTCCACCGATTCCGTAACTGTTAGACACCTTAGTTCTTGCAACCTAATGGCCCGCCCGTTACGTTCCTCTACAGTGTAAATGTCTACTCATCATATACGATTACAGTTTGCTCCGTGGCCGGCCCACGTGGTTATAGGCTCGTATTTGTATAATGAAATTTTCACAATAAAGGTTTTTAAAAGAAAACATGGTAGTAGTATATACATTGGTAAAGTTTTTAATAATAGTCACTGTTTTAGAATCATTAAAAGGCAAGTGAAATAAAGCAGACCAATTACATGAAGGGTAAAAGGTATAATACGAAGGAACGCAGTGAAGATAAATGGTCAAGGGCTGTTGTGTTTTCTACTCCTGCAACATAAAGTGATCGATAAGAATCTCATATTCAGGCGTATCGGCGACTAAGACAGCAGGTCAACCCTCTTTTGCTCAACGGCTCCGTCATGGGACGAAGAAACGCTCTTTTTCTCGAAAAAAGAATATATTTTACTTGCAGGACAGTTGTAAATTTTCCGGGAAAGTACATTAGCCTGGAACATTATAACATATATTTAAGAAAAAATAATGTTCGGAAGTAATAAAAAGCGTAATTTTTAGGTCATATGACCAAGCCTTTCATCATTAGAATAAGAAAAGTAAAATGAACCAATGAAAAGTTTTATTAACAAGTCACATGACTTGTTATGCTTACGTTACGCGCTGCGCGCCCCGGATGACTTCCGGATGCGCTAACGCGGCGCGTCATATGACGCATTACGCGACAACGCAGGTCCAGAATATAGTCAAAATGTCTCCACCAACCAGCGGTCGGAACACAACCCCTTTCAGCAGGCTAAATAGTTCTGTTAAATGACAACAGAAGGGACAGGCAACAAGAACCATCAGTCAAAGAGGGGAGGGCTAGTTCTTCTCTACCGGGTTACATTGGGGCGCTACCGGAACTGATCGAATTGGTAGTCTACAGTGTTTCTGGATGTTTCAGACTGAAGCTGGGGTTAGCATGAGAGCAGCACCATTTCGTAGCTCCGTCGTGGCCATTCCGCAACCAATCATGGCAGCCGCTCTTTATCGTTATTTTGGGCGGGGTGGGTGGCGGAGCCGAGCTGTTTTGCAGCCATCATTGTGTGGAGTTCAGTTCATCTCACTAGTTTTGTATTTGTCATGAGGGGTTGTTCCTAATGTTTCTATTTTAGCGAGGTCAAAAAGAGATCCCATTAGTGGCCTACTGATTTTGCTCGATTCCTTTTCTTTTTTTTTTACACGATTTTCCGTTATCTGCACAGACTAAACAGAGTATTGCGACTCTGTGTTTGTTTGTAAATAGAGAATGAACCAAAGAGAACCAATTCTAAAACAGTAAATACTTGGATAACAATCAATCAAATGGAGAGAGAAGCAGGCACGACGTATTACAACGGGGGCAAAGGCCTGCGTTAACTACCCTTCACTATGTGCAAAGAGAGAGTACTCCTAATAGAAATGAGGGGGGGGGGCACCATTCAAAGCAGATCAGTGTGCATAAACACGAAAATGTTTTCACTTACCACGTACTTGACATTCGACAGCTTATGATATTTGCTATTAAAAAACCATTGAAATTCACTGAAAAAACCATAGGTTATAGACCATATATAGTTAGGAATTAGCATTTACAAAACCTTGAAAATTCACTGAAAAAACCATAGGTTATAGACCATATATAGTTAGGAATTAGCATTTAAAAAACCTTATTTTACTCACACAAAACCATTGAAATTCCATATATAGTTAGTTGCACTAACTATATATCGCGCACCCGCAATCCACTGCTGATGATGTCACATATTACATCATTCATGACATGGTCAGTGACATCACTGATGACATCACTGATGACATCTCAAATGACATCACTGATGACATCACTGATGACATCTCATTTGACATCAATGACCACATCACTGATGATATCATTCATGTGACAATACAATGCATCTCCTCACACTTTAATATAACCTCTGTTACACCCAGTGTTAAATACAGAGTATAATTTTTGAAACCATTGACACACCAATACTAGTTACTACATACGCACTCAGTGATTCCTATGTTTACACACACATTCACTCATTTACCCATACAATCATTCATACATACAATCACTCATCTTTACAACACTATCATATGCACTCATACACCTATACAGACTCTCACACTCTGTCACTCATCCATGGAGTTACTCACACACCTAGTCAGTCCTGTAAATAATCAATCACACTTCCATTTTCTAATCTATACAGTTAAACATAGAGCACCTTACATTTTGAAACATATACTAACACATACTTACTCTCTTATACAATCATTGATACAAGTACACATTGATCTGCACAGAGTCACACACCTCCCAGCCAGCCACACACACACTCAGTCTCCCATACAAATACTTGGGCAATCAATCAATAACCCATATAGTTACTCATATAGCTACTGACCAACACATGCAGCAGTTTACAGAACAACAGACATAATGATGCACAAATTAAGACAGTTTAGTCACTAACCCATGCACTCAGTGAGACACATTTAATCACTCACTCATACAGTCAGTCACGCACCTACTAAATCCTTCATCCAGACACTTCTACATCTACTCATTCTTCAATATGTAAAACATATTTAAACTTTTCAGAAACACACAGTCACTGGATGATGTCATCAGTGATGTCATTTGAGATATCATCAGTGATGTCATCAGTGATGTCACTGACCATGTCATGAATGATGTAATATGTGACATCATCAGCAGTGGATTGCGGGTGCGCGATATATAGTTAGTGCAACTAACTATATATGGAATTTCAATGGTTTTGTGTGAGTAAAATAAGGTTTTTTAAATGCTAATTCCTAACTATATATGGTCTATAACCTATGGTTTTTTCAGTGAATATATATATATATATATATATCATAGATAATTATATAATACACATATATATTATTTAAAGTTTACAACGTTCTACACAAAAATAAGCACTTTAAAAATATTTTAATGTTAAATATTAACAGTAAAATAATGTAAAACAGAACACACACACACACACACACACATATATATATATGTGACCAAGGCCGCAGGGACGGCCGAAATGCGTCATGACTAAGCTGTTGGGGGAAAAATAAACAGATTGCACGGAGGAAGTGGTCCTTGCCTCCGCCTAATTAGGTGGAGCGCCGCGAGGTATTGCGGATATATATATATATATATACATATATATATATATATATATATATATATATATATATATATATATATGACGCTCCAATTCTTCTTTACTTTACCAAAGAAGGCAAAACAGCACTCAAGGAGTTCGTTTCAACCATGCAAGAATTTATTCGCGGGGGGGCTTACACAGACGCGTTTCTGCGTGCTGCCTTCGTCAGTGTTAATTACACAAATACAACAGCCGGCATGTTAATAAAGTTTTCCATGAATCATGAAAAGTGACAAAGGACTAACCCCACTAAAGTCACAGTACGCGCCATCTTGGAGTTGTATAAATACATCATATAAGTCCATGTAAGGTGCAAATCAAGCCCACCAATGAGCTATTGTACATGGACAGGGGGGTATTTATGACATCAAAATTGTTTCAAACATAAACAGATCATATATATATATACTTGAGTGAAGAGTGAAGAAATGGCTATCCACCTGCAGAGTTAAAAAAGTAAACAATAAGTTGTTATAAATGCAGTTTCGAACCTGGAGGCATTTGCTGTTTGTTGTTTTAAGAATACAATGTTTTTTTAAATCTTTTTACACAGGTGCAGGCACTGAATAATCTCATCTGGGCAGTGATGAATGTGGAGAATTCATTATCATCGAACATTGTTCATTATGAACTGGCCATGACTGCTACTGAATTATGCACATGCAAAATTAATTCAATGTTAACTCCATCATTTTTAGTCCACTGGGGCTAAATAGTGCAATGATTAACATCATGTATTGTTTGTTAATTTTCAAGATTAATTTGTGCTACGGAGCAATGTATTATTATTACTTACGGACAGGTTATGACTTATTGTTTACATTTCCCACTGGGGCAGAATTATAAATGTATATTAATTCATTGTGTACCAGATTTATTTTAACGTTTGCCCACTGGGGCAGAATTGGTGGTACGATACTCCTTGAGCACGATTGTCCGAAAATGGCCACTAACTATCGGTAACGCAGCATTTTTTTGATCTAACAGGATACCTTTGATGGGGCTTACAATGAACTTATAGGAGACTCTGGGTTTTTACAAGTTGTAAATAGATGCTAGATGAATTGCATTAAAGTGACAATAGTTTATTTATTGTGAATGGTAGAGATGTTGAACAATGTCAAAATGGCCACCATATTCGACACCGCTTTGAACATTAGTTGTGGGTGAAGTCCATTGTTGATATCAATAATGAAAACATTTAAATGGCAAATGCAAAGTTTGTTGATTGTGGCCATGAGCAAGCTGAAACGCGTCATTTTATGCCATTAAAACCTTTTGTGAAGCATACTGGAGTGTACGAGTACTTTCTACTAAATTGGAGAAGGAGCTGTATAATATATATATATATATGCCGGTTTCAAATTTCCAATCTGTGCGACAGCACAACAAAACTAGCACACTCCCAGGAAGTTGCCTTATAACAAACACCCAACGTGTTTCGGTCTTGCCTCAGACCTTGATCACGGGTTTGTTTGAAAGAGCAACTGTCCCTCACCTATTTCATTCACAATACCGTCATTGCATTCTTCCCCACTGGCTGCCGGTACATGTAGTTTACTTATAAAAGTGCAATAATTTTTGTAGAAAGTGCATTGTGCAAGGACCGACATTTGCAATAAAAACATTGTAATTAAAAATTTGGAGACAAATTTCATGTGTTTTTGTTATACTTATAGTATTCTCAATTTTTTTAATAAAATGCCATAAAACTTTATTGCCCATTTATACAAAGACACCCCCAAGCGGGTCACTGTCTTTGATTGAGTTCCATGACTACTTCTCAATCCAATAAAATTATTTCCAACCAGGATTGCTTATTGTCTTATTTCTTTTATACTTCTATTCTTTCATTTTAAGTATTTTAAGCAAGTTATACCCTCTAGTGGGTCAACGCTTCCCTGATTTCATCATGAACGATGTTTCTTCATTTTTGTGGTATTGAGATCTTTTTTATATATATGTTTGTTCATGGCATTGTTTATTCTAATTTTCATTGTCTAACGGTAAACCCTCTCCCTTAATTATTGGTACTTTGTTTTGGTCTTACCATTTTTGCTCTTCCCTTTTTCCATGTTTTTGTTTATTGTTGTTATCTTTATCCTTTTCTCTGCCTAACCAGATGTTACTGAATTTCTCCATCTTATTGTTCTTCATTTATCCATTGAGGTTTTTAATCTTTTGTTTCTTTTTTTTATTCATTCTGATGTTCCTGAATTTCTCCATCTTTTGTTCTTTATTAGCCACTGAGGTTTTACAAGTGCACATAAAGTTCCTCGTCCTGATTCGGGCCTTTAGGACTCTATGTTCTCAATGACAGGATGTATTTGGATTCCCTTTGTCTTAGCTTCTTCACACGGTCTCCACCTCTTCCAGAAGCTGTTACCTACTCTATTGCATAGTATTGCAATTCTTACTTGTTGCTGTTGTGCATTTCCTCCATATGCCTGGCAACCTCATTATTACGATCCCTGTTGGTAGCTGCTCTGATGTGCTTGAGTATTCTCTTTTACAGTTCACACGTGGTGCTTCCCACATATTGCAAAGCACAAGGGCATCAATTACATATACTACAAAGGTATTTTTGCAAATTATGTGTTGTTTAATCCTCCATTTCGTACCAATTGCTAGAGATATTTCCTTCGTATGTACTCCGATCTTACATGCTTTACATTTTTTGCATGGCCAGAATCCTTCCAATTTTAGCCATGTTTTAGTGGAACACATCATGAAGTGACTATGCGTTAACTTGTCTTTCAAATTTGATGCCCTTCTCAAAGTAATATTTTGGTGATTTCTCAATATGTCTGCAATGGTTGGATCGGATCTGATCTTAGCATCGCCCAATGTTTCTGCAAAATCCGAGATAGCTTTCCCCTTTCCGCGGAGTATGTTGTTAACAGTCTGATCACATTTTTTTGTTTTTCCGTCTTTTTTTTGTAAAACATATTTTATTGAAATTTTACAGTACCAGTCAGGCAGAAGCCCGGCATAATCCAATTGACCCCAAAATAACAAAGAAATAGCGACTTTGGAAATATCAGTTGGTTCTGGTCGTATGCAAAACATAAGAAAACAAACTAAGAACTGTATGCAGACATCCCCGCACCCCCAACTAAGACAGGCAAATTTTAAGAGACAGGTGACCAAGAAGAGGAAACAATATATCGTACAGTAGGGCCCACAAATTACACATGGGACTGTTCCTATGGGGATTGCGAGGGAAGAGGAGGAAGATCAATGCCACGGTAAGTAGCCCACCGGGACCATATCTTTCTATGCTTTAAGTGGCAGCCCCTCACCTGAAACACCGCCTCCTCTGCACCCATACAGTTATCCAACTCTTTTCGCCACTTCCCTACTGTCGTTGGCGAGGTTCCCTTCCATAACTGGGCTATGTCCCGCTTGGCTATTTTTCCATCTTTTTCTATTTCTCCTCCACCGACCCATGTAATATTTGGGCTCTATTTTTCTCTTTCACTTTCTGCAGACTCCCCTTTATTGCTTTCTATGAATATTTTCTTTTTAAAAATCGGTTTGTTGCCTCTCCAATATATCTCTCAAACTAATCATCCAGAGTACAATTTCTCTTAATTCGGAGCAATGCGCCATATGGTATGCTCTTTTTTTTATCAAACATCTGTTTATTAAAAACAAATTCCAGCTGTGCACAATCAGGCCCTCGGCCTCATACTTTATCATGCAGACGTGCCCCTGCTAACTTATACACAGTATCTTGAAATGCGTGAATTGTGGCATACAATTGCTTTTTGCAGGCCTTGTTTGCGCCAAAATTACATTTTACATACCTATGAAAACAACCCCCCTCCCTTCCCTCCCCTGTGGTGGGGAAGCTGTACCTAACATAACCTTGCTCCCTGCTGAGCCCTAACGTGTGGGGTGACATCCTTCCATGTGTCCCCTAAAAAGCCCCCTTTCAGCGTTGACTGGGACTACAGCGGGAATTCCCCTTCAAGGCCCTAAAACTGAAAAAGGTGAATACCTCCCAGTGTGGGCAGGCAGACCACCAGCGGGAGACCTTTGGTGAGGTATGTCACCAAGGGGCCCCATTTATATTCAAACTTTTTATAGTCATCCCTGAAGATAACCGCCATCCATTCCAATGTACTTATTCTCCACAATCGAGAGTTCCATTGCGCCAGCACAGGCGCCTCCTTCTTCTTCCAATTTGCTGCAATGTCCTTTTTCAGTTCAAAATATTTTATTGAAATTTTATCAGCAGAAACATAATAAACAATAAGCAAGACATACAGAAACATTTAACATTGCAGAAATCTTGTAAAATATCAATATATAAGATACAATAATTGATAAATCATAACAAAACAAAATTTAAAAAGGGAAGGGAAGGAGAGGGAAACTATAATAGCAAAAGCATGAAAGTCAATAAATAGAGCTACTATACAATGTCAAAATATATAATAATAGAATAATAAATAATAAAAAAGGGGGCACAATAAGGATAATATTAATTCGATAAATATATATCAATAGGAGACCAAAATAGATGATAAGATATAGAATTTTGACAAACCCCAGACAAGGATAACTGTGCACCTCTTCTTGTAAAAATAACCCAGGACCACCATGCATGAGCTGATAACTTTGAGACATCTTTCCAACAACAAGTAATTGATTTTAGAGCAGCAGAAATCAAGAAATTAAACAGTTTACATTCAAGAGTACTTAAATCTTGGGACAACATTACAGACTTGCAAATTAATATTTTATACGATATATCTTCTGGAAGATGAAAATTTTTCTTAATAATGTCCCAAACTTCTGTCTAAAATTTGGATAATAAAGAACAAGAAAAAAACATATGTTGTAGAGATCCAGGGTGTAAATTGCAATGCCAACATATATCAGATTGAAGAAGTTTAGCATGAAATAATCTTGATGGAGAACATAAGCAATTAAATAAAATATAGGAATTAGTCTGAAAAATCGAAACAGGTAACCATCCAGAAATACTGGAAATCCATATAGTTTCCCACACATCAATAGATAATGAAAGTGATAATTCATTATTCCAAAACAATGCAATCAAATTTATATTAGTGCCTAGATTATTGGACAATTTTTTATAGAAAATAGAAACACCATGAACATTTGAATATACAGAGTTAATATAAACAGATAAATCAGCTTGAATAGCAGATGCTATAGCTTGGGAAAAATAATCCAAAATGGAATTATATAAATATACATACTTTGGAAGATCAGAATCTGGTAAACCAAACTTTGTTTGCAACAATTGAAATGGAAGAAAAGTATTGTTAGAATAAACATCTTTAAGATAAAAAATACCAGCCTTGATCCAAGAAGACCAAAAACTAACATTTTTATTCAGTTTAATAACACTGCTATACCATAGAGATAATTCAACAGTATTAGACATGGAATGTTCAAAAATTGAATCGAAATCTTTGAAAATCATTATGATAGACTTTAGGATAAGGGATTTATGAAAAAATTTAGATTTGTTAGCCATTGTTACTAATGTGGGAAGTGGAAAAGGATTGATAATGGATTTTTCAATATGAAACCAGGTAGGAGGATTATATAGACAGGAATGATTAAACCAAATAGCACTTTGTTTCAAAATAAACGCTTTATGATAAAGAAGAAAATCTGGTACACCAAATCCAGCATTACATTTACACATTTTCAATTTTTTGTAACTAATACGCGGTGCCTTACCATTCCAAAGAAATTTAGAAAGAAGTTTATCAATAGTCTTATAAAACTTTAACGAAAATTGAATGGGGATCATGGCAAGAGTGTAAAATATTTTAGGAGCAACATTCATTTTAATGGATTCCAGTCTTCCCCACCATGAAAGATGTAGTGAAGACCATTTAGATGTTTTATCTTTAATATAATTTAGAACAAAATCACTATTAAAAGTTAAGGTTGATTTTAAAGATGAAGAGAATAAAATACCAAGATATTTTAATTTATTTGTCTGCCAAATTATGTCTCGCATGGGAATCATATCATGAGTACAATAAACATTTAAAGGGAAAAATTCGGTTTTATTAGTATTCAATTTATATCCAGAGACCATTGAGTATTTAGCAATTATGTCCATCAAGGAAGAAAAAGAGGAAATTGGATCATTGATGAACAAAAGCACATCATCCGCATAAGCCAATGTTTTTATAGTAATATCTCTAACCTTAATTCCTGTGATAGTTTCACATTTTCTAATAGAGGCAAGAAAAGGTTCAATACCTAATAAAAAGAGCAATGGAGAAAGGGGACATCCTTGGCGTGTACCTCTATTAAGGGAGAATTGATTGGAAACTTGACCATTAATAAATAGGCGGGCCGTAGGAGCAAAATATAAAGCTAAAATCATGCGGATAAAAGAATCACCAAAATTAAAAGATGTTAAAGTATGAAATAAAAATTGCCAATGAAGTTTGTCAAACACTTTTTCAGCATCCAGGGCCATGACACCGGAGGGCTGATCTAGAGTCTGACTTTGTTCAATAACATGAAGTAGAGTTCTTGTATTAGTAGCTGAATATCTATTTTTCATTAACCCTGACTGATCAGGATGAATAATAGAATCTAATATAGGGGATAGACGTGTGGCCAACATTTTAGCATTCAATTTACAATCTTGATTTATTAAAGAAATGGGACGGTAATTAGAAACACGAGTAGGGTCCTTGTCTGGCTTAGGAAGAACAATAATTAAGGCTTCTGTAAAAGAACCAGATGTACTTCCTGATGAAGCAAATAACGTAAAAAGTTGAAGCAAAAAAGGCGAGAGTTGGGATTGAAATTCTTTATAAAACTCTGCTGGTAAACCATCAGGACCTGGAGATTTGTTTAGTTTAAGGGCTTTAATAGCAGAGAGAATTTCATCCTTAGTAATGGGTAAATCTAATCCAAGTTTATCTGTTTGAGAAATCTTAGGTAGATCACATGAAGATAGGAAAGAATCTACCAAAGAATCATTATTAAAATCAGGTTTATCATATAATTTAGAATAAAAATCCCAAAATTCTGCAACAATATCATTATGGGATAAGGCAATTTTACCAGTAGGATTATGAATAGAAGTGATTTGGGATTTATCTTTTTTAATATGGAGGTAATTTGCTAAAAGTCGTCCAGATTTATTTGCATTAAAACTGAATTTAGCCTTTGCTTTAGTAAGTTAGACACCCGCTCTTGTACTGAGAATAGTATTAAACTCATACCGTAACTTTGGCAATTTGTCGCTATATTTCGAAACATTGGACGTAATAAAAAGTCGTTCATATTTCGCTATTTGTTTTTCTGAATGTTTAATACTGGCATTAAAAGTTTTGTTTTCATGGGCCATAATAGAAATAGTAACACCCCTAATATAAGCTTTAAAAGCATCCCAACGATTAACTAAAGAAGTAGAACCTTCAGGATTTAATTGAAAATAATCAGAAATGGCAGTTAATAGTTTTGGTCTGTTACGTTCATTTAATGCTAAACCAGAATTCATTCTCCATCTAGATTGTTTAGGAAAAGGTATATTAAGATTTAATATGCAAGAAATCATAGCATGATCGGAGACATCAATATTTCCAATCATAGGAGTTTTAATAGAGGTAATGAGTTGTCTTGAAACTAAAATATAATCAAGTCTAGAATGAGAAATGTAAGGGTTAGAAAAGAAAGAAAAATTCTTTTCTGTAGGGAAATGAAGACGCCAAATATCTACTAACTTAGTGGTTTGAAGAAACGTTTTAAAAGCAAAATAAACCTTAGTGGGATGGAATTTTGTTTGAGATAACCTATCCAATAAGGTGTCAGAAATCACGTTAAAGTCACCAGCCATAATTAAAGGAACATTTCCAAGTTTTAAAACCTCTGTTGCAAGATTGTTCCAAAAAGCAGGGTCATCTGCAGTGGGCCCATAAACATTTAATAAATGAATAATAGAATCATAAACTTTAACTTTGACAATTAAATATCTACCATCTGCATCATTAAATTTATTCAGAACTTGACAATGCGACTTCTTTGCAATTAATATCGCTACACCATTTTTCTTACCAATAGCAGGAGAAGAAACGATACTATCAACCCATTTTTTTCATATAACCTAATATTATATCATCAACATGAGTTTCTTGTAAAAAACAAAAAACGGCTTTAGAACTGCCTAAATAATCCAAAACCTTAGTACGCTTGACTGGATGTCGCAAACCTTTAACATTCAACGAAATAACTTTAATGTCAGCCATAATGGAATAAAAAGGAAGAGAAAGAGAAGAAGAGGATAATGAGAGAAAGAAAACAGAAGAAAGTGTGAGTAGCTCTAGAAAATAGAAAAGATAAATGAGAGGGAAGAAGACAGAAGAACTGACAAACAACAAACAAAACAACAACAAACATAAATATGAAAAGTGAAACGCACACACGCATTACAAGCATGGGCAAAAACCGCTGGAGCCCAAACATTGAGGAAATAGCGTAAAAAATTGTCAGCAAAAATCCACTTCAAGTAGTAGGGTCATGGGTATCCATTGACTGGTGCAGTTGAAGATCAAGAAAATGTCTTAGCTCCTCTGGACGATGAAAGGATTTTGAAAAATTGTCTTTCCATATGCGCATCATGGATGGATCAAATAGGTCATATTTGAAACCCAAACTTCGCAGCTGCGGACGGAGGTCAGAAAACTCCTTGCGTATTGCCACAGTTTCTTTGGCAAAGTCTTGGTGAATAAAGATTTTTGACCCATTGACCATTAATGAGGGAATTTCTCTTGCAGCTTTCCTAATCAATACCAAATGATGGTGACGAAATACTTTAAATATCATTTGTCTTGGCTTGGAATGTTGAGGATTGCGACGAGAGGGAATTCGGTGAGCTTTTTCAACCTCAAATTTCTCTGGAAATGTAATATTTAAAAGACCAGGAATCAAAGTTTCCAAATATAACTGGCAATTAGACCCCTCAACTTCTTCCGGTAAATAAAAAATGCGAAGGTTATATTGCCTGTGACGATTTTCCATATCCAAAAGATGGGTATTCATAGGAGCTATTTTCGATATTAATGGTGTAAAAGTATCTATTTTGGCTTTATTAACATGTATCTTGATAGAGTTATCAGAGATTTTCATAGATAAGCTAGCCATTTCCTTTCGTACATTCTTTACTTCTGCCGCAATTGTCTCTGTATTCTGTATTAGCACAAAGTGCTTGGATTTCTTCTAGAATTAAAGACAATGAAGGCTCAGAATACTCTACTACTTTTGATTTCAATGGAGGAGGTGAAACCTGCTGTCTCCTTTTATTATTGGCAGTATTTTTATTTTCCATTTTATAAGGAGAAAAATTGGCGTATTTTGAAATAAAAAGAATTAATATGTGAAAGTCAGAAGGAAAATAGAGAGAAAATGAAGTATTCCTCAATGAAAACACTGGTGCAGCAGCTAAACAGGGCTGTGGGTGTGGCTAGGCCCAAGCCAGCCCTTTCGTGAAGCAGTCTCCGCCCCCCTGACAGACAGTCCAGGCAGTACCTCTTTGGAAAGCAGGGAGCAGGAACCAAGAAGCTGGCAGCACCACCACCGTCGACAGGAAATGCACCAAACCTCCTCAGCAGGTAAGTGGCAGCTTTATAGGACCAGCGACCACATTTGCAGCAATTTCCTGACGAAAATTCGTCTTTTTTATCTAAAAAACGGGCGAAAAACGAAGGAGCTCACATTGTGGCGGCCATTTTGAATCGCGCGCTTGAGGCGTATCCTCACTGCAATGTCCTTTTTAACCACCCCTATACATGCCCACATGATTGCCTTGTCTACCCTGGTTTGGTGTTCTAGAATGGCATCTCTTAGCCTTAAGAGGGTTGCATCTATTTAGCTCGGTAAGGGATACCCCATAATCTCTTTCATGTGGGCCAGAATCTCCTCCCAGAATGGTTTAATGTGAGGGAAGTCCCACCAGATATGGCAGAAGTCCCCCAACAGGCCACATCCCCTCCAGGAAAGGTCAGAGGTGTGGGGAAATATTTTTTTGAGTATGGTAGGGTATAGATACCAATCAAATAATGTGTTGTAATGGGCTTCCCTTAGGTCTAGTGAGAGGTTGTGCTCAGCGATGTCCGCACATAAGTGTTTCCATTCCCCTTCCGTCACTTCTCTCCCGAGGGTCTGCTCCCAAAAGTGAGTGTACCGCTGACTTGGCTCAATCGTTGTAGAGACCAAAATGCCATTTAAATATGAAATGACTCCTCTTGTAGTCCCTGCCTTCCTTACAAAGGATTCTATCGGGGTCAGCTCCCGGGCTTCCGCCTCCCTTACTGGTGGATGGAGTGCCCAGTGTTTAAGCTGAAGGTAGTGGAAGTGTTCCGCCGGTAGGACATTAAAATCCCACTGGCCCTTTTCGAATGTAAGAATATTGTAGTTGTGAAACAGATCAGAAAGAACCAAGCAGCCCCCCTTCCTCCAAGCATCAAACGGGCCTACCTTCCGCGTCAGTGGGAACTCTGTGTTAAAATGTATGGGGGTGTATGGAGAGGGGTACGAGGTCCACCCCTGGCCACGAGTCACCTCGTCCTATAAATTGAGCGTACATTAGGGGCAGATTTTCAAGCCCCTTGCGACACATTTGCACCATATGTAACCTGCATCAGGTTTCATGTGGGATTTCTGTCGCAGGATGGGTGTTCCGTCGCAGAAAAGCCCAATAAAACTGATGCAGTGAAATCTACGAGTCAGTTTTATGACGCCGCTGTGTCAAACCCTTACACCTGCTTGAAGCAGGCATAAGGAGTGACGCACCATGTTAAGTATGGGCGGCCCCTGTGCATTGCCTGAGTTGCATCGCACTTGCGACGCGACTCCAGCAATGCACCGCCCTTACGCCACAAGATGCGACACGCATCTGCCCATCCTTGCGCCACGGTGCGCCGCATTGTAAATGCAATGCATCTGTGGTGGCGCAAGTGGAGATTTGCGTGTCGAATCTGTTCTGGCGCATCCGCGCTGATTTGCAGAGATGCGCCAGACATTGTAAATATGCCCCATTAGTTTTTAAATAGCTGCTACACAATCCACATTATCAAACTCTCTTGCATAATGTGAATATGATTATTGCAAATTCAGATATTTCACAAAATTTGTCAGTGTACTTTTAATGTATGTAAATTGGCTCATAGTGTCTGGGCAAATAAAATCTTAATAAATCATAAGGTAGAAGAAAATTCAGATTATAAGTCAAATGCCCACATAAATATCCAAAATCCACAAAGAATGTCAGTGTACAGTGCATATGTATAAACTTGCTCATATTGTCTGGGCAAATAAGAACCTAATAAACCACAAGGAAGCAGAAAATTCAGATTATAAATCGAATATCCAAGTGAAAATCAAAAATCCAATTCCATTCATATGGGACTTAGTGGGATCAAAATAGGGTCACAACAAAGTCAAAACAGCTTAATCTAAACCTTCCAGAAAGAAAGTGCTTCTGTCAGTCCCAACAATTCTCATTTATTTATAACGATATCAAGACCCACAGAAAACACTGATTTTTCTTGCCTTCTCAGTTGACAAAACCATATTGCGCCTGGAGTAGAATAATTCTAGCATTATTCAAACCATATTGCACAGACATAATCTAGCAGCTCTTTTTCACAGCAATAAAATCTCAGCAGACCAGATTGGACAGTATATCTATGTGTGAATAAATCTCAGAAATAGTTTCTCCACATAACCTGTAGAGAAATGGTGTGTAATTTGAACAATGTGATTGGCTGAACATGGCCAAGTGCAGCGTGGGAGGGGGTGGGAGACCATTCACCATATAGTGAATGCATCATAATTTAAAATCAGCGTCAATAGCTCCTTCACCAGTTCTCGATGACGTCACAGTTTGCTCCGCTCAACCAAAATTTGGGGGCATATTACCAACAAATAGCGATATTTATCTCTAACTAGGGTTAGCGGCAATATTTTTATCGCCGCGCATCACCGGTTTTTATCCCTGAGATAACTTGCTATTAGCAAGGTTTATCTCAAAAGCGATAAAAATCAGGCGAAATGCGTGAATATCGCTGAGAATACAGCGATATTCACGCATTAGCGACTAAATGCTCTTAGCCATGTTATCCACCTCCCATTGGATAACATGGCTAAGAACTGGTCTGAGCAAGCGTTAGTTTTTGGCGATAGCGGGAATATTTCTATTGCTACGCCTGCCTTGCTAATAGGTGATAGCGACGTTGACGTCTGCTTTCAGTCGCTAACAGGTTGGGTATGCCCACTTTGCATGGTATTAGCGATAAACATCGCTGACATGCAAAGCGGGCCCCAGACCGCTCGCTATCGCCTAAAAGCTGTCGCTAACATCAGTTAGCGACAGCTTGCTAATAGGGCAATGATATTATCGCTGCTTAGCGGCGGAAAACGGCCACTAAAGCGTCGATAATGTCATTTCGCCATGCTTGGTAATATGCCCCTTGGTGTTAAAGACTAGGGTTTCAGAATGTGATTTTTCTTTAATCACAACATCGGAGACAGTTTGCTGGGACATGTTCATAAATCTCTGTGGTAAAAATATTTGTAGTGCTTCTGTTATGCTTTGTAAGTAGTAATTTATTAATGTATGTAGTTAGGACCACATATATGAAATATTGGTTGCAAAAATCTGGCTGCAATTTGTGATCAGTATTTTTGCGACCAGCATTGAATTTCATAAACTATTTTATGTACTAATAGTTAGGTTGAAAATTCTTTGATTTGGAATGAGTCGCAATCCACGCTAACTCATGAAAATTAATGAGGTAGGCCCCACATTGAGGGTCCGATTGGTGGGCATCACAGGGAAGTTGGCCTGCTGGAGTCAGCAGATCATCATGCCTGTAATTGCTGTGTTTTAAAAAAAAAAATACATTCTATTTTCCTTAATGAAAACTGTTGTGTTTAAAAAGAAAAGATGAAATTTTTTTAAGGTTGTCCGCGAGTTGCCAATAGTGCCATGCACCCCGGTTTACCCTCTAACAAATTTTCTTTTTTTTGTCCCGAATATTTTATTAGTTTTCAGAAAACACAAGAAACAACAAAAACAATTAAAAAAGTATATACAGAAGCATGTCAAGAGGCCCGATCAAATATATATATGCTGCGCATATTAGCGAGCATCAAAAAATACATTCAGATATATATGCAAAGAGTTGACCAAAGGGTATTATCATGCCTAATATCCAAAATAAAACATAAAACTGACAAAATGACCATGACAATATAAGACAGTAAGAGCACTAGACACAGAGAAGAAAGAATCACCCAGAATGAGTCACACTGGAAATCAGTGGGGATTTTTCAGGAAGCCCTCACTCACCACCCTGGGTGGTGACATGCTTCATCATCGGGCCCACCAGGTGAAGCCGAATGCCTCCCTGGTGTGCTATAACGCCAGATTACTGCGGAGCTGGTTCTTTGTGGCAATGGTGTCAAAAGAAATGTGAATTAAAAATGTCAGGAACTGTACCATACAAAAACTTTATTCAATGGTGAGTGAGGGCTTCCTGAAAAATCCCCACCGATTTCCAGTGTGACTCATTCAGGGTGATTCTTTCTTCTCTGTGTCTAGTGCTCATACACTTTTTCTTTACGACACTCTTTAGTTGTTTAACAATATTGACCAGGGGGACCAAGATTGCCCTTTACCCTCTCTCTCAATTTGGTATTACCAATATAAGACAGTATTCAAAAGTATATTCAGCAACGAGGAGCATTACACAGTCTTAATGAAACAACATAATAATCATGGAAGTGTGAAAGGAGACATATAGAGATCAAAAACTTTCTTTTATCATTCAGAAGCGAAGCGTGCCATTGCAGCCCTGCGTTTCCCCCTGAGCTGGCGCCAACCTTACCTTCCTAGCGCCAATGCAGACACCCTTGCACCCTAGTGCAAGGATGCCTGAATTGAGGGGAAAATTGTTTATGTGCATGAAGGTCCTCCTTCCTGCACATACACAATCTTTATGCAGCACACGTAGAAGTTGCAAAGTGGCATTTTTTTTAAAAATGATTGTTTATGTGCAGGAAGAGGGAACTTCCTGTACATAAACAATCATTGGCATTTGCTGTTTCTATGTGTTCTGCACAACGCAGCGCAGATAGAAACAGCAAAAATGGGGAGAAATAAAGCATTTTCTTCTTGCTTTGCCTATTTAAGACTAGGTTTTCCCTGGTCTTAATTTTGGCACTGCCTCCTATTTACGCCACCTTTGTAAATAGGAGGCAGTGTCAAAATCAATGGGTATTGCAGTGGTACACCCACCGCAACACCAATTCCCCCCCTTTTTTTGTGAATACTACATGAAAGGGTACCTTATTTACAAGGCAGCGTTAAGCCGCGTTAAGTGGCTTAACGCTGCCTTGTGAATAAGGCAAAGCCCCTATCGCCACCACAACGTCACTAAAAGTGACGTTTTGCTGGTGATAGGGGCTTGTAAATATGCCCCTTAGTGTCTAAAAGATCGCAAGTTAGGGGTGTCATCTGCTACTGACAAAACAAGCAAGATCACAAGGCATGAGTCACCAGTTTCAAGACTGCGTAGGGCAGGCGCACAACACCCATTGGGCTCACGGGGCTTCAGCCCCCCCTGTCGTGTGTGTCAGCCCGGGCTGATACAGCTTTGCAGGCGGCGGCCATCTAATTGCAGCCGCCCCCGAGTACTTAACAGGTCTTTAAAAGACCATTGACGTGTACATTAAGCGCTTGATGTGTTTTCACTCCTTCTTTCAGTCACTCGGTCTATGGTTGGAAGGATAGCCCCTCCCGAAAAAAATGTCAGCCCCCCCCCCCGAAATTTGGCTCTAGTTGCCCGCCTGGCGTAGGGCATCATCAGTGACTTGCTTTATGACTGTTTCTTTGCTGTGCCTGTCCCTGAAACCTGATTTCTAAGAGGTAGTTGTCATTGGTATATTGTTTCAATTGATTGTTAACACATCTGTCTTAGGCTTTGGAGAGAAATGGGAGGGCGGAAGTTGTTAAGGTCTTTAGGATCATCATTTGCTCAGGAAGGGAGAGACTTTATTTAGGTTTAAGGAGTCCATAAACACCCTTCGGGAAAGAAGGAAGTTAAAGAGGTTGGTTCTTTGTGGATTTAGGTGCATGTTTAGCTGTTTCCCTATGGGGCCAGGATTTATTTTTAGAAATGTGTAGAGGGTTTGAGTTTTTAATTGGTTGTTGTGTTTGGTCTGTGATATCTCTTGTGTGTTTAAATTCAATAAAGATATTTAAACCATGAAGAAGGACAAATGCATGATTTTATGCACAAGAATTGCAGAGATTTGAGGGACGCATCAGTGTTTTTTACATTTGCATCAAGAAAACAGGCAAAGTCCTAACTTTTATATGGAGATTTTCAACTATTAGAATAGGAGACAGCTTTGTTACTTTGGTATTTGAAGATAGTAGATTTAGTTAAAAAAAAATATTCCCTTTATGGGATCTTATGGAGGAGCACAGATTCTCCAGACTAGAAGTTGAGACATGAAAGCTTTTCCAGATTAGTAGCTCAGGTATCAAAGTTTGGCACCAAATTTGTTTTATATTTTATATTAAGACCCGTGGAGTACCATGGTTGATTTCATGATTTTAAACCATTTTCTCCCTCAAAGTAGATTTCAGACATTGACCTGTAAGCGGGATAAGAATAATTGTATAAGGATAAGGTTGACTGTACTAAGTGCAGGAGGCAACATTTGGATGTGTGGTATTCATAGTGTCAGAGTACTAAGTTTGTTTTGTTTGGCCTAGGGTCATAGAATTCGGCAAGGTTATGAAACAATTAATTTAACAATACTCTGGCAATAAACTGGGATTGACTGTGGACAAGTAGACAATCTTCTTTGCTACTTTAAAATCTAGAGTGTTACATGTGGTGTGAATGGGTCTCAAGCTGTGTAGTAATAGATTATTAAGCTCGGGCGTAATGTAAGTTTTGGTGGCCCAGTTCACTTGATTTAGGTAATTCTGGTTTACTCGTGTTACTCAAGTTACTCAAAATTTCCCAAATTCTGCGATTTAGCATAACTATGCACCAATTGAGGTAAAACTGCACCACAAATGCACCATTGGCAGTAAACAGTTACTGCTAACACACAGGAACAACAGAACAAAAGTGGCTGTTGCTCATGGTACTTTTGTTTTCACACAAATGTTTGGGTGTAAAATGTGTTCTCGCATCAAACATTGACGAAAGGACACATTTTGTGTTGAGGCAAGATGGCCGCTATGCTGCTGTAGAGAGCAGTCGCACCTACTCCCTCTCCTGACCCACGGGGCATGAGGCTGGCAGCTTGAATTGGGCATGCCGATTCTTCAAGGGCTAAGCAAGATCAAGGATGAAGGAAGCACTGGCGTAATACAGAAGTCCTTTCTGGCGATCCTCGTCTTTCTCGGGAGGCGCTGGAGAAAGTTGTGCACACGAGGAGTCAGCGCAATCACGGAAATGGCACAACGCTCAGGAGCAATCTCGAAGCTCCCAAGCGTGAACAAACGATCTACCCCGGCGATCAGCACCCTCCAAAAGAACCAGCAGCTCAAGAAGGGGGAGAAGTCAGAGAAAGCCGGCAAAGAAAAGACGGAGCCTAAATCAGCAGCGCAGGCAGGCACTCCCGGTATCAAAGGACAGCAACAGCGGCGTTCTCAATCGGACAGTGGATCACTCTTTAAAGAAAGTAGAGGACCGAAACAAGCGATCGCTGCTCCCAGCAAAGATCCAAGGCAGCTTACCGTCTCAGAGGCCTTCGCAGGTAAAACTCAGCCGGAGATTCG
This sequence comes from Lissotriton helveticus, assembly GCF_964261635.1. Taxonomy (NCBI): domain Eukaryota; kingdom Metazoa; phylum Chordata; class Amphibia; order Caudata; family Salamandridae; genus Lissotriton; species Lissotriton helveticus. The sequence continues at coordinate 252,674,918 of NC_136068.1, read as the reverse complement.
GGCGTCCGAGGCTTCCACAGAGACAAACGCTGATGCTGCATTCACTGGCCTCGAGGACGCAAGCATGGCGGTTGATAAGCAACAGGAGCTCCAGCCGCGTACGCCTCACGCGGGAGCCGCGCTGTAAAGGAAGGACGCGGAGAATACAGACATGGAGAGCGGAGCTGACAAGGTGAGCGGAGGGAAGCTGGAGGAGCCGGGGGAAGGCTTGGGAGACCCTGAAAGCTACAATAATGCCCAAATGCTAGAAGCCCTGATGCAGGTAAATGTCGCCCCCCCCCCCCTAGGAGACAAAAATACTTTAATGCAATCTGCCACCTGGGGGAGCATGAGAAGCGTGGAAAGCCATGCATCAAGGGGGCATAAAGGGGCTAAAGGAAGAAGAGTCCGTTCCCCAGAAGGGGAGAAATTCTACTCAGTAACTGAAGGCTCTGACTCCTCTCAAATGGGCACGGAAGAGGAAGGCAATACTACAGATCTGTCGACAGAGACAGAATCAGAGGGATCCTGTTCTAGCACCTCCAGAGGCAAAGAGACACAGAAGAAAAGGAGGTCAATGATAAGACGGGACAGAGACAGATCGGCATCCAGCACAAATAGGAAACTGCTTTGGGACTATGGTAACACCTCTAGAGTGTATCAGGAGCATCACATAGAAGAGGGAGCTGTTAATCATGCCACTAATGTTTCTCAGGACACTAACGCCGAACCACCGCCACAAGCAACCCTAAATGGAATGTTCGCTATGCTAAAACAAATGCATGCAGAAGCTAGAATTGAAAGCCGGAGAGCCAGACAGGACACTAAAAAAATCCAAGCAAGCATTAGGAAAATGAATAAGAAATATGAAGAAGTAGAAGAGAGAGTTATACAGGTTGAAGAAAGAACTGGCAGGCTGGAGTATGAGGTAACGGACTGGCAGGCGTACAAAATGGAGCAAGGGAAGGTGGTCGAGGACTTACAGTGGAAGCTGGAGGACTTCGAGAATCGCCAGCGGCGGAATAATCTGAGACTTCTTGGCCTGGAAGAGGGGGTGGAAGGGAAGGACCCAAGGGGGTTTGTGGTCAAGTTGCTGAGAGGTGCATACCCAGAGGCGCAGTGGCAATGGGAATCCAAAGTCCAGAGAGCACATAGATTCCCACTTACGCAGAAAAAGTCAAGAGATGGTAGTCAGGACTCATTGCCGAGAGCCATGCTAGTCTTTTTCGGAAACTTTCTGGCTAGGCAGGAACTTATGGAGACAGCTAGGCCAGACAAAAAGAGGTAATTCGAAGGAGTTACTTTCTTCGCAAGGCCGGATTTCTGCCACGTGACCGTTGAAAGGAGATGGAAACTCAGGCAGCTAATTACTCCTTTTCAACGACAGGGCTCTGAAGCATACCTGATGTTTCCATCAAAACTGAAAGTCATTACAGGGGGCCGCGTCAGAATGTTCTTTTCAGAAATAAAGGCAGGCAAGTATCTTGCAGAAATCACGGAGAATCAAAGGGGTAGGAAGAGTAGGGACACTGAGCCAGCCAAGGATGCATAATACAATACTCAGAAGAGTATTGAATATGTCAGTAGATTGGGTAGAGATGGGAAGGAGAGGGAGGCGACACTACAGCAGCGAGCAGTCACACATAGGTCATGACTGACCTATTTGCCTGTAGTAGGGGGGGGTAGGTAAGGGGAGGGGGGATGACGGGGGGGTGCGGGGGCGGAGATAAATCATGGACATGTACAGCACAAGTAAGAACGATATACAGGAATAAACAAATGTTAGTTATTCTAAGAGGATGGCGTCTGGTCAGCTCAATCTTTAAGATCAGATGGCGTTAAGGATTGAAACTATTAATATTTGTGGGCTAAACGAGGGTGGGAAAAGGCAGAAAGTGGCAGCTATGCTTAGATTACTGAAACTGGATGTCATATGCTTTCAGGAGACACATGTGAGGGGAAAAGATAAATACCTCATGGATCAGCTTGGTTATGAGGTCTTAGCATATACGCAGCAAGATTCTAAAACAAAAGGAGTGGCTATATTTGCGAAAAAGGGAGTTATGCAGGTGAAGAAAAAGAAGGAAGATGATGGGGGGAGATGGGTTATGGTAGAAGGGGAAACACCGGGGGGCGTTATACTTTTGTCTCAGTATACGGCTCAAATGATGACGAACCTGACGTATTTGACTTTCTAGATATGGAATTGGCCCTCTGGCCAGAACCGATGATCTTTTGCGGGGATTTTAATGTTAACGGATTGTCGGGGATGGGTTTGTTGGGTGGGGGGATTCAGGGTGATCGCAAAAAGAGAACACGCAGGGCTATTGGCAATCTAATGTATCACAATGCACTGGTAGATGTCTGGACAGCCAACAATCCCACTGGGACAGGCAGTACATTCTATTCCGCTCCTCACAGGGTTATAGCCAGATTGGATTATTTTTTGGTTTCTAGCTCATTAGTGTCTGGCTTAAAAATAGAGAGGCTCCCTCGTGTCTTCTCAGATCATAACCCCTTGGTATTAACTATCCCTCAGAACTTTAGGGGAGCTCACAAAGAATACAACTGGACGTTCGAAAGAGGGCTACTTAAGGAAGAAGATTATGTAGCTAAAATGAGGTTATGGATTAGGCAGTTCTGGGAAATAAATAGAGGCACGGCATCTGCAGGGGTGGTCTGGGACACTTTCAAAGCAGGGATAAGAGGGGAAACATTGGCCTACACACTTCAAAGGTGTAAAAATGAAAAATTAGCATTAGCTAAAAGACTGCATGACCTAATGAAACTGGAAGAGTAACTTATTCGAGCAGTCATTAGGCAAGAATCACTAGAGGAGATCCTATTGGAGATTGAGTTGAAAAGAGCTGAGGCTAGTGAAAGTTTGGCAAGGAAAGCCGCGAGCAACTATTTAATGAAAAAGGAAAATTGCTACGAATTTAATGAGAGGGTAGGTCATATCCTAGCAGTCCGTATTAGACAAAACATGGCAGCTGGAGAAATAAAAGAAATTAAGTATAGAGGGGGAAGGGTCGTGACTAAGGTAGAGGATGTGCGGGAAGTGTTTAGGGAGTTTTACTCTGATCTATATGATCAAGATCTGGGTAACGCAGATGCTGAGATAAAGGGTTATTTAACAGGAATCCCACACGAGGAGCTGAGTGATGAGAATAAAGAGGCACTGGAGTTGCCACTGACATTGGTAGAAGTTCAAAGCGCAGTAACCAAACTTCCTGCAGGGAAGGCAGCAGGACCCGATCAAATTCCGGCGGAATTTTATAGAACTTTTTGGGATACCCTGGGGATTCATATGTTGGAAACCTTAAGACAAGCACAGAGGGGGGAAACTATTCCTCAATCTTGGGCCGGTGCAAACATCATAGTAATTCTGAAAAAAAAGAAAATCACACTTGGAGCCGGGTTCATACAGGCCAATAACACTTATGAATGCCGATGCAAAAATCTATTCCAAGGCACTCTCACAAAGGCTAAGCAAGGTGATTGAGGGATTGGTCTGCGCAACACAGCACGGCTTTATACCAGGGAAAGGGACTACACAACATACAAGGCAGATGGTTACCATACTGGATGCAGCAGGTGCCACGGGGGACCCTGTCTCGGCCATTTTTCTGGATGCGGAGAAGGCCTTTGACAGGGTCTCCTGGGGCTATTTATGGAAGGTTTTAGATTGGTTTGGTATAGGTGTAGGTTTTATGAAGGCTATACAGGCTCTGTATGTGGAACCTATGGCTAAAGTGAGGATAAACAGAGGGTATACTGCCAAAATACGAATAAGGCGCGGCACACGGCAGGGTTGTCCGGCTTCACCACTTCTATTCGCGTTATATTTGGACCCCCTTCTGCGCAAACTGGAAGGAAATACTAACATTTGCCCGGTAAAACTACACAGCTATGAGTATAAAACACTTGCTTATGCAGACGACGTGGCGGTGGTCACCCCAGAGCCGGAGTCGGCAATCATAGAAATAGAGCAGGAGGCCGCAGCCTTTGGGGTAGTGTCGGGTTACTCCCTAAATAAAGGAAAGACACAAATTGTACAGAACAATTTGGTCAATTATCAGGACACAAGAGTAGCGCCAGAAGTTACGTATTTAGGTGTCAAAATTACAGCCGACCTAGATAGGCTAGTGGAAATAAATATGGTCCCCCTGTTGGCAAAAGTAAAAGTGAATACGGAAAGAATTAATAATCTACATCTGACTCTGATGGGTCGGATCAATGTAATAAAGATGGTAACATTCCCGAAGCTTCTCTATCTGTTTAGGTCCATCCCGTTATTTTTTGATAACACATGGTTTATTAAACTTGAAGCGATTTTGAACAAGTTTATATGGGTCAAGGGGAAGACAAGGAGAGCCTATAGACACCTAACGGTATCCAGAGAAAAAGGCGGTGGGGGGCACCAGACTTTAGGCTTTACTATTGGGCTGCTGTCTTGCAGTATTGCCAGGGGTTGATAGGAGGGGGAGGCACAGATTATACATCGGAGATCAGTTCGGGATTCACCAATGTCTATACTACACTATTGGGTGAGGTTTTTAAATACAATTGATTTCAGCTATTTTAAACATACACGGTTCAAGACATTAAAGGCGGCCTACAGGGTCTGGAAAGGGATTTAAAAAAAAATTGGCTTAGGAAGGTACAATAATTATACACAACTGTATACTAATTGCTCATTACCGAGGGATATCTTTAGGGATATTACTATGAGGGACTGGCATAGCAAGGGGATAGTGAAAGTAGGAAATCTTCTGGATAGCCAGGGGAACATGCTACAGTTTGGGGTGCTACAAGCAAAGTTTGGGTTAGAACATCGTAACTTTTACAAGTACCTGCAAATTAGAAGTTTTTTAATGCAAAAGAAGGGCGGCCTTGCAGGGCTGGGTCAATGTAAAGTTATGGAGTACATAGAAGGATCTAATAGGTGCACTATAAGACAGTTGTATGCGGAGTTGAAAGTTAGCAAAACTGATGAAAGGGGGAAATACGCCCTAAAATGGTCAGAAAAACTGGGGTCAGAGCCAGAAAGCTTTCAATTATCCCTGGATCTGGGAAGAACGGTGTTATGCTCAGCTACCCTGCAATCACAACACTTTAAGACTGTATACTCATTGTACCACACTCCGGCCAGAATCGCCCAATGGGGCGGTACAACTGGAATAACATGCCCCCGCTGTGATTCAACTGATGCCGACATTGTACATATGTTTGCACAATGTCCTCAATTGTACACTCTGAAAAAGGCTATCGAGGAGTTTTTGGATATTTCGCTCAAGCTTAAGATAAAGCTCACAGATGAACTAATCATTTTGGGGGTGGGGGATATGCCAGATGTATCGCCAGTAGAATTTATCTTTGTCTCTCTTGCGGGGCTTCTTATATGCATTGCAAGAACTTGGTTGGATAAGGCTCCCCCCTATTTCAAGCATGGATTGCAAGCCTACTTGCTATGTATACCCTAGAAAAGGCAATCTATGATAGGAAAGGTAGGAGAGCTAAGCTACTAGGTCAAAGGACATGGCAGCCTATCACAAACTGGAAAAATAGTAGGTTAGACCTAGGACAGGCGGCGGAAGGCTGATTTACCATAAAATTAGGCACATAATGCGGGATAGGTCAATATGTAAGTTTCATATTTCTCTCTTAACTGTGCAGATACTTAGTTTTTTGCTTTATCTGCTTTTTCTTTGCTTTTCTTTTTCTGAAATGTTTAGAATATACTGTATGTTTATCTAGGGGATCTCTTATGACGCCATGTATTAGAAGAATGATGTAATATGGTATTTTGTACAATCACTTATGGAACTGTTGTGTGCTGTAACACATACGGAATTATGCGGTAAATTTTTTTTTTTTTTAAATGTTTAATAAAAATATTTTTTTTTTAAAAAGGACACATTTTGTGTTAAAATATAGTGCTAAATGACAGGTTTCCGTTCAACATATTCATATGTAATTTCTTGTATTTTTATTTTCGCTTAATTATGGTGACATTTTATGTAATAATAAGAAAGCAAATTACAGAGGAGAGAAGTTGGCCTAATGGCTAGGGCTGTCGACCTTGAATCTGGGGAACTGGGTTCGAGTCTCGGCAATGATGCTGAACATACTGTGATTCTGGGCAAATCACTTAATCTCCCTGTGCCTAACATAAATGAATCTGTTCTCATGTAATGCAACTGGTGCTATGTAAAGCGCTCTGATTCCCGATTTGGGTCAAGTTCGTGCTATATAAAACTCTATAAAATCAAAAAATACATACATTTTGCACACCTATGATCAATATTTAGAAGAGAGGAGACCAACAGAGGTGTGCTTAGGATTTTCTAATTACAGGTTGAAATTGGCAACAGATTCTAATGTTTCAGAGGTGTGGAGTGGTGTAGAGTAGAGTGGCAGTGTGTGTAGACTGGAGTGGAATGGCGTAGAGTAGAGGGATGTAAAGTAGAGTGGCATGGCTTGACATTGAAATGGGTGGTGTAGAGTGGTGTAAAACAGAGTCTCATAGAATGGGGTGGCATAGAGTTGAGTGAGATAGTGTAGCATGGAGTGGCATATAGTGGAGTGGAGAAGAGTATTGAGAGTTGAGTAGTGTAGAGTTTAGAATAGTGGCATGGAGTGGAGTAGAGTGTAGTGTCATGGAGAGTCATAGAGTGGAGGAGCATAGAGTGGCACAGTGTAGAGTAGAGTGTTTTAGCTTGGAGTGGTGTCGAGTGGTGTAGGGTGGAGAATAGAGTCATTGCCTACAGTGGAGTAGAGTTTCACAGAGTGTGGTGACATAGAATTGAGTGGTATAGAGTGTAGCATAGTGTTGTGTAGAGTGGAGTGGAGTAAAGTGTCATAGAGTGGAGTGTCATGGAGTGGAGTGTCATAGAGTGGAATTGATTGAGTGAATGAGCAGAGAGTGCAGTGGCATAGAATGAAGTAGAGTGGCATAGAGTGAATTGTTGTACAGTGGAGTGGTATACAGTGGAGTATAGAATTGTAGAGTGGCGTAGAGTGCTTTGCGATATAATGGAGTGTAGTGTAGTAGAATGGCGTTTCGTAGTGGGGAGTGGCACAGAGTGGAATATCATTGAGTAGCATAGAGAGGAGTGTCGAAGAGAGGAGTAGGGTGTTTTAGAGGGGAGTGGGCTTGAATGTGGTGGAGCAGAGTAGTGTGTTATAGAGTGGCATGACATAGAATACAGTGGTGTAGAGTGGAGTAGAGTATCAGAGTGGAGAAACACAGGGTGGAGTAGAGTAAAATGACATAGAGTGGTGTAGAGTAGAGTATAGTGGAGTGGAGTGGAGTTACGCAGAGTAAAGTAAAGTGTCTTGGAGTGGAGTGGAATACAGTGGAGTAGAGTGTCAGAGTAAAGTGGTGTATGTTGGAGTAGAGTGGAGTGGAGTGGCACTGACTTCTGTAAAGTGGAGTGCAGTATCTTGGAGTGGAGTGGAGTGGCGTAGAGTGGAATAGAGTGGAATAGAGTGTCATAGTGTGAAGTGACATAGACTGAAGTGGCATAGATTGGAGTGGTATAGAGTGGAGTGACGTAGAGTGGAGTATGCATAGTGTGGTAGCGCACTGCCATTACAGACAACATATATCCGATTGAAATTACCATTACATTTGCATAGTTTCACTGATAAATCTATACATCGCACAAATGATAATGTGTGGAAAGTGGCATCACAAAGTGTATTGATTTATTTTGATCATATTAAAATATTCTTTTCCACCACACTTCAATATTGCAAAAAATGTGCTTCATTTGTGCTTTCATTTTTTTAAATATATTCTGAAATATTCATACAGTTATAATTTACTGCAATTTAAATTATGTTGTGTGCTACAAAAAAGTAATATCCTAAAGTAATTCTTTACACACTCACAGCACCTATCAAGATTTTCACATAAATCCTCTCACTTCGAAGTCAGAGAAAGAAAATTAAACACCAATCTCCCCTGGAAGACAGTGCCTAACATAAAGCCCGGGCGGAGCTGGCATAGTTGCTCTACGCGGAGTTCCATGGAGTTGGGAAAAAACTCTGTGGAACTCCGCTCCACGCCTCCACCCCCCAAATTAAATAATTATTTACTTACTTTATACGCAGCTTCTCCGGGCTGCCGTCCTCCTCCTCGCCGTGGTCTCTGCAAACCCCTACGTCATGCGCAGTCCTACCATGACGTACGTATGACAGAGGGGTTTGCAGAGACCACGTCGAGGAGGAGGAGAAGGGCAGCATGGAGACGGCACGTATAAAAGTAAGTGTACTTTTTAAAAATCTTATTTGTTTTATTTTAAAAAATATTTATTAGGGCGTGGGTGGAGGTGGGGAACTAAAGGTGGGGCCCGGGGCTCAGAACTCCGCTCCGCTGCGGAATAGGAGTAGGAGTTTTGCCTACACTCCGTGTTCTTGGTGGAATTCGGAGTAGGCAAAAATCTGCAAGCTCCGGCAGCGGAGCGGAGTTCTTCACCCGACCTTACCTAACATTTGACCTCAGTATTTAAATACACACCAAACATGACAACACAAAAATACAATTTAAAGACCTGTTTATTTCTCATTCACTTCTGAACTTCGCATGGTAATTTTGTGAGTGGTTCACCACTCCCACTCCCCTAGGTCCAGCTCCCAGGGCATGGGCATGAAATTGAGGAAGAGGGTTGTTTAAGTTATGCTATTTGTTCAGAACACTGGCAAAAATAATGAAGCTCATTGACAGAACATTGTTTCTCACAGGCATGTGAGATTGATAAGCTAGTAGTGGCAGGGATAAGTAGCATCAGTCAAGGAGAAAGACAGGAGGCAGGGAACGTTTTCAAAGAAATACAGCACATTTACTCTTGTGAACTGAAAAAACGTACCCTCTTGTAGTTTCTCACCAAAAAGAAAACAAGAGTTCCCAGAGAGCGGCCATTTGTGGAAGAATATTCAGAGCCAGCCAAAGATGTGGTAAACAGGCTATCCTCCACAGGATGGAAAAATACATGCTGAACGGCCTAAAACAAATAAAGCCAGCAAATAGAAAGCAAGCAAATGTGAGTTGCAAATCACAAAGGCAATGGTAAGCAATGAGCAGAATGCATTCCTATGGAAGCTTTCAGCATGTCCCTAACATGTCTCTGCAACCAGGTACTTGTAATGTCTGATAAGTTTCAACCTACAAACTCTGACTTTTTTGCACACAGAAGCAGGCGTTATGCACTAATGGAATCAGTATGCTTTTGGCCATAATTAATGACCTGGTCAGTATAATTATATGCTGTATTAAACAAGAATTAACGTGGGCTTTCATGTAATATGTGATATGCAGGAGATAAAACAAAAACAACCCATAAAGTCTTCTCATTGCCATGCACCAGAAAAATTATCACTATTTCTGTACTTTTACTGACAAGTTCGGAGGGTTAGAGAGCAACACCACATTTGTGGGTTGGGTAGTGTAGAGGTGAAGCACCATACGAGGCAGGGCGCTAGAAAACATATGCACCTCCATGAAGAGGTGAATGAAAAAGAAAAAAGTATTCCTCTAAATGTGAGCAATAAAAGTATAAAAGTTAGCTAACTAAAAGAATCATAAAGAGGTTATGCTCCAGGCAAGGGACAAACACAATAAGAGGAAGGCAAATCATCAAATAAGAAGCAAGCAAATAAGAGTAACAATTACAAAAACAAATGGTAAGCAATGGGTGGACTGTAAGTCCGCTGTAACCTCAGAACAGGTCTGTCAAACCCAGTCAGCTCGTTCCGTCTAGTAATGCCCCTAAAAATGAACAAATTATAACATTGCAAGGAAGACAGAATTATATTCGACTTTGTCAGTGCAAACCCACTGCAATTCAGATGCTGTACTTTTACCAATTAATACGCTTTACCTAATGACTTTATCTGAAGTGTGTGCCAAACATCCTTGCAGACTCTGTAGTTCAGATGAACCAGATTTCTTCAGGGGCTCCAGGTGGGAGCCTGTCCCAAGCATCAGACGCTGGCAGTAGACCACAACTTTTCTATTATTATTATGTTTAGGGTAGTACGTGATGAGGGTTTGAAATCTGAGAGACTGCGTATCATATTTTCTGTGGGTGCTCTATCATTTTGTGTTACACTACCAATTTTTTTAAAATGTGTCTACCAAATCAAGACAATATGGGGGCCTATGGCCTAGCCCCCACCCGCCCACTCCCATGTATTCTTTGAACCCCATATGCCCCTATCCTGAATGTCAGTTTATTTATTTATTTATTTATTTAATGTGATTTTCTATAGCGCGAACATTACCCGAAGGTGTCAGAGCACTTTACAAAAGAACCAGTTGCGATACATAAGGACTTAGGAGTACATGAGTTACATAAAAGATACAAACAGAAAAATTGCAAATGTACAAGTTGTAAAGTCACACAAAGAAGAGATGCAAACAGAAATTGCAAATTTACAAGTTGTAAAGTCACTCAAGGAAGAGATTCAAATGGATAAACTCTAAGAATCACATAGGGAGAGAGAGAGAGTCTTGCAGCAGGAGAGGCCCCTGTGGCGTCCTTGGGAGTGAGAGAGCAAAGAGGTGCATCTATTGTGGGTATCGGTTGAACTGGGGATGAGGCACATGATACTACCCGCCACACATACTCAGCTCTGTTAACAAACAAAGGTCGGTGTGCGCACACACACATGTCCAAACCCACTCAATAAACATTATCAAGAACAGGCACATTACACACCATAGACACAAATGAAATACCTGCATAGACCCCCTACAGACAGCGCCATGGACATGCCCCTTCTCCCCCACATACATATATAACACAGGAATAAACACTGACATACATCTAAACCCATGCACCTACTCTGTAGACATAAATTATGACACACACCACAGGACCACAGCTAAAAACCTGGCACCCACATACAGATTATCTGTCACACACAGCACCTCCAACACACACAAGCGTTTCCATCATACATGCACATGTGCACAATAGCTCGACCTCACATGCAAAAACATAGCCAACGCCTTCACTGTGCCTACACATAGAACAGACAGGACACATATTCACACACACTCATGCCAAAGCCATACTAATGATAAACAAGCCCACGAAGACCATTGTTCTGTTGTTTTTGCTAAGTCTACCCTGGTTGATTCAAGCATCAACCACATTGCTTTTCAAAGCAAATGTTCTTCTGATGTGTTTTATCTATTTGTATAACAAGGATTCCTCCATAACAAGAAGCACAGTTTTGATGGTTTTCCAGACAGCCTATCTCATAACCTTTGTTTGCCCATATGATTTCCAGATGGAAACCTCCAGTTCAAAACAGTTTTCTCATGGTATTGACCAAAAACATTTCAAATGGTTAGGACACATAAGCTATGCACAATTCAAAACACAAGCAAAACAAAATCACGTTTTCAGAAAACAGATCTTTTAGATTTCCTGCACGAGATTATCATGCGAAATAAACCGATGATAATGTCTGTCCCGCCATGTTTGCCTGGTGGCGTTCTATGGAAGGAAATCTCAGATTTCTACTTTATTCGCTTCATTTTTCATTTACTTTTTTCATTTACTTCATCTGTAAAGCTGCAGCATATCATGAAAGATGACTAGCACGTTGTTATGTTAATTAAATTTAATATACTGCACGACTCACCCGAGGTACAAACAAACACAAACTGGGGAAAAATCACTAAAAATTAGGACGCTTTCAGAAATTTACTGAATTGACAATAATTGTACAGGGTTGAACGTGAAGTGGTAAGTTGTTCAAGTAAAGCGGAGCTAGGTAAGAAAAAGCTCTGCCTTCATATCTAGACAGATGGATATGGGGTACACTCAGTAACTTTGTGTTACTGGCCTAGCCAACTATCCCCATATTTGGGGTGTTGGCAGCTGCCTGTACATTCTGTTTATACTTGTTAAGTCCTCTGAGAGAAGGACTGTGTCAAGTCCTGATACCAGATGATGGGGTCCAGTCTATTTCTATGGAAATAGGACCAATTGGTCAGAGTGGAGTCTGATTTAGAATTGAAGCCTTACTTGAATAGCTCTTCATTGCCCTTATAGGGCCAGAGTCCCTTCTTTTGCCTGTTCCGCACCACCCCGGAGCTAGGCCTGGGCGGTAAATTTCGTTCTGCTCATGGATTTTGTGATATTTTTACATTTTCGTGTTTAGCATAGAGCGCGAAGATGTAAAAACTTCCGCAATTTGCCACGAAACTGAAGTATTTTCTTCGCGCTTTAAAAATGCGTTCTCGCACAGGCGCCACGAGATGTTGGATTGTTGGTAGTCGGTCGCGCTATCCCTCGAGAGTTTGCGATCGCGAACACGTCATTCGACCCGGAACAGGAAATAAGCATCGCGAGCAAGATGGCCGCACCCATTAGCGACCGCATGGGCAAGTTAGAGATAAATTTCCCCGCGAACACGCCAAGACACATCGTGAACGGGTGGAAAAAGCAATCTCCGCATCTTCACGAAAGTTCTGCGTGCTCGCGGAGATTTTGAGCAATTTTGCGATAATTTACGAAAGTCAATTTCGCAAATTCCGACCACCCCTACCCGGAGCCCACTACTGGGTGAAAGCACAGCAGCACTTGACAAAAATGAACACTGCCCTCTTAGCCTGGCAATAGCGATGTTGTTCTTGCTCATTCTTCCTGATTTACTTATTTATGCTTTCTATTTCCTTTTTCACGGTTGTGTTTTTGTAGGTTTTTCATGCAACATATTACTCTTGTATGGTGCTTACTGTGTAACTAGCCATCTCTGTGCATCTGGGTAAGTTCAGGTTGTGAGTGGATGTGTGTAACAGGCTATGATTGAGAGCTGTGGAGCTCTGCTCCAATGCAGTGCAAATTCCTCACAGTTCCCATTAGTGGATTATAAATAAGGCTCCCTGTTTTCCGTTTTAACTGATTTTACAGATAAATACAGAGAGAAAAACATTTATTTTCCTGTCTGTATTTATTTTTTAATGGTGATAAAAACGGAAATTGGGTTGTTTTTTTTTAGTGATTTTAAATTATATCAGTCATGACTGTCAGGCCAATAGCTGTGCAGATTGACAGACAAGATTAAAAAAATAATAATAATAATAATAATAATAAAGAGCCTTAAACAGCATATTTTATCACCTGAGTGTATATAGCATTGAAACCTGTCAGGCGTTTAGGCACGAGTGTACGTTAACTGGTTAAATAAATGCAGAAATATACACATTTCAACTTCATTTTTTCACAAAACTTTAAATAAATATGGATAAATACTGGTAAAATTAGCAAAACATGAATATGGATAAATACAGACGGAAATTACTAAAATATAAATAACATAAACCGGGAGCCCCAATTATAAAGGGGTTTAGGATTTCTAACTTTACTACTCCTAAACTAAGACAAAAACCTAACTTTACAACTTTCAGTATTCACAAAAGGCATTTAGGAGTAGTAAAGTTAGGATTGCCTTTTGTGAATAACGAAAGTCGTAAAGTTAGGATTTGTCTCAGAATACTTTTGTGAATCGGGTCCACTGTTTGTATTTAAAAAACCCTCAGAAATTCACTGAAAAAAACATAGATTAAATTATGCTATAGTTAGGTGAAAATGTCAGTTTGAAAGTAATATTTCAAACTCAAAAGGACACTGAAATTCAACAGATATAATTTTCAAGTAACTATAATATGGACCCTCACCATGCATTGCTTAAGACCTTACATATTACAGCACTCATTTTATGTTCTGTGACATAATTGATAACATTGCTGATAACAAAGAAACTGACATCATTGACTACAACAATGTGCTTGGCGGGGCGTGAGTAAAAAGTATAAAAACATATAAGGGGCAGGATAGGCAAAAAAAAAACAGAGTATTCTGTAGGTCCCTTTAAAAATAAAAAAGCACCATAAGTGCTCCAGTCTCACCTGGGAAACCTATAGCAAAGGCAGCCCTTGGGACTATGAGTGGATCCCCTGGGCCGCCACTGCACCTGACGGCTCTCCTGCCTGCACCCATCCCGGGTGCAGTTGGAGCCGGCTACACTTGTTTGCTCCCTCCAACTTTTTCTCTCTCCCACACAGTGAGCACAAACCTCTGTTTTCTGTCGAACAGAGTGCTGGCAGGAAGTTGAAGTTCTCCCTGCTAGCACTCTTGAGAATGGGGTACTTTGAACACTGGTGCCATCGGGCCCTAAGGGATGGGGTCCCCAGGGCCATTGAATGGCTCAAGGGGCGCGTACCCATGCACCCCACTCCCCCCAAAAAATGCTTCAACCCTGAAGACTCACAAGACAAGGGGAGGGGGGCCTCATGCCCATACTCCCCAAAATAATGTTATCAGCTCCACAGGATGGGGGTCCCGGGGGCCCTCAAACGGCTCGAGGGGGAGGGTACAGGACCCTCCACTTTAATTTTGAATTCGGTCCTGGGGGATGTGTTCCATAAGGCCTTGAAAATGCTCAGGGATATGGGGGCCCACGCCCCCTCTCAATTAAAAAGGGACCTTGTATGGGCTTTGGTAAGGGAGCTATATCCTCCCCTCCCCAATAAAAAAGTGATCTGCTTTGGGATATGGGGTTCCCACACTGTTCAAAAGGCTTGAGGAAGTGGATTGCACATTGGGCGTCCAACCCCACTCTGCGAACAGCGATGGACATCTTACTTTATGTTAAAAAAATAGAAATTCACTGAAAAAAACAAAGGTTAAAGTGAAGTTATAGTTAGGAATTGTAATAATATCTTACTTCACATTAAAAAAAAATTGAAATTCACTGAAAAAACACAGGTTAAAGAGATGTTATAGTTAGGTTTAAGAATTCAGTTAAATGTTTTAAAATAACAAACCATTGAAATTCCCCAGTTTCAATTATCTCAAGTATCTATAAATCATGCCCTTAGGTAACTATAACTCGCACCCTCACCATGTACAGGACGGTCATCAACTATGTAATATCGGATGTTGCATTGATGGTTTCAATGATATCATAGAAAACGCCGTGAGTGATGTAATACGTGAGGAAATTAGCAGAGCATGGTGAACTAGAAAGAGAAACAAAATAGACAATAAAGGGGCATGAAGCAGACGTGAAGTACATTAAGAATTAAAAAGTCAAGGCAGCCAAACAATACGTTGCGAGACACAGGATTAAGTTGCTACAAGGTCTGAATAGGATCTGTCCCTAATGACCGCGTAATAACCTAAACCCAGGAATTGAGTACATCTCAGCCCCCATCCATCACTTCTTCAGCACCCTCAGCTCCCATGGGTCTGTTGTTCACCTGAATCTTGACACACATTCAGGCACAGTTTGTTTTTTTCTTCATCTATAAGCAGATGGGACTATGATGCTAAGCATAACTATATGTTTGTTAGGTTTGAACGATTTGCAGCTGTTGATGTTTTGGATTTAGTATCCCTAAAAATGGGAGATTGTGTCAAATTGCACAAGGAATGTCATGAAAATATTTTACACATTGTATTGATCTGTACAGTTCTGAGACACATGCAATATTTATTGATAGTACCAGTAACTAATAATAGGTGTAATGCAGCTCGTTTATGAGATAAGGAAAATAAAGTTTAGAAAGAATTTCAATAATGTGTATTTATAGATGTAAATGATGTTGTTATTTATCTTATATAATGTGTGAGTAATGATGTCTAATATATATTGTTAGTGAAAATGGTATCTTGGGCTTTCTTTGTATGTTTTTCTTTATAATTCTTATTATATTATTTCACTGCAACACACTATTTGTATCCACATTGAAGGAGAGAATGGAATACAGAACAAGCATTTTCCCCATCTTTAGTGTGAGCAACATAACTTTGTCATGAACAATGAAACAAGGAGGGGGACAACATGGATGTGGAGTATGGCCATGTTCTTCAGGTCGTAGAAAGCATCTTGGGTTTAAAAAGGAGGTGGATGAGGGTTTGCCACCTCTATTGTAGACATTGTAGAGAAGGCAACGCCAGATTCTGAGCCATGGATGGTCTAGCTCAGAGCATCTAGCCCAATTCTTGACCCTAAAAAGCATATCAGAGTTAACTTGATCACTTTCCTATGGACGCTTTTCAAAATTGCCAGACAGGATGAATTGGACATTCTCGCTGATAGTACAATCCTTGGTATATTATTATCTGCATCAAGGACGAAGAAACAGATTTTATGACCAGGAGAAAAATGGATCCAACTCCACACGGATGAGGCATAGGTTATAAATATGTATTCATGTCACCACGAACTAGAGTATATTAAGTCTCCACCACATAGGTCAACACCAAATTGTCATCCTGAAACACCATTAATTGAATGACAGAAGAGATTTAGGGCTTTATTTAGAGGTTGGCTGAATTGGAGCACATGCATAAATTAGCAGTGCTCCAAAACCACCAATCTCAGGGATCCCCTTTCTATTTAGATTCTGGGAAGTATTGTGTTTACTGTGCTTTGCAAGCGTAAACCTCTGACCTGGCTCCCCCGTACAAACGCCTGAGTTGATGGTCCATCCGCAAAAGAAACACCTGGCTACAATGACAGTCGTTCCACCTTATTTGAGGTGGGGCGGCCATCACTGACTGCACCTGATCATGTCCTCTATGTGGGACATGGTGGACGTTGGCAAGGACCTGCTGAATGGCCCCACGCACCGGGAGAAAACTCCATACCCATCAAGACCATTTAGTTTTTTTGCCTAGAGAAAAGAAACTGTTGCTTTGATAGTTTGTTATCTATAAACAAAAATGTTTGAGAACAAGCATCAAATGTAGATCTCAGTCTACACATCTTTGGAGAGCATTGGTATCAGAAACCTCAGTGTAATACATAAAAAAAATATGATTCTACAATATATATTGTGAATGGCCAAAGCCACCTTATATGGAAAAATATATAGATCACATGAAAACAAAATTATTTTAGAATGACACATTAATATTCAACAAATACATCAATACTTAAGATAAGAGTCCATGCTTATTCTTTACTTCATCAGCGTAACGGAAACTAAAAATCACAGGAATTGAGGTTGGCCCGTATGCCAGATTCAAAAAGCAAACAAAAGGAGTTACTCATAGAGACATTTCTGCCCCACTGAAGTTTCCTTTAAATGATTCAGACCATGTATGACACTTTAGTGGAACCTATGTATGTTCCTTACATGCATTAATCGGTTTGTTTCTCAACTTTCTTATTTCACATTAGTCATAAATAGTATCAGTTTAATTGTAGTTCAGCCAGTCTAAACATGTGGACTTTTCTTCTCTGTGCATACAGGAATCCTGCCACCTAAATGTTGCTTTTGGATTGTGAACCATCTGTTCAGTATAAGGTAGTAAAATTAGTTTTGTATATGCCATTGAGTGAATTTCAACAACTTGAAGCTAACAGATTCCAGTGCCCCGTATATTATGTGTACTCAATGCATTTACATTTGAAGGATAAGCTGATGAGTTGAACGTCCCTTAGACTGAACTTGAGGCCTGATGCACAAGGAGAATGATTGCAATGGAGTGGCTTCCATTTTGTTGCGGCTAGCAACCCTTTGTGATTCTATGGATTCTCAAATGCCCCACAGAACAAAGGGACTGTTCGCAAAATGGCACAGACACCCCTCCACATTGATTTCCAATGGGGTGGGGGATCGAAGTGCCCCATTGTGAACAATTCTGACAGTAGCTTTCCATCCTAGAATGCACATTCACAAAACATCCACAAGGTAGGATACACGCCTTAACAAGTCTTCTAAGGGCCCTATTACGATGTGAGTTGAAAGCCTCCGAACTCAGGTCGGAGGCTTTCGGGCTCACATCTCTGTTTCACTTCCAACCACCTAATTACAATCTAGGCGATCGAAAGTGAAACCGTCCGGTCATTCCAGCTGGATACGGACGGGCTCCCTAATAGGGTAACAGAAGACACAACACTCCTCCAGTCATGTACTCCCCACAATTTACCTCGCTACCTTTCTGATAATGTGCTTCAACGCCCTACAATGGGGTATGAAGCACTGTATGAATGCTACAGTACAACACAATACATATGCAATTCCAGACCATGGGGCAATTGCCATGACTGCTCCACATGACTTCTTCTCCTTTCTGCTACAACATTACCTTCCACCTAATTTGTTTATTACTGTAGTACATTTTATTCAATTTCAGCTTTGAAAATCATGCTAAAAGCCGTAGTGATCTGCATGCGACTTTTGCCTTGCAGCTTTCCCCAATCCGCTCAATGGCTCTTGGTAGATTTTCTACTCGAGCTACAGCTTCCTCAACCAGAATGATCGCGAATTGCCATGACCGCCTGTGTTGAGTAAATCTCCCTGGGAGGCATTTTAGCACCCTCTAATTGTGCTAGGTGGACGCAAATTATTGCTTGCGCTTGACAACTAAACGTTGGTGAGCTGCACGTGCGAAAAGGCTCCACCATGCGGCAGTTGGCAGAGTTTTGCTGGAAATTCGCATTTCAAGCAGAATGACAAGTAGGCCAAACTCCACAAACTGTGCTGTCGGAGCGGAATTTTTCACCCAACCTTGGTTCTGGCTACCACAGTACAGCCCACTCAGTGAACCATGGCTACTGGTGCTGGAACAATTTTCATAGTGGGGATGCTGACATCTAGGTTACGTATCAACAAGGAGAGAAGTAGGGAGAAGGGAACACTCTTATTCCCCACTGGTCATAACAAACAACAACAAAAGAGTGTTTGTAGCTCATCGGGAAGGCGAGATTCAGAGCACTAAAAGAAAAACTACACCCATTTGGTGTTATAGAAAGCCCTCACTCACCGACCTAGTCGGTGACATGCTTCATCATTGGGCCCCACTGGGAGTGGCCGAGTGCCACCCCAGTGTACTTCAACGCCAGATTTGCTGCGGAGCGCGTAAATTGAAGTTGTGAGTGGCTAGGTGGTTATATAGGTGAATAAAGGAAGTGTAAGTGGTGAGGTTAAAAATTTCTTAATTGTATCAAAAAATTCCTTTATTGCCTGATCAATAAGACATATTAAAATATGTGTAGGAAAACTGAGCCAAATAGATTGAATGGCTTGTTTCCTATAAATGTACATGCTGGTCAACATGTTTCTGCCAATGTTGGTGTTAATTTACCTGGCATTCGTCAGGACCTATGGTGTACTAAACCCCGGCGGTATGGACACGCTAAGGCCCATATAACCACCTAGCCACTCACAACTTCACATTACCCGCTCCGCAGCAAATCTGGCGTTGAAGCACACTGGGGTGGCACTCGGCCACTCCCAGTGGGGCTCAATGATGAAGCATGTCACCGACTAGGTCGGTGAGTGAGGGCTTTCTATAACACCAAATGGGTGTTGTTTTTCTTTTAGTGCTCTGAATCTCGCCTTCCCGATGTGCTACGAACACTCTTTTGTTGTTGTTTTTGACATCTAGGTTACATCACCAAAGTCATAGAGATTGTGAAAAATCCAAGCTTCACACTAAGAACAAGAGGAGCAAATGAGCTATGCCATTCAGGAGAAGAGTGGCATGGGTGTGGTATGTAGCCAGAGTTAAGTTATGGAGCGCACTTTACAAAGACATTACTAAAGCATGGGCACACTGTCATATACCGACAGCACTTTTTCCATTGAAATAGAAATTAAATTTGCACAGACATGTAATTTTACTTATAAAACTATATAGTACACAAAAGAAGAGTGGCGATTTGGTTTCAGAGAGCATCTAAAGTAAAGTGTCTTTATTGGTTTTAATCCTGTTCAAATCTTTCTTTCAATCACACTTACAAAAAGTGTCCTCCGTTTTTACTTTCCTAACTGCTGATATATTTTTAAATATTTGTAGAGGGCATGTTCAAGTATTTATATTTCGTTGCATATTTAAAAGCATTTAAATCCTAAAGACTTTTCTTTCACAATTCCTGTACCCAAGAAAAATTGTTACATTGTGCACTTTACAAAACCCTCTCACTTGGCAGTCAGAGAAAGAAAACACCAATGGCATTGTTAAAATAATAAGCAGCAATTTGTCAGAAGACATAAGCTGACATTTGACCTCTCTCCTTAAACATACAGCAAGTATGACAAAGATAAAAACAAAACTGAAGTCATCTTTATTGCTCATTTACTTTCTGAACTCCACCATGGTTATATTGGGGGTGAAACACCCCTGCACACCCCTACTTCCAGCGACTATAACCACAGCTTCAACCCGGTCACCACCACAATGCATTCTCCTGCAGCTCTCAATGCACTGGATAGTGCAGAACACACTGGAGACCACTTCCAACTTCTAGACTCTGTTCTTTTTCACTTGGACCAAACAATATGTTAAGAAAGGTTAATTAAGGGAAACTTCGCGCAGTACAAAAGTGCAGAAACTAAACGAACGATCTAACTTTCGATTCAGAATGAATTTTCCTTCTGACAGCAGGACACTGAATCCATTTTACACATCTCTAAATTGAGCATTTCAAATATTCTGGTTAAACTCTATAGTAATACCTCAACTGAAATTAGCGACAGGGTACGTCGGTATTTACCATGCGCAATATAAGCACACCATTACTAGTTTTACCTTAAGGAGTGGGGGGAAACAAAGCAATGGGGGTTTGGAAAATGAATCCCACTTTATTTATTATTATTTATTTAATAAACTTATAAAGCGCGGCTGTCACCATTGCAGGCATCCTGCCGCTGATAAGGTCTGATGAGGCGGAAAAGAAAGGAACACAGGAAGTGCGAGCTTCAGATAGTTACCTTGGGGAATAACCAGGTTTTAATCATTTTTCTAAAAGGAAGAGGTTCAGTGATGTGTCTAATCTCAACCGGGAGAGTATTCCAAAGTATGGTGGCTGCCACTTCAAAGGATCTACCTCCAGCTCGGACCTTCCCGAATCTGGGGACCACTACCAGCTTAGCATCTGAGGATCGAAGTCGTCTGGTTGGAGAATACCAGGCAAACTTTGATTGCAAAGGGACTGGGCCAGATCCATGGAGAGCCCTGAAGACTATGCAGAGGGTCTTGAATTGTATCCTCTGTCTGACCGGCAGCCAGTGAAGTTTCCCCAGGGCGGACGCTCCATGAGATCTTCTCGGAAGCCCTAAGGCCAACTTGGCCACCGCAGATTGGACCCTCTGAAGCCTATCCAGCAAGAACCCAGGAGAGCCAAGCAGAAGGGCATTGCAATAGTCCAACCTGCTGAGGATGGTACACCTTACCACTTGGGCACGAGCATGGATCGGTAGGAGAGGCAAAACTTTCCTCAAGGATCGAAGAATGGCAAAGCAGCAGGCGAACGTCTTTTGCACGTGCGTCTCCATACTGAGCCTTTGATCCATCATGACCCCAAGATTGCGGACTGATTTCACCGGTCGTACTATGGACCCACTTTCTGGGGGCCAGAAGTTGTCTGGAAATGGCCGGGAGATCTTAGTTCCGGCACTAAAGAGCACCTCCGTCTTCCCTGCATTAAATTGGAGGGAGTTGTCCTTTAGCCACCGAGACGTGACACGCAGGCAGTTGTGGAGCACCTCCACAGATGTAGATTTCTCCCCTTTTAAGGAGAGGATCAACTGCGTGTCGTCAGCATAGTTGACAATCCTGATATTAAAGCTTTTAATCAGAGAGATCAGCGGTCTGAGATACAGATTAAAAAGAATCGGGCTATTTGCCGAGCCCTGGGGTACCCAGTGTGATATTAATGAAAAGGCTGACTGAAAAGGTGGCATGGATACTGCCTGCTGCCTATCCTGCAGGTATGATTGGAACCACTGCAGCGCTGTTCCTCTCACTCCTGCCTCAGACAGCCGCCTAAGCAGAATCTTATGATTCACCGTATCAAAGGCGGCAGACATATCAAGCAGGATCAAAAACGCTGCCTGCCTTCTGTCTGCCCGCCTTTGAAGCTCGTCCATAGCGGTGATTAAAGCTGTTTCGGTTCCGTGGGCAGGCCGGAAACCGAATTGATCCCCATCCAGTAGGTGTTGACATTCCAGGTGTTTCGACAGGGTGTTACTAACCAAACGCTCGATGATCTTAGCCGGGAAGGGTAACAGGGAGATGGGTCTAAATTTTTTCGAGCAGTCTGGATCCAGGGAGGGCTTTTTTAGCAAAGGAGAGACTAACGCCCGTTTCCATTGAACTGGAACAGTACCAGTCACCAGAGACTGGTTACATATAAGATGGAGTGAGGGGAATAATTCTTCCTCGAATTCCTTCCAAATTTTAGGAGGTACAGGATCCAAAGGAGACCCAGAGGAAATCCCTCTGGCTAGCTTTGTAAAGGCCTCATATGTCAGGGGCGGGAATTCACATAAGAAATCTGTTGTGGTCATGACAGGGCCAGTCGCCCGTACCATGAGAGGCCCTGATCCTGTGTCAAAGGACGGAGCACAATCTGGAGTATTCAAGTCCTTAAGGATAAGGTCAATTTTATCCTTAAAGAATCCAGCAAGATTGTCGCATAAATCTTGGGAAGGGACGATAGCGTTTCTGGAGCACTCAGGATTAGTAACACTGTTAAGTATGTTAAAAATGCTCCTAGAGTTGTTGGTGGAATTGCAGATCACAGAAGAATAGTGCTCTGCCTTAGATTTATTAATCTGATTCTTATAGATCATGACCTTATTTTTCCACATCTCTTTAGAAGTTTCATTCTAGTACCGTCTCCATCTTCTCTCCGCTTGTTTACATCCCAGTTTTAGGTTTCTTAGATTGTCATTAAACCAGGGAGCAGAGTCTTTACCTTTACAGCTGCGTATTTTTAACGGAGCATGTGCATCAAGGATAGTTGTGATGCCACTGCAGAGAGAGGCATAGTTGTCCTCTATTTGCTTTTCCCCATTGAAAAACTGGTCAGTGTGGAAAACCCTGCCAGAGGAGTGCAAACGTGCAAGAGCCCTCCATTCTCTGCACTTAAAATCCATGGTTGTAGCAGGGCCCTTGTGGAGACCGCCGTTCATATGTATAAAAAATTTGACCAGTGAGTGGTCTGTCCACTCCATAGGTAAGGTTTCACCCATCATCACCAAATAGGGAGCGGCGAACAACAAATCTAAGAGGTGTCCAGCTTTGTGAGTAGCCCCAGTCACCAGCTGGTGAAGGCCGAAGTCTTCACAAGTTTGGAATAAGTTGCCGAGTCCTGAGTCAAGGGCGCCGTTGCGCCAGAGATTGAAGTCCCCAAGGATGATTAGCTTATGGTGGGAGGAGGCAATGTCGGTGAGTGTAGTCAGCAAGGCTTGTTGCTGTTGAAGTTTAAACGCCCCAGGCGGGCGATAGCAAACTACCCCCGTAACTGCCGTGCCAGAGTGGGCAAGGATAGATAAGCCAAGAAGCTCTGTGCCCGCCATAGGGTCTAAAACCACAACCTTAATACTGCAGGCCGCACTGAAGATGACGCCTACACCCCCACCTCTTCCACTCGGTCTGGGAGTGTGAAGAAATTTAAACCCAGGAGGACAGGCCAATCCAGGGTCCACCGCGCAATCAAGACAAGTCCATGTCTCCGTCATGAAAAGAATATCTAATTCATGTGTTTCAATCAGGAGCTGGATCGCGGTGCTGTGCCTAGGTAAAGACCTCACATTCAGAAGCCCACATTTTAAAAGATCATTACTCAGAAAGTCGACTCGTGGAAGTGCCGTGTGTGACAAAGCAACTGTACCTTTGTCCGCAAAGTGCTTACCAATAAGAAGCGTCTCTCTTGAGTAAGGGGGGCCAGAAGGCAGCTGTACAGGGTTGGATAAACCGAAACAGGCAGCATAGCTGGCGCACGGCGCTACCTTGGCGCGGACGGGCGCAGACGGGCTTGCCCTAGGCGCTCCCGCTGCGCTCGTCCGCTGCGCTTCCAGAAGAAGCACATGATTTATAGTTGCGGATGACGAAGGTAGGGGGTGTGGCCTCAAGAAGGGGGCGTGGCCTCAAGAAGGGGCGTGGCCTCAATAAACGCCGGACTGGCGGCAATAGTTCGAAGTGATTGTTCCGCGTCAGCGCTGAACTCCGCTGCGCGGCCTGACCAATATGAGACTAGTGCCCAGAATCAAAGTGCCAGGAGGGGGAGAGGGGTAAGTAATACAACACGCTTATTTCACCAGACTACCCCTGGGAAATTTTGCGGGTGGGGACAACAATTTGGGAGTGTGGTATTCCCACAAAACTCTCAGGGGCTTATTTATGAAAACTGACGCATCGATGCATGAAAACAGTAATGCAACAGCTTTCACTTCGCCCTCCTTGCGACACAATGGATGCACCGTACTGTACGACGCTCCATGTCGCAAGGAGTGACAGATGCGTTAGGAATCCTGAGGTACTGTTGGTGCTTGTTCTCCTGCCGAAGAAAGGGTTTTCAAGGTCGAAATGGTATGGAGCGGACATAGCAAACAGCCAAGTCTAGGGCGGGGTCTTCGCCCTCCTTCCCTACAAAGGTCATAATCCTCGAGGTTTTGTGCATCGTAATGTAGGGAGGAGGAGATGCCCTAGCTAGAACACCCAATCTGGTATATGAGGAATACAATTTTTTTTTTTTTAAATTAAAAAAAAAAATTTTTAAAAAAAGGAATCCTGACGTATCTGTTGGCGCAAAAGTCGCGCTTTGCTGGAGTTGTGTCGCAAGAATGACACAACTCCAGCAATGCATGAGGCAGGCCCACGCACATAGCACAGCATCACCCTTACGCCAGCTATGAGGCAGGCATACGGTTTTGACGCAGTGGTGTCCTAGAAGTGGCGCTGTGAAATCTGATAGATTTCACTGCACCACTCCTAGGGCCTCGTTTATGAGGCTGTGCATCACTTTTACGCCTCTGGTGCGTCACTTTTTGTGACGCACCAGTGGCGTAAAAAATGCGCCTTGTTGCGCCATATTTACAAAGTGACGCATGTAGGTAGATGCGTCACTTTGTAAACCCCTGCGCCACATTATACCTGCACCAGGTAT
The DNA here is from genome assembly GCF_964261635.1 of Lissotriton helveticus. Lineage (NCBI taxonomy): Eukaryota > Metazoa > Chordata > Amphibia > Caudata > Salamandridae > Lissotriton > Lissotriton helveticus. Next base: position 252,650,006 of record NC_136068.1, on the reverse strand, counting down.
AATGTATGCAAGGGGTTGTATTGACGCAAGGAAGGGTCGTAGAAGTGACGCAGTGAAATCTATGAGATTTCACTGCGTCACTTTTAGGATGCTGTTGCGTCAAAATCTTGCGCCTGCCTCACAGAAGGCGTAAGACTGGCGCAGGCCCTTTCACGTGAGGATTGCCCCATGTGAAAGGGCGCATTGCTGGAGTTGTGTCACTTTTGTGACACACTCCAGCAATACGTCACTTTTGCGCTTACAGGTACGTCAGAAATACTGACGTATCTGTAACTCCTTGCGACATGATGCGTCATACGTTAAATATGACGCATCAGGAATGTCGCAAGGAGTGCGCACTGAGAAGTGACGCATCGCTGCTTTCACGCAACGATGCGTCATTTCTCATAAATGAGGCCCCTAATATGCTTTGATGCGTGGGAACTCCCACCCTGCATACATTAAACCAGACGCAGGTACAATGTGGCACAGGGCTTTACAAGGTGACGCACCTGCCTAGATGCGCCACCTTGTAAATATGGCGCAACTTGGCGCCTTGTTTACGCCGCCACTGCATCACAAAAAGTAACGCAACGGCGACGGAAAAGTGTTGCAAGGAGCTTATAAATAAACCCCCGAGTTTGGATTGAAACAAAGAAAAGTGGTTAGTGTGGAGGCTTTGTTAAGAGAAAGAAAATATTTGGTCCACACAGACCGCTGGCAGAGTTTGCTGTCTCCCAGGAGCGCCTGGCACGTGCTTGCAGGAAGTGCCTGAGGTACTGTGAGGAGCTGGATGTGGCCGAACATTCAGAGACTCCTTTTTAGGCTCCTCGTGTCTACACATACTTTCTTTTATTGGTCACCAGAGGAAGCCTCGTTTCCATTAATCAGACACTAAACACATTAAACTTGAATGCGAAGCTGCCACTTGGCCTTCAGCGCGCGCCAGAGAGCGCGAGAGGAAGCGAGACTGACACCAGCCCAGTCAGGCACTCGAGGAGACAGAAAGCAGCGGGAGGTGTACTTCTTAAAATAATAATGCATTTCACACACATGCATGGTTTCCAAATAAGGCGCATCTCTGCAAACTAAATAGTAATTTGTGTTTTTTTCTTTAGCATTGAGTGTTACATTTGTAGAGAAAATTTGATATAAGGCAAATCACTTATCCTGACTGTGTTTATGTCATTATGTTTTTTGTTCGGTTTTATTGCTTCCATTTGTCCTGGCCTATTGTTTTTCTTTTCATAATGATATTGTAGTTTATAGGATCACACTGATATTGAAAGCCAATGGTGTAGCAATGGTGCCATGGGCCCTAAGGCAGACAAGGTCCTTTTACCCCTTCCACCTGGCACTCGGAGCCTGGAACCACTGCAACTGCTGCCCACATGATAGCCACGAATAAAGCATCCATGTTAAAAGCAATCCAGTTTCCAGTCTAGTGGGCTGTGCATCATGCTTATTGGTCACTTGTCATGCAAAATCTGGACTCCAATGTTACTTACACCCACAGGAATCTGTGACCCACGTGTCCGGCTAGCCTATCCCAAAGCAAAGCCAAACTTAAAATATATGTATTGTATTGTAATTGCATTTATGTAGTGCTTACTACCCCTGACGAGACGTCGAAACGCTTTTTCAGCGAGTAGCACGCTACTCCGGAACCCATAAAGGATTCGTGGTGAATTAGTATAGTGAAATATGAAAGTAATTTGAGTGGTGGGTATGTTAGTCAGTTATTTGGATTGAGAAGCATAGTGGAGGGATAGAAGAGGGAAAAAGGTTTGCATTTATCTAGCACTTGCCACCCTTGATGGGGGTTCGAAGCGCTTTTTCAGTGAGTAGCACGCTACTCCGGAACCCATAAAGTTTTAGTGGTGAATTAGTATAGTAAAATATTAAAGTAATTCAAGTGGTGGATATGTTAGTCAGTTATTTGGATTGAAAAGGATAGTGGAGGGATAGAAGAGGGGAGGATTTAGAAAACTTTGTTTTGTTTTGTTTTTATTGGGAAGACTTCACAAGATGAAAAGTATACTCTGTCCATGTTTTTTGATTTTCATACTGCACATTGTGGTGACAACATTAGTCGTTAATAATGTAGCACAGAATAAATAAAGCAAATTTAATTTACATATTGGAGTTATGGGAGGGATTATTTGTTGTATCATAGGATGACCCCTAGTAGCCATTGTTTCACACATCTGGTCCATGGTTACATCAATAACACCCACAATGTGTCCCATGTGGGGGATTTTGAACAGTTCCCGCTGACATGGAGTGGTAGCGGTTCTGTGGTCGTGGAATAATGCAATTGAGCATCCACAAGGGACCGGTTACGAGCTTCAGCCTATGACAGGTGCCCCAAAACCCTTCTACTGATCCAAATTGCGAAACTTCATGGCAATACACTTGTTCACTTTTGCTTCTCCACTAGGTTTGGCTGAGAACCACTCTTGGAAATGTACTTTGTATACACTTAAATGGCTCTGATTGAGCAGAGGTGTACATGTGTGTGGGGATTTATTTTTGATTTAAGTAGTTTTAGAAATGTAGTCAGGTCTCATGGGCGTCTGTAGTGTGAATCAAGGTAGAAAGCAACAGAGCCCTGGTCAAAGATGGCATAGCAGTGACGGACAGGGAGGAGAGGGAGGAAATGCAGGTGGCACTGGTGGGGTACGTAATGTAGGAAAATACCTGTGGGTGAGATGTTGCTTGAAGAGGAGAAAATGTAGTTCTTTCATGAAGAGCATTAGCGAAGGAGCTTGCTCTTTTGGATGAAGAAGGACCTCGTAATCTGCCAAGGTCCTTCATTTAGCCAGGAGAAGCAACAAGGAACACGTCCAAATTCAAATTCTTGTCTTGAAGGCAGACTCTGTACTCTGGGGGAAGGTAAGAAACTGAAGTGTGTGAGTAAAACATTTAAGACAGGAGTCCACTCTTCCCTGTTGTGAAATGTGACTTGGAGACAACAAGCAGCATGAGATAGAACTGCGCCAATGAGTTGAATTCTTATGGTGCTGATGATTTATGTACATGTTTTTTGTTTGAAGCATTCCAATAGATTACCTCGAGGCCCCTTTGCTGTACTTGATTGCCAACTGAGGGTCTTATTTATGAGGCCCTTACACGCCGTTGTATCACTTTTTGTGATGCTGCATCATCGTAAAAAATGAGCAACGCTGCTCCATCTAGGCAGATGCATCACTTTGTAAACCCCTGCGCTACATTATACCTGCAACAGGTATAATGTATGCACGGTGGGTGTTTCAATGCCGGAAAACCATGTAGAAGTGATGCAGTGAAATCTAAGTGCATCAAATCCTTATGCCTGCTTGAAGCAATCCTTTCCTCATTAATTTTTTGACAAATCACTAAATTTTACAGTTATACTTTGATGCAAAATTGATGCTGTCTACAGAATGCTCCAAGTAGGACATTTTTCCACAAAACACCTGAAGTGACCTCATTAATGGCTGTTTTAGAGGGTGCACAGAAAGTGATATTTGTGCTTGTTCATTATGACACTTAATGCTTCCAGGAAAGGAGCAGTCCAATGTCACTCCTCACACCTTACCTGAAAACCACTGCCTGCTATTACCTACCATCAGGTCTTGTGTTGGCCATGCTCTCTTAAGGCTACTCTCTCAGCCCACCATGACCCTGCTCCCTTCCCACATATAGGCCAGACACCTAAACCTGACATGTCAATCATAGCAGCTACTTTCCCTCCACTAATCCTTATCTTCTACCCTCACCTGGCAGGCTACAATCCTGAAGGCACCAGTCAGTTGTTTTGGCTATCATGCCCCAATTTGTAATGAAAAGGGCACACTCTTGGGTTAGTTACTCCTACCTTCCTGGGAAAGCCATAACATTGCAGCTGTCAGACATCATCAGTGAGTGGTCTCCTTTGCTAAAGTTTGCTTAACCCCTATCCTTGGCAAGTCAGACAACTATATTGCCTAATCTCCTACTCTAGGCCATTGCTTCATACCTTTCCACGAATCCATACAGAAGAATGCGATAATTGTGCCAGACCAACTGAACTTTTGTGCATTCCCCCTTCCCCCTCCCCAGTGATTTGCAGTCAATCAATCTAGCTTTATAAAGCGCTGATAATCACCCTATAGGGTAGGGTATCCAGGCACTTGCAGGCCCCGGAGGGTTATTCGAACAACCAGGTCTTGAGGGCCATTCGAAATACTGGGCGTGAGGTGATGGTCCGCAGGTGCGCGGGAGGGCTGTTCCAGGTCTTTCCTGTGATGTGTTAGAAGAAGCACCCTCCACTTCTACTTTGTGGAAGTGGGGTGGAGCGTAGTCTTCTCGATGGTTGGTGGAAGTTCAGGCGGAGGTAAATGTAGACGGCCCGTGGGTGTGTAGAGCCTGTGTGCGTGGGTCAGCAGCTTGAATAGGCATCTCTTCTGTAATCCAGTGGAGCTTCCTGAGATGGGGTGTGACATGGGTTCATCGGAGAAGACCGAGGATGAGTCTGGCTGCGGCGTTCTGTATGGTGTGAAGTCTCTGTAGGTGTGCAGAGAATAGTGTGCATTGCTGTAGTCCAGTCGGCTGGTGATGATGGCTTGTGTCACAGTGCGTCTTGTGTGTAGGGGTAGCCACTTGAACATCTTGCATAGCAAGCACAGAGTAAGGACGCGGGTGAAGGAGATGGCGTTGATCTGTGATTTCATGGTGAGCTTGTTGTCAATGATGATTCTGAGGTTGCTGGCATGATTGGAGGGAGTTGAGCAGGGTCCTATGTCTGATGGCCACCAGGAGTATTTCCATGTGTTGAGCTGTTGCCAAAGATCAGTACTTCCGTGCTTCTGTGTTCAGCTGCAGGCAGTTATTATTCATCCAGTCTGCGATGTGTGTTATGCATCTGTAGAAGTTGGTTCTGGTGGTGATGGGGTCTTGTGTGAGTGAGAGGATGAGTTGGGTGTCATCTCCATAGGAAATTATGTGAAGACCATGGGATCTGACGATGTTGGCCAGTGGAGTCATATATGTGTTGAAGAGTGTGGGGCTGAGGGATATTAATCTCAGTTGCTAGCCTCCCTCCACATTTGCAGTGACTTCCGCGCCTATGTAATGTTTTATCGTTACACAAAACACCCTAAGAGATAAATTAATTAATCAATAAATAAGTCAACAAATAAATAAGTAAAATGGACCTATAACCAGGAGGCAGTTCACATTTGTGAATTTCTGTATAATCAGATTGTATTGTTTATCAATTAATAAAATACATTTGCTATAGTTCCAGTAGTGGGAAAAATTAATTCTCTCTTTGTAACTTGCCCTCTTTTTCTCCTGCTGCCATTTGCACCACTCAGTCGGGGACTTATAGACTGCGGTAGTCACAGTCAAGCATCACTGACTGAAATTAGCCCCACAATGCTGCAGTGCACCAGTGCATGTCAAGCTAATGAATTTGGATAAGGATTCCATGTAGGCTTGCATCCATTTACAGGATGAGAAATCTCTTCCAAGAGTGCGGAGATCCCCACAGTTGTAAATCCCACTTGAGAGGTAGTAAGTTCAAGTTCAAGTTCAAAAATTTGTATAGCGCACTACTCACCCAGAGGGTCTCAAGGCGCTTGTGGGAGGGGGGGACTTTACTTATCGAAAATCCAAGTTTTAAGTTGTTTTCTGAAGGAGAGGTGGTTCTCTGTAAGGCGGAGGTGGGTGGGGAGAGAATTCCAGGTTTTGGGTGCTAAGTAGGAGAAGGATCTTCCCACCATGGTGGATCTATGGATGCGTGGAATTGCGGCGAGGGCTTGATTGGATGATCGTAGTTGGCGGGTGGGGGTGTAAAAGGACAGCGCGTGTTGAGGCATTCGGGTCCTAGGTCGTAGAGGGCTTTGTGTGTGTGGGTGAGGAGTCGGAACGTTATCCTCTTGTTGACGGGGAGCCAGTGGAGGTCTTTCAGGTGATCTGAAATGTGAGCTTGGCGGGGGATGTCTAGTATGAGTCTGGCTGAGGCGTTTTGGATGCGTTGTAGTTTTTTCTGTAGTTTGGCTGTGGTTCCGGCGTAAAGGGTGTTTCCGTAATCCAGTCGGCTTGTGACCAGTGCGTGGGTGACCGTTTTTCTTGTCTCGGTGGGGATCCAACTGAATATTTTTTTGAGCATGCGTAGGATGTTGAAGCATGATGATGAGACGGCGTTGACTTGTCTGGTCATCGAGAGGGAGGAGTCCAGGATGAAACCCAGGTTACGTGCGTGGTCCGTTGGTATGGGTGCTATTCCCAGGGCCGGTGGCCACCATGAGTCGTCCCAAGCGGAGGGGGATGAGCCTAAGATTAGGACTTCCGTTTTGTCCGAGTTCAGTTTTAACCGGCTGTTCTTCATCCACTCGGCTACATCTTTCATTCCTTCGTGTAAGTTGGTTTTGGCGGTGTTTGGGTCTTTGGTGAGGGAGAGGATCAGCTGGGTGTCGTCTGCGTAGGAGATGATGTTGAGGTTATGTTGGCACGCGATGGATGCAAGGGGCCTCATGTATACATTGAAGAGGGTGGGACTGAGTGAAGATCCTTGTGGTACGCCGCAGATGACTTCAGTGGGCTCCGATCTGAAAGGGGGGAGGCGGACTCTCTGGGTTCTTCCGGTGAGGAACGAGATGATCCAGTCCAGTGCTTTTCCTTGTACTCCGACGTTGCTGAGGCGTTGTATGAGGGTGCTATGACAGACTGTGTCGAAGGCTGCAGAGAGGTCAAGTAGGATGAGGGCAACTGTTTCTCCGTTGTCCAGTAGTGTTCGAATGTCGTCTGTTGCTGTGATGAGGGCGGTCTCGGTGCTGTGTTTGGCTCGGAAGCCGGACTGTGAGGGGTCGAGGGATTTGTTGGATTCAAGGAAGGCGGCGAGCTGACTGTTGACGGCTTTCTCAATAACTTTGGCAGGGAATGGGAGGAGCGAGATGGGGCGGTAGTTCTTGAGTTCAGTGGGGTCTGCTGTGCGTTTCTTCAGGAGGGCGCTGAGTTCTGCATGTTTACAGCTTTCCGGAAAGGTAGCGGAGTTGAGGGAGCAGTGGATGGTGTCTCAGAGATGGGGTGCGATGATGGAGTCTGCTTTGTTAAAAATGTGGTGGGGACATGGGTCGGTTGGCGATCCTGAGTGGATGGAGTTCATCAGGTGGATGGTGTCTTCAGTGGTGATTGGGTTCCAGGCGCAAAGGATGTTAGAGGGGGGTATTGGTTCGGGGGGGGTGGAGTGGACTGGTCTCCGGACTGGTTTTCAAAGTTGTTATGTATGTCGGCGATTTTGTTGTGGAAGAACGAGGCTAGGGAGTCGCAGAGGTCTTGGGATGGAGTGATGTCGTTGGTGCCGGCGGTGGGGTTGGTAAATTCTTTGACGATGTTGAATAGTTCCTTGCTGTTGTGGGCGTTGTTGTCAAGTCGATCCTTGAATGCTGATTTCTTTGTGGATCGGATCAGTTGGTGGTGTTTGCGGGTGGCGTTCTTGAAGGTGGTCAGGTTGTCAGTGGTTGGGTTTTTTCTCCAGGCTTTCTCGAGGGTACGGCATAATTTCTTGGATGTCTTAATGTCATCGTTGAACCAGGGGGCTTTTTTGCTACTATGCTTGATTTGATGGTTTTTCAAGGGTGCTAGTTCGTCGGCGCTGTGGGTGATCCATTGTGTGAGGTTGGTGGCTGCTTGGTTTGGGTCTGATGATTTGGCAGGAGGGTTTTGGTGAAGCGAAGTGAAGAGCTGGTCGTTGGTAATTTTGTTCCAGTTTCTTCGGAGGATTGGTTGTGGGAGGTTGTGGGTCGTGGTCTTTTTGTAGTTGAAGTGAACGCAGCTGTGGTCAGTCCAGTGGAGAGATGTGGTGTGGTTGAAGGAGATGTGCTTGCTAGAGGTGAAGATTGGGTCGAGCGTGTGTCCGGCATAGTGGGTGGGGGTATCAACAAGTTGTTTGAGTCCGAGGCTGGCCAGGTTGTCCAGAAGGGTGGTGGTGTTGCCGTCGTTTTTCTTTTCCAGGTGGAAGTTGAGGTCTCCCAATAGAATGTAGTCCTCGGAGGGGAGGGGGTGTGGGCTGATGAAGTCAGTGATGTCTTCGCTGAATTGTGCGTGGGGTCCTGGTGGTCTGTAGATGAGGGTGCCTCTGAGTGTGGTCTTGGGGTCGGTGTGGATCTGGAAGTGAAGGTGTTCGGCGGCTGCGAGGTAGTCGTCTGAGCTGGTCGTGATGCGGATGGAGTTCTTATGGACGATGGCGATGCCTCCTCCTGTTTGGATGGTGGGGTCCTTTCGGATGATCTTGTAGCCGTCCGGGATGGCTATGGCGATGTCTGGAGCTGATGAGGCGTTCATTCAGGTTTCTGTAAGAAAGGCGACGTCCGGCGATGTTGTGTCGAGTAGGTTCCAAAGTTCAATGGCGTGTCTGTGGACAGAGCGGGTGTTGAGAAGGATGCATTTCAGGTGGTTAGTGTTGTCGCTCTGTTTGGAGTCTGCGGATTTGGTGTGGGTCCTGATGCAGTCGAACTTGCAAGAGTTGCAGGTGAAGGGTCCGTGGGTGTGTCCTGGGGCGGCTTGGTAGCAGTCTTGGAGACGGCCGGGGTTGAGTGCTGAGAGGGATGCGGCATCATATGCTATGCGGGTGGAGTGGGATTTGCGAGGACCAGGGGGTCTGGCGCTAAGCGCGATCCAGGCGCGGACGGGCGTAGACGGGCTTACCTTCGGCGCGCATGGGGCGCGACCGCTGCACGTGAACGCTGCACGCAAAAGGCATCTGACATAAGTGGGTGGTGGAGGGGGGAGGGGCGAGGGAGGAGCAGCTGGGAGGCGGGAGCGGGGTGGAGAGCCGGGCAGGGAGGCACTACAACAAACAACAAAATGGCAGCAGGCCAAAAGCGAAACTGGATTGGGTCACAACCTTAAATAACGCTATGCACAAATGAATTATTCAGCCAAAGGCAGCCAAGCACAATTGAATGCTAGTGAATGCGCGCTTTCAAAATATAGCGCTACGATAAAAATATTAACAGCAGACAGGCACTAATGGTAATAGGAGCAATGCGAGCTATCAAACAATCTGGCAGTGAAGCAATCTGGCAGTGTAAAGCGCTACGATACCACAACAGTGCGGGGAGCAGCGTGAGGAGCGACCGCTTCTGAAAGCTTCAGGACAGTCACAGCGCTAATGCAGGAGGGTAAAGCCTAAAGTATCAGTGGGAGGGAGGAGCAGCTGGGAGGCGGGAGCGGGGTGGAGAGCCGGGCAGGGAGGCACCATAACAAACAACAAAATGGCAGCAGGCCAAAAGCGAAACTGGATTGGGTCACAACCTTAAATAACGCTATGCACAAATGAATTATTCAGCCAAAGGCAGCCAAGCACAATTGAATGCTAGTGAATGCGCGCTTTCAAAATATAGCGCTACGATAAAAATATTAACAGCAGACAGGCACTAATGGTAATAGGAGCAATGCGAGCTATCAAACAATCTGGCAGTGAAGCAATTTGGCAGTGTAAAGCGCTACGATACCACAACAGTGCGGGGAGCAGCGTGAGGAGCGACCGCTTCTGAAGGCTTCAGGACGGTCAAGTTAGTGGTATGAAGGCGTGGTTTGCTTGGAAGTTTACAAATGCCACAAACGTATGTTTGTGGGCATACCCAAACTACAATCTATCATCTTTTCATCCTGGTAACTGTCACAGGTTTTTTCCAGCCAATGGTTGGTGCCCCTACACAGTGGGAAGGGAAATGGATCACCTCCAGATTTGTTGGGTTTGCATGGAAAAGGCTTTTGCCATGGTGGAAAAAATGTTTACTCAAGGAGAAAATAAATGTGAATGTCCACAGGGGATCCTACTCCTACTGTGTGGAATTATTCTCTATAGGGAACTCCACTCAAAGGGAATAGGTACCCAACATGGACGCCATTTAGGGGTTACCAGGGGTCGCTGCTGCGACCCTTGGTATACCTCTTGTGACCCCTAGCATTGCCTTTGCAACCCTTTGTGTCAGCAGTGGCAAAAGCAGTGCCAGGAACATAAGTAGCACCTGCTTATGGATGTTGGTGGGGGCTTCACTCTCCATGCTTTTTCTCAATTTTGGATTATACTAATAGTGAATAATATTATATTGCTCTTTATTAGTTTAATTAAAAATGGAGTACAAATAGCTGGAATATGACTTGCTGTGGCAGCTGAGGTAAGTAAAAAATAGTTTTTACATGTAAGTATATTGTGTGCGAATTTTCAGTTTTGAATGTGTTTATGTAAGAAAGAGTGTGTGAATGTGTCTGTATGTGTAAGCATGTGTATGTGTGAGTGAAAGTGAAGGTTAAGGGGCATGTGAAGTCACATCTGCTACCCTTGGCAATTTGGTGAATTGATGCCCACGGTGCCCAAATTGAAAGTCACATGACCCTCGAAGGAGTAAGCCTGGTAACCTACACCTGGTGCAGCTTTACAGGCATACTCCTGTAATGTTTGTGAATAGAAAAAGGTAGGAAAAATGCAATGAGGTGGAGGTATGATCCTCTGTCTGTACTTTCCTGATTTTTTGGGTGATTGGACCCTAAGTATCCAGTTATTTTATTTGTGCAGTTTCAGTGGGTGGCTATTAGAAATGCTCAGGCACTCCATGGGACACAATTCATACATGAGCAATGCAGCTTTATGCTTTTGATACTGTGGCGATCTCATTGCTTCACATTAACACCGCGTGCAACACACGCCACATCGACGCAATCCTTCCGCGCGCACCTGCAATGTCAAGTGTGGGTTCAAGAACTACAGATTTGTGGTCTGGACATCTGGACTCTGTTGTTGAATACTCACACAGTTCTTGTAATCACTACCAGAAACTCTACTGGCCAGGCCAGATGTGCAGCAGCTGCACGCCCGTCCCCAAATGAAGATACTTATCCTCCGTGAGGTCTCAGCTAATGCGCACTCATGAGGCTGGGCGCAGTTTACGACTGGGATATGACTAAGATGGGCTGGCTTTGGATAGCCGTCTAAACGTTCTTCCTGTTGTGCAAATGAAAGAGATACTGGAAGGTGGTATGTCAAAATATCCAGCATTTAGATCCACTTACAAATATTTTGAAACCAGAATATTGTCTGCCATTTTATCCAAAAGGTAAGGATATATAGGGATGAATAGATAAACAGTGTGAACCCCATCTACATACTTCAAGTTATGTCCATGTGTAAATATGTATGTATCTTAGATATATCCAAATCTAAATGTATGCATGAATTGTCGCTAGGCAGTTCTCTGAGATTAAATATGAGCTGGACACCCAGACTCCTTCTCATCCTCAATGGATTTAATAGATGTGAGGAATAGTTTCAAAATGGCCTGTAGTGTCCAAATGGCTTGTCCCTCTAAGGAGTAGACTCAGATCTCTCATACTCGTCATTTAGAGCAACAACCAAAGAACCATTTCTCAGTCTTGATCATGGAGGTCTTCTAAAAACTGCAATTCAATTTCCCCCTCAATCTGGACACATCCATGTTTCCACTTTTGATTTTAAATCTGACTTGTTCCTTCTGTATTGTTTTTTTGAACTGTTGTACATACAACAAACTTATAATGTATTTATTTAGGTCTCTAACTGTATATTTAATTGGAAAACGTTTAAAAGTGACAATGCATTAATGGAAAAAGAGATTAAAGAAGCACTGAAGTGTTCCAGTAATGGCTGGCTGTGCAAATTATAGCTCACCCCAATGCACTGCACACAAGACGGAGATAATATCACATATGACATTGATTACATCACTGGTGACATCACATATCACAAGCCCAAAGGTATAATCAATGACATCGCTATCAACAACACAGATATTGTAAATCTCAACAACAAATGAAACCTGTAATCCAACAAGATATACTTTGCCTTACAGCTTGTTACTAGACTTCAGGGAAATTTATGCTGATATAAGAGACCATTTTGGCCACTGGGAACGTGACCGGAGACCTGTTGTAACACAAAGCTACAGAGGCTGAGAGTCTGTGCGTTTGATTTTTGGCAATGTGCAATGGGTTATGTCCATTTTGAAAGTTGGAAGGGGGTTTGACTGTTGACAAGGCACTATGCTCAGCGCCTGCCGTGCATGGTCAAATGCAGTGCACAGTGCAATATGCCAATTTGTGGGTCGTGATTGTGGCCTTGCCAAAGACCTGGCATTGAGATCAATCCCCACTGGGACAAGTCAAAGGTATAGCAGTAGTTTTCACCTGGAGCTTGGAACACAGCCTGGTCAAAGTCCAGGCTCTATATTCAACACACCTGAGGACATAGGTTGTGCAGAGTGGATTATGTTCATACGAGGTAGACAAAGCACTTCTTCAGGGTCAATGGCTGTTCAAGCTATTTGGCTGAATGGTCTGGCCTATTGCTATGGTCCACCCCAAACTTACATTTGGTCAACTTCTTGCTGCAGATGACCTATGGCATGACCAATTCCTGGGCCAACTTTTCATGTCATCAGGGAAGCTGCCTTGGCAAAAAGGCAAAACAAGTCTGCTTCTTTACTCTATCATTCTGTTCGTTCTCATCCTCTTGTTCTCTCTTTCTCACTGTCTATCGTTGTCTTGCTCTTCTTATGCCCTCGCTTTGCCTGTTGCAATAATCTTGGAATGCTGGAGGGAGTGCCACAAGTGCTGGCCGTCAAGCGAAACTACAATGGTTCCAGCCCCTGGGGAAATGCTGATAAGTCAAAAGTCAGTCAAAATAACCTTTATTCGGATATTACATTATCCATAAAATCATACACATAATTACGTACATGGTCAGAAAATAAGGTAACTGTACTACGTTTTCCTTGATAAAAACAATGACAAGAAAAAGTCCAAGATGTCATTAATGTCCATATCCACTAATTCCTGATAAGATAAGTGGTCAGTCTGGCCCAGTATGTGGCCAGTCCAAGTTGCACATAGTTTTTGGCAGTGTGCAGTGAGGGTTGGCTGCAGGACCTGAGCCCAACCTCAGCACTAAACCTTGCATTTGCACATCTTGCAGGACAAGCAGAGCACAGTGGGTTTTGGGTATACTTTTTTTAAATATTTGAGGGAAGTTGCAGAGAGGCCCCCTTCAACTCCTTTACCCTCCACTGTCAATTTATACCATGATACAAGTTTTGGTGCCTGTCCTCAAACAGTGGCTACTCCAATATAAATGTATAACGGCTACCAGCAAATCTGGTTTCATGGACCTTCCGAGGCAAAGGAAAAAAATACTCCCTCATTCAATTGGATTTGTTTATTTTTTAAATATTGGTCTTCAAGCTGTCCTTTAATCTGGGTCCCTGAAATCTGCTCGAATTGCCAATCAAGATATACAGTTCATTTAATCTCTCTGTAATGTAAATATCTCAAACATAACCAAACTTAATTACACCAAGCCTCAAAAAGGCCTTATATTGAGTAAAATCCTAGCTTGATGCCAAGTTTGGTGTAGTCCCAATTAGCTGTTTTTTCTGTAGTGGTGAGCAACAATATTATTAGGCGGTTCAGTGGGGGGCACGACTTTTGTAACTCCCACCTGCCCAGCTGAATCTGCATGAAACTTGACATTCCAAACTTCAGCCAGATTTGCTGAGTGCCAGATTACATGCAGGTTTGTTAAACACTGCCAAAGTTATAAACAAAGCAAAACATGCCCTTTTAAAGAAAACTGGCATCTGAGGTTTCAGGCTCAGCATAGTACAGAGTCAGCTTTACTGCTGACCTCTGAGTCTCTTAGACTCTGTGCAGACAGTGGTCAAACAGCGGCATTAATAATGCATGACCTCAGTGCATCGTTTGACACTGTTTCCCATGGCATTCTATTAGAACAGCTATGGAACTATGGTTTCGGGGCACAGCTTTGAGGTGGCTCGCTTCCTTCCTCCAAAACCACACCTTTCTGGTAGTTCAAAGGCCTTTCTCATCTGAAGTGCTGTATTTGCTTCAGGGGGTGCCTCAGGGCTCTGCATTGAGTTCTACATTGTTCAGTCTGAATATGCACCCCCCCCGGCAGATGTCATCGAGCGACACAATGTTACCATTGTGTCTTATGCCGATGACACGACGCTCACTGTTACTCTTTATCAGGGTTGGAGGGGCAGCACCCCAATTAAGATCCTTCCTAGTTAAACTTGTGGAATGGATGAACAAGAGTTGCCTCAAGTTCAACGCCAGTAAAACAGAGGTTTTTATTCTTGGCAAACAACCCTCTGTTTGGTCTTTCGCCTTGTGGCTGGAAGCATTTGATCCTACTCCAGCCCCTAAGCCAAAAGTGAAGAACTTAGGGATAGGGTTTGATGCAAATTTAACATCTGACAGTCAAATAGCTTGCTTAGCTGGAAAATGCTTCGGCATTCTCAAAACTCTGACGGGGATTATCAGCCTTCGCCCTGCAGAATCCAGGAAAACAATAGCCCAGGCTCTTGTCCTGTCCAGGCTGGACTATTGCAATGTACTCTACATTAATTCTACACAGGGTAGATTAAAAAGGCTATATAGCGGACAAAATGCAGCAGCACGCTTATTGTTGAACCTCCTGAGACAGACCTAGTCTGTTCCTGCCCTTGCCAAACTGCACAGGCTGCCACTGAGCAAAATAATATCCTTTAAAGCCAAGTGCCTATACCATAAAATTTTAAATGGCAAAGGTCCCCATTATCTTACCTCTGATGAGACATTATCAACCCAGCCAAAGACTCAGGTTGACTGGTACCGCACTTGCTCTGTTGCCCATCATGAAAAGAACATGCATGGGTGGCTGCTCTTTCAGTTTTCGAGCCTCTAAGATGTGGAACACCCTGTCCTTTCATCTGAGACAAGAACTCTCAAACAACATTCTGGGTGAAACTTAAAACATGGTTGTTAAGATTGACCTAAAGCTTCATTGCTCGGGGATGTCGTACTTTCCTGGCCCATCTGATAAGTCTCTTAGTTACGCATTTTTATCCTTTCAGATAGTGATTGTCTACTTTCTATTAGGCTCTTGGAGGGCAATATTAGTGTGGGGATGCTGTGATTGGAGTAACCAGGCACTTTATAAAAATGTAATATTAGTATTAGCATTACTATTATCTATCTCTGATATTATGCTATAATGTGGCTCATTCAATGCTGTAGATTGTGTGGTTATATTGTAATCTGCACTATGTGTATCTATTATTTTCTAACCTTTTATAAAGCATTCTTATGTCTCAAGATTGTGATTTGTGCATTATACAAATGCTAATAAATAAATAAATAAACTTAGCTATGTGTTTTTCTCACCCACAGATGTCAACAAATACTGTGTAACAATCACATCCATTTGAGGAAACCTGGGGCTGTAGTATTAAAAGTTCCCCAAGGGCACAATGGGTGTGTGCACATGCTTTTTGCACCTCGGGAGCACTTTGGTATTACAGGAGGAGCCGTTGACACTTGCTTGGCACCTAAAGTAATACAGATCATGCACACTGGTGCAGTCTCAAGGAGGCATTCTCTCATTTGCATTAGGTGTGGCCCCATGCCAATGAGAGAATCTCTTGACTTTATGCCGCACCATATTATAGACGTGGGGGTTGTGGCAAAGTGGCTATTAGGAGGCACACTGACTATACCTGCATGCAGGGGAATTTCTGACCCCTTTTAAAATGCAGGATGGGTTGCCGCCTGCACAGTGAAATGCGGTCTGGCTGCTTCGAAAACTCAGCCCACATTTCACTAATGTGCTTCCCCTATGGTAGGCACACGTTGGCTGCTGCCCTTGGACAGGCCATTCATTGTGCATCCAGTACGGTGCACCCTAGCTATAGTATGTGCCGTGTATAAAAGATTGATGATGTCTAATGTCGTCTTAGCAGCATAAAGGGGTGCCGCCATACCGGAGTTCCCTGCATGGAGCCAGGCTTCTGTATATCTGTGAGCTTATCTGGCTGCTGGCTCTGTGGCAGCACATTAAACCATGATATGGAGTACTAACAAACTTAGTTTTGTCAGTACTCCATGTTTCAAGTCCTTGGCTTTTTGAAGTGAGCTGAAATGAAGTGGAGTGGTAAAAATGTACTGTAATAATAAAACTTTTCCTACTCAGCACGAATGAGAAAATATCTTCCAATTAGAAAAGCTAATTCCACAAGGTATAGAATAATATAATTTCATTTCCCGATAATGTGGATTACTGCGAGCGCCCTGGAATTTAGGTGCTGAGACACCAAATCCGGAAAATGTCAATTCCAGACGGTATCTCTACAACAGAATTCAGCAACTACGAGTTAACCTCTTGAGCGCTCATGACGAGGTCAGCTCGTCATGAGCCACGGCGCTCCGGTGCTCATGACGAGCTGAGCTCGTCATGACTGCGCCCGTTAGATGGAACGCTCGCACGCTGGGCTGATGCTGTGCTGAACATTCCATTGGAACGGGCGCGGTCATGACGAGCTGAGCTCGTCATGACCACCGGAGCGCCGTGGCTCATGACGAGCTGACCTCATTAGGAGCAAGGGGGCGCTATACGCGCCCCCCTCCCTCCGCCCCCCAGCACAGCGGGGGAATCCCGCCAGCCGCGAAGGTGTTAAGCTGCTTGGAATGGAGAATAAGCATGCAGCCCCAGAATCAACAGGTCCACATCCACATGTATTCCCTGATTATACATTTTTACCAATTACGACCAGCTTTCGGCTGGTGGTAAATGGAAGAGCGAAGCTCAGAGTGAAAGGATGTGCTGTTGGATACAGGTGGGCTGATCTGACACATTGCTTGCTCCCACATGCTCTGAAAGGGTGCAGGACATAGGCCGGGCTGTGCTGGTGCCAGCAGTGGTGGCAGGCATGGCTCACAGGTGGGGGGTGAGTCATGAGGGGTCACAGGGGTTTTGCACTAGGTCACATTTTCAGGTGGGAGCTTCACAAAAAAAAACTCAAAAAATAATTTACCTTTCCTCCGGGTCCGGCGTCTCTGGCCCCTGCACCTGCTCTCCTGCTTCCGACTTCAGGAACAGGAAGCAGGCAGCCAGGCTCCCTCCCCTAAGCCAAATACAATGCTGCAATGCAGCTTTGTGATTGGTCTGAGCTGTACGGGTGGGCATGTTCTCCATGCAGGCTGTACTGAATGTGTCCATCCGTAACGAAACTGGTGCTCATGTAAAGTGCTCTGATACGCGATGTCTCAGGTTGAGTTTGCGCTATATATAACAAAAAAAAGAAAAAGCCATATTAATTGGCTTAACGCTGCTTTGTGAAAAAGGTGAAGCCCTATCGCCAGTGCTTAATTTGTGCTGGTGCTCCGCACCGCCACTTAATTGCCAGCATCGGGGCTTATGACTATCTGCCACATGGTAGTGGTGTCTGCCAATTTTGATACGAGCACAACGTCTTCTGTTTATTATTTCAATTTACATTTCTGATTATTATATTTGCCTCCAAAGCCATTCTTATAGTTTTGGGGCCTGTAATAGTATTAATTGTCACACTTTTAAGAGTGTGATGATTAGTAGTGTGTTGGTGCTGTCATTGGCAGTGCTGCTAGGGGAAACGGATGGTGCAAGCTCTAGTGTCCTCCTGTGGAGAGCCTCGGCACTACGTTTTTTTTTACAAATTAAGCACTGCCTATCGCCACAGGAACGTTACTAAAAGTGACATTCCTGTGACGATAGAGGCTTGTAAATATGCCCCATGGTGTCTTGACAATGTGAAAATAGGAGGCAACATCAGTACTTTCACTTACAGCTTTGGAAATCTCAGATGGTCATCACCACATTTTCCAGAGGTGGGGTGACGAAGCGTCACAGATTTACCGGGACGGTCCTATTTTTTCACCATGTGTTCTGGAAGATTTTGGCAAATTTAGCACATGTCCTGGTTTTCAGGGAGGATCCACAGAAAATAGGATGGGAGGCACGTTTTTATGTGTTTCAAGGCAGTATTAGTTAGCCAATCTTACCAGAAAGAAAGTTAATTAACACGTATGATGCTAGATTTGAAGCTGAGTTTCATGTATTCTGCTAGTGCCTCGTTGTCTGTTGCTATGTTGAGGAGTGCTGTCATTTAAGTCATTCTGTGACCAAAGGTTGAAGTAAAATTGTAGTCCTTCTTCTATCTTTGCAAAATGTAACCGGTTTTTGGTATTAAAAATGTGACCCCATAGCCACCGCCATTTTGTGTTATGCCATTAATAGAAGCTCTTTGAAGTTACTAGCTAGAAACATGTCGGATTTTATTTAGAACACAAAAGAAGTATTACAAAAACATTCCATATGTCGGCTGCTGCAAAGACCACAAGTACTGCCAAAAGTGTTGCAAATTCGCACTCCAACCGCCCACTCCATGTCCAACACGCACCGGCCTCGAAGTTTAATTGTTTTCCCGAAATCTTCGGGGACCCCGATGCGGAGGGCAGATAGCGTCAGCCAGTCCCGCGGCCTGTTCTCCACCTGTTGTTATTTTGGTCTGGCCCAATCAACCTGCTAGCCAGGCTGGAGCCAGCGGCCATCTGGAAAAACTGCAGTGTTTATAAAACTGACATGGCGCGCCCCCCCGGGCCCTGACCTCCCGCGCGAATCTGGCAGTGATTACTGCGGGCCTGGCCGAACTCGGCGCCCGGCAGCTCCACGCTGAGAGCCGCTCAGGACATGTGCACTTCTCGT
The DNA here is from genome assembly GCF_964261635.1 of Lissotriton helveticus. Lineage (NCBI taxonomy): Eukaryota > Metazoa > Chordata > Amphibia > Caudata > Salamandridae > Lissotriton > Lissotriton helveticus. The sequence continues at coordinate 252,631,444 of NC_136068.1, read as the reverse complement.
TAGCAGGCCTGCAAATGTCACCGGCTCCTGCTCTTAATTGTCTGCCTTTTTTTTTCTTTAGTGTTTTTTTTTTTTTGTTAGCTTAAAAAAAAAAATCCCAAAAAGTTCAAACAGACCACCGATAAATTCCTAGCTGTGGCCCGAGGAAGCACGTTTTTGGGAAGCAAATGTTAAAATGAAGCCAGGAACTAGACTGTCGCGAATGCGGATTTTTTTTCCTCTCCACTCCCAACCCCCCCCACATCCCAAATTTGCCAGTAAGCCTTGAACCGCTTTCCTGTAATAGAAAGCTGCATAATGCACGTGTTGTTCTGCTGTGGTGAGTGACGGATGACTGTCATTTCAGTGGGTCATTTTCCCATTTAATTGCTAGACCTCGGATCATGTATTCATTCCTGCGCTGTTAAACCGTTAGCATTTTTTATCTGAATTGGGCATTTAAGGCTGCAGCCGTCTCAAGTTCTCCCTTATCAGGCCTGTGTAGCTCCTTCAGAACGGTGTTGTTTTTCTTTACATTCCTGCAGGTGTCAGAATGCAAAGAAAACAAAATTGCTGTTACCAGTCGTGACAACGCGAGGTCTCGGTGAGTAGTGCCCATGGTGCTGATTAAAGAAACTCCAGACCCCAGTTTATTGTTAAAAAAAAATGTGTATAGCGCCGACGTTATCCCAAAGGCTGTCTGAGAGCTTTGCATTTGAAAAGTGCGAAGAGAAAAACACTTGAAAATCCAAAATACAATTTTTGAGTTATATAAAATAATGTCACAAAACTGAAATAAAGACGAATTATTGTCAATCGAGAATTAGCTGCTACAGTTACCTTTATGAAATATATACAATGAGATGTCGATTTATAGTTAGAAAAGGGGAAGATGGCAATGGAATATATAAATGTAAGTCATGTCGTTCTGGCTTACCTTCCAGATCATATGTGAAGTTGTGCAAATCATTACATCTTGCAATTGATCAGGCCCTTTATCGGAGAAAAGTAAAAACCCTTTCAAACATGATTACCACAATTATTAGGAGATGCCTGTCGCATAAGACCTTTATGCTGCCAAATTGGGCATTGAAAGACAATGCATTATTACTCCTAGCAGAAGTATTTAACTGTGTTGCCTGCTGTCTGGTTCCACTTCTCGTGGTATTACAATAGAATTAGATCAACATGGTGCCTGACAAGAGCCACAATCTTTCAAAATAGGATCTCAGCTTTGGTATTTCCTGAAGCCATTCCATTGTTAAAAAACACATTGGCAAAGCCAATAGGCCTGGCTTGACAATAAGCACACCAGCCCTGGCGCTTAAGTACAACCCTTTTCAAGCAGCTGTGCACATCAGACAAAGTGCAGCCACTCTGAAGTGAGCTGAACCCTGCCCCATGCTGTATGCTGTTATGGGTGGAAACAAAATGCGAATGACACAACAACAGACCAATGGATGAAGAGTGCAGTCTGAAAGTGCATATAATAAGTATATTGTATGTATACCTTTAGTAAAACCAAAAGGAGTTGGCTAACACAGACCTAAAAACTGGACTTACATGTAGTTTCAGTAGCCTATAACTGTTTTGAGTGAATGTGTTTATACTGTGGGTGAATTTGATGTACTGAAATTGAGACAACTGTTAACAAAACCTGGGCCAAGTTCACTGTGCTTGCCAGCAGGCTTGTCTAAGGTGCTTGTGTAATGACTTTTTAAATATGTGACGTGAGAGACTATATCATTCTATGGATTCAACACTTTTCTCATATTCTGGCAGTGCACACTGGCCAGAGGCCAATGTGACCGTTTAAGTTTGCTGCATCACTCTGTACTCCTCCTTTACAGGTCAGCAGTACGCTAGAGAAGCTGCAAAAATATGCAGCGATTTTTGTTACCGCACATTTTTACTTTTTCTGATGAATTTCAGCTGTAACTTAAATTACTGCTGTTTTTTGCGGTAATTCCATTACTGTTTAAAATGAATTGCAATGCAAAGTTGCAGAATACATCAATAGTAAACCCCATTGCCATGAGGTTTTTTTCTGCCAAGAACCTTAATACAGTTGTAATACCATACAGTAACATAATTACCGTTACTTTACCGCTGTAGTTAAAGCCCAGTTTCAGACAGGCGCTCGTGTTTCCGGAAACCACTTTTATGGCGTTGGGCTTTTCAATTACACATATATGATCATATGGGGGTTGAAACTAGCACAAATCTCTCACGCACCCACAAACTTACATAGCAGGATACCAAACTCAGTGATACACATTTTATCACTGTCAGAAGGATGAAAAGCCGAGACAGCCCCGTGGGGACTAGACCCCAAGTCTACAAACAGAACACCGAGTTATGCAAAGTGTACATCAACTCACCAACCTGTTTTAACAGAATGAACACGTTTCCATTAAATTGAAGCGTTTCCTCTATATATTGTCAATAGAATTTGAAACAGCCGAAAAATCTAATTTGCTCACTGAGCAACTAGTTTGTACAAACTCGCAATGCATCAAACTGAAAACGTAAATTTTGCTAGGATAATCTAATGACAATTTAGGGTTGAATCTGTTTGTATTCTACATAAAAAGAATAGTATTTCCACATTATTTCTTCTGGCTTTGCTGCACCAGCAGGGTGCATCCACGCAAGATTTACGTGGATGCTGCAGCGTCACACGCTCCCTTGGTCCTTCAGAGAGCACAGCACCCGTCGCTGACCGCTTGGTGGCGCACTTCTCCATTCCAACCTCGGGAGGCTCCACTCTTGAGCGCATCTTGACCTGCAAAGACTTGAGAACTCGCAGGACTTCCGGCCTGCCCCTGACACTGAGTTTTTGTTGGGACTTTTCGTTCCAAATGAACAAATGCTCCCCCTCTTTTGAAAATCTGGTTCTCATCATGAGCAAATTATGTAAAACAACGATGCGTGTTCTGTTAAAATGTCTAGGAGACCCAGCTCGGCAAATTGAATCTGTGTCACGTTACTTATTAATGAACTGGGAAAATGCAACACAATAGATTTGCGGGCACATTAAAAACCAAGGAAAGGCTGTTTACTTCACTTTGCATTTTGAACCACTTGAATGTCATTTTAGTTATCTTAAATTTATAAGTGCAAGGTTACAACTACTAAAACTCAAATCAAGGCAAGGCCTGCGTGAAGGACTCACATCTGACATGGGGCATGCTGATATCTCTAAATGTAGGCTGTGATCTGTCCTTGCCAGAATCTGGAATTGTGAATTTAGAGAATGGGAAATGTATTTTTACAAATTAACTTTCACTGACATGAAGAAAGTTTTAAGATAGTAAAATCTAGACTATCATAATTTTTTGCCAAACAAAACCACGGGTCTCCAATTAATGTTGACATGTTCCCTGTACATCTTGACATTTACCACGTCCACAACAGTCCTTTGCAATTTCGCTGTACTGAATGATCACATCATACTTAGTAACATGTATACATTCCTTTGAGGTGGCCCTGGAGAGAATATCCATACATTTAAAATGTACTCTTTGAAGTCATTGACATCTGTACCTGTTTTCTGACATGGTTCCATAATTAATCAGTTTGTGAGAAAAATGCTGAGACTGAAATTGAAAGGGAACCTAGTTTTTGAAAGTCTGACTACTTCAGTGTGTAAAATGTTAGCTGTTGTGATAAAAGTCAGTGTACGGCAATAACTGTGTAGGATGCCGCTTGCAATCACTCAACTCTACGTTTCATACGCCTGAGATCTGAGTGGAGAGCCAAACTGCCTCTTGGACTTGTTAAAGTACCATAAGGGCATAGGAAGTGAAGCAGGTGACTCAGTAATAAAACATCAACCAGCAGGTTTAAGAACATTTCTGAGGCCCCACAGCTGGAAGTGATATTTTAGAAACACTGCAGTCTAGGAGAGTATTTCAGGACTTTGATCTTGCTTTTGAAAGTTGTTGGCTATTTTTGATAGTAAGACGATCCAAAGGAGGAAAAACGCAATCATGTGTATTTTGAAAATCGCAGGTCTCTTGAATTTAGTAGCCATCTTGCAGCCCAGTCACATTTTTTGAAAAAGTACACCTCCCATGTCTTTTTGGTAATATGAGTTTTGGAAAAAACAGGACAGTTTGTGCAACATAGGTTCCATGTGAACATTAAATTGTGTTTTGTATTTAAAAATTGCTTCCCTACATTTACATACACAGATATCTTGGATTTTTTTCTTTATTTCAAGCATGTGGATTTTTAATTACCGCACAGATGGGGAGAGTATGTGGCTAACGGCTAGGGTGGTCGACCTAGAAGCTGGGGAACGGGATTCGAGTCTGGGAAGGGACACTCAACAGCCTGTGATTCTGGGCAAATCACTTAATCTCCGCGTGCATAACAAAAAACGAATGTGTTCGCCTGTAACGCAACGGGTGCTCATGTCAAGCGCTCTGATACCTTCGGGTCTAGTTCCCGCTATATAAAACTCCCCCGCCTCCCAAAAAAATAGGTAGTCTCATAAAAAAATTGAGAACTGGTACGTATTATCTACAAATGCCTTTGTGCAGACCTTTTCAATTCTGATATCCTTCTAAAGAGACATATAAAAAACCAATCATAATTAGCTGCTCATTATAATCATGTCTTGTGTACGGCTTCCACTAGAAGCCATTGAAAAACACAATTTTTGGTCTGCAGTTGTTAACTGTTGTGTCATCCTACTGCTAGCAGGCCCACTATACAGCTTCTCACCGATCACTTTGCTCATCCTTATGGGTAGCTCGGGAAGGTAAGTGTGGAAGGGACCAGTTCACCCATGTAGAAGATAAAATCATACATGGGTAAGTATTGACAAGCAGATGTGTTCCACCTTTTGATTGCATCTGACATCATATATAATGCATGTTTAGCTCCCCGAACCCCCCCATAGGAAAATAGCGACATTGTTCATACTGTCATGCACAGTGCCATGTTTGCATCTTCTCAGCATCTATGTACTTACAAATGCAGAGATTGTGTGTTATTGTATTGTAGAATGTCTAATAGTACTTCATACCCCCAACAAGCCACAGAGTCCTCAGTTTCATATCCGGTTTCTGGTATCATTTTCTGGAGCGCGGTTTAAAGGAATGCAACTTAGACTAAATGGAGGCAGTGTTGGTTGGGGTGTATGAGACTCAAAGTCTCACCCAACCAGTGTTTGGAGAACTTGTTGATAGTTACATCATGATTTGTTGTGCAGAAATGGGAGAATAGGTGCAGTTGAACATGTGCATGTTTGAGGCTCCTGCTAGGTGTCTTACTGCTCCCAGAGGATGCCTTGAAGGTGCCTTACTGCTCCCGGAGGATGCCTCGAAGGTGCCTTACTGCTCCCAGAGGATGCCTTGAAGGTGCCTTACTGCCCTCAGAGGATGCATTGGGTGCAAGGCGTCCTACTGTTTCGTGGTGCTCAGACCCCCTGCGGACGAGGGAGTCTTGGGAGGGGGTGCGGAAATCGTGATGCTTTTCATCTTTGATGAGAAGCTGTGCTGGTGCTGCCTTATGTGTGGCCAGGGGTGGGCCAGTGGGTAGCAGCACCACAGTAACACGAAAGGGGCAGCTACACCCTGCTTTGGAATGTAGAGGAGCCATGATGGTGCAGTGGACACTCAAGCCCAATTGAATTCCCCTAAGAAGACCCACTTTACTTCTATGTCATCTGTGTGGACCGTCTGGAAAATCTGGTGCCTGTTGGTCGAGGTTTCCTGAACTGGCACACAGGGAGGCGGTGATTTTATCAAGGGCCCACCTCTCTGAAGTTGGCCCTCAGAGACGGTAAATGCTGACTTTTCATACTCATGGCACCAGCATTAGTTTTCGGAGAAGCTATGGACTGCCCTGATCCCCATTTGCAACATCTATAATGCTAACTCTATTATCATCTACCTGTCTATATATAATCATGACTGCATGCTGGAAGTAAAAATGGCCGCTCACATGTCTTACCGTAGTTATTTCATATCCCCTTGCCACAGACTTCATTGTTCTGTGATTCTTGTTTTTACTTTTGTTACTTTGTTGATTAAATTTATATAAAGAAGTCGATGCAACTGTTCTCTTGTACACTGCTTGTGTGCAGTAGTAACTATGCTCACGTAAAGGACTTAAATACCCTTTTGGGTTTTATTCATGCTATATAAATTCACCAATAAGTAAATGAAATAAACTTCTTCTGTTTTCCAAGAACTCCTCTAAGTACACCACTTTCAGCACTTGACATTCTGGGTAGCTGGTGAGAAGTAAAACACTTTTCGGAGGAAGTGTGGGGTAAGAAACTCAGAAGTCAACAGTTAACAAAGAGCATGCAATAATGATTGTCCCTTCCAGCGCTTATCTTTTATATTAGTGAATGACTTTATCGTTGGAGAATGAAACACCACGCAAAGAAGTATGCTCGTGTGCTCAGGATTCTATAAAAGGCGCGACAGGGAATATTAGTTTTCTGATAATCTCACACGTGCAGACTCACTGTGAGTAGGGTAAAAAGATTTCCGTATCGGGGGCCGATATTAGTGGAGTGGTGTGGCTCACTGGTTAGAGGCGGCAGACCCGGAAGCAGAGACCGTCCCGGGACCAGGGTTCAATTCCTGATGCGGCAGGGTCGTGGACCAGGGTCAGCGAACTCGATAATTCTCGCCTCGGTGCCTACTCTAACCAGGGATCACACTCGGCAACTCTGGGCATTAGCTTGCCTCATCTATACAACGGCCCCACACATTCGCCGGGGATGCCTGGTTTCACCTTGGAGATACCCAGTAGGGACCATCTCACAGGGATAGCCAGGACGGGTTCCCCAGCGGTCTACAGCGCCACGACGCCTCAGGGCAGCAGTGTGCTTTACAAGACACATACATTTACATTTACAAATTCCAGAACTTCGTTGCCTAAGAACGGTGGAAGCGATTACCTATCTATATTTACAATGAATATCCCTAATCAAATTTTCGGATCAATTGTGTAGCAACACTGTGAATATTCTATGGTTTGCAAGGTTAGGCTGCTCATATGAGATGCTGACAAAGCCCAGTAGTGTGAGGGCCAGAGATGTGCTTTCAGTGTTGACTGGACCAGGGAATCTTCAGCCAATCAGCAGCAGAAATAGTTCTGAGTAAGTTGCACTCAGCTTTACAATAGTAGCATGTGATTTACTGTTGAGAAAAATATTGGTCCTGGGTGTGCTAGGCCCAGAACTATCTGTAAAACTTATGATTTCAGCCAATACATTTGGAAAATTGTGCATTAAACTGAATCACACAGTTACATTTTTTTAGATTTGGCATGTATTGCGCTTGCGTCATTCACGGTGAACATATTGTATTCTTTACTAACCTTAAGAGGCTTTTGGCCAGCCTCCCTAAACCGCTGGCTTCTTTAATCCAGAACATTTAGCCGTTGGCTTGGCACATTGTCAGTCACACCTTGGATCAGCCTACAAGAACATTCAAGGTGCACCATTTTCCTTTGGACTATTTTACATTTGAAACCATTCACTGAGTGGCTCAATAGCACTCGGTAGTGAGGACTGACAAAATGATCTGAAAAATGAAACATCTTGGGTTTGTTAATTCTGGTTTGATCTGCTATATTATTCCCCAAACTGACCTTAGGCGGGCCAACCTTATTCACTCTACCCACTCTGTGCAATATGGGAGTTTTATGAAGCAGTTTCCAAGTCTGCCTTTAGCTTCAAACGCTGCTCTGCAGCTACATACTTCTGGCTTACAATAGTAGCTGCCCATCAGAGTGGTTATCCACCTCTAAGCATAAGTGCACTAATCAGAACTCTTTACTGTCAACTTAACACATCAATTAATTGTGTTTGATTGCTATTTTTTCTTATCTAAATAAAGAAAAAGACATAGAGAAAAATATAGAATAACGCACCTTTTAAGGTGACTTCTGTAAATTGGTGAGGGTTGTTTAAAATTAAAGAATTGAATAATGAATGTATTTAAGAATAATTAAGTTTTTGGCATTGTGTTTACTATTACTGCCATGTCTCGGGTCTAGAGATCTTCACAACAACAAGTACTTACTTGCACCTACTGAGGTGAACCACTTATGAACTATACGTACCAGAATCCTTAGGGGCGATCCGGAGGAGGGGCTAGCGGTTGATTCTACAAATGGGCTCCCTTGAGCCTTTAAGCTGACAAGCTTCTGGATGACGCACCTGCGTGCCGGTTAGGCATCAAGGCCTGTGACGTTTGCTTGGCGGCCTTCTTTTCCACCCCAACTACGTTCTCTACTGATGAGGGAAGATATCTCGAAACCCAGGCCATGTCTCGGATCTAGAGATCTTCACAACAACAAGTACTTACTTGCACCTACTGAGGTGAACCACTTATGAACTATACGTACCAGAATCCTTAGGGGTGATCCGGAGGAGGGGCTAGCGGTGTGCGATCCATTGCGGTTGAATCTACTATTACTGTTTGACTGTTACTAAAGCTCAGATTTACTAACATTTGACTCAGTGCAACACAGCAAGACAACATGATGCGCTGTGTCAAATGTAGAGGGCAGGAATGCACCATGTTTACTAAGATATTGTGTATTCCTGATTTCCCTGTGCGCTGGTGCAATGAGGGCACCCTCGCGGCTATGCACACTTGCTCCCTTCGGTATGGTGCCTTGCCTGCGTTACAGGCAGGATTATTTTTGTGCCAGAAGGGACCCTGTTGTACATTATTCCTACCTTTGTTTTCATGATTTACTTACCTCATTGTGTTCCCGAATGTATGTGGCTCTGAACTCTTCCTGGGATTCTAGGTTGAGTCAGTTTGTGCCTGGCCAGCTTCTTTTGAAGATGTCTTGCTGTCTATCTGCCTAATAAACCTGCTGTGTTGCACTGGAGCCTCTGGAGTATGTACTACAATTTTGGCGACGATTTGTAGCTGGTCAGGGATACTTCTGGTGGTTTCCGGCGATCCTTAAAGGTTTGGGTCGTTAATGGAATTGTGCTAACCTGACAGCGGACGGTGTGTGGACCTCAGGGCTTTGAATAAGTGCGTTGTTGCAGACACCTTCCCCTTACCTAATATCTCAGAGATGGTGTCTACCCTTCAGGGAGTGAAATACTTCTCTAAGCTAGACCTGAAGAGTGCCTACCATCAGGTCAAGCTTCACGAGTCTTCGAAACATCTCACCGCCTTTATCACTCCGGAGGGAATCTTCCAATTCACTCGCCTTCCCTTTGGTTTGATATCGGCGGCGAGTGTGTTCCAAAGGTTAGTCACTGAGATCTTCAAGGGGTTAAAAAATGTTGTGTTCTTCCAGGACGACATCTTGGTTTTTGGTGAATCTGTGGCTGAACACAATCATGTCCTGAAGAATGTTCTGCATAGGATTTGGGACACTGGTCTTACCTTGCGAAGGGAGAAGTGTTCTTTTCTCGTTCAGGACATTGAATATCTGGGCCATGAGATATCGGCTAGTGGGGTAATACCAAAAAAAGATCTCTTGGAGGCTATACGTTCTGCCCCTTGTCCTGCTGATAAGGACCAATTACGTTCTTTCATGGGATTGATTGAACATTATTCTAAATTTGTAGAGAAATTTTCAGAGAAAACTTTACCTCTGAGAGCCTTGTTAAAGAAAGGTTGTAAGTTTCTTTGGGGACCTGAACTGGAGATTTGTTTTAACAACATCAAGGATGCTATTTGCAGTGCAAAGGTACTGGCACCTTTTGATACCAAGAAAGTTTCTACTTTGTTGGTTGATGCGAGTGCTTGTGGTCTTGGCGCTGTTCTAGGCCAGACACATAAGGATGGCGAGAGGCCCATTGCTTTTGCTTCCCGCACCCTTTCCCAATGTGAACAGAATTACTCGGTTATCGAGAAAGAGGCTTTGGCCGCTGCCTGGGGCGCACACTATTTTCGCACCTACTTGTGGGGCACACGTTTCAATCTTAAGACTGATCATAAGCCACTCATTAGGATACTTTCCCCTGGTGGTGCAGCTTGTAGTTCCCCAAGGTTGGCGAGGTTGGCTTCTAAGCTCCAAGAGTATCACTTCGATATATCTCACATACAGGGTTGGAAAAACTTCCAAGCTGACTGTTTGTCTAGGTTGGCTATGCCGACTAAGTCTCAGTCTAGTGAGGCGTTCAGTCTTGAGGGTGCAGAGGAAAATATTGCTTGGATTAATGATGTTGTTTCTCTTGGTGCGAGTTCTTTTTCACGTATGGATTGGTTGGAGGCTATGTCTAAGGATTGTGTTTTGCAAGAGGTTATTCAACTAATCAAATTGGGTTCACGGAGGGAAAGTTGTGTTCATGTCTCTGTTTGTCCTTTTTTAAAGATTGTTGATGAGTTATCTGTGTGTGAGGATAATGTCATAATGCGTGGAGACAAATTTGTTCCCCCTGCTGATTTGAGGTCCAAGCTTATTGCTATTGCGCATGAGGGGCATCTGGGACAAACATTGACGCAGCAAAGGCTCAAGTTGAACTTTTGGTGGCCCGGAATGGACTCCTCAGTTTCTTCCTGGGTTGAGGACTGTCCTACTTGAAAGATGGGAGAGAAAAGATTGAAAATTTTCGTTGGGTCTCAGGTTGGGGAGTTAAAATTTCCTGAGGTCCCGTGGCATACTATTTGTCTGGACTTTATAGGTCCAATGAATGAATTACCTGTGTCTCAGAGCTTTGCTATTGTTGTAGTGGATTGTTTTTCAAAGTGGTTGTCAGTTGAATTTTTGAAGGACATCACTACTGATACGACCATAAGATATTTGAGGTCTTTGTTTTTCTTGGAGGGTTTTCCTAATGTCATCATTACCGACAATGGGACGCAGTTGGTTTCTCATGACATGCGTTCTTTTCTAACTGATTCTGGTATTTCTCATCACAGAACTTCCCTCTATAATCCCCAAGGGAATGGCCTTTGTGAGCGCTTAAACAGATTGGTCAAGGGAACCATTCAGATGGCTGTTTCTAAGAGTTCCTCTGTTTCTGGTATGGTTCGTGAAATGGTTTATGCCTATTACACTACTCTCCATGGTTCTCAGAACACGTCTCCCTTTGAAATTATGAGGGGTAGGGTTCCCAGCACGAAATTGACTCCCTCTTGGCTTAAAGAGTTGGTTTCTCAGTCAGACTTGGCAAGGAGTGCTCTTGCGTCTGAGTCTTCTTCTTCACCTTTACACACGCCCTCTTGTGGTAAATTTGCGAAGCCTGTTTCTAGTAGGATTTCTAAGGGTGATCTTGTAAAAGTGAAGTCTGGTAGGGTTTCTGGTGGTTTGTCTAAATTTAGAGGTCCCTTTTCAGTGAAGATGGTTTACCCTCACTATGTGGTGCTTTCCAATGGGGAGAAATGGAGTTTGAGGAGGGTGGCTCTTTATCAGAAAGCTTGTTCTGCTGCCAGTTCTCAGGTTTCTCGTTCTGTTCCTCTTCAGGTTCAGCGTGATTGTAGTAGTGATTCTTCTGGTTACATGTTCATTCCTTCTCATGATTCGCCTTCTTCCAGTTCTGTAGGAGGGATAAGTAGGAGGGATGGGGGTGGTGATGCTCCTGACACCCAGTCCAGTAGTGGAGTTTCAAACCAATCTGTTCTTTCTCCAGCTCATGACTTCTTTCAGTCATCTTCTAGGTGTCCATGGTCTCGCAGACCACCCTTGTATCTAAATGACTACTGTTGTGATTGATTAGTTGTTTAATGAACTGAGGTGTGTTCCCTATTTTATGTCTTCCCCTTATGCCTCCCTTTTTGGTGGGTTTTTCTTTTCTTAGAGATTCTAGTTCTTTTGTTTTCAATGAGAGAAGATGTGTTGTACATTATTCCTACCTTTGTTTTCATGATTTACTTATCTCATTGTGTTCCAGAATGTATGTGGCTCTGAACTCTTCCTGGGATTCTAGGTTGAGTCAGTTTGTGCCTGGCCAGCTTCTTTTGAAGATGTCTTGCTGTCTATCTGCCTAATAAACCTGCTGTGTTGCACTGGAGCCTCTGGAGTATGTACTACAGACCCCTTCTTCCAACAACAACAAAAAATCATAAGAGCCATATTCCTCTTTCTTCATGTTCTGCAGCATACATAGAAAGTGGAAACAACAAGGAGAAATAAACATATTTCTCCTCGTTATGCCTCTTTTGGGACGGCGTAGCATTTTGACACAATCCCAGGTTTACTTACCTTAGTAAATCCGAGAATGATCCATGATCCATGGATGGATGCATGAGAAAGCCGACAGCCCACCCATGAAACACCTTCCCAAGGCAGAGTAATGCAAGGCAGCGATTTGCGCTGCTTTGATTTACTCTGGATTTACTAAGTCATACAAAACCGTACAAGGTGGCTCTGCGTAGCTTAGTAAATCTGACTTCAGCCCTTGCATTGCCTTGCTTCGCCTCGCATGATACAAAGGCAACACAGGGGCATGATAAATCTGACCTTAATCATGTTCACTACTGCCATATAAGAGACCAGGGTAGGCTCATAACCTCTTAAATAAAATAGCCTGTTGGAGTTTGCTGTTTTCTAAACGGTTCAATGAAAGCCAACTTGACGAGCCCCAATTCATTGAATTCAGGAGGATGTTGGATAAAGTCAGGCATCTACGCGGATCTGAGCATAGAGCACTGAATTTAGAAGTCTATCTTTTTGGCTTGTTTCAAAATATTGACTTGTCCAGGACAACACAGTTTATTTAAGAGAAGTGACAATCAAATAACTAAGCGGTACAAAAGGGGGTGGTAATGGACGAAGCATCTGAACCAATCAAACACTCACACCCAGTCAAAGGATCTGGGTTTAATCCATCACCGTTCTTTAGCCCACTCTGCCACCCCAGTTCAGACATGGCTATATGCAAATCGGTCTGACCCTGTGCCTCATGGGAACAGTCCAGCCCGAACTGCCAAGCCATGCCTTCCCTGGACCGGAAACAAGCTTCCGAGGACCGGTTTCTGGCATTACAGCCGTCTTCAGCCCGGCTTGCTTGAATCCAGTGGCAAAGTGAGCAAGAGACTCACGTCTGAGCATACCCTGCCACACTTATGGCGGCCAAAAGCGGTACAAAAGGGGGTGGTAATGGACGGAGCATCTGAACCAATCAAACACTCACACCCAGTCAAAGGATATGGGTTTAATCCATCACCGTTCTTTAGCCCACTCTGCCACCCCAGTTCAGACATGGCTATATGCAAATCAGTCTGACCCTGTGCCTCATGGGAACAGTCCAGCCCGAACTGCCAAGCCATGCCTTCCCTGGACCGGAAACAAGCTTCCGAGGACCGGTTTCTGGCATTACAGCTGTCTTCAGCCCGGCTTGCTTGAATCCAGTGGCAAAGTGAGCAAGGGACTCACGTCTGAGAGTACCCTGCCACACTTATGGCGGCTAAAAGCGGTACAAAAGGGGGTGGTAATGGACGGAGCATCTGAACCAATCAAACACTCACACCCAGTCAAAGGATCTGGGTTTAATCCATCACCGTTCATTAGCCCACTCTGCCACCCCAGTTCAGACATGGCTATATGCAAATCAGTCTGACCCTGTGCCTCATGGGAACAGTCCAGCCCGAACTGCCAAGCCATGCCTTCCCTGGATCGGAAACAAGCTTCCGAGGACTGGTTTCTGGCAATACAGCCGTTTTCAGCCCGGCTTCCTTGAATCCAGTGGCAAAGTGAGTAAGGGACTCACGTCTGAGCATACCCTGCCACACTAAGGCAACAGCTATGATATTAAAATACCCAACGCCTACCGGTTACAATCAATCTAAACTTGATGTTGCTGTTATGTGGAAATGTTTAAACTGTGCTGGATTATCTGTGAAATGTGTTCTCTTGTGTTTGTGTGTGTGGTGTGAAAGATGTTTGTCTAATGTGTTATTGTATTTGTTGATATTGATGTTTGTGGGGCTCGTTGAAATTAGTTCTTGGTGTTGGTGATGTGTGTGTGATGTTTATGTTATTATGTTTATGTTGGAGCTGCCTCAGCTGTTGTTTACACTTTGAATGTGTCCAGTTGTATTCTGAATTAATGTATGTGGGTTGTTGTTTTTGTGTCTTTTCCTAACTATTTTCAGAATACTATCACTCTTGTGTCGCTTTTTAAGTTAGAAGGGCTGCCCCTTTAAAGTCTAACCACCAAATACAAAAATGCATTATAATATATTGTTTATTATATATATAATAAACAAATAAAGGCAAGAAGCTAAAAGCACTAGAACAAATGGCCAAATAGCAGTGTAAACTGCTTTACAATGGTAATACCCTGATACATGATTTTTATGGACACAGCATAGAAATTATGAAATCATAAGAACAATAAAATCAGAAGTAGCTGTGAAGTCGAAAGGAAACCTACAACTGAACCTAAAATTGACTAAAACCCTTTAAAAGTGAAATTATTGTTTTTAGCATTTTTCCTGGCTCCCCTATTTTCCAGGGCTGGACTGGCTACTGGCAGTTTGGAATGCTGCTGAGCTGGGGGCTGATTTGGTTCATGGAGACCTGCGTGTGCTAAACGAAATTCGTTTTGCTTTAATTATTTCAAAGCACACGCAGGTCTCCATGAACGAAATCAGCCCCCACCGCAGTGAAATTATCTCCCAGCTCAGCAGCATTCCAAACTGCCCGGTAGTCAGTCCGGCCCTGCTAGTTTCCAACATTTTCAAATAGTGCTTGCTCATTGGAGCATAATATTTGCCTACATCTTGCAACAGACAAAATTAATAAAATCAATTCACATATTTGACAAGAAATGGAGCAAGGGCACCAGGGCCGGCATTAGCACTGGTGGCGCCCAGTGAGACAATGCTTGTTGGCGGCCCCCCAATGACCATCTCTGCCACAGATTCCCTCACTATCACCATTTAACAGGACACCTTTAGTCTCCATAACCACTCTTAGATGTATTTAATTCGTTTTATAGTGCCGCTCATACCAGTGTAGCGTGTCAGAGCACTTTACATCACATACACATTAAACAGAGACATTCGATCATAGCTGTGTACATTAGTGTATAGGAAATGTTACATAAGACAGGAGACTACAAGGTGTATGAATGCCAACCATACGGGTAGGTGGTGTAGTTTAACCCCTTCGCCGCAGGGGTGAGGGGGGGCGTGGCGCTGCGGTGCTCGCGACGAGCCCAGCTCGTCATGAGGCACAGTGGAGCTGTGCTCATGACGAGCTGGGCTCATCACGACTCCGCCCACGGATTGACTCTCCCGCACCAGCGAGGAATCAATTGCATGTGGGAGTGCCGCGGCCGTTATGACGAGTCCAGCTCGACATGAGCACAGCTCCACTGTGCCTCATGACGAGCTGGGCTCGTCATAAGCATGGAAGGAGTTAAGAGTGCTTGGTCTGGAGAAGCACAGACTCAGATTTTAAACATACCACCATGCTTGAGAGTTCTCTTTAATAATAAGAATTGATTTCTACCCAAATGAACCCTTTTTGCAACATTAGAATAATGAAAGGTGGGAAAAAATGATAACAATCTAATCTCTTTAATGGCAGTTAATAGCTCACTGTTCTAGATTAGGATTTTAACCTATAACTGCAAGTAACTAAAATAACTAAAGGATCTGTTTAACAAAAGCAGTAACTCACTGACCTATTTGCATTACATGCACTTTGTGTCCTGCATGGTGCACATTCTTTGCAGCAGGCATATTAACCCTCTGCACTACCATACAATGAGCCAAAACATCCAGTAGACAAACTTCCAATCTATCCCCAAGAAGAACATTAATCACCTGAAGTATCTTACATTTTCAATGCTGCCTGAAAATTGCTGGAGGCAAGGAACGTGGCAGCAGGCACTTTTAAAGCCACAATCTACGTGCAAACAGGATGCCCCCACCCGAAGTCAGCGCCCGGTGCGTTGGCACTAGTCACACTGCCCTTTAGCTGGCCCTGAAGGGAACATCTGCATTGCCTATTTCTAACTGCACATTAAAAACCTGTGCAAAATCATTGTCTTGTATTCAAACTGATGACCGATTCCCAAAAGCTTTTTGTGAGTACAGGAACTAGTTGATGAGAAATACTCATTTACGTATTCAAGCATGTCTTTGTAAATCGGCCCGAAACGTATATTAGTGAAAGTGCAAAGGAGGCATAGGAATTTCAATTTGTACTAATTGTATATGGTTATTCCCAGTGCTTTAAATGGGCCGGTACTGTCCGGTACGGAGTACCAGCACTTTTTTATTTTGAGAGGGAGAGTACCCGCACTTCTCAGAAACAAGCAGGTACTCTGGTATAAAGTACCTGCACTTCTGTTTTTCCATTTCAAGCACTGACTATTCCCATTTTAATACCAAGTTTAGATATTTGGGTCAAATACACAATGGGGTATGCAAGAGAACCGCTTTACGTACTCCAAAAGGCCTTTTGCGAAAAGGGTCTGCATAGTGAGAGTAGGAACGTTAGATTTTGTTTTTGCAGTTTTATATAGAGTGAACTCAACCAGAAGGTATTGGAGTACTTTACATGAGCACAATTTGCGTGACACAGGGGCACATTACATTTTGGTAAGCACTGGGAGATTAAGTGATTTGCCCAGGATCACAGGATGTTGAGCCAATGCCGATACTCGAACCTGGGTCCTCAGCTCCAAAGTAGTCAGCTCTGGTAAACGGATAAAACTGAAATGACTGGGTTCTTATTTGCACAGCTGGAAAATACAGATCGGTTGAATTAAAAAAACGCAGAATTTACTGTTAATTCAGTCAATGTGACTTTTTGTTCAGCTTGTATCCTCTCGCTGAACTTTGTAGAAAACTCCTCCCCTCCAAGTAACAATTCTACCTATCTTGTTGCACGCGGACAAGCAGGTGTTCGAGGTCTCGCGAGAGAGACACAAATCACGGGCAGCCAGCCAGACATAGCAGTTTAACGACAGGCGTGCCACGAGGGCACGCAAACATAGATTGGGAAACAGGTGCAGGCAGCTGGGTTACAGCAGTGGGCGCCGAGGCAGGTGGGCTGGATCAGCAGGGAGGGCTTAGAACAGCAGAAGCTGCCTGTGAGTATTTCTAGGGTGAGGGAGCTTTGAAGATGGAAGATGGAAGTGTGCCACTTGTGGCAGGTGCTCTTGTCACCAGAGCTGTCTGCTGAGTTTGAATTCAGGACTTTGGAGCCGAGATAGATTTTTGATGGTGGAATTTCCACCAGCCAATGTGGCAGACTCTGGTTCTCCACCTCTATTGTGCTGCATTTGTTTCATGAAGGAATTTACCAGTGCTTAATTTGAAACGGTGGGGGCCATCGACAATTGTTTTTGGGGACTGGAACTCATTTTTCTGCATCAGCTATTTAGCAAGAGAGGGAAAAGCACACAGACCAGAATGACGGAGAAAGAGAAAGACAGCAGAACCGTCACAAAGGGAAACAAGCATTTACAATGCAATGGTTTTGCCTTTGTTAAAGTTAGAGCTATTGGCATTGCTCTTGACATTATTTTTATTTATGTTTTTTTTAACATAAATAAATGGCATTGTCATTTACAATGCCACTAGCTTTATCTATCGCAAATGACACACAAACACACACAGAGCCCCCCCACACACACCCCCACACAGAGCCCCTCACACACAGCCACTTAGAGCCCCCCACACACACAGAGCCCCCCACACACACAGCTACACAGAGCCCCCCACACACACAGCCACACAAAGCTTCCTACACACACAGCCACACAGAGCCCTCCACACACACCCACACAGCACAAGCAGGCAACAGGGGGACACGGAGGCACAAGCAGGCAACAGGGGCACACAGAGGCACAAGCAGGCAACAGGGGCACACAGAGGCACAAGCAGGCAACAGGGGCACGAAAACGGAGGCACAAGCAGACATGGGTCTCACCGAGCCTCTGCATACTAACTCACAGTTTGAGTTCAAACCCTCACACATTTTCTCAACCTAGCTGTAGAGAACAAAGCTCAAGTGTTAGTAATTGTTTTCCAGTTCATGGACAGGACACTCACCAGGTTAGTCAGTCCGAGAGCCTGAAACCCAAACCCACTGCGAGCTACCCAAGCCGAAACACCCACCACACACACAATCCAACTGGCTATGTTATTTTGGGGTCTTCTAGAGTGCGTGGCTACCCAAACACGGGCTTCCCAGTGGTAACAAGAGACCTGAGGGACGACAAACTAAATCAAGCGAACAGGTGCGTTTTCAGTTCTTAAAGCTGAGAAGATTGTTATTAAGTCTTCGGCATAGCGGAAGTGAGTTTCAAAGCCTGGGTGCCAGGTAAGCAAAGGAACGCCCCATGGAGAAGAAATGGGTTGATTGGTTAGGTTGGAAAGACCCACCAAATCTAATGGAACATGCCTGTGACGATTACCGACCACTCACATATAAACAATGCGGCCTCAGGCAAACGTGTCAAAACGGTCAAGAGTTCATGGCATTAGTGAAAACGGTGTTATTCTAGCGCTAATTAAATTAAATTAAATCCCTCTCCTCCCACAAGCCCAAATTCTACAGGGAAGAGAGCGACTTACAGTCCCCAGCTGCCACCCTCCAACTCTCTCTGGGCTGCTTATCAACAGGAAAGTGGATTGGCTGCCTAGGCCCGTCGGTAAATCTAGTTTACTGGAGGCTTATGGGAAAGAAGCTCAGATCTGCTGTAGGACAAGGAAACAAAGGGTAGAGAGGCGCACTGGCACAGGCTACACCGGGACAGAGCCGCATCAATGAACAACATCAGGTAATCAAACACAGTACAAGCCAAGAGACAGGGTAGAAACACCCCGGCTGACAGGGCTCCTTTAGAACCTTCACCATGAATAATCCACGCCAGATAATACACAGAAGGTCCTTAAACACTACACTGGAAAGACTCAACATGTAACCACCTAGGAAGCGGGACCCGCAGCCCCTGAATGAGAATTCTGCAGATCTGATCCAGGTTAGTCAGTCCGAGAGCCTGAAACCCAAACCCACTGCGAGCTACCCAAGCCGAAACAACCCACCACACACACAATCCAACTGGCTATGTTATTTTGGGGTCTTCTAGAGTGCGTGGCTACCCAAACACGGGCTTCCCAGTGGTAACAAGAGACCTGAGGGACGACAAACTAAATCAAGCGAACAGGTGCGTTTTCAGTTCTTAAAGCTGAGAAGATTGTTATTAAGTCTTCGGCATAGCGGAAGTGAGTTTCAAAGCCTGGGTGCCAGGTAAGCAAAGGAACGCCCCATGGAGAAGAAATGGGTTGATTGGTTAGGTTGGAAAGACCCACCAAATCTAATGGAACATGCCTGTGACGATTACCGACCACTCACATATAAACAATGCGGCCTCAGGCAAACGTGTCAAAACAGTCAAGAGTTCATGGCATTAGTGAAAACGGTGTTATACAAATACCTAGTAAAAAAACATACATGCATATACACAAGAATAATCAACATGGAGCCGTATTTTAGATATGCAAAACAAAAAATAAGACCCATTTGGAGAGTGCGCGCATGTATTGAAACCTATACCCCAAACTGTAGGTTCAGCACATCCATGCAATAACTGCCCATCTGTGGCGAGGGCAGGGGATATAGAAATAAGTCTCTGTGAGTGCTTGTGAAAGATTCTCTCGCTGCTTGGGTTCAGCAATCTTTGCTCAGAGTCTAGCAACTAGGCCTCTTTCGGGGCCTCAATCATGAGCAAGGTGTCAGGGAGGTGGTATGCACGTGCACTGAAAATGGATTCTCCTTCTGGCCTTGGTCCAGTCCATTCCCAGGGAAAGGCTCGAGCCTACAGCGGAAGATGTGCTCTGCTCCAAGAATGCCGGATATTTGACTCCGACTACGCCCTGGACCCGAGCACGCATGTTTAGACTCCAGCCTCTACAGTAAAACATTCTGCAAAACAGCTAGTAACAATGATCGGTAGAGGGGAGAAAAAAAGCATAACCGAAGCCATGTAGCCCGGCCGGAGACGAGGAAGGCGGGGAGGACATGACGAGTGAAGGTAGGAGACAGGGGGAGAGAGGTTGGGGCAGGAAGGCAGGGGAAGAGAGGAGGGGAAAAAAAATACAAAAAAACAAATCGACTCACCTGCACCTTGCGACGGCGGCACTTCTCCGGTCTCCCTCTTCGGCATGGGAGACCGGCAACGTCGAAAATCTCTCTGGCACTTCTCCGGTCTCCCTCTTCGGCATGGGAGACCGGCAACGTCGACGGCGGCGGTTCCCTCCAGGCCACGGGAGCCCCGCGGGCGCCGCCATACTGCTTGCCGTCTTCCTTCTTCCCCCGGGCTGCGGGGGGCGGGCACTTCCGGCCGGCCGCGCTAGGATTGGCCGGCCGGCCAGTCACGGGGCGGGAAACGGGGGAGAAGACACGCAGTAGTGCCGGCAATGCCGGACCAGACTCGGGGGCGTTCCCGGCGTCGCGTGACGTCGGCAAAAGGAAAAGAATGTCGGGAACGCCCCCGTGTCTGGTCCGGCATTGACGGACAGGCCCCTCGTCCAATGGCAAGGCTCCGTTTACGGAGCCAGCCAATCAATGACGAGGGCCGAACCAAAGCCACACTACAGTTCTCAACAGGATTTCGCCTGCGCGAAAAGCTGCGCAGAGCGCAGCTTTCGCTAGGCAAAACCTAAAAACATTGACCGTCAGGACTGAGATAAGGGGACAGTGAGTGTCCGGTAGTGAATTAAAGAGGAAATAGCTTGATTTTGGACTACCAGCCTTGCTATTCAGCGCACCAATGTTTCATTGAACCAGTCGTGGGCTTCTGAGCAGAGCTTCGGGCACCAGCACTTTTTCTTTTGAAAATTAAGCATGGTAATGTACTAACACTTTGTGCCAGGTTTGCTTCATGAAAGTGACGCATGCCCGGTGCAAACATGTGTATTAGGATTTTCTTTTCAATGTAGATCTATATTTGTGTTGGTAAGTAGCCTAAAGTAAAGCAATAACGCTTCTTAACAGCACTTTGCATCAAGGGGGTGAATCCTGTGCGGTAACTTCACAATCCCATACAACCACCAATGGGTTTTGGTGCAAATCCCTATCTATTAACTTTTGTTGTCAGGGATATACACCAATTATATACACCTCCTCAAGACAGGTGTAAAGTTTGAGAGAGTTTTTTTCTCACACCCTTTTCAACTTTTTGTTTGTACTGCACTGTGCAGCACATGTGAAAAATATACAACGCGTGAAAGGCGTTAAACTATGCAAAGCATAGTATTTTGTAGTGGAAGGCTCCCATTTCAGTACGGAATCTATGCTTGACATCACACACACACCCTAGCACTATGGTGCGAGGGTGTGTACGTTGGCGCAAGGCAGCCCTAAGCGTACCTGCACATAGGGAAGAGAAAAAACGCGCCATAAACGAGTCTCTTTGATGCAAGTTCTGCACAGCAACTCTGGTTAACATTGATAATTGTGACACTTAGACTGATGCCATGAGATAGACGTTTCTTGGCACAAGTGGCATTCCTGCCACAGGAGGAACAACTTTGGAGGAGAAATGCCTGTGTAGGATGCTGGAATTCCCGCCACCTCAAGTGGACAGTAGTTGGTTTCCGGTGTTAATGTCAGCAAAGCTTGTCTCCTTAACCCCTTGGCCGCAGCGGTAATTCCGCCGCGGTGCTGGGGAGAAGGGGGCCGCGCGGCACCACCATGCTCGTGACGGAACTACTCCGTCACAAGCCACGGGTGCGCTGTGCTTGTGACGGAGTGGTTCCGTCACGGCCCCGCCTGCTCAATAGAACGCGCCACGCAGGTGCGAAATTGATGCCGTGCAGGCGTGGCGGCCGGGCCGTGACGGAACCACTCCATCACCAGCACAGCGCGTCCGTGGCTAGTGACGGAGTGGTTCCGTCACCAGCACGCAAGGAGTTAATATGCTAGAGTGCTCCCAAGCATGTTAAGTTCCTCTGTTTGTTGAATGAGTTTAATTGTGCTATTTCTACCAGACATGATAAAAAAAACAGACGTGCTTTAGGTGGTGCAACATACATTATTCACTGACAGCACATTGGCGCAAATAAGTCACTAGAAGCTCGGATAGAGAATCTGTAGCTGTTTGGAGGATTCTCTGTACTCCACTTCTCTGAAATAGGCCCCTTGTCTTCTAGTTGATGGGCACCCTATCTGAGGAGGACCTTATGTAAACTATGCTGGACTCTCCCTCTCCCAACTTCGCAGTCTCTAGTTTTTTAAAATCCTCCCACCTAGACCAAGTGTCACACCAAGGAACCTTTCCACTTGGTTGACCAACTACATCAGGAGCTCATTCTCCACAGTCAGTGGTCGTGCTCTACTCAAAAGTATCATTTGACTCAGCACTGGTAAGCCAATGCCACCCCTTTACCTGAGTGCAGTGTCCCTCCAAAACCCTAAAAACCAATCCTATTGCAACAGCAACATATCCCGACAGCTTGGATCAGTCTAGAGATCTGCAAATGTTTTTTTTTTATCTCATGTTAAGTATGCAACTCACCACACTCAAGTGTGGGCTGAAATCCTTGCCCAGGCCAAGACTAAGTCTATAACCATAATCATCCTTTGCGACCACCCTCACATGGTCCTTGAAGTCTGTAGTAGGTTATGATCTATTTTGGACTCACCCTCAACTGGTCTTGGCTGTTACTGATCAACCAGAAAAAGCAAGTAAAAATTGGCACTTTTCTTCCAAATCTGTTACCTCTAAGTGTTGTGTTCCACAGGGATCCTCCTGCCCTCAAGGGCTTCTTCATCTAATGGGTAGATTCTGGTGCCCAAAACTCTTTTTCCACTCTTACACAGAAGGCATCCTTCCCTATCTTAAGCAGACCAAAAACAGTTCTTCCACAAAGCCAATAGTTTAGACAGTCTTTCGAAGTTGATGGAAAGAAGCATCATCGAATAAAACAGCACTGATGAGAAGGACCCTTCCAAATACAGCACATTAACTACATGACATAACATAAGAAATTGTACTATTGTTTTGATGACATAGGCCTTATACTCCTGTGTCACATTTCCTTTTACTTTCTTAGCAGCCCCTCTCCACTTTGCCAACCTCCTTCCGATAGTGCTATTCCAGATGCTTCCTTGGGCAAGTCCATTAAACCTGAAACATTCCCCCATCTGGGACAGCCCCTTCATAATCTCCATACCCTTCATAAATATCTCTAAAACTGAAATTAATTGTCGCCAAAGCCAGCTGTGTTGTTGAGATGCATGGTCACACTTTAAAAATTCAATATGAATGGTCAGTGAGCCCATTTTATTCAATGAACCTGTTGCCATTCTAGTACCATGACCGACAAGCGGGATATAAAACAGATGAATGACTCCTCAAGCTCCAGGGGTTTCAGTATCAGACATGATGTTGGTTACATATTGGGCCTTTTATAACTGAGCATGATGTAACAAGCAATAAAAAAGGCATATGTATATTGCTTCTTGATGTAGCACGCCAGCATGGTCTAACAAGCATGCACCACCAGATGATACACTTACAAGTAACATAAATGCAGAAGTCACCAATGTTGAGCACAAAGGCTGGTTCATAGTATGGACTCTTTCTCAGACACCTTCAGAAGCCAAGAGCCTTTTGTTTGTAGACAATAAGAAAAATGCCCACTGGTATACACATCATTACATCCATTATTGTTATTCCATGAATTTTACTGCCTTCCATTTCACTTCAAATATTGTTGGTATTTTATTATTAATTAAGTAATATGTATATGGTGCTGGTATGGTGGACATTGTTGTGTTTAGTTTTTATTCTTTGATTCATTAAGACAGCTTAAATTTGCTGATTACCATAAATGGTTGTCTCTTCTTCATGACAAGTGTGACCAATGGTAGTGAAACGTCAACATCCATAAAATCCAGGGATAAGTAAAAATGTCCTATCTTCACCTGTTTTGATTGCTAGAGAAGACATTTCTTTACCAGGTAATGAATTCATCTTGAATGGTAGCTGCTCTCGGGACTCCATGGATGCACTGAAAATTGGGCAGTTTTTTATAGTCTTGAGACTTTTCTCTATGTGTGGTAGCACATGCCTATTTATTGCCTGGATTTGTTGGGCAAATCATGTTTTGTAATCCACAACTCTATCAACACCCATTACATGTGGGCAGGGTAGTATCACATTTCTGGCACTGGGAACATTGGGTGCCTCATTTATGAGGTTTTGCCATAGGGCAGCGCCGCAGGCCTTCCTACAGCACTGGCCTACGGCAAAAGAAAAGGGTGGGAGTGCGCCCTCTTTATCAGATATGGTGCATGCCTGTCCTTTTCCCCAGTGCCAGCGTGCAATGGACTGCCGTGCGCCAAAGCAGGCACCTTTGCGCCATGTTGCAAAGGCGCCTGTGTTGCGATATGATTATTTTTGTGCAGGAACGGAAAACTACCTGCACAAAAACAATTGCAAGAAGCTTTTTCCTCTTTATATGCATGCTGCACAATGCAGCACATATAGAAAATGGACAAAAGAGGAGAAATAAAGAGATTTCTCCTCGTTGTGTCTCCCTTACAAGGCGTACATTTTTAGCACTGCCTCAGATTTACGATTTCTCATAAATCTGGAGCAGTGTCAAAAAGTCATGGATGTTGCTGAGAATGCTCCCAGCAACACCCATTGCACGCCCCTTCAATGCAGAAAACTGTGGTAAAGGGAGAGATATTTGAGAGTCAGCATTAAGCCAAAAAGTGACTTAGTGCTGCCGCGTAAATATGGAGCAGGCTCATGCGCCACGGAACGTCACAAAAAGTAATGTAACGGCGGCGCAATGGACCTCATAAGTGAGGCCCTGGGTCTTTTTAAAATATACATTTTAGCATGAGCTATACTGGATTATGGATTTTAGGGGGACACGAATGTTATAAGTGAGCAGGTAAGAAAATTGCATGAGCAGTGTGAATGAAGTGGTGTTATCAACACGCTCTCAGCAAGAGGAATCTGGGTGCATTATAGCTTTCAGAGAATCAGTAGCATTAATGCATATGAACTACTTTTCCGAGGAAGTCAGTGCTGCATTGTAGCAACCACACCATGAAATACCAAGCAAACCAACAGGATGATCACCAAATTACTCAAACCCCAAGGGGTTAATGTCACTTACTGGGTTTATGATGGGCCTGAGCAACATCCACATAACTTGCAAGCATATTCTGAAAATTCATAATCATCTAGAGGAAGAAACCTTCTGCATCCTGTATTTGACAGAATTGTGGTTTGCTCTACACCCTGTTGCCTCTTTAGACGATCTTCTCCAAGCCAGCTAGAAGACAATACAAACAACTGCTAGAGTACTAGGGGATCTGGCCTAGCAGTGATAGACGCATATGCAATAACCTAAATTGAAACTGTTATCCCCACCTTCAGCATTTAAATATCTTATCATTTGTCTCATTCTGATCACTGACAGAATATCGACAGTCAAAATATCGACAGTCAAAATATCGAGGTAAAAATATAGAATGCCAGAATATCGACTTCCTATCTACAAACAGGTAAATACAAAAATATCGACTCCAAAATATCGATAGGAAAAAATATAGACAGTCAAAATATCGATTTTTTAAATATCTTAAAAGTAATTTAAAAGTACTGTAATAATACATATAACTAATTTAAACATACTTAAAATACTTAAATAAACTTAAATTTAATAAATAATTATTGTAACTTAAAAAAATTAAAACATATATATATATATATATATATATATATATATATATATATATATATATACATATTATTAACAAAACATATACAATATTTTTTCCGTAGGATAGCGAGAGGTTTACATTTACTATTCTAACTCCAGTGAGTGCAACAGTAGGGAAAGCTTTGGATAGCGTAGGGGTAAAAATTACTATTCCAACTCCAGCGAGTGCAACAGTAGGGAAAGCATTGGATGGCGTAGGGGTAAAAATTACTATTCCAACTCCAGCGAGTGCAACAGTTGGGAAAGCGTTGGATAGCGTAGGGGTAAAAATTATTATTCCCACTCCAGAGAGTGCAACAGTAGGGAAAGCGTTCGATAGCGTAGGGGGAAAAATTACTATTCCCACTCCAGAGAGTGCAATAGTAGGGAAAGCATTGGATAGCGTAGGGGTAAAAATTACTCTTCCCACTCCAGAGAGTGCAACAGTAGGGAAAGCGTTGGATGGCGTAGGGGTAAAAATTACTATTCCAACTCCAGTGAGTGCAACAGTAGGGAAAGTGTTGGATAGCGTAGGGGTAAAAATTACTAGTCCCACTCCAAAGAGTGCAACAGTAGGGAAAGCGTTGGATAGCGTAGGGGTAAAAATTACTATTCCAACTCCAGCGAGTGCAACAGTAGGGAAAGCGTTGGATAGCGTAGGGGTAAAAATTACTATTCCCACTCCAGAGAGTGCAACAGTAGGGAAAGCGTTGGATAGCGTAGGGGTAAAAATTACTATTCCCACTCCAGCGAGTGCAACAGTAGGGAAAGGGTTGGATAGCGTAGGGGTAAAAATTACTATTCCCACTCCAAAGAGTGCAACAGTAGGGAAAGCGTTGGATAGCGTAGGGGTAAAAATTACTATTCCCACTCCAGAGAGTGCAACAGTAGGGAAAGCATTGGATAGCGTAGGGGTAAAAATTACTATTCCCACTCCAGAGAGTGCAACAGTAGGGAAAGCGTTGGATGGTGTAGGGGTAAAAATTACTATTCCAACTCTAACGAGTGCAACAGTAGGGAAAGGGTTGGATAGCATAGGGGTAAAAATTACTATTCCCACTCCAAAGAGTGCAACAGTAGGGAAAGCGTTGGATAGCATAGGGGTAAAAATTACTATTCCCACTCCAGAGAGTGCAACAGTAGGGAAAGCATTGGATAGCGTAGGGGTAAAAATTACTATTCCCACTCCAGAGAGTGCAACAGTAGGGAAAGCGTTGGATGGTGTAGGGGTAAAAATTACTATTCCAACTCTAACGAGTGCAACAGTAGGGAAAGGGTTGGATAGCATAGGGGTAAAAATTACTATTCCCACTCCAAAGAGTGCAACAGTAGGGAAAGCGTTGGATAGCATAGGGGTAAAAATTACTATTCCCACTCCAGAGATTGCAACAGTAAGGAAAGCGTTGGATAGCATGGGGGTAAATTTTAATATCCCCACTCTAGTGAAAATAAATTAATCTAAGTCACATAATTATAAATTAATCAATTAATACATTTTAATTACCAATTAAGATTAATTAATTACCAATTACAAATTAATTAACAATGTATTTAAAATAAATACCAATTAATTAATTATCATGTTTAATTCATTTTATTAAATTACTTCCCACCATATTCCCACCCTATTCCCCTATAAACCCACAACCCGCTACTACAAATAAAATAATATTATTCACATAATTATTAATTAACCATCAACAATTAATTAATTACCAATTAAAAATTCATTGACAATTTATTCAAAATAAATACCAATCAATTAATTAATTAACATATTTAATTAATTAAAATTAAATTACTACCCACCCTATTCCAATATAAACCCACAACCCACTACAGAAAATAAAATAATATTATTCACATAATTGTCAATTAAACAATTAATTTAAATTAATTATCAATTAAGAATTAATTATTTATCAATTAAAAATTAATTAACAATTAATTCAAAATAAATACCAATTAATTAATTAACATATTTAATTAATTATAATTAAATTACTTCCCACCCTATTCCCCTATAAACCCACAACCCGCTACAGAAAATAAATTACTAAAATAAAAATATTTATCAATTAATCAATTAAAATTATTTACCAATTATATTTTAATTAATTACCAATTAATAATTAATTAACAATTAATTCCAAATAAATACCAATTAATTATTTAACATATTTAATTAATTATAATTAAATTACTTCCCACCCTATTCCCCTATAAACCCACAACCCGCTACAGAAAATAAATTACTAAAATTAGAATATTTATCAATTAATCAATTAAAATTAATTACCAATTATATTTTAATTAATTACCAATTAATAATTAATTAACAATTAATTCTAAATAAATAACAAAATATAAAATAACATTTTTAATTAACTATAATTAAATTACTTCCCACCCTATTCCCCTATAAACCCACAACCCGCTACAGAATTATATTACACAAAAAAAATTTAATATTAACTTACCTAAAATTCGATATTTTTGTTGTCTATATTATGTCTAGTCGATATTATGTCCATTCTATATTTTTGATTCGATATTATGTCCATTTTATTCGATATTAAAATGTTCAAGTCGATATTTTGGTAGTCTATATTATGTCTAGCCGATATTATGTCCATTCTATATTTTTTACTCGATATTATGTCTACTCGATAATAAAAACTCGATATTTTGACTCTATACCGTCTCATTCTGTTTTCCCTGTAGCAGCAGTTCCTTCCTACTTGCCTGATCTCCTGCAAACCAGGATACATCACTGCATTCAAACCATCAACAGCACCATGTTTTGAAAACAACCTTACAAAACCATTCTCCTGATGACTGATTTATTCTGTGGGTGAACATAAAGAACATATATAACCATACAATTAACAGCAAACCTGGAATTATTAGGTTTCACTCGTAAGCACCCCAAATCACAGGGCAGGCCATTAACTGGACTAGGTCCTCACCCATGGTATTTGCTTATCAAACCTAACACCGATTTCTCAGACCTGGAGAGACCATTGGATGTTGGCAACTTTTCGGCCAGTCCATATTAATTTACCTCTGAGCTGGCCTGCCTGATCATGGTATGACCCCCTTTGTAACACCAGCCTCTCCTGAACTTTGGGAATTTTATAAGCTGTAGGCTCCAGTTAGAGACCAGATTTCAACCCACTGTACTTGCTAACATCACCACCCCTTGGTGTGACTCCATCCTTAAGAAAGAAGAAACTAAACCCAATTTGTAAAGCTATCTACAAATCATTTAACAAGGAGTGGTAAGTCTGAAGGGAACCTGCATAATTTGAAATGCTGATGGAAAATTGATTGCAAAAAACAACAAGTGATGGACTGAATGTGGATCAATGTCACACACTCCCCCAGTCAAAAGATCTGGGCCCAAATCCATCGTTTTTTTGCACTCCACACCACCCTGGGTCAGATAATGGCTTTATGCAAATCAGCTCTGACCCTGTTGCCCCATGGGAACAGTCCAGTCCGAACTACAACAGCCATATCTTTCCCAGACCGGAATCAAGCATCCGAGGACCGGACCGGTTTCGAGGTAACACCTCTCTTCAGCCCGGCTAGCTTGACTCCAAGTGGTGTGGAGTGCCTGGGACCCACGTCTGGGCATCCCCAGCGCACTTAGGGCGGCCATTGCAAAAAACAACAAGTGATGGACTGAATGTGGATCAATGTCACACACTCCCCCAGTCAAAAGATCTGGGCCCAAATCCATCGTTTTTTTGCACTCCACACCACCCTGGGTCAGATAATGGCTTTATGCAAATCAGCTCTGACCCTGTTGCCCCATGGGAACAGTCCAGTCCGAACTACAACAGCCATATCTTTCCCAGACCGGAATCAAGCATCCGAGGACCGGACCGGTTTCGAGGTAACACCTCTCTTCAGCCCGGCTAGCTTGACTCCAAGTGGTGTGGAGTGCCTGGGACCCACGTCTGGGCATCCCCAGCGCACTTAGGGCGGCAATTGCAAAAAACAACAAGTGATGGACTGAATGTGGATCAATGTCACACACTCCCCCAGTCAAAAGATCTGGGCCCAAATCCATCGTTTTTTTGCACTCCACACCACCCTGGGTCAGATAATGGCTTTATGCAAATCAGCTCTGACCCTGTTGCCCCATGGGAACAGTCCAGTCCGAACTACAACAGCCATATCTTTCCCAGACCGGAATCAAGCATCCGAGGACCGGACCGGTTTCGAGGTAACACCTCTCTTCAGCCCGGCTAGCTTGACTCCAAGTGGTGTGGAGTGCCTGGGACCCACGTCTGGGCATCCCCAGCGCACTTAGGGCGGCAATTGCAAAAAACAACAAGTGATGGACTGAATGTGGATCAATGTCACACACTCCCCCAGTCAAAAGATCTGGGCCCAAATCCATCGTTTTTTTTGCACTCCACACCACCCTGGGTCAGATAATGGCTTTATGCAAATCAGCTCTGACCCTGTTGCCCCATGGGAACAGTCCAGTCCGAACTACAACAGCCATATCTTTCCCAGACCGGAATCAAGCATCCGAGGACCGGACCGGTTTCGAGGTAACACCTCTCTTCAGCCCGGCTAGCTTGACTCCAAGTGGTGTGGAGTGCCTGGGACCCACGTCTGGGCATCCCCAGCGCACTTAGGGCGGCAATTGCAAAAAACAACAAGTGATGGACTGAATGTGGATCAATGTCACACACTCCCCCAGTCAAAAGATCTGGGCCCAAATCCATCGTTTTTTTGCACTCCACACCACCCTGGGTCAGATAATGGCTTTATGCAAATCAGCTCTGACCCTGTTGCCCCATGGGAACAGTCCAGTCCGAACTACAACAGCCATATCTTTCCCAGACCGGAATCAAGCATCCGAGGACCGGACCGGTTTCGAGGTAACACCTCTCTTCAGCCCGGCTAGCTTGACTCCAAGTGGTGTGGAGTGCCTGGGACCCACGTCTGGGCATCCCCAGCGCACTTAGGGCGGCAATTGCAAAAAACAACAAGTGATGGACTGAATGTGGATCAATGTCACACACTCCCCCAGTCAAAAGATCTGGGCCCAAATCCATCGTTTTTTTGCACTCCACACCACCCTGGGTCAGATAATGGCTTTATGCAAATCAGCTCTGACCCTGTTGCCCCATGGGAACAGTCCAGTCCGAACTACAACAGCCATATCTTTCCCAGACCGGAATCAAGCATCCGAGGACCGGACCGGTTTCGAGGTAACACCTCTCTTCAGCCCGGCTAGCTTGACTCCAAGTGGTGTGGAGTGCCTGGGACCCACGTCTGGGCATCCCCAGCGCACTTAGGGCGGCAATTGCAAAAAACAACAAGTGATGGACTGAATGTGGATCAATGTCACACACTCCCCCAGTCAAAAGATCTGGGCCCAAATCCATCGTTTTTTTGCACTCCACACCACCCTGGGTCAGATAATGGCTTTATGCAAATCAGCTCTGACCCTGTTGCCCCATGGGAACAGTCCAGTCCGAACTACAACAGCCATATCTTTCCCAGACCGGAATCAAGCATCCGAGGACCGGACCGGTTTCGAGGTAACACCTCTCTTCAGCCCGGCTAGCTTGACTCCAAGTGGTGTGGAGTGCCTGGGACCCACGTCTGGGCATCCCCAGCGCACTTAGGGCGGCAATTGCAAAAAACAACAAGTGATGGACTGAATGTGGATCAATGTCACACACTCCCCCAGTCAAAAGATCTGGGCCCAAATCCATCGTTTTTTTGCACTCCACACCACCCTGGGTCAGATAATGGCTTTATGCAAATCAGCTCTGACCCTGTTGCCCCATGGGAACAGTCCAGTCCGAACTACAACAGCCATATCTTTCCCAGACCGGAATCAAGCATCCGAGGACCGGACCGGTTTCGAGGTAACACCTCTCTTCAGCCCGGCTAGCTTGACTCCAAGTGGTGTGGAGTGCCTGGGACCCACGTCTGGGCATCCCCAGCGCACTTAGGGCAGCAATTGCAAAAAACAACAAGTGATGGACTGAATGTGGATCAATGTCACACACTCCCCCAGTCAAAAGATCTGGGCCCAAATCCATCGTTTTTTTGCACTCCACACCACCCTGGGTCAGATAATGGCTTTATGCAAATCAGCTCTGACCCTGTTGCCCCATGGGAACAGTCCAGTCCGAACTACAACAGC
This sequence comes from Lissotriton helveticus, assembly GCF_964261635.1. Lineage (NCBI taxonomy): Eukaryota > Metazoa > Chordata > Amphibia > Caudata > Salamandridae > Lissotriton > Lissotriton helveticus. The sequence goes on along the minus strand of NC_136068.1, from coordinate 252,599,647 downwards.
CATATCTTTCCCAGACCGGAATCAAGCATCCGAGGACCGGACCGGTTTCGAGGTAACACCTCTCTTCAGCCCGGCTAGCTTGACTCCAAGTGGTGTGGAGTGCCTGGGACCCACGTCTGGGCATCCCCAGCGCACTTAGGGCGGCAATTGCAAAAAACAACAAGCGATGGACTGAATGTGGATCAATGTCACACACTCCCCCAGTCAAAAGATCTGGGCCCAAATCCATCGTTTTTTTGCACTCCACACCACCCTGGGTCAGATAATGGCTTTATGCAAATCAGCTCTGACCCTGTTGCCCCATGGGAACAGTCCAGTCCGAACTACAACAGCCATATCTTTCCCAGACCGGAATCAAGCATCCGAGGACCGGACCGGTTTCGAGGTAACACCTCTCTTCAGCCCGGCTAGCTTGACTCCAAGTGGTGTGGAGTGCCTGGGACCCACGTCTGGGCATCCCCAGCGCACTTAGGGCGGCAATTGCAAAAAACAACAAGTGATGGACTGAATGTGGATCAATGTCACACACTCCCCCAGTCAAAAGATCTGGGCCCAAATCCATCGTTTTTTTGCACTCCACACCACCCTGGGTCAGATAATGGCTTTATGCAAATCAGCTCTGACCCTGTTGCCCCATGGGAACAGTCCAGTCCGAACTACAACAGCCATATCTTTCCCAGACCGGAATCAAGCATCCGAGGACCGGACCGGTTTCGAGGTAACACCTCTCTTCAGCCCGGCTAGCTTGACTCCAAGTGGTGTGGAGTGCCTGGGACCCACGTCTGGGCATCCCCAGCGCACTTAGGGCGGCAATTGCAAAAAACAACAAGTGATGGACTGAATGTGGATCAATGTCACACACTCCCCCAGTCAAAAGATCTGGGCCCAAATCCATCGTTTTTTTGCACTCCACACCACCCTGGGTCAGATAATGGCTTTATGCAAATCAGCTCTGACCCTGTTGCCCCATGGGAACAGTCCAGTCCGAACTACAACAGCCATATCTTTCCCAGACCGGAATCAAGCATCCGAGGACCGGACCGGTTTCGAGGTAACACCTCTCTTCAGCCCGGCTAGCTTGACTCCAAGTGGTGTGGAGTACCTGGGACCCACGTCTGGGCATCCCCAGCGCACTTAGGGCGGCAATTGCAAAAAACAACAAGTGATGGACTGAATGTGGATCAATGTCACACACTCCCCCAGTCAAAAGATCTGGGCCCAAATCCATCGTTTTTTTGCACTCCACACCACCCTGGGTCAGATAATGGCTTTATGCAAATCAGCTCTGACCCTGTTGCCCCATGGGAACAGTCCAGTCCGAACTACAACAGCCATATCTTTCCCAGACCGGAATCAAGCATCCGAGGACCGGACCGGTTTCGAGGTAACACCTCTCTTCAGCCCGGCTAGCTTGACTCCAAGTGGTGTGGAGTGCCTGGGACCCACGTCTGGGCATCCCCAGCGCACTTAGGGCGGCAATTGCAAAAAACAACAAGTGATGGACTGAATGTGGATCAATGTCACACACTCCCCCAGTCAAAAGATCTGGGCCCAAATCCATCGTTTTTTTGCACTCCACACCACCCTGGGTCAGATAATGGCTTTATGCAAATCAGCTCTGACCCTGTTGCCCCATGGGAACAGTCCAGTCCGAACTACAACAGCCATATCTTTCCCAGACCGGAATCAAGCATCCGAGGACCGGACCGGTTTCGAGGTAACACCTCTCTTCAGCCCGGCTAGCTTGACTCCAAGTGGTGTGGAGTGCCTGGGACCCACGTCTGGGCATCCCCAGCGCACTTAGGGCGGCAATTGCAAAAAACAACAAGTGATGGACTGAATGTGGATCAATGTCACACACTCCCCCAGTCAAAAGATCTGGGCCCAAATCCATCGTTTTTTTGCACTCCACACCACCCTGGGTCAGATAATGGCTTTATGCAAATCAGCTCTGACCCTGTTGCCCCATGGGAACAGTCCAGTCCGAACTACAACAGCCATATCTTTCCCAGACCGGAATCAAGCATCCGAGGACCGGACCGGTTTCGAGGTAACACCTCTCTTCAGCCCGGCTAGCTTGACTCCAAGTGGTGTGGAGTGCCTGGGACCCACGTCTGGGCATCCCCAGCGCACTTAGGGCGGCAATTGCAAAAAACAACAAGTGATGGACTGAATGTGGATCAATGTCACACACTCCCCCAGTCAAAAGATCTGGGCCCAAATCCATCGTTTTTTTGCACTCCACACCACCCTGGGTCAGATAATGGCTTTATGCAAATCAGCTCTGACCCTGTTGCCCCATGGGAACAGTCCAGTCCGAACTACAACAGCCATATCTTTCCCAGACCGGAATCAAGCATCCGAGGACCGGACCGGTTTTGAGGTAACACCTCTCTTCAGCCCGGCTAGCTTGACTCCAAGTGGTGTGGAGTGCCTGGGACCCACGTCTGGGCATCCCCAGCGCACTTAGGGCGGCAATTGCAAAAAACAACAAGTGATGGACTGAATGTGGATCAATGTCACACACTCCCCCAGTCAAAAGATCTGGGCCCAAATCCATCGTTTTTTTGCACTCCACACCACCCTGGAGTCAAGCTAGCCGGGCTGAAGAGAGGTGTTACCTCGAAACCGGTCCGGTCCTCGGATGCTTGATTCCGGTCTGGGAAAGATATGGCTGTTGTAGTTCGGACTGGACTGTTCCCATGGGGCAACAGGGTCAGAGCTGATTTGCATAAAGCCATTATCTGACCCAGGGTGGTGTGGAGTGCAAAAAAACGATGGATTTGGGCCCAGATCTTTTGACTGGGGGAGTGTGTGACATTGATCCACATTCAGTCCATCACTTGTTGTTTTTTGCAATGGCCGCCCTAAGTGCGCTGGGGATGCCCAGACGTGGGTCCCAGGCACTCCACACCACTTGGAGTCAAGCTAGCCGGGCTGAAGAGAGGTGTTACCTCGAAACCGGTCCGGTCCTCGGATGCTTGATTCCGGTCTGGGAAAGATATGGCTGTTGTAGTTCGGACTGGACTGTTCCCATGGGGCAACAGGGTCAGAGCTGATTTGCATAAAGCCATTATCTGACCCAGGGTGGTGTGGAGTGCAAAAAACGATGGATTTGGGCCCAGATCTTTTGACTGGGGGAGTGTGTGACATTGATCCACATTCAGTCCATCACTTGTTGTTTTTTGCAATGGCCGCCCTAAGTGCGCTGGGGATGCCCAGACGTGGGTCCCAGGCACTCCACACCACTTGGAGTCAAGCTAGCCGGGCTGAAGAGAGGTGTTACTTCGAAACCGGTCCGGTCCTCGGATGCTTGATTCCGGTCTGGGAAAGATATGGCTGTTGTAGTTCGGACTGGACTGTTCCCATGGGGCAACAGGGTCAGAGCTGATTTGCATAAAGCCATTATCTGACCCAGGGTGGTGTGGAGTGCAAAAAAACGATGGATTTGGGCCCAGATCTTTTGACTGGGGGAGTGTGTGACATTGATCCACATTCAGTCCATCACTTGTTGTTTTTTGCAATGGCCGCCCTAAGTGCGCTGGGGATGCCCAGACGTGGGTCCCAGGCACTCCACACCACTTGGAGTCAAGCTAGCCGGGCTGAAGAGAGGTGTTACCTCGAAACCGGTCCGGTCCTCGGATGCTTGATTCCGGTCTGGGAAAGATATGGCTGTTGTAGTTCGGACTGGACTGTTCCCATGGGGCAACAGGGTCAGAGCTGATTTGCATAAAGCCATTATCTGACCCAGGGTGGTGTGGAGTGCAAAAAAACGATGGATTTGGGCCCAGATCTTTTGACTGGGGGAGTGTGTGACATTGATCCACATTCAGTCCATCACTTGTTGTTTTTTGCAATGGCCGCCCTAAGTGCGCTGGGGATGCCCAGACGTGGGTCCCAGGCACTCCACACCACTTGGAGTCAAGCTAGCCGGGCTGAAGAGAGGTGTTACCTCGAAACCGGTCCGGTCCTCGGATGCTTGATTCCGGTCTGGGAAAGATATGGCTGTTGTAGTTCGGACTGGACTGTTCCCATGGGGCAACAGGGTCAGAGCTGATTCGTATAAAGCCATTATCTGACCCAGGGTGGTGTGGAGTGCAAAAAAACGATGGATTTGGGCCCAGATCTTTTGACTGGGGGAGTGTGTGACATTGATCCACATTCAGTCCATCACTTGTTGTTTTTTGCAATGGCCGCCCTAAGTGCGCTGGGGATGCCCAGACGTGGGTCCCAGGCACTCCACACCACTTGGAGTCAAGCTAGCCGGGCTGAAGAGAGGTGTTACCTCGAAACCGGTCCGGTCCTCGGATGCTTGATTCCGGTCTGGGAAAGATATGGCTGTTGTAGTTCGGACTGGACTGTTCCCATGGGGCAACAGGGTCAGAGCTGATTTGCATAAAGCCATTATCTGACCCAGGGTGGTGTGGAGTGCAAAAAAACGATAGATTTGGGCCCAGATCTTTTGACTGGGGGAGTGTGTGACATTGATCCACATTCAGTCCATCACTTGTTGTTTTTTGCATTGGAAAATTGATGTCACAATACCTTTGAATTCAGTCTGATAACCTTGACCCACATATTTAATGCAAAACGGAAAATCAAAGGGCCCTATTTATGAGGCCGTGCTTCACTTTTACGCCGCTGTTGCGCCACGTTTTGCGATGCACCAGCGACGTAAAAAATGCGCCATGTGGGTCCCTATTTACAAAGTGGTATCTAGGCAGATGCATCACTTTGTAAATTCCTGCGCCACAATATACCTACGTCAGGTATAATGTATGCAGGGTGGGCGTTCCCCCGCTTCCAAGCCTCGTAGAATTGGCGCTTGAAATCTGTAAGAGTTTTGTGTGCCACTTCTAGTACGCTACTGCATCAATATCTTAAGCCTGCCTCATGGCAGGTGTAAGGCTGGCGCAGGCCCTCTTAAATGGGGCTTGCCCATGTGAAAGGAACATTGTTATGTTATGTTATGTTAATACTGCTCTTTTTGAGCGCACGGCTACCCAGGACGGGTGTCCCGGCGCTTTAGCAAAGAGGCCTGAAACATAACCAAGAAAACCCAGAAGCGGATACACTATCGACGCACAGGTTACGCAGAGAAAAGGACGGTCTTCAGCTCCTTCCTAAAGGCCAGAAGATTGTTAGCCTTGCGAAGTGAGAGAGGGAGCTCATTCCAGAAACGAGCTGCCATAAACTGGAAAGACCGGCCTCCCATCCGCACACGTTTGATCACTGGCACCTCCACTTTAGCCAGGTCGGCAGATCTCAATTTCCTCCGGGGAACGTAGAAGGCAATACGCTTCCTGAGGTAAGCCGGGCCCGTCAAGTGGAGGGCTTTAAACGCCAGCGTGAGGATTTTAAACCTGATTCTGCAAGGCATTGATAGCGAATGCAGCCTGCCACGCAGCAGAGAGGCGCTGACTCTCCGTGGAAGGCCAAAAATTGCCCTGGCCGCTGAATTTTGGACAGTTTGTAATCTGGACACCAGATATTTAGGAAGTCCGGCAAAAAGTGCGTTAGCATAATCTAAACGCGATCCCACAAGCGCTTGAACAACATTCTTGCGGTATTGTAGGGAGAGCAGTGGGAGAAATGTTCTCACCATTTTAAGAATGCCGAAGCATTTCCCCGCTAAACCCGTAATGTGTGGACGAAAAGAAAGACTATCGTCAAACACAACTCCCAGATTTTTTACTTGGGAGGAAGGTTTCTCGGGAGGAAACATGTCAGGGGGCAACCACGACTTCCATCCAGGGTCAGGGGCACAGCCGAAAAAGAGCAGCTCGGACTTATCCGAGTTGCATTTCAAGCTCTGGTGCTGAAACCATGCAAAGACTGCACTCAAACAGTCTCTAATTCTGCCACCGTCAAAAACCTCTCCCTTCCTGCAGGTAAACAGGAGCTGGGTGTCGTCAGCGTATGAAATGACCCGGGCTCCAAATGCCTCCGCGACCTTCGCCAAAGGGGCCATATAAATGTTAAAAATGGTGGGGCTCAGGATAGATCCTTGAGGCACCCCCACCTCTAGCGAAGGCATTTCCGCGGAGAACGGTGGAGCCCAGATCACCTGTCGACGGTCGGCTAAGAATGATTGGAACCAATCCAACACCGTCCCCCGCAGTCCTACCTCCTTGAGTCTTAAAAGGAGGCCTGCGTGTGGGACGGTGTCGAATGCCGCCGACAGGTCCAGCAAGACCAACATAGCCTTTCCCCCAAGATCAAGCGTCTCCCTGATGGCGCGGTCACCTCCACAAGAGCTGTCTCCGTGCTATAATTGGCACGGAAGCCAGATTGGGAGTCATGCAGCAGTTTGTTATTCTCAATGAAGGTGGTAAGAGTATGCTGAACATGTTTCTCCGCCACCTTCGCCGGAGCAGGGAGGAGGGAGATTGGTCTATAGTTGGCCAGCTGCAAGGGGTCAAGCAGAGGTTTTTTAATCAGCGGGAGAATGAGAGCATGCTTCCACTCTCTAGGGACCACTCCGGAGCTCAAAGACATGTTGAGCAGGGGGTTCAGCAGGTTGTTTACAGCTGACGCCACAATGCTCAGGCATTTAGCCGGACAAGCATCCAAGGGGGATCCAGATTTCAAACGGGAAAGCAGCTCAAGTGAGGTTTCGCAGGAGAGCGGGGGAAACGCCGATAGCGTGGGCCCAGACTCAATTTCAGCAGAAGGGGGGAGCTTTAGATCGCTCTCCAAGGCCACAGCAGCTTTCAGAGGCCCCACCCTACCAAAAGAGTCCTGAATCTTTAGGATCTTAGCCACAAAGAAGTCAGCGAGCTGCCTGATCCACTCCTCCGTATGGGAATGTACACGGGCGCTTGCAACAGGATCCACGAATTCTTTCACAATTCGGAATAGTTCCCGGCTCGTATTGTCAGCCTGGTCTATTCTATGCTCGAAGTAGCTCTTTTTGGCTTCGGTGTCAGGCTTCCGATACAACTCCAGCAATGCGTCGGTTTTGCGCCGAAAGATACGTCAGTAATACTGACATATCTGTCATTCCTTGCGACATGATGCGTCATACAGTAAATATGACGCATCCATCATGTCGCTGTTTTCATCCAGTGATGCGTCACTTCTCATAAATAAGGTCCAACGTATCCAACTTTTCATTGTAACCTGCCCACCAATACTAGACAGCCACTGCATTAAAATCCCAGTTGAAGAGGTCACAAACCAAATAGATATTTGGTTTACTGCATCACATCTTTGTTCCCATCACCTTAAACTAGTCAAACATAAACTCTCTCCTGAAGCTGCTCATAGCTGCTCTAAAATTATCACCCGATGTTCTACTGCCCATCGCTAAGAAATCTATTGGAGGGGATCATTAGATAACTTCAAACGTTTACTTATAAACACAGTCTCCTCCAAGACCAGCAGTCAAGCTTCATATAAACTACTAGAACGTAAAGGACCTTGTTTAGAGAAAACACTTTCTCTGCTGTTTGCGGAGACAAACCTGCAGACTGCTCTATCTTATGGCACAGTAGAGGTATACAACCTTTACAACAAATTTTTTACCACGCACTACCATTACAACGCGGTCATTACAACACATACCATTACAACGCATTGCGCTGGGGGGCGCTCTAGGATAGGGAATAGGTTAATTTACTATCCAATAACCTTCCCTAGTGTCCACGGGGACTGGAGTTGGAATAGTAAATTAAACTATTCACTATCCAGCACCCCAAAGCGCTATGCGTTGTAATGGTATGCGTGGTAAAAACCGCGTTGTAATGGTATGCGTGGTAAAAGTATGCGTTGTAACGTCATACATCCCACAGTAGATCACATGATCATCATACACCATGGTCTAACATAACAGGCACAACCATAAGATTGATCTGAACCTTGCTGAAATCAAAGTACCCCAGATAAAGATTGGATTGAGAATACAATAAATTGATTTGCAATCTAGGTCTCATGACTGCATAGCAAGACTGAGCTAGGCAATGAGCTAGCCCGGGATCTGGACCCTGGGACACTAGTGATCTAAGAAGAGTATGTTTTTAGACATGTTTGTGTAAGCATGTAGATCCTGCCCATAAAAATATGGGAAAATGTGATGAGGCTGGTCGGAATACTGAAGTAATGACATACGCGTACCCTTTACATACCCACTTCCAGATGCGCGGATACAGTGGTATGGATTATTTAATGTTCAGCAGATGTTCGTTGTCAGAGAACTAGAGGGTTAATGAGATAGAGTCAACATGACTCCAGAGCCTTTTGTTTATCAGTGTTTTAATTGCCATTTTAAACGCCAAGATGTGTATTTATTAAAATAAAAGTTGGCTTGACAACTTTCTCAACTAAAAGGGCCATGTGATTTTATCATGTGCAGTAGAAGTAGAAAACAAGCACTCTGGAAATCCAGGTCAAACAAGGGAATCCTCTGAAACTCTCAACTCTCTGAGGTAAAAACTGTTCCTGTTCTGAATCAACTAAAGCAAATATAGTGTGGTTTGCTCTGACATTTGTATTTTATTCAACTAAAAAGGCTTGTGAGAATTTTCTGACATGGCATGTAACAGAACTTGTTTCAAACAAAGGGAATCCATGATGGAATATTGGATGTTAACAAAACGAAGCTCGAGGTATCTGGCCTCTGCACGAAATGTCCAAAAAGTAACTGATGGGTATGTGTGTTTTATACAGAGTTGTCATTACTGGAATGAACTATGATTTTAGCCAGCATCTTCAAAGTGTACATTGAAAAGGCAAGAAGATTGATGTTAACAAAACATGTTCCTTTTCCTTCCTTGGACACCAGTCAAGATGTAGGCCAAACACAATGTTGTCTGCAAGCAGCAGTGCTGCATTGCGCAAAGAGTAAAATGTTGTGCGGCAATAAATGTAGTTGGCGGGTCGCAGACTGATGATGTCATCGGCCATGCTTGCACTGAAAAAGCTGTGATGATAAGCATTGCTCTCCAGCAAAAAGACAAGACAGCTTTGTCTCGCATGAGATTTGACCCAAAGGTACACCTTCCATTACATATTTTAACAGGAGGGTAAATCTCTAAGGGTAAGCCACGTAAAATGTGTAATTCCGCATAAGTTGCATGTAGGAATATCATGTGATATTTTGTTTGCATGGGTGTGGCTATCGAGAGTGCACCAGGTTCAGTAGCACTAGGACCTAGGGATGTGAGGGATCCACTGCACAACATATATAGCTGGTTTTACAAACAAAATATGAGATGGGACCCCATTTTCTTTGCTTGCGTTTGGGCCCATAGAACCTTTGCTATACTACTCTGCTTGTCCCTAGTTTTTGCCTAATTTAATTTGGCTTTAGGTTTTCATGCAAAGTCAGGTCAAGGTCTCTACTTTGTGTGAAAACCTATGGTTTTATATGTAAATACTGCCTATTTACACTCCATTGTTTAGATAATAACGGAGTTGGCACTCTGTGATGCAAAGCAATATTGTCGCTGCACTCATCAATTTTCAGTGCCTAGTTATTGTGCATGAAAGTGGATTCACAAAGCACTGTCTAGCGTCGTTTGAGAGCTCTCACTAACTTAAAATCTGGATCAAAAATTACATTTGTTGGAAGTGTTTGAGAGAAAAAGATCCTCTTCCCAAATGCTAATTTAATTTTCATAAGTCTCTGTAGTGGCATCTCTAAAAAGGGGCCAGATGGGGCACGCACATTTTGTACGGACCTTCTTTGGACTCACCACCAAAGCTGTTGTATATCCCCTGGAAGACAATTTAGAAAAAAAACACTACACTTTGGCAAGCACATTGTTATGTCCAACTACCTTTCACTGCATAGCAGAGATTGTGAGATTGTGGCAATACATGAGCTTAAGTTTACTTAAAACATTTAAATATAATTTCCTATGCTTTTGTGTACCTAATGATATCTAGATATATATACATACATAAAAGGTTATATTTAAACAGATGTATATATATATATATATATATATATATATATATATATATATATATATATATATGCATATGTGCATCAACTCGCAAAACCTACGTTTCAAACATGAAAATCACGGGCGTAAACCAACTTTTACTCCAGCATAATTTTTTATTTAATCCCATACTGTCAGACGCGTTTCGGCCATCAAGCGGCCTTGATCACCTAACCATGTGCAGCCATTTCACCAAATTTAAAGTGCTAGTGCATCAAAAACATATCATGGACATAGAAAAAATCCTCATTTCATTTTACATTTTTTAGACAACAGTCAATTGCAATTGGCAATCTATAAGCCTCACTTTAGGGTCCATTTATGTTTAGAAATAATATCTGCTTAAATGCATACAGAGTTATTACACTTTGCCCTTTAGTGCTCCAAAACTATTTTACTTTTCCTTGCTTATATGCATACGTGTATATATATGTATGTATGTATGTATATGTGTGTGTATGTGTATATGTATATATATTACCTACTGGCGGTTGCCAGTAGGTAGTTATAGTTAGGACCTAGTTTCCATAGGAAATCCGCAACATTCTATTGGGAATAACTCAAATTAGGTGGCCATCTCCGCTCCGCTCCTTCCCTGAAAATTTGGGGGGGATTCGTTAAGCAGGGGCCGAGATAAAAGGGGGGTCCCAAAACGTGTTTTCCCCATGTTAATTTCCATAGGGCGGTTGGACTCACTTTTAGCCCGAACGGCTGAATGGATTCCCACGGAACTTGGCAAAATTGTAGGGACTGGTAGCCCGATGTGCCTTTGCTATGTCTCAAGATATGTGCTCCAGAGGATTTTGAGTCATTTAGTTTAAAAAAAAAAAATATATCTATAAGCGCGCCCCGGTACGCGCACCGGGGAGCGCACCCGGCGCGTAACGCGAGTTCGCGCGCGGAAAGCTGATTGGCTCTCGGGTGTCTGTCAACATTCCAAACAGTCCGGAGGGGCCGCCATCTTGTGTCTCGGTAGGATCGAGACACAAGAGGTGGCAAAAACAAAGGGGGAAATGACCATAAGGGGGCAGGGTAGACCCCCCCTGACCACCTAGGTTTGATGTGGGGGCCACTGTCATGAGTGATGTCACTGACCATGTCATGAGTGATGTAATATGTGACGTCATCAGCAGTGCATTGCACGCGCAAGTTATAGTGAGTCCAACTAACTATAACGTGGGAATTTCAATGGTTTTATGCGAGTAAAATTTCCAGCTAACTATAACTGGTGTGAAACCCATGGTTTTTTCAGTGAATTTAATAGGTTTTTTAAATGCTAATTCCTAACTATAACTGGTGTGAAACCTATGGTTTTTTCAGTGAATATATATATATATATATGTATATACTAATATAATAAAGAGAGGGCCCAAACCTTTGAGGCGGGTAATCTCAGGAACCACAGCACCAATCACAACACCCAATACAGCGTTGGAAAGGGCAGTTGCAGCAGAAGGACATAGGCTATGCAGACGCCCACCATATACATTTAAAAGGTAAAAGAACCGTGCCAGCAAAGTAGTCCCCTGTGGGCGTATCTGCGTTGTGCTGTGGGCGTGTGCTGGGGGCGTGACAAACGCTGGGGGCATGTGGTATGTTACGCCCTTCATGCCATGTCTCATATTGTGTGCTGTGGGCGTGTGCTGGGGGCGTGGGCGTGTGCAGGGCGCGGGATTACAGGAAAAAAAGCGAGCGTTGTGCCCAATATTTCATTGCTTTTTCTTCCCAGGTTCTGTATATTCCAGCTCTGGGTGTCCACCCTGCTCCCTTTAAATACCCCTGCACTCCATAATCATAACCCACCCTTACTCCTTAAAATACCCCAACACCCTTAAACACTAACCCATCTTAACCCTATAAATATACCCTGTACCCCAAAACCCAAACCTATCCCTAAACCCTAAAAATATCCCTGTACCCCAAAACCCAAACCTAGCCCTGAACCCTAAAAATACCCCTGTACCCCAAAACCCAAACCTAGCCCTGAACCCTTAAAATACCCCTGTACCCCAACACCCAAACCTACCCCTGAACCCTAAAAATACCCCTGTACCCCAAAACCCAAACCTAGCCCTGAACCCTAGAAATACCCCTGTACCCCCAAACCCAAATCTACCCCATAACCCAAAACTGTATCTGAACCCTTAAAATACCCCTGTACCCCAAAACCCAAACCTAGCCCTGAACCCTTAAAATACCCCTGTACCCCAAAACCCAAACCTAGCCCTGAACCCTAAAAATACCCCTGTACCCCAAAACCCATACTTATCCCTAAACATTAAAACTACCCCTGTACCCCATAACCCAAAACTATATCTGAACCCTTAAAATACCCAAACACCCCAAAATATATACCTCAGTACCCCAAAACATATACCCCTATACCCATACTTACCTTATCCAAACATGAAAAAAACATGCTTTTATCACTTATGCATTTACAACGAATTTCGTTGTAAATGTATGCGTGGTAAAAGCATATAAAATGTAATGCCATGCGTTATAATGGCATTGCGGAGTCATGGTACTTTCGTAATGAAAGTATGCGGAGTGATGGTATGCGGAAAGAAAGTTGCAGAATAATGGGTGTTTACCCTCCCCCGGTAAGTACATTGGTGGCACGGTGGCCCACATCTCCAGCAACATACATAGAAAAATGCACAGGTCTCTCTCATTGATGGCCAGCACCGACATACAATTTTAGACACACCTCCTGCCACAAGTTCTAGAATTGTGAACTTTAGAGCTGGGGAGCTACGTTCGAATCTCGGCATCAGCTCAACATCCTGTGATTCCAGGCAAATCGCTTTGTCTCCCCGTGCCTACCACAAATGAATGTGTTTTTCTGTAATGTAAATTGTGCTCATGCCATGTTGTCGAGTTCGCGCTATATAATATTGCAAGGAAAAATAAAGTAGGGAAATTCGAGTTCACACACTACTGAACGCGCACTCTTAAGTGCATCAGCAGTGCACTGTGAATCGGAGCGTTTCACAGGCCTGTCACAGATAAGAAATGCTATCAAAACAAAATCCTACAAAACAATATACTACTGGCCGGCAGCAATTCATACCCGGACAACGTCGGGACGGGCTGCTAATATATATATATATATATATATATATATATATATATATATATATATATATATATATATATATTGTTTTTTTTTTTTTTTTTTTTTTTTGTGTTACACTGACGAAGCCTGCGAAGGCGAAACGCATCTGTAAGGGGTGAGGGGGGTTGGTGCTATTAAATTTTGAAACCGGATACCAGTGTGCCTGCCTTCTTATTTCTGTAACCCATAAGATTGGACACAGAAACGTGCGTTTATATATATATATATATATATATATATTCACTGAAAAAACAAAGGTCACAGGGATATTATAGTTAGGCTCAGATTTCACTCATACAAATCCAGTGAACTGATGATGATGAAGTGGATATTGAGTTTGTTGGCATTGAGCTTTTCGATAAATGGGCCTAATTCTGTCTCATCTCCTTCCCACAGGATAAATAAGTTGTCTATAAATCGTGTCCATAGTGCGACTCTCTTCATATATTCCTCTTTCTCATCAGCCCAGGGCAACTCCTTCTCCCACTACCCCATGAACAAGTTTGCATAGGTCGGGGTGAAGGAGGTGCCCATCACTGTACCCGTTGCTGCAAGTAGTACTTATTATTAAAAATGAAGACGTTGTGGGTGAGACAGAGCTCCATCATCTCCATTATCATTTGCTTGTGCCCAAAGTTTTCTATGGGCCTATCTCTTAAAAAGTACTCACATGCTTGGATCCCTGCCTCATGATCAATTGATGTATATAGCGATACCACATCAAGCATGACCGTAAGGTATTCCTGTTTCCATGGGATCCCATCTACATTTTTTAGAATACCTGTGGAGTCCTTTAAGTATGATGGAAGAGTGGTGACATACGTCTGCAAGAACAAATCCAAATACCTTGAACTGTTATCCAGTAGAGACCCAATCAAACTCACAGTGGTTCTCCCTAGGTGGTACTGTGGCCCCCACATGCTTTACTCATAGATACTGATATACATCCCATTCCAGTAGGTTGCGTTCATGCTATAACATTTTGAATTGTATCCCTCTTCAGTTTTCTTCATGGTGTTTCCAGAGAAGTAATTATAGTGAGTTGTTTTGCTTAGTTGCCTCTTTACCTCCATAAAATACACATTTTTAACCATCAGGACAATGTAACCCTCTTTATCTGAGGGCTTGATGGTCAACAAAGGATTGTTCTGTAAGTCAGCCATATCTTTCCAATCTTTTGGTGAGAAATTACTTTTCTTTGGGTAATCATGCCACTTCTTCCTCAATACATTTAGGTCTTCCACAACTAGCTCTTGCAATAGATCGATCCGGTTGCTCGGAGGCAATTAAGGCCAAAACCTAGTCTTCAGTTTCAACCCACTGTCCACCTGGTCATCAAAGGTTAATTCGATCTCTTTCAGAGCGTTTGCTTGGAAAACTGTTCTTTGCAATTTCTGATCATTTCTCCCATTTTCTTCACCCGCACATGTTGCAGCTCCCACATTTGAGTTTGAAATAGAGTCAGCAGACTCCTTGTCTCTATTATCAGAGTTCACTGTATCCTCAGTCGTCAGATCATGAATGGCCAATATGTCAGGAACATCAGCAATTTTAAAAATGGAGGGCCTTGATCTGGGTTTCATTTGAAGATACTTATGGAGTTTCAACTTCCTCATATAGTTATAGAGCTAAATTCTAGTGTCCATGAAATCAGGGCTCAATGTTGGACAGACAGTTAAGCCCAAATTGAGGATTCTTTCTTGATTCGGGTTTAGTTTCATCAATGAGATATTTACTAAAATAGGCCTAGTTCTTGGGGTATCATCTGTGCACAGTACTCCTTGCGACCTCTGTTCTTTCTTCGCCCCTTCCTTTTGCCCCTTCGATTAGCTTTTTTGTAGTACACAAACAAACAGCCTTAGATCTCTGTGCGCTCTTTATTTTATCTGACATGCATTTATCCTTCATTGCATTTAAATGCGTTACAGAGAATGGGACTACTCCATTTACATTTCAGACTCCAAACCACTATGGAGGATTACAGGCTCATTCAGCAGGCAAAAGTAACCACACCGTGAAACCTGTGGTGCGCGTGTCAGTAACTCCTTACCTTAATGAAGCCACGTGTGCTCCCAGCGGTTTCTCATTTGTCCTCAGTTATGGTGGAGGGCAGCAGTTTCTTCTTCCGAACCACTCAACATTGACCTTGTTTCACCACACACCTCCCATCACAGTACTTGCGTTTTGCACCCGAGGGATCGTGCATTACATTTACGTCACCACTGAGTCCTCCTCAATGACTCGTGATACAACACGCAAACACAGATCCGTCCGTAGCCAGGTAGATGGTGCAAAATAGTAGAAGTTTATTAGTGAGCACCAAACTTCATCATAAGTGTGAACAAAACAATAAAATGTATACGCCAGGTGCATTTTGGCGCCACGCCTTCAACTGGGCCTCGCAAACAATTACGATGGACAACATTATAAAATTTAGACATTCCCCAGTTAAATTGTCCCTCAAACACTAGACCTTCAACATCACATATTGAATTGTAATGTTGACTCAATTCTCACTTCCTTTTACTCATCGGGTGAATTCATCCCCAAATATAGTGAACAGCTAGTGTTTTTCTCTGGATATGACATATGCACCATTATATTTCAAGGTCCAACAATTCGTGCATTTATTACATCTTTTTTGCCCCATGTTGACTTAGCACCACAAATGCTATATTGTGCGCCTTCTCTACAGTTCCAAAGCACATTATGTCACGAGGAGATAACCACAACACCTATCACAATTCAAAGGTTTTTACTTGACTATTCGTATGTTCATACACTCTATATTCTCAATCTCTTAGTCTAAAGTGCATAATGTATATGTACATCTATTCACAGTATTCTGATCTAAAGTGCATAATGTATAAGTGCAAACCAGTATATCCCATAGGATATAGCTGACATGTCACCTATGTTTTTTTGTTGAGAATATACTGATGGTGCTGTTTTTTTTAATCTGAGAGTACACTGAGGCCGGCTAACCAGGCCTCAGTTCCAGTGTTCTAACTCCTTACAAAGTGCATGTCGAATTGGCTACCCCCAGTTGGCAGAGACTGACTTATAAACCTTTAGTATATGGTACCTAGGGCATGTAAGGCAGATTGCCCACCGAGGGCTGCAGCACTGACTGTGCCACCCTGTGTGTGACAAAGTACAAAATGGATTCCAGTCTGCCACTGCAGCATGGTAGAGCAGTGGTAACACTGCTAGTTCAATTTTGCCATTGAATCCAGTGGCCTAACCCCCACTTCCCTTAACAATATGTCTCCTTAAGGAAGACCTATAGTGCCCTAAGGCAGAGAGCCATATATTATTAAGTAGCACATGTATGTTATATATATATATATATATATATATATATATATATATGAAGACAGAGCTCCTCCTCAGCTCGCTCTGCGCTCGCAGACACCGCCTCCACGCCAGCAAAGAATGAGGACCGGACCAGCAGAGTCAGCAAGATGGTAATTTATTTTAAAACAACAGAACCAGCGACGCGTTTCGGGCCAAAAGCCAAAATATATATATATATATTCACTGAAAAAAACATAGGTTTCAGGCCTTATATAGTTAGGAATTAGCATTTAAAAAAACCTTTGAAATTCACTGAAAAAACTATACGTTTTAGTGGTGTTATAGTTAGCTGGACATTTTACTGATACAAAACCAATGAAATTGCTCCTATATAGTTAGTTTTACTAACTATATTTCGCGCACCCGCAATCCACTGCTGATGATGTCACATATTAGATCATTCATGACATGGTCAGTGGCATCACTGATGACATCTCAAATGACATCACTGATGACATCACTGATGACATCATCCACGTGACAATCACATACACCTTTTCATGCACTATTACAATTTTTCATCACTGTTTGTAAAATACAGAGTATCATATTTAAATCCATTGTCACAGCAATACAAGTATCTAAAAATCCACTCAGTGATTCATAGATGTATACAAACATCTAATCACTTACCTATGGATTCACTCATACATGCTGAAACCTATGGTTTTTTCAGTGAATTTCAAAGGTTTTTTAAATGCTAATTCCTAACTATATAAGGCCTGAAACCTATGGTTTTTTCAGTGTTTTAAAAAAAAATTGATTGGTTAACTGGCTTATTAAGTGTATCTTAGTGAATACATATATTAGCGAGTGATGTTTAAATATTTAAATATATGCATGAGTGATGTAATATGTGAATCCTCCTGAAATCAGGAAGATTCCTCAACCGGCGCCAAAGTTATTCCCAATAGAATGTTGCGATTTCCTAGGATTGTTTTCCATAGGGAAATCGCAACATTCTATTGGGAATAACTTTGGCGCCGGTGAGGAATCTTCCTGAAATTTTTCTTAACTTTGCCTCGCGGCGCTCCGCTCCTACCCTGAAAGTTTGGGGGGGATTCGTCAAGCGGGGGCCGAGATAAAAGGGGGGTCCCAAAACGTGTTTTCCCCATGTTAATTTCCATAGGGCGGTTGGACTCACTTTTAGCCCGAACGGCTGAATGGTTTTCCACCAAACTTGGCAAAATTGTAGGGACTGGTAGCCCGATGTGCCTTTGCTATGTCTCAAGATATGTGCTCCAGTGGTTTTTACGAAAATTAACTTTGAAAAAATATATATTGGGCTACATTGGGCTATATATATGTTAGAGCCCAAATGTAGCCCAATGTAGCCCAATGTAGCCCAAAGATGGCCACCACAGACAAAAAAAAACAAATGTAGCCTAAATATCAGCCAGATGTAGCCCAACTATAGCCCAATGACAGAATGTCCCAGAGTGTTCTAAAGAACAACTAGAGCGCTAACAGTCTTACTTGTGACAAAAGTATGACACACCTAAAGTCATCTTGATTGGAATAAAGTGTTAACACTTAAAACATTTAATTTGCAAAGGAACAAAATGAGGGGGTTCATTTTGCCATAGAAATTATGATTAGTGCTGAAGAAAGAAAAATTAGGGCACATTTTGAGTGACTTCTCAAATCCTCTTATATTTCATTAAAAAAATTCTGATATGCAGTCTCCCAAGATGGCCACCAGAGACAAAAGAGCCCAAAAGTAGCCCAAATATCAGCCAGATGTAGCCCAACTATAGCCCAATGACCGAATGTCCCAGAGTGTTCTAAAGAACAACTAGAACGCTAACAGTCTTACTTATGACAAAAGTATGGCACACCTGAAGTCATCTTGATTGGAATAAAGTGGTAACACTTAATACATTTAATTTGAAAAGGAACAAAATGAGGGGTTTCATTTTGCCATAGAAATTTTATATATATATATATATTCACTGAAAAAACCATAGGTTACACACCAGTTATAGTTAGGAATTAGCATTTAAAAAACCTTTGAAATTCACTGAAAAAACCATAGGTTTCACACCAGTTATAGTTAGCTGGATATTTTACTCACATAAAACCATTGAAATTCCCACGTTATAGTTAGTTGGACTCACTCTAACTTGCACGTCTGCAATGCACTGCTGATGACGTCACATATTACATCACTCATGCATATATTTAAATATTTAAACATTACTCGCTAATATATGTATTCACTAAGATACACTTAATAAGCCAGTTAATCAATCAATTTTCTTTTAAAAAAACACTGAAAAAACCATAGGTTTCAGGCCTTATATAGTTAGGAATTAGCATTTAAAAAACCTTTGAAATTCACTGAAAAAACCATAGGTTTCAGGCCTTATATAGTTAGGAATTAGCATTTAAAAAACCTTTGAAATTCACTGAAAAAACCATAGGTTTCAGGCCTTATATAGTTAGGAATGAGCATTTAAAAAACCTTTGAAATTCACTGAAAAAACCATAGGTTTCAGGCCTTATATAGTTAGGAATTAGCATTTAAAAAAACCTTTGAAATTCACTGAAAAAACCATAGGTTTCAGAGGAGTTATATAGTTAGGAATTCGTTTTTAAAAAACCTTTGAAATTCACTAAAAACACTATAAGTTTTAGTGGTGTTATAATTAGCTGGACATTTTACTCATACAAAACCAATGAAATTTCTCCTATATAGTTAGTTGTACTAACTATATTTCGCGCACCCGCAATCCACTGCTGATAATGTCACATATTAGATCATTCATGACATGGTCAGTGACATCACTGATGACATCTCAAATGACATCACTGATGACATCATCCAGTGAATGTGGTTTGCTTCGTTATTTAAATATGCATTATATATGTAGCAATTTACATTGAAGAATGAGTGGATATATATAAATAAATATTTGGATGGAGGATTTAGTAGCAGTGTAATTGACTGTTTACTTGACCAATTTATAATGTCTCACTAAATATAGTGGATAGTGACTAAACTGTGTGAATATCTGTATCACTTTGTCAGTTGTTGTGTAAACTGATTCTACAGTTGGTTACTAGCTATGTGAAAGTCTATATTAGTTATTGATTAGTTAACTGAGTATTTGTATGGGAGTGTGAAAGTGTGTGTGGTTCGGTGGGGGGTGTGTGACTGTCCAAAGATGTGTGAATAGTTGATTCAGTAGATATATGAAGTTAAAACTACATGTTCTAACAGTTTGGGTGAGGGAATCTCTTTATGGGTGTGGTGATGAGCAAATATATTTCTCAAAGGTACAGGTCCAATAAACTAGAAAAATAAAAGGCAGTGTATGTGTCAGTTGTTGTATATAAATAAGTATACATAAGACACAATGATTGTGTGAGTGACTGTATGGATAACTGTATACTTGTAATAATGATTTTATAATTCACTAAGTATGACTTATTTAGGAATTCGTTTTTAAAAAACCTTTGAAATTCACTCAAAAAACTATAAGTTTTAGTGGTGTTATAGTTAGCTGGACATTTTACTCATACAAAACCAATGAAATTGCTCCTATATAGTTAGTTGTACTAACTATATTTCGCGCACCCACAATCCACTGCTGATGATGTCACATATTAGATCATTCATGACATGGTCAGTGACATCACTGATGACATCTCAAATGACATCACTGATGACATCACTGATGACATCATCCACGTGACAATCACATACACCTTTTCATACACTATTACAATTTTTCATCACTGTTTGTAAAATACAGAGTATTATATTTAAATCCATTGTCACAGCAATACAAGTATCTAAAAATCCACTCAGTGATTCATAGATGTATACACACATCTAATCACTTACCTATGGATTCACTCATACATGCTGTCAATGAACAATAGAACACTATCAAAAATACTTATACATCTATATCGACATTAAACAACAGCACACATCCTATTCACATATGAAGTCATCCTACTCACTTATGCAAACAATGGATCATGCTTACATATTTAATTAGCAAAACACTTATACAAACACCACTTCTTCTATTCATTTAGATAGTAAGTCATACTTAGTGAATTATAAAATAATTATTACAAGAATACAGTTATCCATACAGTCACTCACACAATCATTGTGTCTTATGTATACTTATTTATATACAACAACTGACACATACACTGCCTTTTATTTTTCTAGTTTGTTGGACCTGTACCTTTGAGAAATATATTTGCTCATCACCACACCCATAAAGAGATTCCCTCACCCAAACTGTTAGAACATGTAGTTTTACCTTCATATATCTACTGAGTCAACTATTCACACATCTTTGGACAGTCACACACCCCGCACCGAACCACACACACTTTCACACTCCCATACAAATACTCAGTTAACTAATCAATAACTAATATAGACTTTCACATAGCTAGTAACCAACTGTAGAATCAGTTTACACAACAACTGACAAAGTGATACAGATATTCACACAGTTTAGTCACTATCCACTATATTTAGTGAGACATTATAAATTGGTCAAGTAAACAGTCAATTACACTGCTACTAAATCCTCCATCCAAATATTTATTTATATATATCCACACATTCTTCAATGTAAATTGCTATATATATAATGCATATTTAAATAACGAAGCAAACCATATTCACTGGATGATGTCATCAGTGATGTCATTTGAGATGTCATCAGTGATGTCACTGACCATGTCATGAATGATCTAATATGTGACATCATCAGCAGTGGATTGCGGGTGCGCGAAATATAGTTAGTACAACTAACTATATAGAAGCAATTTCATTGGTTTTGTATGAGTAAAATGTCCAGCTAACTATAACACCACTAAAACTTATAGTTTTTTCAGTGAATTTCAAAGGTTTTTTAAAAACGAATTCCTAACTATATAACTCCTGAAACCTATGTTTTTTTCAGTGAATATATATATGTATATATATATTACCTACTGGCGGTCGCCAGTAGGTATATATAGTTAGGATTTTTTCTCTATGGGATTTTTGAAAATTCTATGTCTAATAACTTTGGCGTTTGTGTACGGAATTGGCTGAAATTGTCAGGAAAGTGGAACATTTTGTTTCTGAGCAGCCCCTGAAAATTTGGGGGGGGTTCGTCAAGGGGGGGCCGAGAAAAAAGGGGGGTCCCAAAACGTGTTTTTAACATTGAGTTTTCCATAGGGCGGTTGGCCTCACTTTTAGCCCGAACGGCTGAATGGATTTGCACGAAACTTGGCAAAATTGTAGGGACTGGTAGCCCGATGTGCCTTTTGTAGGTCTCAATATATGTGCTCCAGTGGATTTTGAGAAATTAACGTTCAAAAAAGATATATATCTGTAACAGCGGACCGGGCAGCGCTCCAGTTCGCGTACTTTTCGCGTTACGGAGCTTTGTGAAGCGAAGCTGATTGGTTCTCCGGCGTCTGTCAACATTCTAAACAGTCCGTAGCGGCCGCCATCTTGTCTCTCGGTAGGATCGAGAGACAAGAGGAGGCCAAAGCGAAGGGGCAAATGACCATAAGAGGGCATAGTAGATCCTCCCTGACCCCCTAGGTTTGATGTGGAGGTTTTAAAAGGGCCCCGCGGGGCAAAAAAAAATAAAAATAATAATAATCGAACGGCTGAATGGATTTGCACGAAACTTGGGAAAATTGTAGGTACTGGTAGCCCGATGTGCCTTTGCTAGGTCTCAATATATGTGCTCCAGTGGATTTTGAGAAATTAACGTTCAAAAAAAGATATATATCTGTAACAGCGCTCCGCTTCGCGTACTTTTTGCGTTACGGAGCTTTGCGAAGCTGATTGGTTCTTCGGCGTCTGTAAACATTCCAAACAGTCCGTAGCGGCCGCCATCTTGTCTCTCGGTAGGATCGAGAGAGAAGAGGAGGCCAAAGCGAAGGGGCAAATGACCATAAGGGGGCATAGTAGATCCTCCCTGACCCCTTAGGTTTGATGTGGAGGCTTTAAAAGGGCCTCGCAGGGCAAAAAAAAAATAATTGTTTTTTTAGTTCTTTTGCGTGGAGTGCGCCCGGTTTGCGAACCGGGAAGCGTTCTGGGGAGCGTACTTTCTTGAAAATTTGTGAAAAAAGTTCGAGTAAAATAATAATTGTGAGTGATCAGATGTAGGGTAGCTCTGAGAAGAGCTTTTGGGTTTATGGTACATTTAGGTACTTATAAGTAGGTACCAATGCACAGTCTTAAATTCAGAATGAAAATTCTGTTGCCCTCATCTGAGAAGTGAACTCCATCTCCTCTGTAGATATCTTGCATGTAGTAACGCAAGTTATTGTTGTACAAGGAGCCCATTCCATGGTCTCTCATGTAAGCTGAAACAGATTTGTTTACATGCTTCCTCGACTTCTCAATTTGTGGACAAAATTGGTTCGACCACCTCCATTTCTGTCTTTGGCATATATTTGAATATACCAAGGCAGTCTGAGGAAAAAGTGCCATCAATTGCTCAAAGGTGTCCTTTAAAAGCATTTCCAGACCTACCCCAGTCAAAGTGCCCAATTAACAGGTCAGGTTTTGGCAAATGCATAAAGGTTTTCACCAATGGTATCAATTGGTGACATTTTAATCCTCTGTGGCCAAACCACTTAATTTCCACATCTTGTAAATTGAGGTTAGGTAAATTCCTGTTTTCAGCGTACCTCTGAGCCCAATAGATGTAACTATGTCCAACAATCCAGACAGAAAACATGGCGAGAGAAGGTTCTCCTGCAGTCAG
Organism: Lissotriton helveticus; assembly: GCF_964261635.1. Lineage (NCBI taxonomy): Eukaryota > Metazoa > Chordata > Amphibia > Caudata > Salamandridae > Lissotriton > Lissotriton helveticus. The sequence goes on along the minus strand of NC_136068.1, from coordinate 252,576,476 downwards.
ATGAAGTGTGGCAATGAAATGGCAGTTGAAAAAATAAGAGTTTAAAATGAAAAAAACTGTGGAGTTTCTGTGTTAATGAAGCAGTAACAGTGATTGGTGGATTTTGATTGCTGAAAACAGAAAGTTAGGGTGCATGGATGAGTTCGTTGAAAGATGTATTTTGAGTGGCGAAGAAAAAATCATTAAATGGAAGAATGCACTGGATATGCAGGTGCACTGAGAGTTCAGAGTTCAATTGCAACATTGTTGTGTGAACTTGCAAACACCAGAGGTCTTGCAAGAGGTGGTTGCTATGCAAAAAAGCAGAGAGGGCAGAGGGGGGAAGGGTTTTGATTTGAAAAAAAGTGAGGGAAGAGTTTTGATTGGGTGACATGAGAGATATGTGTGAAGAATTACAACATTTCTGTGCTTTTGATAGCTGCAGACTCTGGAGTGCATACCTTTTGCTCTGCTGAAGACAAATTGGTGTGTTTCTGAGACTGTTTTGAAACTCAAAGTATTTGCTAAGGTGAGAAAAGATTTCTTTAATTTAGATAGAAAATAGTGTGCTTTAAGGAGAAAATTATGAAGAAAGTTGTGTTTTTCAAATGTTGCTTTGTCTCAAGTGTTTTACAAATAGATTTTGTTTCTTTGAGAAATTGTAATTGGAGAAAATGTGAAGTATTAGTACTGACAGGGTTTTTATGTGCATAGGAGCTGTGGAGTGTTTTTAAATTATGACTTGAAAATCGTTTTTGGGGAAAATGAATGCTTTTAAAATTTATGACAAGGACATAATGGTGTATGCTTCTTTATAAGGCATTTCAGCATTTCGTAGCGCGCACAGCATCGCATTTTGCGATGCAGTGCGCGCTACGAAATTCGTTTGAATAATTAAATTGTGTACTTACCTGCAATTATCCATATGCCAGTTTTTAGGTCCCTCCACCCTGCCCCTCCCCCTTCCCGCCTCCCTGCCCCACCGTAACTTCCTCCACGGCCCGCGGCTGCAGTCATCCTGTGCCGCTGTTCCGCCACCCATGGTGTGCTGCATTTACAATGCGGCGCATCATGGGGCAAAAACAGCATAGATGCGTGACGCATCTGTGCCGTAAAGGTGGCGCATTGCTGGAGTTGCATCGCAAGTGTGATGAAGCTCCAGCAAGGCTCAGGGGTGCCCCTGTCGCAGGGTTTCTGTTCTCACACAGAACTGTGCACAGAGGATTGGAACCTCGGCGAATTAGGGTGCCCCAAAACTCACCTTAGTACCCAAAAACCCCTTAGCAAGCTAGCTACAGTGTCACATTGGATATAACAAACTCTCAATGTTTAGACAATCCAGAATATGAACTTACAGTACCTCAGGATACGTGGAACTCATGAACACTCGGTCGTTATATATTCATTACAAACCAGAACATGGAGTTAAGAAGAACACATGTGTATTTGAAATGTTTATTTACTAATGCCGTCTTCTCAGGCGTAGTATCTTAGATAATACAAGTACACATCTTCGTCGCCATTATAATAATGTGAGAACGTACGTCTTTAAATGCTTTTTAGTTATCTTTATTCCGGAGCGCCGGGGCTAAGCTGTTGCTCAACGGTCGGCGCCAAGCAAACAATATGGCCGCCTTCCGCTTTCTGTTTCCCCACATCCTGTTCCTGTGCAGGAACACTAGAACGCTACCACAATTATCAGTAGCAAAATTACCAGCATAGTTACTAGTACATAAAAAGCGAATGGTGACAGTATGTTAACATGCTGTAAATGAATAAGAGTTAGCAACACTTATATCTCACCCTCCCTAATACACATATTATATTATTTGCTAAGAAGGTCTCTTTGGGTTAGTTTAGGGCGTGCCTATACTTTAGTGTCCTAGATTTGAAGGAATCACATCAGCATACACCAGCTCTCTCTTCATGTGAACCGCATCAAGTGTTGTGTACGTGTGTGTTCGGCAAAGCAATATAAAACCCGCCTCATGCCCAGAATTGGCAGAAGCTGCACTTATGTTATGACTATGAAGTCGTGGAGATCAGACCTCATAACAATTCTGTATCGTGTTGTTCTTGAAACTTCAGCACTCGCTGTACAGATATAGTTTAACAAGCAAAGCAGATAGTAGAGCAATAACATATTATTCTCATGTAAACCATGATGAACTACTAGGTTGAAAGCTAAAGCAACAACTAAGTGTCGTGTGCAGAAGTTGCAAAAAAGGAAAAATGGCGTTTAAACCGGTAATGAGCCCATGCTAACTTAACACGGTGTAAAGATATCCAGGATCTACATGACACCCCTCCATGATCCGGAAACGAACAAAATAAGGTAATAGAAGTGCCATCTCATGAGAGCAGATTGCAACTTTATATGTGCACGGTCCGCAAGGTAAAACATTAAAAACTAGCAAAATTTAATGCTAAGAAAAAATAAAACAGTCAACTAGTTTATCGAGGCTTAAGCCAATAGGCAAGCTAAAGAATAAAAACTTGACAAATAAGTCAATGAATTGTCAATGAAATGCTAGTACTCAGCATATCAAACATGAAAAAGGTCTATGACATAATTGTGTATGCAAAATAAGCTGCAACAGCCTCCAATAGGAAGTCACCGTCTTCATCCGAAAAGAGTTCAGCCATCCAATTTAAAAGCGGAAAAGAACATACGTGCTCTCCCAGCACCGGATCCTCTATCACCATCAGAGGACAGCTCGGTGGGTTTTCAAGAAAGCTCTGTTCCAAGAAAGACTGTGTTGCCGCCAGTAAATTCCAGGGACCAATTAGTCCATGCATCAATGCCACAGCCATAATCCTTTCGCCAGGACAAACCAACTCGTGAGTAATGATAGGACTCATCAGCTGATTAAAGTCGACGTCAGGAGAAACCGGTCCGCAGAGACACAAATCAATGGCCCAATCGAAATCACAGGCCAGGCAGTGAAATACAGGCTGGACACAGGTGAAGTAGGAGAATCGAAAAGATAATCCATATGCCGTGCTTAATATCGCCAACGGCATTGTGCCATAATATTCAAGCATGCGATTGCGGAACAGCGTTAGCAGCTGCAGGGCGGGACCTTGCACAGGAGGGACATCCATATTTAAAAATGTAAAAAAGCACAAGAGCGTCCGGTGCTAATGCAAGTAAAACTGGGAATCCACCAAACAAAGTGGAAAAAATAGAATGAAAGAAAGCAGGGATGACTCCAAAGATTTTCTCAAATGAAGTCACGAGACCACTGCTAACAACTTTAAAAAAATGCGCCAGGCCCTTTGTGGAGGACGCGTTAAAGATAGTCCGAACCATCTCGCTGAAATGCAAAGGCGAATCAGTATTTAAAAGGGTCTGCACCTCTGTACGGGTGTTCGCTATGTGAAGCACGAAAGTTTCACGGGCCGAACTCAAGGCCACCTCTCTCTGAGACAAAAGAGCCCTTATTCTTGCCATGCCGTTGAAATCTGCTCCCAAGGTTGGTATTTGTGGCCAGATTGAAAACTCCCTATGTTCATGTGTGGGAGGAAATAGAACATTTCTGCAGCAAATAACCCGTTCACTTACTGTTACGATAAAAGGAATACTTTTAATTAACCCAGAACAATCTTCATTATTGAGCATCAAATAACTACCATTTTCCAACAACTTGAACGTGGGGATGATAGCAGGAACTGGCGTGCCTTGCAACACGCAAGCCATATTTGGTCGGTCTTTGTTGCATGAACCGTGTAACTGTATGTGCCTACACATTAGTGAATGATCTGGCGTCTCAGTGCATTCCTCTCCATTCAGATAAACTTCTTGATCATCTTTGAAACATCTGTATGTGTATGGAAGCGACCAGACCTCATGAAGAAAACCACTACCTAAAGGTTCATAACGACCTATTGGTATATATTTCATACAATTTGAAAACTTATATAAAGCAAAAGGCAGCGTTATTAAACCGTGGATAAGGCACGTTGCCAAAGCAGCCAACCTTTTGGATTTATACTGGAAATGTTAAAGGAAGAATTACGGAGTAGGGCCTGTAAATCACTAATGGACAACCGAGTAAAATGACTCCAACCATCATATTCCTCTAACTCCGGGATAGTAGGGGTGTTTAATTTTTTAGAAGTAGCCAATCCAAAGCATTTGGTCTGGGAAATTGTTTCATTCACAAACAATATATGATTTGGGATGAGACATGCACGGTGCAAAGCCTCAGTGCCTTGTACCTGCCAGGTTCGTGAACCCCAAACTGATGTAGATCCTGGATATCTTTACACTGTGTTAAGTTAGCATGGGCTCATTACCGGTTTAAACGCCATTTTTCCTTTTTTGCGACACTTAGTTGTTGCTTTAGCTTTCAGCCTACCTGCGTCAAGATCTATGCCTGCTTCAAGCAGGCGCAGGGTTTTAACGCAGCTTTGTCCTATCTGATTGTAAATGCGGCACACCATGGGTGGCAGAGCAGCGGTGCACGTTAACTGGTGCATCCCTGGGGATGTGCTAGTTAACATAAATCTGCCCCTTTACATTTAATTATGTGCAGGGGACACAGAGTCGGTGAGGTTTATCCAAGGTTAAGAAGAGATGAGTCCTGTTCACAGAAAAATTGGACATAGGCTTCACCTCCTCATAGCTGCGGGCCGTGGAGGGAGTTACGGTGGGGCAGGGAGGCGGGGAGGGGGAGGGGCAGGGTGGAGGGACCTAAAAACTGGCATATGGATAATTGCAGGTAAGTACACAATTTAATTATTCAAACGAAATTCGTAGCGCGCACAGCATCGCATTTTGCGATGCAGTGCGCGCTACGAAATTCGTTTGAATAATTAAATTGTGTACTTACCTGCAATTATCCATATGCCAGTTTTTAGGTCCCTCCACCCTGCCCCTCCCCCTTCCCGCCTCCCTGCCCCACCGTAACTTCCTCCACGGCCCGCGGCTGCCTCCTCAGCATTGCTGGACATGGTTAAATAATAGCTGCAAAATGTTACTCTTGTTAAACAATTTTACTATTATAATCTCTGAGATTTGTCTCTTACTCTGCAACATCTCATTGTTGTTATCTTTCTTTAAAGATAAAGACAACATCAACATGAGCGACAATCAGCAATCAGTTGATTTCGACCTCATCATTGAACTCGTAATTGAAACATCAGTGGATGTTGATCCTTTGGATGATTTAAATCCTGAGGATGAAGAAGAACGTGATGAGGATGCAGATTTGTCAGAATTGTATGACATAGGATGGGAAGCTGACGTGCTTGAGCCTATGGAACTATAAACATTTATTTTATAAATTTAAATTAAATAAAAAGTAAAAATGTAAACCGTTTAATTTAAAAATAAAGACACCTTCAAAAACAGGTTATGTGTAGTGTCTTCAATAAAATATTAAAATATGCTCATAAAATTAGATCAGATTCACATATAAAACAGCACAGGTAAAATGAATATAAATTCCATTTCTTTTCTGCTATTTCTGTATTCTAAATTTTCCATGCACAAAAAAATCTTCTATGTAAAAATGTTAAGTAGTGTGTTAAGTTTTTGATGACTGTTATTGATTTACTGTTGGGTAATAGTGGTTAATAACATTTTTTATTATATTTTACCACAGATTCAACTGCAGATCATTTCAAGATTTCAGCATGCCAACCAAAGAAAGAGTGAGAAAGGCTGCAAAACGTCAAAGACAGCAGGTGAATGAAAAAAAGCAGCAGTCCTCTAACAAAAAGATTTGTCAAGTCACCAAGAAAGCACCGGGTAAGACTACAAAAACATTCATAAGAAATATCTGTAGTAAAAAAAATATTACTACAGAAAATGTTTCAGTCCAGAAAAGGAGAAGCAATTCAAACGGAAAGGAAAGGCCAATGAAAAATGTTACTGCTAGAGTAAGAGATAACTCTATGCATGAAAGTAGAAGGAAACAACAGTTTAGGGACATTCGTAAACGAATGTTCCGCAACAGGATAATTGGCAATTTGTTAAAAAATATTAAGAAAGGTCAACAGAAAGTGGTTTTTTATAAGAGAAAAAAAATAGTTGAGAAAGTTATTGATCAGGCATTTGAAATTAAACGTAAGTTATTTATTTTGACAATCAATAGAATTAGGAAGCTAAACAAGGCAATTTATGATTTCAAAAGAAATAGTAGATGGAAGAGAATAGTTAATCGTAGTAATTTTTGTGAAGTTTTTTCTGGAGAATGGATGCATAGTTCAAGCTCTGAGGCATTTTTTAATGAGGAGAGTTATTTCCAGGATAATGATTTGGTGCATGCAGTTGACACCAGTGGTCGAGCTTATGAAGTGAAAGATGGTTGTCCAGTTGAAAAAGAAAAACTTGTGACAACAGAGATAGAAGAGGTGTTAGGTAATGAGGTTTTAGGGAGACGTCCTAAGGGTCCTGTGTACACCTGGAAGTGTAGTAGTATTTGCAGTGTACGACAGGATTCCATCAATTTGCTTTGTGATTTTATACGGTCATTTAATAAGAAAAGTTTGAAGCAGAAAATGAAATTGTTGCAAGAATTAGATCCTTGCAGAGTGAGAGAAGTGATAGGTTTGCATGGTCATTCACTGGCTTGTCTTTCCAGGAGAGTATGCCAGAGTGTTTTTCATCATTTCAGGATGCTAGCAGTGCATCATAATAAAGTGAGGAAATTAGTTAGAATGTTGTATTATGCTAAGAGTCCAGCAATTATGCTTAAACAATTATGCGCTGCTCTTTTGCATGGTTCTGAAATAGATGTGAAGAATATATGTGAAGAAATTGAGTTTTGTTACTTTGGAAGTAAAGAGGAGAATGTTGAAATTGACCAAGAAGAAGAGAGTAATGTGGAAGATAGTGTACAGGTTTCCAGTACAGATAATTTCCAGAGGGAAATTGCGACGTTTGAGGTGAAATCAAGTGAGAGGCCAAATTTCACTTGTGTGTGTTGTCGACGCACTTATTATAAGAATCAGACTAAGTTAGTGGATTTATATGCAAAAAGTGAAAGGGAAAATAATAGTGAATGGAAGGATTTTACAACATACTTGATGGTAGAAAATTGTTTTGATTTGGGATTGGATCAACGTGTGTGTACTTATTGTTGTAACAAATTAAATCAAAACCAGATGCCTGCTAGAGCAGTTCATAATAATCTGGAATTGGTTGAGATTCCTTCTGAATTGAAGGATTTAAATACTTATGAATCTATTTTGATTCAAAGTATCCATCCCTTTAAGGCTATTGTAAGAATGGAGCCAAAGACAGGGAAATTGCCTCCATCAGATTTACAGAGAGGATTAAAGGGAAGAGTTGTTTATTTGCCTCTAGATTTCAAGAAAAACATTAACACAATTGGAGTAGAAAAAGTTGAAGAGGAACAGGTTATCTTAGTTAATGGGGTTCCGACAAAGAATAAGAAAATATGGCAAGATTTAGTAGATGTTAGGAAAGTCAAAAGGGCAACATTGTATTTGAAAAAAATAATAAATACTATAAAAATGTATATGTTGCAGAAGAGGAAGTAAGTGAGGAAGAGGATAGCGATTTGTGTGCTGGTCAAATTGAGAAAGTAGAACCCTGTACTAGTGAAGAAATATATGAACATTATAGTGTTCATCCTTTGCATTCCAAGGAAGTCATGGGGAATGCTATTGAGTTGTTTCAAATGAAACAAGCCAAAGGGAGTCCCATTAGTGTTTGGGAGGAAAGTTTGGAAGCTCGGTGTTTCCCACAGCTTTTTCCAACAGGTCAGGGAGGAAGATATGATGAGCGACCTCATCAAATTCCTGCTTCTGAATACCGGACTTTGCGATTGTATGCAGGAGATGCTAGGTTTCGACAATGCATTCCTTATTTGTTTCATCTCCTGTTTGAAAGCGATCTGTCTGGACTGTCATATGCAGTGAACCACATCTTGAAAAGTGGTATACACATGCAAAACATCTCGGCAAGTGACTTTATAGATAAAGTCAATGTCCAAGACAGTATTTTGGATTCTCACCTGATTAATCTCATGGCGTGTCAGCGTGGTACTAATGAGTACTGGTACCGTCGTCATGGTGATTTAAAATGTATGCTGAGCAACTTAGGAACTCCCACATGGTTCCTCACTCTGAGCTGTGCTGAGTATGGCTGGGAAGACTTACTTGAATTTCTACGAGAGGCAAATGCTAACGTAGAAAACATCGAATTCAAGACACCCGGAGAACTGTGCTCTTTGGATCCAGTCAATGTATGTAGGTACTTCAATCATAGATTTGAAGGTATGATGTCTTTCATCATGAATAAGAAGAATCCACCTCTTGGAGAGGTGTTGGATTTCTTCTGGAGAAAGGAGTACCAAGCAAGAGGTGCTCCTCATATACATATGTTGCTGTGGATCAAGGATGCACCTAAATTTGGAACGGATCCAGAAGACTCAGTGATGAGTTTCATAGAACAGTATTCTACGTGTGCTGTTCCAAACGCAAAGGAGAAAAAAAGCCTAAGAGAAAAAGTTCTACGTTTCCAAAGCCATCGATGTGGAAAGTACTGTCGTCGTAAATTCCGAAACAAAGACAAGTTCTACACCAAATGTCGTTTCGGCTTTCCACGACCGGTGATTTCTAAAGGAAGAGTGAACAGTTTGATGTCTTCGCTGCGACATAATGTGATGAAGAAATCACCTAAAAACACATACAATTTGAAGAGGAACGAAGAGTCTAAGTACATCAACGACTACAACCCGGTGATTTTGTCCATGTGGAATGCTAACATGGATATACAGTTTGTGGCTGATAACTGTATGGCTGTGGCTCGGTATGTGACATCTTACATCACCAAAAAAGAGAAGACAGAATTGAAGGATATGTGGGAGGACATTTCCCATGAAAAGAGCCTCAGCAAGAAGTTGTACAGTTTCAGTCTGAAGATGTTGTCGCATCGAGAAATCGGAGCTTACGAATGTTCTGACCGGTTGTCTTCAGCAAGTCTCTATGCCAAGTCCAGGAGTATCGTTTGGGCGAGTCTTGGTCTTGCTGCAAAGCGTAATCGAGTTCTCAAACCTGTGCGGGAAATTGAGTATTTGGCGGAAAAGGAGCCAAACAGTACCGACATTTTGAAGACCAACATGTTGGATACATATTATCCAAATCGAAGCAGTCACCTCGAGAATGTTTGTCTGTATGAGGTTCTGCAAAATTACATATTCAAGAGGAACATCAAAGAAGATACTGAGAAAGGAGTGTATGCTGTAATAGGAAGTGAGGGATGTCTGGTGAAGCAAAGAAAATGCCACTTGATAAACCATCGAAAATTGAGTGGCGAATCTCCTGTTAGCACTTTTGCAACTTTTTAAGCCTTGGCGTGCAGAAGAGGAACTGCTTGGAGATTTCCTCTGTTATGAAGACTCTTTCAATGCTGCCAAGGAGACCATAGAATGTCCTGCTTTTCCCAAACATGTAGAAATGTTGAATGTGGAAATTGAGCAGGAAGCAACGATTGCAGCGGAGATTGCCAGAGACAGTTCTCAGGACAGTCAGAGTTCTGCTTCATTGAGTCAGGATCCACTAGGAGGACCTGTTATCGAAAATGAAGCTGCCACTGCTATGAATGAAGTGGAAAGAGCAATGGCACATGCTCAGGAGGATGCGGTTAACTTAGAAGAGTTGGAAAGACAACTCAACGTTGAGCAGAGGAAAATATATGACGAAGTTACCATGCAAATTGATCATGGATTAAGTCATGACAAGAAAGAGTGCTCATGTACGTCGTTGAAGCCTGTTCGACTGTACGTGAGTGGAGAAGCGGGAACTGGAAAAAGTTTCCTTATTAAAGCAATTTCTTGTTATTTGCAGGAAAGGACAGAGTCATCGCTGTCTTGTGTTGTCACCGCTCCAACTGGACTGGCAGCACATAACATTAAAGGGATTACTTTACATCGTTTACTGATGCTGCCAGTGGAGCATGACAACAAATTACAATATCACAAGCTATCGGGAGATGCTTGTTTTGAAGTTTCAAGAGTCTTGAGGAAAAGGAAACCTCTTATCATTGACGAAGTAAGCATGGTTTCCAATGTCATGCTTGCCTTTGTGCATTTGAGAATGCAAGAAGTTCTCAAAACAGAGTATGATGTGTTATTTGGTGGCAAACACATCATTGTTTTCGGAGATCTTCTGCAGCTGACACCAGTGAAAGGGCAACCTGTGTTCAAAATGCTCACGCATGAAGATACCAGGAAGTGCCTAGGGAGCATTGGCAACGTCAATATATGGTTAAACTTCAATTATGCTGAACTGCATGAAAATATGCGTCAGGCGAAGGATGAAGTTTACAAGACTATTCTACAAGATGTTAGAATTGGAAAAGTGACCGAGCATGGGAAAGAAGCTTTACATGCACGATTACTGACAAATTTATATCCAGACCAAGATGTTGTGCCTGAGAATATTTTTCAGAAAATTACTCAGAAGAAATCTGGAATATGTTTGATGCCAACTCTTGCAGAATGTGCCAAATTCAACAACAAAATGTTGCATTTAGAAAAGCAAGAGATTGTGAAACTGGAAGCTATTGACAGAGTAGAGCATATGGGATCAACAATTATTTTGTCTGAGAATCTGAAAACAAAATTGGATTCATTAGAGAAGAGTATATCTAAAACTGCAGGTTTTGAAAAGACTCTGAATGTGTGCTTGAACTGCCGTATAATTTTAAGAAGGAATTTACATGTTGAAAGAGGTCTGGTAAATGGATCAATGGGTAATGTTGTTGATTTTGTGAAATACAGAAATAGAGATGGAATTGAATTTTTAAAAATTAAATTTGATGGCATTGAGGAAGTACAGCTAATTGGTCGTTATTCTGCTAGATTTTTGCTTGTAAAAGACTTATATGTTCGTCGTAAGCAGTTTCCTGTTTGCTTGGCATATGCGGTGACAATCCATAAATCGCAAGGTTTAAGTGTAGACAGTGCATTGGTGAATATTGGCAGTTCTGTGTTCAAGGAGGGTATGGCATATGTGGCATTGTCACGAGTTAGAACTTTATCGGGATTGTACTTGATTGAGTGTGATGTCACAAACATTTGTGCGGATCTAGATTGTGTTAAGGAATACAATAGGTTAAGAAGAGAGTATGCGCCACATTTGCCTCAGTATCCTTTGTTTGAGAAACGTGTGGTAGGCCGGAAACGAAGAAATGTGACCAATATTGGGGAGGTTGTAGCAAAAAGACGAAAAGTCGATGAACCTGAAATTATAAGCAGAAACAAAAAGGATTCTGTTGAAGATGTTGTTGGTTTTCAATTTGAAAACAGTTCTGGTGTCAACTGCTATGCTAATGTAGTGGTTAATGTTTTGTTTTCTCTAGAAAATGTAAAAGAAGAGATTGTGGTCAATTCTGATCAAAGATTTTGCAGTTTGTTAAATTATGTGTTAGAGAAATGTAGCACTGATAGAACAAACATAGAAAGTGTGTCTGAAATTCGAAATCTGTTAGACAGATGTTCAGGCCAAACACAATTCTCTCAAAATAGTCAGCAAGATTGTCAGGAGTTTTTAATGTATATGCTTGATGTATTGCATGATGAAGGTGTAGATGTAGATCACCTGTTTGGGCTTTCTTATCAATGGCAGCATGACTGCGAGAACTGTAGGGTATCAAGTACTACTAGTGTAGACTCAGAAAGATTTATATATTTAACTTTGCCAGACAGTAAATCAGTCTCTTTTAATAAGCTAGTAAAAGGAGCTGATCACAACATGGAGTGTAGCCAATGTAAATCTGAAATGATGTCCACATTATTTATACGAACATATGGCCAGTATGTCATTTTAATGTTCCAACGATGTAGGCCTGATGGAACAAAATTGACAAATGTAATTAAAAATTTTGTGGCTTCACAGTTGTCAATATCAGGAAGGACTTTTGTAACTGTAGCAATTATATATCATGACGGTCCTTCAATAACATCAGGACATTACACAGCTTATTTAAAGTCTAGAAATGGCTGGTCATTCTGCAATGATTCTGTTTTAATTTTAAAAAAAAAATTGCCGTATGACCTTAAAAACTCTTACCTGGTGTTTTTAAAACCAAAATTTTAGGGAAAGAATCTCGGGATGTGCTCTGAGGAATTTCAAGAAGTTCTAATGGCTCCTACACGATTTGGCCTTGAGGATAAGTGTAGTACAGAGACATAACTTCTTACCATAACACTGGACGTCATGGAGAAATACGTGCACTTTGAATGAGTTCAGAAAAACTGTTTCTTTTTATAAGCTAATTGAAGCAGCCAATCAAAACATGGAGTAGAGGGAATGTAAGTCTGCAATGCTGTCTACTGTTTTACATTGCTTTGTGATTAAAAGTGATGTAGAGAATTAAATAATTGTAGTAGTCATAAAGGTAGTGTAAGTCTGCTTCATAGTAAGCAGTATCAGTGTCATAGGAAATGTAGAACATGATTGAGCAAGAAGGGGAAGATATTACTAGTCCAGGATTGTGAAAATGATCTTCAACATTTTAATTGTGAAAGTTGCGGAAATACAACATGACGGGATTGGCTTACAAGAATTCTAAGAGTTATAAATGGCTCAGACACGATTTGGCCTTGTGGAAACGTGTGGTAGAGAGCGAGAAGTCATTTATTGTATGTAACATGTTTTTGAAAACAATGGAGGTTTTCTTTCAGAAAGTGGCGGGTTGAAAGTAATAACAGCACAACAGAGTGTAAGCTGTTCATAGGACATCCTTCGCCGTCATGGAAAGTAAGTTAACTTTAAGGAGTTCTGAATTCTGATTTGTTATGTTGTATGGGTTTTTTAAACACAATCATTTTGATTGTGTTTTTTTTTCCCCGCTGTTATATGATGAATACCTTCAAGTCACTGTTTTTAGTGAAATTTGATACATTCTGAGAACAGCAAAAATAAACCATTTAACATGTATAATTAATTCTGTTCTGTTTGCATTTATGATGTACATGTAGAACTGTGTAGGAGGCATGGAGAAGGTGAGGCTTCTGTAAGTGTCAAAGTTGTTGCATACAGTGCTCATATTCTACGTAGTCTTTCATATGATAGACTACATTTCCACAATGAGATACCTAAGCAAAGGAAACACAGGTGATATGATTGTGGAATGAGGAAAAAAAATTGCACGTTTTTCAATTATATTACCTGTGTTTCTTAACATTACACATCACATTGTGTAGATGAGGTTTAGGCCTGTTCCTGGAGACAGAGGAGGTCTAACATTTGTCCAAGAGTGCAGTCGACATGACACACTTGGTTGGTAGGCCTGCACATGTATTTTCTTCTCTGTATTCTTCAACAAACCTAAATTTCATCTGCAACTCTGAGTAGGACTTACCTGAAACAAATCTGTGAATAGGTTACACCTTATCGGCATCTTGAAACAATGATTTAAAATGTTAGGCTGAGATTTATGATGACTGTGCGCCTCATTTGCTCCGCTGTGGGTCACTTTTGTGTAAAACATGCACCATGTTGCAAGATAGGTTTCAGTTCATCTCCAGCAAGATACCATCACTTTGAAATGTATATAATTAGCACTGTGTAGGGGACATGCAGAAGCTGAAGGTTTTCTAAGTGTGAAAATTGTTGTATACACTGCTCAACTTCTGTGTACTGTTTGATATGCTAGACTCCATCTGCACTATGAGATACCTAAGCAAAGGCAACACAGGTGATGTGATTGTGAAATGAGGAAAATAAACTCCAAATTTTTCAATTACATCACCTGTGTTTCCTAAGTTTACGAATGACATTGTGCAGATGAAGTTTAGGTCTGTCCACGGACACAGAAGAGGTCTAGCCTTTGTTCAAGAGTGAAGTGGACATGACTTACTTCATTAGTAGGCGTTCACATGTATTATCTCCTCTGTATTCTTCAATAAGTGTAAATTTGATCTGCAACCCTGAGTAGGCCTCACCTTAAACAAACCTCTGGATAGGCCACACCTTATTGTCATCCTGAATCAATTATTTAACATGTTAGGGACAGATTTATGATAGGTGTATGCCTCTTTTGCGCCACTGTGCGTCACTTTTGTGACGCAGTCGCGGTTGAAAAGATTTGGTATGAGGCGACAAAATTATAAAATGATGAATCTAGGCAGATGTGTCATGCTGTAAAAAAACAATGCCACATGAAACCGATGCAGCAGTCATGCAAAAGATGCACAATGTTGCAAGATAGGACTCACTTCACCTGCATCAAGATACTATTAGTTTAAAATGTATATTTTTAGGACTGTGTAGGGGCATGGAGAAGCAGAGGCTTCTGTAAGTGTCAAAGTTCTTGAAAAACTATTTGTCCTTCAATCTTTTCCCTTGTTTTTTCTAATTTATTAAAAACATGTTTTAATATTTTTCAAATGTTTGTTCTCTCTTTCACAGATTTTTTAGTATAAAAAGAACAAATGACTAACTTAACGACAATTATAAGGGAAATGTTTTGTACTCTTTTTGTTATATTTCTATCACATTTAACTTCTATTAGTTCCACTGCTTTATTTCTTTAAGAATCACTTTCCTGCCTTTGCTACTTCCCTCATTCCTTTGTCTATTACTTAATTACTCTACTCCTTCACTATTTTTCTTAGTCCCTCTCTTCTCATACTTCTTCACTCTTGGTCACTCACTCTGTCTCTATTACTTTCACTGTTTCTGACTGATCTAAATTTTTTTTTTAAAAAGAACAGTAAGTATAAGGGAAGGAAACAGACAGTTATGTTAAAAGAAAGACAGCTATAGGGAGTAAACTAGGGATACTGTTACCCGCAATCCTCTGCTGATGATGTCACTGACCATGTCATGAATGATGTAATATGTGACATCATTCTTGTGCTAATACGATAAACCTCAAATCAAATCAAATCAAAATAAGCTTTATTCGATATTACCAAAGAATATCATATAAGCATACAGTAACAGGAAAAATAATACAATACATTTAGACAATTTCATTCAAATAAAAAGATAAAGAAAAAGACGATCATCATTTAAAAAGAAAAATCAAAAGAACCAGTGTCAACTTAAATAAAAGAAAAAAGGTTAAAAAGTAGTAAATTTAGGTAGGACCTAGCAAAGTTCAACAACACTCCATGATTGCCAAGTCCAATCTAATCCAAAAACAGTAGGAGAAGGTCCCAAACATAATTAGTTCCCATCCACCCCCGGGTTGAGATGGTGAAAATGGGGGTTAGGATTAGTTATTACCACTCCCAGTATTTCCCGAAAAGATCATGATGTAGACCAATCATGTAGGGTATGATTTCGAAAAAGGGGGAACACCAGGGATTGAGGGATAAAAGTCATATAAGTCCCATATAGATATTGGGCCGTCTGTCTCTTGTGGCGGCCAGGTTTTCAAGTAAGGGACAATGTTTGTATCTCTGAATCTCACGAGTACCAGGTCCCCAGGAAGATCCTTATGAAGGGAACCCAGCCAGTCCACCCTCCTGACGCTCCTTATTGCTCCATATAGGTGACGAGGCAGTGGCCTATTTTTTGACAGCCAGTATTTGGTTTTGTTAAGTAAGTCATGTTGACTCTCCATTTTTCCATTGGGAAGAGCAGGGACGCCAGCAAGTATGCACACGAATGGGGCTGCTTCTGGTGGTAGATGGATTGTTTTAATCTTATCATGAAGTGCTCTAGGTGCGGTCAACTGGGGAAAGGGGACACTTGGAGAGTGTTTGGTTACTTTTTGCCCCACTGTACTAGGTCCAGTTAATTGTATTTGACAGCTTTTATCCCGTTTAATGCCTTCGTGAGTAGGAGGTGACTTTGGACGGTTAAATGTGTCACAGTGTTTGTCAGCCGACAAATTTGACTTGATTGCTGACTCTAGTCCAGTAAGCCTATCCCCTAACATGTTAATTTTTTCCAACAATGGGGCTATCAGAGAGCTGAGCAATTTTTCAATGAGCGGTAATATATCTGGTTGTATAAGGTGGCTTAAGGGATCTTGGGCCTCAGCAGTCGATGGAATCGTTGGAGAATTAACAATGCGTGCGCCTGGAGGCGGTGTTTGAGTCCTTTTCACCGATGAACCCTGGGGGGGGGTGCGATATGAGGACTACAAGTTTTATTAAATAATGTGGGCTGCTCCGAAAGAATGGAATTAACTGATAGTATGACGTCGCTTTGGGGCGAAAGGGGGGTTTCTGATGGTGCATAGGTGGTTTGACATAAGAGGTTTAGCTCGTCTAGCCATGAAAACTTTTGCCCAGTTCCTGCAACACTAGCTGGGTGATCCACTTTAGAAGTCATGATAATAAGGGAATACCAACAGATGCATAAGTAATAGTCTTTACCTTCGTGATGTAGTGTCAGGTGTGTAAACCAAAGGGGGGTGGCCCGCCCCGTCCTCCTCAGGTCCTCTGAGGGCCACAGAGGGCCCGCCCTTTGCCCGGGCTTAGCCCGGCGTCCCGCTCGCGTCCCACGAGGGAGGGCTGTCGCAGTTTTAAAGCGCCTCCTGGCGCTTGTGGCAGGTCACGTGGCTTTCCCTGGGCTGCTGGGGATTGCAGTCCCTTAACCTGCCCTCCTCGCTATGGCCGGCGCTTCCCCAGATGGTCGTGGGGGCGGGCAGCGGGAGGCAGGCAGCAACCCCAGCAGTTGAGGGGTCAAAAGGATTCAGCAGCCCTCCGCCCGGGCTCCCCTACGGCGATATCAGGCAGTTCCCGGTAATGCTGGCAGGTTCGTTTTTGTTTCCCCCATATAAACCTCTTCAGACTCTAATATAACCTTAGATACACTCAGTGTATACAGACACTCACACACTGTCACTCATCCATGGAGTTACTCACACACCTAGTCAGTCATGCAAAGAATCAATCACACCTCCATTTCCTCAACTATACAGTTATACACACCTTACTTATTCAAACATATACTAACACATATTTACTCTCTTATACAATCCCTGATACAAGTTCACAATGATCCATACAGCCACTCACACATTCAGTGGCTCTCATGCACAGTTATTTATATATGCCAACTCTCACATGTACTGTGTTTTACATATGTACTTACTATGACATGTAGCATTGAGATATCCATTCACTCATCAATACACTCATGCACACAGTCAACCGCCCATGTAGCTGTTTCCACATGCACTCTTGAACTCATACACCTAGTGAATCAACTGCTCACACATCTATGCACAGAGTCACACACCTCCCAGCCACCCCCACACAAACTCAATCTCCCATACAAATACTTGGGCAACCAATCAATAACATATATAGCCTCTCGTATAGCTAATGATCCACACATGCAGCAGTTTACATCACAAGAGACATACTGAAGCACACATTCAGACAGTTAAGTCACTAACCCATGCATTTAGTACGACACATTTATTCACTCACTCATACAGTCAGTCACGCACCTACTAAATCCTTCATCCAGACACTTATACATCCACTCATTCTTCAATATATCAAACATATTTAAACTTTACAGAAACACACAGCCACTGGATGATGTCATCAGTGATGTCATCAGTGATGTCATTTGAGATGTCATCAGTGATGTCATCAGTGATGTCATTTGAGATGTCATCAGTGATGTCATCAGTGATGTCACTGACCATGTCATGAATGATGTAATATGTGACATCATCAGCAGTGGATTGCGGGTGCGCGATATATAGTTAGTGCAACTAACTATATATGGAATTTCAATGGTTTTGTGTGAGTAAAATAAGGTTTTTTAAATGCTAATTCCTAACTATATATGGTCTACAACCTATGGTTTTTTCAGTGAATTTTCAAGGTTTTGTAAATGCTAATTCCTAACTATATATGGTCTATAACCTATGGATTTTTCAGTGAATATATATATATATATATATATATATATATATATATATATATATATATATATATATATATATATATATATATATATATATATATATATATATATATATATATCGACTTACCAAGCCTCCGTATAAACCACAGAATCCAAATCAAACATTGTTGTCTAAATTGATATCTCATCATTAAACCAAAGAGGCATACCAACACTAAGAACTTTAATATATCTAGGAGAAAATCATGAACAAGTAAATCCAGCAATGGATCAACAGGCGGAAGATGACATACAATTCTGCCAGAACATGGGCATCTCGACATGGAGAGGAGGAGATAGTGGACTATAGGTACAGTCAACTTTTTGTCCACAACTCCCACCAGGGAAATAAATAGACCTATTCCATGAAATTGTGGTGGAAGATATCAACAAACCACTATCTTCAAAACTGCAGTTAATAAAGAACAACAAGAAATCATGGAACCTAACACCAGGGGAACATAAGGCCCTGAAAGAATTAAGAGATGACCACCAAATCATTATGAAAGTTTCTGATAAAGGCGATAACATGGCCATTCAAAATCTCAAAGACTACATAGATGAAGCAAATAGACAAATACAAAATGAAGATCATTATGAAAAACTGAATGAAAATCCTATGGAGGTGGGAATCATGAATATCATCTAAAGTTACAAAAATGGAAAGATCGAGGACTGATTGACTTTGTACTTGAAGGTTGGTCATGCCATCATTGAAATCATATACTTACTACCAAAAGTACATAAGTCAATTGTTAATCCACCAGGAAGACCTATTGTGAGCACAATTGGATCCCTCCTCGAAAAGACATCACGCTTCATTGATATCTTCCTAATGGATTACATAACATCTTTACTATACTACAGACTTCCTCAATAAAATCCAGGATATCCAATGGACAGATGGATTCATCATGGCAGCAATAGATGTGACATCTTTATACACGTCAATTCTCCATTCAGATGGTGTATTGGCAGTCAGACATTTTCTAAAAACAAGATCCTTGAGTTTTCTGGAACACTCAGAAATGCTTTTAGAAATGTTGCTGTATTGCCTAACTCATAACATCTTTCTCTTCAATGGGGAACTCTTGCAACAAAAACAGGGAGCGGCAATGGGTACATCATTTGCCCCCACATATGCAAATTTACTCATACCAGTGTGGAAAGCTGATGTACTAACCACACAATATAAATCTAACATCAGGTTCTGGACAATATTTATTGATGATCTTTTTGGGGTTTGGGAAGGAGATCAACTAGACCTTCATCCAATCACTGAACAGAAACAACTATAACTTGTCATTCACATCCACAATCAGTGAAACCAGCGTCATATTTCTGCATGTGGAAGTTTTCATCAACAATCAAAAGATCTGCCCAAAAATATACCAGAAACCGATCTTTTGCAACTGTATACCCCACGCAAACAGTGGGCATCCAAAACATCTAAAGTGGAGTATATCATATGAAGAAATGCTCCATGCAAAGCGAAATTGCTCAGAAACAACCGACATCAAACAAAAACTTGATGAAATGAGCACTCGTTTCTTGGAAAGAGGTTACACACTAGAAGTCATAAAGACAGCTAGAAAAAAAGTCAAACTCAAATCAAGAAAAGATCTATTAACATCAGAATGAGAAGGACTAGAAGGACAAAAAGAAAGATGAGACAATACGACTGATTGTAGACTTTAACAATAAAAATAGAGAACTAAAACACATCATAAAGAAAAATTGGAACATCTTGATGCTAGATGAAACATTGACAAGACAGTTATCTCCCAATCCAAGTATGACGTACAGGAAAACAGCTTCCTTAGGAGATATTTCAACACACAGCCACCTTGAGATTAAGCAACCCAAAACCTCATCTTGGCTAAATACTCCTGGATTTTGGAAATGTTTGAAATGTAAAGCCTGTGAACATGGTCAAAATAACTCTTCATACATACTTCAAAATGGGAAAACTGAACACATCTTTGACCAAGTCACCTATGAATTCAAATACCCGGTGTATGTATTGTAATGTCCCTGCAAGAAGCAATATGTGGGGAGTGAAAATTGAAGCTGAGAATACTCCAACACTTGTGATTCATTAAAAACAAGGACTTTTCATATCCAATTGCAAAACACTTTGTGAACACCACTACGTGATAGGCAACAATTGAAATATTTT
This sequence comes from Lissotriton helveticus, assembly GCF_964261635.1. Classification (NCBI taxonomy): domain Eukaryota; kingdom Metazoa; phylum Chordata; class Amphibia; order Caudata; family Salamandridae; genus Lissotriton; species Lissotriton helveticus. The sequence goes on along the minus strand of NC_136068.1, from coordinate 252,556,456 downwards.
GGCATAAAAATTGTGAGGCAAAAAGAACGAGGAGGTGACAGAATTTTGGATTTAAGGAAAATAGAATCTTGATACATCTTAGCCATTGGAACTGAGAACCCATTTGGCCATAACTTGGATGCAGAACTGCACATACACTTGCAATAATATCAAATGTAAGAACGTCTTGATATTTAAGAAGCTGCACCTATATTTGAGATGAACACATCCTGTACAAATGACAGCAAGATATTCTACACAGGGACGAGCCAAGAGAATACAGACCAAAAGGATATAGACCACTAATGAGTTGGTTGATTAGTTAATAAAAGAAGGGGAATTTGCAAATACTCAATTTATGAAAAATGCAAGCAACCTGACATATAGAATGTAATTGGGACATTATTTAAAACATAATGAACTCTTAATAGTCAACTTATTAGGAGGGATATTGTCTCTATTGCTGGATTAAGATGAACAAAAAATATAAATCATCATTGCAGATAGAGATTCTTTTTTATGAAATATATACTTTACATTTTTTCATATTGTAGTCTATGAGAAAACTTTGCACGAAACACTTTTTGTGACATATAGACCCCTCCTTCTCTTTTACTCTTAATTTATCATAGGCATTTAGATGCTCACGCTTTGATTTGTCATGGCCTGATTAGATCTATCCCTCATGAAATTGTTCATTAGTATTTTGTTCCCATGTCATTTTTAGGAAAAGAAGAATATTTCTTATGATACATTGACAAGAATGCTATGTGAGTTAACAGCTTTATCAATTTTATCTAGTACTTAACTGTAATTGATTGTTTATACTTAAACTGATTAATCTCAAATGCGCAGACTGTATATGGACACAAATATTCATGAAATCAACAGCTGCTTGCATTGATGGTTTTTTAATTGAGTATCTCTTTTTGTAAATTGTATATCATATAAATTGTACATTTATTTCCCCACAAAAATTAAATCATGCACTTGCACTTTTTGCCATAATATGAGAATTTAATGTACTTTACAGATAGTATTGTGTAACAAATGGCGGACAAATATTGCCATTATTCCAACATAAGGGTTAGCAGTCTATTATTAGCACAATAGTAGAAAGTAACAAGGGATCCAAAATCACTTTTGCACTTTCAATGCTGAACTAGACAATGGGACTATATGGTCCAGTAGAAGGCAAAGAGAAGAAACGCGTAGACCGTCCATACTTTTGTTTTGCACTGTGGTGTGCTGAATAAACACTCTTTTCAAAAAGGTAAACTACCTGTTGAGTCTGCCCTTTATGGTGCTGTAAAGTCCTCGCCGCGTGAAGGTGTGGAGATCATACCAGAGATATATATATATATATATATATATATATATATATATATATATTCACTGAAAAAAACATAGGTTATAGACCATATATAGTTAGGAATTAGCATTTAAAAAACCTTATTTTACTCACACAAAACCATTGAAATTCCATATATAGTTAGTTGCACTAACTATATATCGCGCACCCTCAATCCACTGCTGATGATGTCACATATTACATCATTCATGACATGGTCAGTGACATCACTGATGACATCACTGATGACATCTCAAATGACATCACTGATGACATCACTGATGACATCATCCAGTGACTGTGTGTTTCTGTAAAGTTTAAATATGTTTTACATATTGAAGAATGAGTAGATGTATAAGTGTCTGGACGAAGGATTTAGTAGGTGCATGACTGAATGTATGAGTGAGTGATTAAATGTGTCTCACTGAGTGCATGGGTTAGTGACTAAACTGTCTTAATTTGTGCATCATTATGTCTGTTGTTCTGTAAACTGCTGCATGTGTTGATCAGTAGCTATATGAGTAACTATATGGGTTATTGATTGATTGCCCAAGTATTTGCATGGGAGACTGAGTGTGTGTGTGGCTGGCTGGGAGGTGTGTGACTCTGTGCAGATCAATGTGTACTTGTATCAATGATTGTATAAGAGAGTAAGTATGTGTTAGTATATGGTTGAAAACGTAAGGTGCTCTATGTTTAACTGTATAGATTAGAAAATGGAAGTGTGATTGATTCTTTACAGGACTGACTAGGTGTGTGAGTAACTCCATGGATGAGTGGCAGAGTGTGAGTGTCTGTATAGGTGTATGAGTGCATATGATAGTGTTGTAAAGATGAGTGATTGTATGTATGAATGATTGTATGGGTGAATGAGTGAATGTGTGTGTAGACGTAGGAATCAGTGAGTGCGTATGTAGTAACTAGTATTGGTGTGTCAATGGTTTCAAAAATTATACTCTATATTTAACACTGGGTGTAACAGAGGTTATATTAAAATGTAAGGAGATGCATTGTATTGTCACATGAATGATATCATCAGTGATGTGGTCATTGATGTCAAATGAGATGTCATCAGTGATGTCATCAGTGATGTCATTTGAGATGTCATCAGTGATGTCATCAGTGATGTCACTGACCATGTCATGAATGATGTAATATGTGACATCATCAGCAGTGGATTGCGGGTGCGCGATATATAGTTAGTGCAACTAACTATATATGGAATTTCAATGGTTTTGTGTGAGTAATATAGGTTTTTTAAATGCTAATTCCTAACTATATATGGTCTATAACCTATGGTTTTTTCAGTGAATTTTCAAGGTTTTGTAAATGCTAATTCCTAACTATATATAGTCTATAACCTATGGTTTTTTCAGTGAATTTTCAAGGTTTTGTAAATGCTAATTCCTAACTATATATGGTCTATAACCTATGGTTTTTTCAGTGAATTTCAATGGTTTTTTAATAGCAAATATCATAACCTGTCGAATGTCAAGTACGTGGTAAGTAAAAACATTTTCGTGTTTATGCACACTGATCTGCTTTGAATGCTGCCCCCCCCTCATTTCTATTAGGAGTACTCTCTCTTTGCAGATAGTGAAGGGTAGTTAACGCAGGCCTTTGCCCCCGTTGTAATCCGTCGTGCCTGCTTCTCTCTCCATTTGATTGATTGTTATCCAAGCATTTACTGTTTTAGAATTGGTTCTCTTTGGTTCATTCTCTATTTACAAACAAGCACAGAGTCGCAATACTCTGTTTAGTCTTTGCAGATAGTGAAAAATCGTGTAAAAAAACAAAAGGAATCGAGCAAAATCAGTAGGCCACTAATGGGATCTCTTTTTGACCTCGCTAAAATAGAAACATTAGGAACAACCCCTCATGAGAAATACGAAACTAGTGAGATGAACTGAGCTCCACACCATGATGGCTGCAAGACAGCTCGGCTCCGCCACCCACCCCGCCCAAAATAACGATAAACTCTATGCAAATATTACAAATATATACAACACACCAGCAAAGTAACAGGGTAAAACATTTTATTAAATAACTATTTACATAACTATTTTATACTTTTTGTTGCCCGATCCGGCTAGCTCAATCGATCGAGCATGAAACTCATGCACTCTGATAGTTCAAAGTTTTGAGGAGTGCTTGTTAGACTGTCTGAAGCTTATTTGCACCTGCTACAGCTTCACTATTCTCAATGTAAGTGGGGGCTGTTTGAGGACGTGACTGCATTTGAAAACAATGTGATGCGGTACCTCCCTGAACCGCTTGACAGAGGCCCCCGAGGGACGGTGTGATGGCTTTTTTCTCTATGGGATTTTTGAAAATTCTATGTCTAATAACTTTGGCGTTTGTGGACGGAATTGGCTGAAATATTCAGGAAAATGGAACATTTTGTTTCTGAGCAGCCCCTGAAAATTTGGGGGGGGTTCGTCAAGGGGGGGCCGAGAAAAAAGGGGGGTCCCAAAACGCGTTTTTCCCATGTTAATTTCCATAGGGCGGTTGGCCTCACTTTTAGCCCGAACGGCTGAATGGATTTGCACGAAACTTAGCAAAATTGTAGGGACTGGTAGCCCGATGTGCCTTTGCTAGGTCTCAATATATGTGCTCCAGTGGATTTTGAGAAATTAACGTTCAAAAAAAGATATATATCTGTGACAGCGTCCCGGGTAGCGCTCCGTTTCGCGTACTTTTCGCGTTACGGAGCTTTGCGAAGCGAAGCTGATTGGCTCTCCGGTGTCTGTAAACATTCCAAACAGTCCGTAGCGGCCGCCATCTTGTCTCTCGGTAGGATTGAGAGACAAGAGGAGGCCAAAGCGAAGGGGCAAATGACCATAAGGGGGCATAGTAGATCCTCCCTGACCCCCTAGGTTTGATGTGGAGGTGCGCCCGGTTCGCGAACCGGGAAGCGGTCTGGGGAGCGTACTACAAGGAAACAAGAATGATTGACTTTTAACTTATTGTATGTTTATAGACTTTTTTTTTTTTTTTTTGCTGCCGAGTGACGTCTCGGCCTATCTCCACAGGATGCAGTCCCTACCATCTCGGCGTTTAAGCCCAGGGGGACTGGTAGTGTGGGAGAGATAACGTCTGTTAACGTTCGATTCGAAGGAAATCAGGAAGTGTTGAAAAACATTGTCTGCGCCATCTTGCCTTTTTTCAAATGCCACACTTTTGTCGTGCACAGCAGCCATTTTAGATGCCTTGACCAGACCCACTCTCTGCACGCTGTGGATCCTTAGCATGGCTCCCCACCCTCGCAAGCATCTCCCCCAGGCACTGGTCACCCCCGCTCTCTGTCTTATGCATGGGCAATAAACCTCCCCCCATCTGCGCTGCTCTTCCTTGAGAATCACACCCTGTGCCCGCCCGACACCTCCCTTTCGCCCTATTCACTACCGCACCCTCTGACACTCCTCTTCCTCTGTGTCTGATTGTCCAGGCCGGTCCCAGGCTATCACCTAGCCCTGCAGATGTAGTTTATGGCCCCAGCTGTAAAGAATCACCCCTCTTCAAAGGAGTTACAGTAGATCAAGGCCCCCACCCGATGAGATCCGTCACACCACACGCGTTCCTACTATCTGAAAACCATCCTGTATTGTGATTGGGGAGGGGACGGAGCCTGAAGCGGAAGATTCCAGGGATGCCTCTTTGTACATCTAAGTTTTTACAATTATGTGTCACATTAAAAATATATGCAAACACAACAATGATGGACAGAATTTGGATCAATGTCACACATTCACCCCAGTCCAAAGATCTGGGCCCAAATCCATCGTTTTTCCACTCCACACCACCCTGGGTTAGACAATGGCGATATGCAAATCAGCGCTGACCCTGTGCCCCATGGGAACAGTCCAGTCCGAACTACAAAAGCCATGTCCTTCCCAGAACGGAAACAAGCATCCGAGGACCGGCCCGGTTTCGAGGTAACACCTCTCATCAGCCCGGCTAGCTTGATTCCAGTGGTGTGGAGTGCCTGGGACTCACGTCTGAGCATCCCCAGTACACTTAGAGCGGTAACTGCAAACACAACAATGATGGACAGAATGTGGATCAATGTCACACATTCACCCCAGTCCAAAGATCTGGGCCCAAATCCATCGTTTTTCCACTCCACACCACCCTGGGTTAGACAATGGCGATATGCAAATCAGCGCTGACCCTGTGCCCCATGGGAACAGTCCAGTCCGAACTACAAAAGCCATGTCCTTCCCAGAACGGAAACAAGCATCCGAGGACCGGCCCGGTTTCGAGGTAACACCTCTCATCAGCCCGGCTAGCTTGATTCCAGTGGTGTGGAGTGCCTGGGACTCACGTCTGAGCATCCCCAGTACACTTAGAGCGGTAACTGCAAACACAACAATGATGGACAGAATGTGGATCAATGTCACACATTCACCCCAGTCCAAAGATCTGGGCCCAAATCCATCGTTTTTCCACTCTACACCACCCTGGGTTAGACAATGGCGATATGCAAATCAGCGCTGACCCTGTGCCCCATGGGAACAGTCCAGTCCGAACTACAAAAGCCATGTCCTTCCCAGAACGGAAACAAGCATCCGAGGACCGGCCCGGTTTCGAGGTAACACCTCTCATCAGCCCGGCTAGCTTGATTCCAGTGGTGTGGAGTGCCTGGGACTCACGTCTGAGCATCCCCAGTACACTTAGAGCGGTAACTGCAAACACAACAATGATGGACAGAATGTGGATCAATGTCACACATTCACCCCAGTCCAAAGATCTGGGCCCAAATCCATCGTTTTTCCACTCCACACCACCCTGGGTTAGACAATGGCGATATGCAAATCAGCGCTGACCCTGTGCCCCATGGGAACAGTCCAGTCCGAACTACAAAAGCCATGTCCTTCCCAGAACGGAAACAAGCATCCGAGGACCGACCCGGTTTCGAGGTAACACCTCTCATCAGCCCGGCTAGCTTGATTCCAGTGGTGTGGAGTGCCTGGGACTCACGTCTGAGCATCCCCAGTACACTTAGAGCGGTAACTGCAAACACAACAATGATGGACAGAATGTGGATCAATGTCACACATTCACCCCAGTCCAAAGATCTGGGCCCAAATCCATCGTTTTTCCACTCCACACCACCCTGGGTTAGACAATGGCGATATGCAAATCAGCGCTGACCCTGTGCCCCATGGGAACAGTCCAGTCCGAACTACAAAAGCCATGTCCTTCCCAGAACGGAAACAAGCATCCGAGGACCGGCCCGGTTTCGAGGTAACACCTCTCATCAGCCCGGCTAGCTTGATTCCAGTGGTGTGGAGTGCCTGGGACTCACGTCTGAGCATCCCCAGTACACTTAGAGCGGTAACTGCAAACACAACAATGATGGACAGAATGTGGATCAATGTCACACATTCACCCCAGTCCAAAGATCTGGGCCCAAATCCATCGTTTTTCCACTCCACACCACCCTGGGTTAGACAATGGCGATATGCAAATCAGCGCTGACCCTGTGCCCCATGGGAACAGTCCAGTCCGAACTACAAAAGCCATGTCCTTCCCAGAACGGAAACAAGCATCCGAGGACCGGCCCGGTTTCGAGGTAACACCTCTCGTCAGCCCGGCTAGCTTGATTCCAGTGGTGTGGAGTGCCTGGGACTCACGTCTGAGCATCCCCAGTACACTTAGAGCGGTAACTGCAAACACAACAATGATGGACAGAATGTGGATCAATGTCACACATTCACCCCAGTCCAAAGATCTGGGCCCAAATCCATCGTTTTTCCACTCCACACCACCCTGGGTTAGACAATGGCGATATGCAAATCAGCGCTGACCCTGTGCCCCATGGGAACAGTCCAGTCCGAACTACAAAAGCCATGTCCTTCCCAGAACGGAAACAAGCATCCGAGGACCGGCCCGGTTTCGAGGTAACACCTCTCATCAGCCCGGCTAGCTTGATTCCAGTGGTGTGGAGTGCCTGGGACTCACGTCTGAGCATCCCCAGTACACTTAGAGCGGTAACTGCAAACACAACAATGATGGACAGAATGTGGATCAATGTCACACATTCACCCCAGTCCAAAGATCTGGGCCCAAATCCATCGTTTTTCCACTCCACACCACCCTGGGTTAGACAATGGCGATATGCAAATCAGCGCTGACCCTGTGCCCCATGGGAACAGTCCAGTCCGAACTACAAAAGCCATGTCCTTCCCAGAACGGAAACAAGCATCCGAGGACCGGCCCGGTTTCGAGGTAACACCTCTCATCAGCCCGGCTAGCTTGATTCCAGTGGTGTGGAGTGCCTGGGACTCACGTCTGAGCATCCCCAGTACACTTAGAGCGGTAACTGCAAACACAACAATGATGGACAGAATGTGGATCAATGTCACACATTCACCCCAGTCCAAAGATCTGGGCCCAAATCCATCGTTTTTCCACTCCACACCACCCTGGGTTAGACAATGGCGATATGCAAATCAGCGCTGACCCTGTGCCCCATGGGAACAGTCCAGTCCGAACTACAAAAGCCATGTCCTTCCCAGAACGGAAACAAGCATCCGAGGACCGGCCCGGTTTCGAGGTAACACCTCTCGTCAGCCCGGCTAGCTTGATTCCAGTGGTGTGGAGTGCCTGGGACTCACGTCTGAGCATCCCCAGTACACTTAGAGCGGTAACTGCAAACACAACAATGATGGACAGAATGTGGATCAATGTCACACATTCACCCCAGTCCAAAGATCTGGGCCCAAATCCATCGTTTTTCCACTCCACACCACCCTGGGTTAGACAATGGCGATATGCAAATCAGCGCTGACCCTGTGCCCCATGGGAACAGTCCAGTCCGAACTACAAAAGCCATGTCCTTCCCAGAACGGAAACAAGCATCCGAGGACCGGCCCAGTTTCGAGGTAACACCTCTCATCAGCCCGGCTAGCTTGATTCCAGTGGTGTGGAGTGCCTGGGACTCACGTCTGAGCATCCCCAGTACACTTAGAGCGGTAACTGCAAACACAACAATGATGGACAGAATGTGGATCAATGTCACACATTCACCCCAGTCCAAAGATCTGGGCCCAAATCCATCGTTTTTCCACTCCACACCACCCTGGGTTAGACAATGGCGATATGCAAATCAGCGCTGACCCTGTGCCCCATGGGAACAGTCCAGTCCGAACTACAAAAGCCATGTCCTTCCCAGAACGGAAACAAGCATCCGAGGACCGGCCCGGTTTCGAGGTAACACCTCTCATCAGCCCGGCTAGCTTGATTCCAGTGGTGTGGAGTGCCTGGGACTCACGTCTGAGCATCCCCAGTACACTTAGAGCGGTAACTGCAAACACAACAATTATGGACAGAATGTGGATCAATGTCACACATTCACCCCAGTCCAAAGATCTGGGCCCAAATCCATCGTTTTTCCACTCCACACCACCCTGGGTTAGACAATGGCGATATGCAAATCAGCGCTGACCCTGTGCCCCATGGGAACAGTCCAGTCCGAACTACAAAAGCCATGTCCTTCCCAGAACGGAAACAAGCATCCGAGGACCGGCCCGGTTTCGAGGTAACACCTCTCATCAGCCCGGCTAGCTTGATTCCAGTGGTGTGGAGTGCCTGGGACTCACGTCTGAGCATCCCCAGTACACTTAGAGCGGTAACTGCAAACACAACAATGATGGACAGAATGTGGATCAATGTCACACATTCACCCCAGTCCAAAGATCTGGGCCCAAATCCATCGTTTTTCCACTCCACACCACCCTGGGTTAGACAATGGCGATATGCAAATCAGCGCTGACCCTGTGCCCCATGGGAACAGTCCAGTCCGAACTACAAAAGCCATGTCCTTCCCAGAACGGAAACAAGCATCCGAGGACCGGCCCGGTTTCGAGGTAACACCTCTCATCAGCCCGGCTAGCTTGATTCCAGTGGTGTGGAGTGCCTGGGACTCACGTCTGAGCATCCCCAGTACACTTAGAGCGGTAACTGCAAACACAACAATGATGGACAGAATGTGGATCAATGTCACACATTCACCCCAGTCCAAAGATCTGGGCCCAAATCCATCGTTTTTCCACTCCACACCACCCTGGGTTAGACAATGGCGATATGCAAATCAGCGCTGACCCTGTGCCCCATGGGAACAGTCCAGTCCGAACTACAAAAGCCATGTCCTTCCCAGAACGGAAACAAGCATCCGAGGACCGGCCCGGTTTCGAGGTAACACCTCTCATCAGCCCGGCTAGCTTGATTCCAGTGGTGTGGAGTGCCTGGGACTCACGTCTGAGCATCCCCAGTACACTTAGAGCGGTAACTGCAAACACAACAATGATGGACAGAATGTGGATCAATGTCACACATTCACCCCAGTCCAAAGATCTGGGCCCAAATCCATCGTTTTTCCACTCCACACCACCCTGGGTTAGACAATGGCGATATGCAAATCAGCGCTGACCCTGTGCCCCATGGGAACAGTCCAGTCCGAACTACAAAAGCCATGTCCTTCCCAGAACGGAAACAAGCATCCGAGGACCGGCCCGGTTTCGAGGTAACACCTCTCATCAGCCCGGCTAGCTTGATTCCAGTGGTGTGGAGTGCCTGGGACTCACGTCTGAGCATCCCCAGTACACTTAGAGCGGTAACTGCAAACACAACAATGATGGACAGAATGTGGATCAATGTCACACATTCACCCCAGTCCAAAGATCTGGGCCCAAATCCATCGTTTTTCCACTCCACACCACCCTGGGTTAGACAATGGCGATATGCAAATCAGCGCTGACCCTGTGCCCCATGGGAACAGTCCAGTCCGAACTACAAAAGCCATGTCCTTCCCAGAACGGAAACAAGCATCCGAGGACCGGCCCGGTTTCGAGGTAACACCTCTCATCAGCCCGGCTAGCTTGATTCCAGTGGTGTGGAGTGCCTGGGACTCACGTCTGAGCATCCCCAGTACACATAGAGCGGTAACTGCAAACACAACAATGATGGACAGAATGTGGATCAATGTCACACATTCACCCCAGTCCAAAGATCTGGGCCCAAATCCATCGTTTTTCCACTCCACACCACCCTGGGTTAGACAATGGCGATATGCAAATCAGCGCTGACCCTGTGCCCCATGGGAACAGTCCAGTCCGAACTACAAAAGCCATGTCCTTCCCAGAACGGAAACAAGCATCCGAGGACCGGCCCGGTTTCGAGGTAACACCTCTCATCAGCCCGGCTAGCTTGATTCCAGTGGTGTGGAGTGCCTGGGACTCACGTCTGAGCATCCCCAGTACACTTAGAGCGGTAACTGCAAACACAACAATGATGGACAGAATGTGGATCAATGTCACACATTCACCCCAGTCCAAAGATCTGGGCCCAAATCCATCGTTTGCAGTTACCGCTCTAAGTGTACTGGGGATGCTCAGACGTGAGTCCCAGGCACTCCACACCACTGGAATCAAGCTAGCCGGGCTGATGAGAGGTGTTACCTCGAAACCGGGCCGGTCCTCGGATGCTTGTTTCCGTTCTGGGAAGGACATGGCTTTTGTAGTTCGGACTGGACTGTTCCCATGGGGCACAGGGTCAGCGCTGATTTGCATATCGCCATTGTCTAACCCAGGGTGGTGTGGAGTGGAAAAACGATGGATTTGGGCCCAGATCTTTGGACTGGGGTGAATGTGTGACATTGATCCACATTCTGTCCATCATTGTTGTGTTTGCAGTTACCGCTCTAAGTGTACTGGGGATGCTCAGACGTGAGTCCCAGGCACTCCACACCACTGGAATCAAGCTAGCCGGGCTGATGAGAGGTGTTACCTCGAAACCGGGCCGGTCCTCGGATGCTTGTTTCCGTTCTCGGAAGGACATGGCTTTTGTAGTTCGGACTGGACTGTTCCCATGGGGCACAGGGTCAGCGCTGATTTGCATATCGCCATTGTCTAACCCAGGGTGGTGTGGAGTGGAAAAACGATGGATTTGGGCCCAGATCTTTGGACTGGGGTGAATGTGTGACATTGATCCACATTCTGTCCATCATTGTTGTGTTTGCAGTTACCGCTCTAAGTGTACTGGGGATGCTCAGACGTGAGTCCCAGGCACTCCACACCACTGGAATCAAGCTAGCCGGGCTGATGAGAGGTGTTACCTCGGAACCGGGCCGGTCCTCGGATGCTTGTTTCCGTTCTGGGAAGGACATGGCTTTTGTAGTTCGGACTGGACTGTTCCCATGGGGCACAGGGTCAGCGCTGATTTGCATATCGCCATTGTCTAACCCAGGGTGGTGTGGAGTGGAAAAACGATGGATTTGGGCCCAGATCTTTGGACTGGGGTGAATGTGTGACATTGATCCACATTCTGTCCATCATTGTTGTGTTTGCACATTAAAAATATATAGCACTCC